>NC_043990.1:24854698-25454698 GCF_902150065.1 Myripristis murdjan | reverse complement strand
ACCTCATAGTTCACCTTGCAGTCTTTTTCCACACCTCCTACACAGGTGAAAGTCCAGAAGCCAGGAGGACTTGGGTTTATCTCCTCACGGTTTAGCTAGTTCTTTATTTTGCCGTTTCACTCTCTCTCTCTCTCTATCTCTCTCTCTCTCCTGTCCCAATATCTGTTCCTTCCACTTCACACTTTCTTTCCTCCAATTGCCTTTTTGCTGTAGATCCCCTTTTCGCTCAGCCCCTCCTTCCCCGACTCTTTCCTTGCTCTAAGCAGAGCTCCACAGAGCTGTGACAAGCTTTGAAGTCTCTGCTTTTACAGGGCTTCCCCCACAATTCCTGTCTCTCGTTCTCTCCTAATTTTTTTTTCTGCAACCCCCTCCCTACTTCCTCTCCAGCCCTAGACTGGAACGCTGTAGGTAAAGTTGAGAGCTTTGGACTGAAGGAAGAGCCTGTCTGTGCTGCTGCTTTATCAGTGGGAGTAGTTACCCTGCCATGCTGTGTGCAC
Organism: Myripristis murdjan; assembly: GCF_902150065.1. Taxonomy (NCBI): domain Eukaryota; kingdom Metazoa; phylum Chordata; class Actinopteri; order Holocentriformes; family Holocentridae; genus Myripristis; species Myripristis murdjan. The sequence continues at coordinate 25,454,201 of NC_043990.1, read as the reverse complement.
TGCATCACAAGATTAAACTTTAGCCCAGCCATTTCTATAAACTCTTCCCCAACTTAGCCCTTCTGAATGCTCCCCAGGGCAGCGTGAGCACTGTCTGGATTGTGTGACAGAAGCACACAATCTCATAAATGTGGTTCGACTGGGAGCGCATACAGTTTTCCCGAGCAATATTAGTCATTTTATATCATTTATGTATCGCTAATAATGTTTTATTGAAGCAGCTGTAGCTCCAGGCCATTTATTCACTGCTGGGTGCTATGTAGCATGTCCTCTTGACGCCTCAAATTCAATCATGTTCCTCCAAAGTACATAGAGATAATAGAATTAGAAAGTAATGACCACAACACCTGTGTCCACTGCTAATCTTTTTGTTTTACGCACAAATGTGATATTTCTGACAGTGCAAGATGAGTAGGCCACATTCAATTGAACAAGCAGGGATTTTGGGGATGGATTTTGCTCCATGCATGAGTACTGGTTCCAAAAACTTCTGCAGGGTACTTGATGTGCCAAATGGTTTTGTTGTTACGGTTCCAAATTGAACGTTCCCATCTTGGAATGAGGTATTAAAGGAATACTTTGCACATTTCAACCAGCTTTGTATCATTACAGTGTGGGTAGTATAAACAAATGGCCAATGTCTACCTCACCCCCATGTTGCCTTCACCCACAGCTGTCCACTCATGTGCTAGCTGTAGGGATGTTCAAACTACAGTTTGTGGACAGTCCAGTCAAGAGAGCACGCCATTTCCTCTTTGAGTCTTTGCACCCAGGAGCAATGTAGATCAACACCATTGCAAATCAAAGGTTTTTGTGAACCAACAGATATTGTTTAAAATAACTTTTTCCTGCTCCAGCAAGGTAAGGCTTTGCTGTCTCATCACCTTGGAAGACAACAAGCCCAATACATTGTGGTTGTTGTAGGATTTCTCTTTTGAGCAAAAGGGAGCACCACGGCCCTTTTTCTCCCTCGTCTCTGGTCATGTATCACCAGTTTCAAAAATACTGGCACCTTTCTACTGGATAGACAGCCCAGTTTTATGAAGAGACCATCTTTTCAGCCGTAAAATACCCCTTTAATAGTTGTATAAGTGACAGGAGCTATACGTGATGAATACTATTTGACAGATCAGGCCTGCATTGGCTCTGATGTCAGTGATGAGAGCTTCATGTTAAATTCTCTCTCTGGGCTTAGAGCCAGTGACACTCCAGGCCCTGAGCAGTCCCATTCACTTGTCAGCTTTCCACAACTACACGCCATAACCTCTGTAGTGGATACTCTTCTTGCTGGAAGGTATAAAACTACATGTGCAGCTCTGCAACATCGGATAGCGACTTTCTTTTCCAAGTTGTGCTGGTGTGAACGTCATTTCTCTCACAGCTTCTTCCTTGTTGGAGCTGGCTGGGTGTCACATTCCCATAAGGGCAGCAGCGAGGCATTATTGGCCGAGGTGAGAGCCAGTAATGAGGAAATTTAAATGAAGGAAATGTTTCCTGAGGTCGGATTATCTGAGCAGCCTCGCCATATGAAACATATGAAAGTGAATAATGGGGAAACTCTCAATTAGCAAGCTAGCCTGACACTTTGGAACCCACATTGTTTCATCTTTTTCTCATTTAGTTCCCTTACCTGGGGAACCCTAATGCTTTCATCTCTCCCTGTATGGTTTTGTCTCTAACTCTCTCCTTATCTAGATTAGCCTCACCTTTTGCTCTCTCTGAAAAGGAGCCTTGGAGCTTCTTAATAATGGAACTGTCTAATTAGTCATCTGCTTAAGAAGAAATGGGATTTGGGGGAGGGGGGCGTATGAATTGGCCCTTAAATTGGGTGTGTTTTCCCATGCCTCCATCTAACTTCAGACTTCACTCTCTTTCATTACCTTATGTTCAGAGTTGCTGTGGTGTGTAATTTTAAAGATGAAGAGACAAATTCCGCGTCACATCCGTGAGTTCCTGTGGTTCACTGCTGTGATGCCGTTCATCTGCGCTCTTGACTTTTCCAGTGGAGCTCTAATTCTTTTAGAGGCAAGCAGAATAGACTGTGTGTTAGACACTACTGACGTCTTTGAAAGGCAAGCCCCTCAGGCCTCTGGAAAGGTGAGATGGTAATGATTACCCTAGAGACAAAGGTAAGACGGCAGGAAATGAGAAGAGGTGGGTTAATTGTTTAGTAGGAAGATAAAAGATTAACATTGTCATCCATCACACACAGCATTACAGAATGTGTGTGCCTGCCCATCCATTTTAACAGCATCGTAAACACTCGTGCAAGTTGAAGCCCTTCATAACAGCAGGATAATGGATTCAGAGTCGATCCAATTTGTCTTTTTCTAAGTGATAGGTCAATTCTAATAATGATAATAAAATCCTCAAATTCCCCTTTCATCACGGAAGTGCCCCGTGACCTGATCAGGCCTTGGTAGACAGGATGTTTCCTGTTGGGATACCGTAGCATTGATATGCTTTTGTAGTGCGCAAGTTCCATCGTACAATGGATAGCTGAGCTGCATTTTCTTTTTATTTAAGTTTGAAATGTCAAAAGTGTCAAAAGTCTGAGACTGTTCTAGACGAGCCTGCCTGTTCTCGTGCTTTCTCTCCCTTCCTCCGTCTTGCTGCCATAGTTTGCAACTCGCAGTCAAATCACATGCATTCGTGTCACAGTGATTGTTGTCTGAGCGCTCCACAGCCCGCCGTATAGAGTTCTGTAGATGAAATGAAGCTTTGAGGCTTAACCCTAACTCTAACCCTCAAGGAGCCGTTTCAGCCCTTCATCATTCTAACTATAGTTATTATATGGTTCAATGCTGTTGCCTGATTTTTCCTAATGATAACCAATAGATGACCAAATATGCTTTTTTTACCTCCCCTTTTCTAATTTTCACACTCCAATTTTTCTTTGTTTTTGTTCAGTGGACAGGCAGTAAAATACTGTATATATATTTTTGTCAGACTTCAGATGTTTGTAAGATGTGCACCGTGCTCCACAGTAGTACAGTCTTTTTTGTGTACAGAATTTGAGCTTCCCAACCTGTGTGTGACGTAACAATATAGTGGCCACCGTGTGAATATGCTGAATAACAAATTTAGTACCAATTTTTATAACTCGCTTTTGAGTAGGAACCTAAACAGTACAACGGTTGTTATCTTTCAAAGTGACACTGACAAATGTGATTTTTAGACTGCGTAAAGCCTGTCCGTTGAATATCATCATGACAAAATAATACATCAAATGAAATTTAAAGTCAAGACATTACCAGTTGCCCTGAATTACCCTGAAAGAAGCTCTTTTTAGCAGTGTAGTTAGGATAACCCACAAAGACAGGTGAAGTCTAAGTGGATGGCTGCTGAAACCTGTTATAGAGTCAATTGGAGCGCCATGGGAGTTTTGAGGTGTTTCTGTACAGTCTGGGTCTGTGGGTGGTGGGATTAATAGACGAGGCTTCAGATTGGGTGTAATGATGTGAAGCAGAAAGCAATGAAGGAACTCCCCCCCTGCTGTCTCCACTGTTAATATTTGGAGATGGGAGAGGGATGGAGGGGTACACAAGTACAAACATGCACACTCAGTTGCAGTCCCTCTCTCACTCACTCACTCTCTCTCTCTCTCACACACACACACACACACACTCAACAGTGACTCATATAGTGTCACCAATCGACTCAGGTTGCAAAAACAGTATCACTGATGGTGGTACATCAGGAATTGCCAACTGTCTCATTTTCTCCTTTGCAAAATAGACGTCATTAATCGCTCGTCTCTGAGCCATTACTGCTCAGCCTCACCATTACCCTCTGACCATGGAGCCCTGGTTTTATGGCTTTGAAAATGAAAGCGCTCGTTCAGTTGGAGGATCAGAGCTGTGCAGCAGTGCCACACACACACACACACACACCAAGCGATCTGCAGGGGTCCACTGTAACTGTCATTTCACCAATCTTCTCCACCAATGTTAGCTGACATCTAACCTTTAAATAACACCGCAATGAGAGCTTTGCTGCTGGGGGAGGTAAGCGAGGTCCTCTGACAGCGGCGTGGTCTAATGAGAGAGGTCCCCTCGGCAGGACCCGTGTCAGGCCTCCGCCGCAATCACACAAGACCCCTACCTGCCTCATTAGCGTCATGCTAACAAGCCCGTCTGCAGAGGAGATGTCACACAGAAGCCAGAGCAGAGATGGAGAGAGGGGGTGGCATGTTTACAGCCATGTTACACAGCCCTTTTCACCACATGGCAGTAGATTCAGTTTTGTTTTTTTCTTCTTGAACTCAGTGATTCTAGTCTCAGAGGCTCCTTCTCCACCTGGCACTCAAGTATTAATCTCTTCTCTTTCCATATAAATAAAAGACTATCACTGACTGATGAACCAGGATAGTAACACAACCTGTAGCCAGTCCAGGAAGCTCTAAACACCCAGTGTGTGGTAACTCTTTCCTGCAGAAAAATCCTCCAGCACACAGGAAGGGATGCATTTTACATTTCTGGCAACAGGAGTTTGTTTTTAATAATTACAAGAAGTGGGTAGTGAGTATAAGCAGTGATAAGCAAACCAAGCACAAAAGCATCACCTGTAGAAACAAACTTCATCAACAGATAATCCAGACCTCTTCTCACTAAAGATGTCAAAATCAAAACAAACAAGGATTAGCACTCAAATTCATCTGATATCTGGATTGTAAAAATGCAAGTCCAGCACACACGTCTAAATTGAATCATTTTCCTCCCCTCAGAGATTGCCACAATCTCTTTCTCTAGTAATATTAACATCCTTTAAAGTAACAATACACACTTCTCTCCTGTTCCCTATCCACCAGTATCCTGACAGTCCATTTTGACAAGTATGTTACTGGCTGCCTGATGCCTGTTTGACTTGCATTTGCTTCAGTTCTGGAAGTTTGTCCCTGTAGTATTCGATCTTCAGTGCATCATCGGCGTATTTACACACACCGTCTACACGTTTTTGCTCTGTCCGCCCCAGACAGTACCTGTGTTAATGCCGGGCGGAAAAGCGATCAATGTCTCATCGCATTCTCATTCCTCTTACGAACCATCCTCTGCTCCCCCCTCCTGCTCTGCTCCTTCCTCCTCAGTTCATATCTGGCTCGTTCGGCGCTCATTGTTCCGAATCCCTCGTCACCCCAGCACTGTTTGACTCTTAAACATGAGAGGGGCTGCACATCTGCTCTCAGCCTCTCTCGATCCTTTGTGAATGCCATCAGCTGGAGGGGAGTTAGACTACACAGCGCACCCGTACAGTCTGGATGGGGAACACAGACCCTTGTTTATTACATTATGTCATTCTCAAGGGGCCACGCTGTTGTGAGCAAGCCGTATGCTACATGGCAGATTATTCCATTCCTTATCTTTTTGCTGATTGCATATCTCATTCTAAAGAAAAAAAAAGTTTGACAAGAAAATATCTCCAAACTCTAAATTGCTGTCACTCCAAGTCATTGCACATTTAGGAGAAATTTCCAAGATTTTAAAAGCGTCAGTCTGTTCCAGGCTTTAATCTTTTACTCAAGCCTCCTCAGTGGTTGTGTTCACAGAGACATCAAGGACCACCTTTTCTCTGGGTCGCTCGCTGTGGAAGAAAAAAAAAAAAAATTACATAACTTGCTTTGCAGATTACATCAGAAACAACGCGGCACTGCCACTGTGTATTTGCAAGACCAGACAGTCTCTGCATGCGCCTGTAATCTGGAAATGCAGATGGCATAATGCAAATGCGGGTTTGAGGCAACGGCAAGTACAGTATGGGAGTCCCCGAGATGAAAGATTTACAGTTCCATTTTCTAAATCGTCCTGTCTCATTTCTCCAGGGGGCACAAACGCAAGCTTGATGAAGCCAAGGAAGAGGAAGATGGGGAGGAGAAGGAGGAGGCGGAGGTCTCTGCCGACGAGTCGTCCAAGGACTCCAATGAGGAAGAGGAAGGCAGCAGCTCGGAGGCAGACGAGATGGCTGCCGCCTTGGAAGCAGAGCTCAATGACTTTATGTGACCTGGAAAACGACAGGACTCAGTCACAGGGACATGACATCAAAAAGCAGCCCCACCACCCCAAGAACCCCCCCCCCCCCTACACACACACACACTCACACACAAGTGGTACCTAAATATCCTATTTTTCTGTTCTTTGGAGTCTGTGTGTACTTAGGATGCGTGAGCCATGAATGTGTGCTGTAATAAAAAATGAATGTTATGTACAGAAATTAGTCTACTACGACATGTTGCTGTGTAAATAAAGGCTTAGAGAAATTTTTTTAGGGTTGATTTAGAGCCTTTTTGGCATCAAAGACTTTGATGTTAACATTTTATTGTGAGATAACATAGATGACATGAAATTTGATACTTTTTTTGTTTGTTTTTTTCTTTTCTATTTGAATTTTTTATACCGATAATAAGGTTAAATAAAACTATAAAAAAAAATATGAAAATTATTGGTCTTACATGCCAAAGAGTTTGAAATAGGTTTGCCAAGCCTGCAGCTAAACATTTTACTTTTGAATTCCATTTTTATTTTATTTTTTGCCTCCTTAACAGTTTTTAGGGGTAAATATTGCAACCAGCAGATCTAGACGTTTGAATGTGTTTTCTTGAGTCTTGAGTTGTTTTCTTCCTCCACATCATGTTTGTACATTTGATACGGTAATGGTAGGTAGTTCTCAGCTTTTTTGTGAAGTACAGCCCCTTGGTGCACCTCCACTGTGAACTGAACTTCCTGCCCAGTCAATGTTTATTTTCATACAGCAGCAGGACACATCAGACAGGTCATAAGTGACATGTAGGGTGACAATAATGAGCTGTTAAAGGGATGGTGCAACTATTTTGAAAAATGTGATGTTACATCCCCGCTAGTTGTTATGTAGCCCCTTAGTGGTGCTATCTTCCTCTCATTGTTACTGAGTGCTGGATACTGGCTGGATGCTCCAAATGCTAACTGTTAGCCTCCTGCCATTGAGATTGACTTCCCCCCAGCTAACTTTCTGAAAAATAACTGGTGAGCATTTGGAGCATCCAGCCAGTATCCAGCTCTCAGTAATGGTGAAAGGAAGATAGCACCACTACTGTCCCGCAGAACAGCGAAGAGGGGAGTGAAATAATGTCATATTTTTCAAAATGGGTGAAGTATCTCTTTAGTGCTGATTGCTTCTCCCTCATCAGGCCGATACCATTTGGTACTGTGAAGTGAAGCCACTTTAATCAGCCCACTGCCCCTGCATACTGCAGCTGTTAACAGGTTGTGCCCTATTACCCCGAAGCTGCACTAGGCAAATAAACTTGTCTTACCAGTGGAGTTCCGACAGAGAAGACGGTGCTATTCTCACTAGTTGAGATGCAGCGGATTCGCTTCACTGGCCCAAATTAAATTCCGGTGTCAGAGCAGTTTCTTGGGCAGCGGTGAGTGCGCAATTTGTCCAGAGAAAGTTGGACACACCACTGTTAGATCTTTTGCCTCTGTCATCTCTTTGGTGTCCTTTGGTGGGAGGCATCGCAGAGCGGCTGGCTTGGTAATCATGAGCGAGCTGTGTGCAGTTAATTGATGTCACATTAAAGGATTTCGTTCCACTGAAGATCCAATTTTTCACATTGTCACTTCTCGTTGCAATTTGGCGGCACCAGCGTGAAAAAAGTCGCCTAGTGAAGCTTGAATGGAGCACATTGCATCCCTGTATATTTTATTATTAGATGATTATGACACCGTATGGGTTGCTCGTTGTTTTTCCATTTGCATTGATGTAGGGAAGACTGTGGTCTACATTCTGTAGTCAGCCCTCGACAGATCCATTTCTTTGAATTCAATCCATTTCAACACAGATGTCTGGACAGTAAAGCCTAGGTGTTTTTTTTTTTTTTGTTTGTCTGGTTTTTTTTTTTGTTTTGTTTTTTTTTTCATATGTAGTGGTAATTTCAGTTTGTTTTGGTAATCTCAGATATCCATTTGGGTGTAGGCCACTGTGATTCCTGTCCCACACTGCCCGTGTCTGTTTCACCATTAAATACCACTGTCCAGTATCACCTTTCTTTCTTGATGTTTTCTTGTTTGTGGTGGTTTTGTCCTAGTTTCAATCGAAAAAAAAAAAAAAAAAAATCAAAAACTAATGTAAAATATTTGTAAAGTCTATTTCCTACTTGACCCTGAGAGAAGATACTTTTCATTTAATAAAGATGTGTTTTATAAGTAATGCATTCAACTTGAGTCAGTTTTTTGCATCCCAAGAAACTTTGAAGATGATGCTCTGTATGGGAGAATTTAGTATCTTCCATCAGATGTTTAAAATGTTCTGCTTAACCCAGCGTTCCCTGAATATGATCACCACATGGATATGTGCATACTTTAAAATGAAAAAATACATTAACCTTTGGCTGCTAATGGTTTTTCTGCAGTAGAGCTGCCAAGATTTAACATTTTAATCATAATGTGCATGTTATTATGGAAATACCACTAGTGCTTTACTTTTAATGATACTTTGTGGACAACTACTCCATTAATGGAAGTGGTGGAAATCTGTGTTATGAAATCCATAACAGAATCATTAGGCGTCATGCAAGATAAATTCATCTCGCTCCTCAGATTGATACATGTGAGGAAAATGTGTGTACCTGGAGAACAATCTTTATTTTCCCCTGCTTGTTATTCCACTGAGACAAACTGTCATTACTGGAAGGTACGTCAGTCATCTCAGTTGACTAGCCTCAAAGAATTATTTCTGCCTGATAAAAGCATGGCATTTATATCTCATTTCTCTTTTGATGGGTGTTTGGTGATAATGCAGCATATTTAATGCAACATATCTCCAATGTTTAATTACAATGGCTTGTTCATTACATTTATTCTCTGCAATAGGGCTGCCAAGATCCTATATATTTTGCCAGGGAATTATGTTCCATTACAAATAAATAAAAAAAAATGAGGAGGATGTGTCTTTGTACTAAATCAGGCATTGCCGCTTTATTTCCTCTCATTTAGTCGAGATAATGGGTCCTCAGGGACAGCGCTGGTTATGGTTTAGCACAGGTAAACACAGGAATCAGCTGCAGGGTCATATAAAGTCTGTTATGACCATGAATCTGGCTCTGGTATGATGCTGGGTGTTTTTTTTCCCAGCATGGCTTATCACCATCGACCACATTAGAAGCCAAGGTAAACACCAATAAACAGAGAGAAGCTCATCTGTGGTGAAGCATTTCTACCCTAATGGGAGTGTCTCGTCTCGGATAAATTTGCTCCCATCCACAGGACATTAGCGGTCAATGAATGGTCTGAACAGCAGTTCCTTATAAATGAATGTCTACTTCACTGCTGTCTGTTGCTAACTCATCACCATAATGGTATGACCTATAGCCAGTTCATGAAAGCTTTTACAGTTGCTGCTGTGTCTAGCGGCTCTTTCCTGGAAGAATCTCCATTCAGACAGGAAGAGATGTTTTATGCATTTGTATCCCTAACAAGTCAGCAGTGACAATGATGGCCCCCTGTCACCCTGGGTGGAATTGTTTTTGTTTGTGGATACTGGTTGAAAGTAATTGTTTTGAAGAAACTGTATTGTCCCTGAAGGGAAAGTCTTTGCGGACCAAAGAAAGTCAAGCTACTTACACATATTATTGTAACACATTCATCTGCAAAGGTTCAGATGTCACATGTGACAGATGGATGGAGACCAATCCATAGCCCTTTCCCTGATCTTCAATCATGGCAGGACAAAACAACAACAACAACAAAAAACATCTTCTTACAGTATGATTTTTGCCCATTAGGAGACAGCTAGGCAGGTTATTTTCAGTAGGATACTTAAACTGTCAACTTTGTAATGATTTGCCAAATTCTTTACCTTTAGAAAAGCTAGCAATAGGAAAACACTTCTCAAAAATCTAAATGATTTGGTGATTTTCTTCCCTGGGATGAAACTGAGGTAAAGACCCATCTCTTGAGAAACAAACTTCATCAATAGAAAATCCAATGAAAAAGGCACCAGAGACTGTTTGACTGACATTCAATATTTGGGAAGTGCAGTGCAGAAACACGAAACCGTGCAACATAAGATTTAGCACCAAAGACTCTCACTGATTACCGACACAACACAAATGCCTTAACACAAAATGGCTGTGTAAGGGTACACTCACGGATGTAGTTAAAAGAAGCAACTTTAGAAATGGAACCACATTCGTCTGTTTCTAATGTGTATCTGTGGGCCCAATACCACACTGAAACAGTCCAACATGTGTCCTTTAGGGTCAGGGGAGCTACCTAGGGTTTGAGAGCTACCTATAAAGCTCCTGCTCCCTTGACAAGACTGGGAATGCAGTGGGAGATCAGTCAAACAAATGCGGTTCTGCGCTCTGGCAGATGACTCCATGATCTTTTCCCCAGGCCTCCTCCCCCAAAGGTCAGATAAAATGGCATTAAAGGTTTCTTTCACTGATGAGTGACAGCTAGCCCCACTGGTGCTCTCTCAACAATCCTTTAATCTGTCTCATCATATTCCTGCCATGCTTTTCGTCCTTTGTCTTCTCCCTGAAGGTGCGACGTGATTGACAGACATTCAATCCAGTGAGGAGCTCTGGCCTGTTTTCGCACCGGAAGGTCAGATCTTTTCCAGCTATCTCGGCATGTCGTTGTGCTCAGGGTAGGTGGCTGGAGAGGTTGCACTACCGTTGAGAGACGACCTGGGAGGAAAACACAGATGCTCATGTTGTCTTTCACTGACACAAGGAGGGAAATAACCCTTGGGGTCTGTCAGCCATTTACCTGACCTTCTGCTGGATCCCTCCTGTCAGATACAACATGGTAGTTGTATTATACCATTTCAGTCTGTGGCGTACACTGGTGCGTGCTTTACAGTTGACCACTGTGAGATTTTCAGCCATTTCTACTGCACCGTCCACTTCTATTTCAGTCACTGATGTGCTCCATTTCTTAGACTGACTTTGGACCAGAGCAGGACATTCTCTGTGCTGTGTGAATGTAAGAGTTAGTTGAGGAAAAAGTTGCAAAACTGCCTGTTTTGTGGCTACATTGCTTTCTGGTCTATTGAGGCTTCTGCCAGTGGAGAAATTGGTATCTTAGGCTCTTCTAGGTTGGACATCTTCCTGAATGATTGATGAACTTATGTGCAAAATAGGGTTAGGGTTAGTCCAGAGATAGGAACTTACTCTTTGAATCTGATGGACTGACACCAAAACATATAATGTTTACCACTGAAATGATTTCTGCTCTCTAACTAGCTGCAGTAGAATCATCTTAATGGGATGTGACATCAAATCTACCTTGCAAGGCAGCCGGATTTGTCAAATCACAATTACCTGAGAATGCCAGGCTTCAAGAGATGTGCTGAACCACAGCGGTTTGGACTGATCAGTGTCCTACTGGCGGCCATGGCCATGGTTTATGAGTGATGATGGCGAGGAAAGTCAACAATCGTGGCTCTCAAGAGGTTAGCGCAGTTAGCTGGTGAGTATTTTTTCGTTGAATATTCGTTGAATTCATAGGTAGCTACACCAACTTGACTGCTTGCTGACAAAGTTCCTGCAACTGCGGCATGCTGTTGTTTCCTGTTTGTTGCTATGATTGGTTGAACTTAGCCCATGATAGACAGTGATAGACAGATGGTTCATCCAATCACCTGCTTAGTATCTTTTGCCTGGCAGTTTCCAATGATGACTTCTCAGATGGTTCTGTGTAACAAACTATATGACTCATCAGGTTAACATCAAATGTTTGGCCAAAAATATGTGTTATGGGGGGATTTTTTTAGTCAGATCTTGAATCACGGAAGATCATGTGCAAGTATGAATTATACAAAGTGAAAGAGGTTTTTAGATCAAAGGTAGCCAAATATTTTCTCAGAGAGTTGGGTACGGGGCTTCAGGGATTCAGTAGCCCCAGGTTTTGGTGTATGTAGGGCAGCGGAGGGAAGTGGAAGCAGCTGTAAGTGGAAGAGATTCATCCTGGGAGCTTCCATTAATAAGAGAATGAAAGGGACTGATTACTCCAAGTTTAGCGACCTATTACAGGAGCATCCAAAGTTATTTCTTTAATCCATTAAACAAGCCTGGCTTTTCATGAAAATATATGACAGAAACCTTGGCATATGCTTGCGTGATTAGAGCATCATTCATCTGTATTTTAAATCATCAATACAGTCCTGTCTTAGTTTGTCTCTTGAATTCATGTTCTAGTGAATGATAGTGAAGCTTGTGGCGTATTCAGTAATAAAACTGGGACTGTCACAGTCTCACAGCATTAGCAGCTTGACTGCATCCTTCCGTATTCCATCCTTCCATACTCTGATGCCTGTGTTTGCAGCCATGTAATCCCTCAAATGTTCGAGACACATTAAGCAGCAATTCCTTACAGAAACATAAAAACCTGGTGATCAGTCAAGCCCAATGCAAATTAGTCCTGTTTACCCACCACGAGATAGATGGTGCATGAGTTCAAAAGTGCATGATGAAAGACGGTAAATCAGTTCAGATGGGGGATCGAACCGCTTGCAGACACACTCGGAATAATTTATGCGTTGCTTTGAAAGTTTGGATTTAGAGTTTTGTTAGGCTCGTCATCCTGTAAGTGGGTTTCTCGGCAGCTTCCTCAGCAATCTCTCCTCAGGCCTCCAGCTGAGGCAGACTGAAACCAGCTTATAAAAAAGGGCGCTGGTATAACTCTGCGCTCTCTGGCTCAGAGTAGATTCCAGAAATAAATGGGACACTATTTCAATAAGCTGTTTAAGTGTTCTAATAGACAAAGAGCTGTGTGATCACTGGGCCAGTTGAACAGTAGGTGTCAAATTCCCTTGTGTGCCAAAGCCAAGTCCAGCTTAAAAAAAAAAAAAAAAAAAGTGTAGCTAATTTCCCTGAATAGTGGGTTTAAAGGGATAGTTAACCCATTTTGAAATATGAGATTTTATTTCACTACCCAGATTGTTATTATGTAGGACAGTAGTGTCTCTATCTTCCTCTCATTGTTACTGAGTGCTGGATACTGGCTGGATGCTCCAAATCTTAACTGTTAGCCTCCTGCCATTAAGGTGGACTTCCCCCCAGCTAATATTCTGAAAAATAATCACCATAATCCATTCAAAGATGGTTTAACAGCCATCACAGAGACAGAAGTAGTATGCTTGTTTGTTTTCTTCTTTGAATACATGTACATATGTTGGAGGACATACATAACAACTTTCTAAGGAGCACTAAAATATAACTAACAAGTTATGCTGTGGCTAGTATCTTCTTTTCCTCTGCTCCCATCTATCACACATATTTCATGTAGCTTCTAGGCACCTGCCAGCCGTTGTAATCAAGGGCCACCAAGAAAATAGCTTCACTGTTGAGTTTTTTTTTTTTTTTTTTTTTTTTAATAACCTCTTCTTTACACAATTTCATGCTGTGAAAATTCTACTTCACACCATGAAATCAAACGTTTTGTATTTGCCAATTTGAATCAATTAAGGCGGTTAGCCTGTTGTGGCCAGTGTCTATTGTTTGCTTTTAATTCTTTCAGGATTTGTTACTGTGTTCACCGTTACAGGACTTTCTGACCGGGCAGGTGGACAGAGAGCGGTCAGCCTGTGATGGAGGACACTGTCCAGGCTCTGGCCATTGTGGACAGTCCCACTTGTCCCCTGCACAGCACTATGGAGAGGCACAGGAACACGTTCTGCAGGAGACTCTCAGACTCCCACAGTGTACCACTGAGCAGAGCTGTAGGGCCTTCTTACCCCTAGTCTTCTACTTATTGGATGATATTGTCTTTGTGATATTGTAGCTGCTGCAAGAGCATAATCCCCCGTCTGGGGATCAATAAAGTACTCTACCTACCTACCTACCTATCTACCTTCCTTCCTTCCTTCCTTCCTTTAGTCGGGGAAAAGTCCATCTCAATGGCAGGAGGCTAACGGTAAGAGTTTGAAGCATTCAGCCAGTATTGAAATAACATCAAATTTTTCAAAATGGGTCATCTTTCCCTTGAAGGCTTTATTATATTCTGAGTGCCACAGAGAGAACAGATACCCTGTAAGTCACAATACCAGTGAATATTCAATAACTGCTTCTCACCACATCAAGCTCATATATATGCCTCTCGCAGGGTCACCTATCTTTCATCAGCCAATAGCTGGCCTGGTGTGCCAGTCATTAGAGACTGAGAATATTAATCAAAATACCACAGCTCAGCCAATTTCCGCTCCTCCAGAAATACAGCCCTCACTAATGCCCAGGATATTTCTGTCCATTGCCATGGTTGATTTTTGCAGCTTCTCTTTGAAAACATCAAAGAAGAGCTGCATGTATTTTTACATACTGCCAGACTGCATTATAACTGTGCCTATATGCATTGTTTATGTAATGGGGATTTTCAGGAGAACAGCACTGGAGCATCACAAGAAGCAGCTCCGTTGGTGCATAAAAATATCCACCCTTGCCAATGATTTAGTATTGAGTCTCAAAATCTTATTTTCATGCACAGAAGGTGAAAGAATCCATGTTTTCAGGAGCTTTCTTGAATCCCATGACATTGTCTTGCCTTGATGTTGGTGGAATAATCAACCTTATTACAAGATGATGTCATTTGTCAACGATAATGCATCATCTCACTAACAGATGTTTTCCCATTCCCTTTCAGTAAAACAAGATTATAAGACTCAACACTAAACAGCATATTCAGATGGAATATTTTGCAGTGAATGACAAATAGAGCCAAAAATAACAGTTTAGTCAAATTTTGCTGCTCATACATTTCTGGAAGCTGTCAGCACAAAAGGATTGCAATAGCAGTCATTTCACAATAAAGAGAAATCAATATTATTTGGAGGTAAATTATCTGACCATGTGTCTTGAAATGCAAGTCTTGTCAGCCATTCAAAAAAAAAAAAAGATTCAGCTGAGGGAAATGATGGGCCTGGTTTTCAGAGAAATCACTCTCAGTGACATGGCAAAAAATGGAAGCTGATCTCGGCTCCACTATCTCCTTGGATTTATTAATGGCAGGCTTGTTATTTGTGACACCGAAATGTGACAGTGCTCACTGATGTAGATGATTGGGTCGCCGGGCAGTTTCATGATGAGCCAATTGTATCTCCCTAGCCTTTTCCATCAAATGAATCTAGAGCTCAACCTGTGCCTCCCCGGTGCTGCAGCCTTTGCAGGGCAGGATCCGTGCCTCGCGGCTTCTTCAGAGGCCAGCGCTTTTATGAGCCCTTTCAAAATGACCTTTAGAAACACGGCCTGCAGCGGGAAGATGAGCGATATCACCAGTCATATTATTCCAATCATGCTCACACCCGTGTCTCTTTATGCCTTGTATGCTTTTCCAAAAAGACTCCGAACAAGCAGATACACAATAAAACATGTGCAAAACCTTTATTTTTTTTTGAGTTTTTTCATCATCTCCATATTTAAAGCCTCTTGATGGTACCAGGAGAGTTCATTTGCACAGCTTATGAGTTAACAGCACTCTCCTCGATGACATAAACATCATTATGATTTGATCAGGCGGCTGACATTTAATTTGATATTCATATTGAGGGAAGTATATTACTAATTACTATTTCACACAGCATCTGGGATGCCAACCCTCATAACACGGTGCATTATGTCATCCACACCACCGGTGATATACAGGCAAGTTTATATTTTATTCATTGTACCCGAAGAAAGAGGCAGGCAGGCCGTCAGAGTAATTCATCCGCGCTTTTTTTCCCAATAAAAAATGGAAGCAATGCAAACTTCATGAGGAATTTTATACTGTAACTAAAAAATTACATATCCATGTCAGTTTGATTTGCAGCCTTCATAAAGCCAGTGGCCCCAGGCCTCAGTGTGAGCGTTGTGGGCCCTCTCTTGTCTTGGCCAAGGATAGGAAAGGCTTGAGACCTGGGTAATTCAAGGTTACTGCATAGCTGTGATAGGAGCTGCACCTCGCTGTTGTGTCATACTTTAGCAGGCCTGTATAAAACCAGAGCAACTGGAGAGTCACACTCAGAGCTCAGCCCTGAATATGTTAATGCGTCCCAGGCCTCATGGCTGGGTAAGCTACTGGTTTGCTGTAAACCAATAGGTACGCTTCTTGAATTCAATGGCAACAAGTGGTTTGGTTAGCTGGTGCTTTTGTTATGCATTCTTGAAGTTCATTTAAAGGGGTAGTTCACCCATTTTGAAAAATATATTTCATTTCCCCCTGGCTCCTATGCAGGAAATGACAGCAACTCTTCAAATTAAGACTACCTTTTGAATAAGCACGCACACAGTTGAGCTTCTACACAGAAAAATTATCAAAGCGCACCACAAAGCTGCTCTCATTTCATCTCCCAATCACAGCAGTGTAACGCCACAACTCCAAAATCAAACTGGCTGAAATCATCATATGAAGCTACAAGCAGAATAACATTTGAGTCAGCGGCACAGCAGGAGCAGGCGACAGAGGCCGAAGCAGACTCACAAGACACCCTTCTGTGATTCTGGAATAAGAAAATAATGTCTGAGAGAAGACATGCATCTCTCTCACCTTATTACCCTGTTACAGACGAGGAGAAAAAGGGATGCACAATATTCATACCTGCGAAAAATAAGATGGTGCCCAGTGTACATATACAATATTTAATCCAATATTTTTTTTGGTTTTACTAAGGTTCATGAAATGGTTTTGCACAAAAAATATCCATAATTACTATTTAACACTGCAGCCAAAAGTGGATAAGGTGTCAAGAGCTGGCCAATTGTGCTGCTAAAATAAAAACTATATTTTATGACATATTCATGTGTTTAATTCTTGTGCCTGGTGTCTGTCTTGCTTTGCCTGTCATTTCATCGGCGCTCGTGCTGGGCTGCTCCCCGTGAAGCTCTGCTCCCTCTGAGGAGCTGGCACTACCTCCAGATTACAGAAAAAAAATACACTCTGCATCTCTGTTTTCACTGTTGTTTCCATGTGTGCACTCACACAACTCAGTTCCATTATTTTTACTATTTCAGCACTGGCTGCCACACACACACACACACACACACACACACACACACACACACACACCACCACCATCTCAACTCTACAGTAGGCTAATTCTGTAGCGTCTCGGGAAAACACTGAAAGCGCCTTGAATTTAGGTTTATTTGGGTCTAAGCGGTTTAATAATTTATTTGCATTTACAAGTGTTTTTTTAAGCAGACATATTGGTGTGCTGTCTCATTATTCACACAAAGCTGCAGAGTAGGATACTTCATGGCCGGCAATTAAAATCTTTATGCAGCTGTCGTAATGAATTTGATAGATTTTAATTGCTCAAATAGGTTTTTATAACTCTGCATTTGGTTATTTGGTTATTATTAAAACTTACGATTTTTTTTTTTTTTTAATCGCAGAAGGCGCATTATTTAAAATACTAATGGTAGTGTAAGTACAGCCATACAGCCATATCTCCGTGCAGCAGCTATCTCCTGCCTGTGCAGCTTCCCACCTCACTCTGAGAGGGAGCGGACGCCTGGCTTATCATTCTACATGTTTCGCTGCGTTTCATCTCTCCAGCTTCTTTGAAAAGAGCCTGTGATTCTACGGTTACGTTTGCAAAGTTGAAAACATCCTTTGCTGTGACTTGGAAAACTCACTGGGTGGAAACTCACATCATATAATTTGGAGTTATTAAAATGTATGAAGTTGCTTTGGTGCAAAAGAAATTAGGATTCACCTGTGTGATGAGTCTATCTCACTCTTTCACTGCAGCATCTATTTCTTTGGTAAGTCTGAGTTAGCCTAGAGGTACAGTCTGTTGGACAGGCTGGTAAATGGGTTTTCTTCTTCTTTGGCAGCACTGTTGTGCTGATTATGTTATGGCAGTAAAATTAGACATTTCTATTCATTGTAAACACGAATGAGGCTTCCAGGCCAGCTGTTTATTTTGCTTTGAACAATGGCCTGACTTTGCAGGCCAACCAGCAGGCCAGGCCACCAGAAAAATCCCCGTTCTCCAAATGGCCAATCTGGTGGGATCCACCTCAATGGCAGGAAGCTAACAGTTAGCATTTGTAGCATCCAGTCAGTATCCAGCACTCAGTAACAAAATAGCACCACTACATATCAGCTAGGGGTAATGTGAAGAATTTTTTTTTTTTTTTTTTTTTTTCAAAATGAGTGAACTATCCCTTTAATGCTAAAGTGCACTTGTAAGGTAACTTTGCTGCTTGTGCATGAGAGAGCATTCACCTAACCAACTGCTTAGCATCTACCTGAGAGCTCTGGAGCCTCATGGTCATTCATTATACATCGCATGAATCCACTTAATATAGAAAACAGAATTACTGAAACAGAATAAAATCTTCATGAGGGCTGAAATTGAATTGATTTGCTATCGGAAGCCTCTGCTCAGCTCTGCCTGCGTTTGCATGTCACTGCACGGCGTTCTGTGCAATTCTGACCCTCTGTCAGTGTCATACCATGCCAGTGGTTGGGCGGAGAGACAGGAGCGAGAGGGCGGCTGGAGGAGGACACAGACAGCTGGATGGCACTGGGACACCACACAGACGTCCTCCGACATCCTCAGCCCACTCTATTTATGAGATCTCCCGTAAAGCTGGTGACAGCGCTAACAAATGTGGCAGATAATGCCGTCTCGTGAATCCCACCGCCGCCTCTCTCTGACTGCGTGGTTACTGTGTGCAGCGCTGGGACCGTCCTGACAGTGAAGGGCAGAAATGACAGATGCGCTGACAGCCTTGGAGATAAAACCGCCACTCCCTGTGACTTTGAGATTTCTAGCATTTGGACTTTAAACCACATAATTCACTCTCGGCCACTGTGATCTTCAGAGCGCCCTCAGAGAATTGGTGCGAGTGACATTTAATATCGCCTTGTTGTGTCGGTGTGTCTGTAAAGGTTTTGGGGGAATGGCGCCGTTGGTCAACTTAAGTGATGTGAAGATAGACGCTGATGTTATTTATGTGGCCTCGGTGGATCATTTCCTCCAGCGCTCCATGCAAACATTTTAGATAAAAGGATGCAGTTTTTCTCAACCACACCATCCTCTTCACATATTTTATTCTTCAGATGGAGCTTACATGACTCACATGATCAGTGCAGGTATCTTCGTCCAGCTGGTGCTGCATTATATGCATCTGTAGAAATCATTTGGGAATCGCTCTAAGCACCATGTTGCACAAGTTTTACGTCACTGTGTCAACTGATTGGTGGTCACTTTGACATTTTTCTTTCCGCACTTTCTCTTCAAATTACCTGTGCAGGGTTTTCAAAATTAAAGAGTTTTCAAACCCTTTAATTTTGTGGACACCCAAGTCGACTTGCATTAAACCAACCAGACACCATTTGAAGACATTTTACCCCAGGGACCCTGATATGAAAACACACGAGTATTAAATTGTTCCAATGTCATACATGGAGACTGGCAAATAGATTCAAAGTGGTGAGATTGACACATCAAGTTAAAATAACCATTCACACATAAGTTCATAAATTCTAAGGAGCTAAATTATAGTCAATTTTAAGGCCTCATTTTGCTGAGGCCCCACTGGAACCCTCTCAAGGACCCCTGGAGGTCCTCAGACCCCCAGTTGGAAAACCACTGGTATTATAGTAGTAGCTCTTTTTGCATAATGATGGAAAATTAACTATTGAGGCCATTTTCTCCAATTTTCAAAAGATCGCTGTTAGAGTTTTATTGTTAAACATCATCGTGCAAAATTCCACATCATTCAAATTAAAGGGCCCCTCATACCTCACTCACCTCAATTTGTGGTTTGACAAGATGTGATTTTTTTTCCCATCCAAGGAACAAATGACAGTAAGATGAAAGAGAAAAATATATTACTTACAGTACCGTCGGATGATGTGTCTTCCTCTATTTCGCATGCCGATGAGCAGGAGATTTCTCCCCCGCTCTTATCTTCGCTCCTCTTCAATATTGCACAACAGCAACCAGAGCACTTGTCAAACTGATGGGCCCAATAAAGAGAAAGAAAGACTTTCTCACTGATGGGATGTGATACCTTGGAAAAGGCTTGCCAGGAGATTATACATTATTTACTCTCTCCAACACCCTCATGTCTGCGCAGCTGCCGACAAAAATCCACTGCACTGAGATTACTGCGAGCTTTGCTACACCTCTCTAGATCTCAAACACGCTCGCTTCTCTCCCAGCGAACAAACAAACAATAAACAACTTTTTCTTTGTCTGTGGAGCCTCCGGTCAGCTCCGCAGCCCGCATTGTTTCCCTAGAAGGAAATGATCAAATGCCTCACTTCCCTGTCGCTGTGTACACATCTTGGATAGTGTGCATTTAGTATAAAAGCTGCTCGCTATCACAGGCAGATTCATGCGGGTGCTGGTAAATGTTGCATGCTACTTCCAGGATGATGGCGGGTTGGCTTGCCAGGCACATTGGAAAACACCCTTTAAGGTGGATTTTTTTTTTTTTTTTTTTTTTTTTTTTTTTGAGTGTTCATCTGTTTAAAGCCCGACACTTATCATCACACTGACCATCTGCTTTATGGCAGGTCTTTTGAAGAGAGTTATAATGTCACAATGGCTTTTAACAGTCTTGCAGATAATATAATCCTCCTGATCTACCCTTTCTCCATTTTACTGCTTCAAGGGAAAAAGGTTTAGATAATAAATATGCATGACTAAGTGCACGTCAATCACCATATGTGTTTGTCTTTAGCATTTTCCGTCGAGGACAACCTTGGCTACAGCGCATTCATCATCCCCCCCTCTCTCTCTCCCCACCGCCTTCTCCGCAAAGTGTGCTCTCGACAGATACTTCATGAACCCACTTCCTGCTTAAAGTCAAGACGAGAGTGACATTTCAAAGACGAGCCAATAAAAAGCAGAAAGTGCCCACAATGATTCATACCTACATAATGCATTCATCTCTAAATTGCCTCTTTTTTTTCCCAAATGGATGTGACCATTATGGCTCATTATGCCCGGGTGATTACTGAATGCAGTCTTATAAGTCAGAGCTTCTCCGCAAAAAAGGAATTTATTGTGTTTTCTCACATAAAAGGAAATGCAGTTAAGAAAGACAAACAGCAAAGAGGCTGATGTGGAAATAAATCGCATTTATGCTGATATTTGTCTTTATTTATGTATTGGCAACTATTTACTTTTACTTTACTCTTTGTCTTTATTCTTTATTTGGATGCCTGTTAGCTGATGCTTCAGTGGCGACTCGTCTTCCTGGCAAAATGAAAGAATAATGGAGCAGCTCTATTTCATTATGCTCTACAAAATGCATGTGCACATGTGTGTGTGTGTGTGTGTGTGTGTTTACCGCTGTAATCTGCTCATGCTTGTGTGAGCAAGTGAAAATAGGTACAATGAAACTATAAATCTGTCCCAAGACAAAAGCTTAAACATTTCCCAAGTAATCATGTGTGTCAGCTTACACTGGTTAACCGCACCACGACACACTAACATGAGACGGTGTTAGTATGGTATAACATAACTGTAATTACAATATAAGCGTGATGTAATCTAAATTTAATGCTTTTTTGTATGTTTTGAACAGGTGTGTTTGTTGGCCGGAAAAGACAAGTAGTGACATGCACGTAGTTTGTTTACTGGACAATTTTATTAACCTGTACTATCCAGGTTAAGAACATTTCAGCCAAAACAAATCCCATCCCAGCCCCAGCAAAATGGTGAAGAAATACCCCCCAAAAAAGTCAGCCCAGACCGTAATTCTTTTTGTAATTTGTCAAAAAATATTTTCTTACACCCATAAAACTTTGTGTTTGGAGGCAGTTTCCTACAGTTGGTTCAGCTTTTGTTCTTCTTCCTAACAAACTGCACCACAGTTCCCTCCCAAACACGCCGGCAGAGCAAGGAGTGTGTGCTCACTGTAAAACCTCTAAAAGAGATCACTAAGATCTATATATAGCATTTCTATAGCGGAGGCGTCATTGGTCATCAGTCACCCCAGTCCTCAGGGACCCCCACAAATTCCATGTATTTGTTCTTTCTTGGGCTACCACACCATAATTAGTCAACTACTTAGCATTGACTAATCAGCATTGAATAATTGAATCGGATGTGCTAACTGAGGAACTGAACAGCTGCGTTGAAAGTCTTTGGTTCCGTGAGCGCTGGGCC
Organism: Myripristis murdjan; assembly: GCF_902150065.1. Taxonomy (NCBI): domain Eukaryota; kingdom Metazoa; phylum Chordata; class Actinopteri; order Holocentriformes; family Holocentridae; genus Myripristis; species Myripristis murdjan. Next base: position 25,432,115 of record NC_043990.1, on the reverse strand, counting down.
GAAAACCCCTGTGACAGGATAAAGCCTTAATGATTCAACCAAATCAATGGATCTCAAGGCTGGATAGCGAGCACTGAGCTAACATGCAAGTATAAAGACGGCACCAAGTTGAATGTTGACATCTACCCACATCAATATAAGATACATGTGAGGCTAAGCAAAAAAGCAGGAAATTGATTTTAAATGACTGAAATTTAAATGACTCCATGCCTTTTAGATCATAGTCACGCCCCTGCATTTGGAGTTGTCTCACAGGGGTTATTTGGTACCAGCTGGGCTAGAATAATATTTTTCTCATCTGGCCAAGTGAACCAAGGTAAATACTCTGGTTTGAATAAACTGCATGTTTGGTGTGAGTGGGCCTTTAATGGGCCTACAAAGTCAGCAAAGTTTGGATAATGTCTTGCTCATGACTGCAGCTGTGCTCCAGACAGGCAACAGGATGTGTCCTCTCAAAGGCAAGAAGGTATCCGCACGGATTGATGTCAGCGAGCTGCCAGCCCAACCCCAGTGCGCCAAGCTATAATTGCACAGACACTGGGAATTCATCAGCGGGTTGCGTCATTAATAATGAAGCCCCATCTATTGACCTTGGATCGTAATGAGATTGTGTACAAAACGGGAGTCTTATTACACCAGTAGGTCATAATCATAAGGCTGAACCTGCTATTAGCTGATTCATAATTTACATCATACGGCGAGGCTGTGTATGTTCCGCCAGCGAGGGCTGTATACAAAGCCAGTGTGGCCAGCACACACTTGAAAGACAACCTGTTGCGAGCTCTCGTCTCTGGAGACTGAAAAATGGGCTCCTCCTGTGAATCACTACCCCCAGCAGGGCGGCAGCTGCTTGCCAGGGCCGACTCAAAGAGCCTGTCCAACACAACATGCAGAGCCCTCTTCACTCACACACATAAAGAGGAGACAATCGCAGTCGTGGAAAACAATATTCTCTTCCTTATAATGCTAAAAGCCCATTATTTCACTTACAACGCTTTTAACAAATCACCTGGCAACAGAATAACAAGGGAATCATGTATACTTTGTTTTGTGTCACGTTATATTACATAGGCTATTTAATGAGCTCCACCCGTCCAGCCCTCTTTTGCTGTGAAGCATAAACAAGCCTAATGATCCCTAAAGACGGAAGAAAGACTCTTTTGATGCACATTTGCTGCCGAGAGCAAGCATCATTAACCTACTGCAAACCCCGACTTCCCACTTCTTAGTCCCGTTTTGTCCGAAAGAAAAGGAGCCTCGTCTGTTCCTGACTCATTTTTGTTTGTGTCTCCTGCACAAGCGGTAGTCGCCGGCCCTGGCAAGACACAAGTTTGGAAACGTGTTCATTTAATCGCAAGTTTTGCTGCTCGTTATTCACTTCACTCCCCTGCAGAGGTATGGGGCAGAAGCTGAGATGATGAAATAAAAGTTTGTTGCTGCATGTACCTCCGTGGCTAATGCAGCATATTCCTTGCATGGTAATTCATCAGTGTCAGAGTCATGTGGTGCGGGATAAATAGCTGTATCAGTGCAATTCATATTTACCCATCTCAGAAACTACAAATTGTGCAGATTTGCTTTTTTCATCCGCCATGAATAGGTAATCGTTTTACATGTATTGAATGAAAAAGCTGGAGTGTCTGACAGACTCAGAATGGTGAAGTTAAATATGATCTAATCCAACGGCAAACCTCCGTTTCATTGAGGTGGACAGGCAGAAAATCAAGTCCATCCCTACCTCTGAGGTAGAGTGAATTGAGAACACTATGAATAACAAGTGCAATAGTGCAGGAAAAGTCTGGAAAAGGCTTTTCAGCATGAGAGACAGATGAATACAAGGGAACGGAAGGACGAGTAATAATGTCTGTCAGCACACAAAAGGCTTGAGAGAATCTTTTTTCCTTCTATCTGAACTAGAATTATTTCTGTGGAAGCACGGCAACTTAACTAAGACACGCAAACAAAGAGAGACGCGGACTCGCCGATTTCTCACCACACCTTGTCACTCCGACAGGTGACTTCTCAAGTGCTTTTTGGCTGACTGTTTGAGCTTTTCTAATCTGATTAAAAAAAAAGAAACCCAATTCATTTGTCTTCAAAATTTAATCAGCGTCTTCTAACAAAACCTTTGTGGCTTTTCCCCCTCCATAATCTGTCATCTCAAATCAGTGCATTTAGGGATGTTAGCATTTTCCATTCAGGATAACCTTAGATTGTCCTCGATCCATGTTCTCTCTCTCCCTCTGTGCTACCTTTCTCTACAAGGTCTGTGCTTGATAGAATACCAAAAGTGTGACAAGCCTACATAATGCATACCTACTTAATTCATGCATTTCTAAATGGCTTTTTTTTTTTTTTTTTTTTTCAAATGGATGTGACCAGTATGGCTCATTATCCCGGGGTGATTGCTGGACGCAGTCTTAAAAGTGAGAGCCTCTCATCCAAGAGGAATAATGTTCCTGCTTAAAGGAAAATGCAATTAGCCCACTCCTAACACCTCATTAATACACTAGCTGCTTTACTCATTTCAGTGACCTGTACGTCATCATGTTCAGCCACGCTCACTAAGCCTCTTCAATGCCCCCTGGTGGCATGGAGACACTTCCTCACATGACATGGAGACTGGTTTGTAGTGAAGTTTTGAGGATTTGCTCATTCTTTGCACTGAAACATGACACAGACATAAACTCAGTGGTTGATGATGTGGTGCCTGAGGTATTTCTGTAAAAACTGTCTCCTCTCTTGCCCAACGCATACGGAGGTCAAAGGTCAGTGTGACATACCAGTAGCGAGTCAGGGTCTTGTGGTCTTTACTTGATCTATGATGAATCGGCTTGTTCAATTAAGAATAATAAAAGGAAAGAAAATACAGAACGAGTGCTGGAACATAAACAGTTCATGTTTTGAAGTTTGATCTTTGAATATGGCTGATGTGACGTCAAGTCTCCCTTTTTTGTGTTTGTGTTTGTATGCAGTTACCTTAAATAGTGTCACAAATAATAAGAAGTAGAATATTTGCAGATTGCACATAATTTTAGTGTAAATCTGAGGGTGTGCCACCCTGAGATTAGGTGTCATAGCAATCACTGGGGGCAGGACAATTTTCTTATTTCCGGCTGCAATTTTCATTTTATTTGTTATGGCCAGACATGATTTGTCTCGTATTAAACTTCAAGAAAAGACAAAAATTGCGGGCTGCCTCTTAGGGAGAGGAAGGCGGGGGTGAAGGTTACCTCCCCCACCACCACAGAACTGCCTCTAAGCCAACCTGTCTTCCCTTTTATATATTTAAATATATATATATACATACATACACACACACACACATATATATATATATATATATATATATATATATATATATATATATATATGTATGTATAAAAGATTAATCACTGGCCTTGACTTTTTGCAGTCATTTGAAAGCAGTGTCTGTCTAGATTTAGAAGCTGCTGTTGAATTAGTGTCACTCTTATGTCGCTGCATTCCCGGCTTTAACCCTGAGCTGTTAGCAGGTGTTTAGAAAGCTGCTGCAAATGGATATTTCTACTGCCATCACCGGTGTGTACTTTGGAATCAATCAAACGCATGCAAATATTGTCGCTCTGCTGTTTCTCCTCTGGAATATGCTCACTTTAACTAACGCTGTTGAGAGACTGAGCTGAAATTAAAGGCAACAGCCAGGCAGAATGACAGGCTTTTAGCTCAGCAGCCTACTGTTCCCCATCATTTGCAAACTTATATGCAAAAGCCATACCCACTGTATCAGCCTGGCCTCAGGTTTCTGTGTGTACGGCCCTGCAAGGTGGATGGGAGTGTTTGCTGCAGTGTTACAGTGTCCACAAATACTGTACGATAATGAGTGATGGGACAAGGGAGTCAGAAAATACTCAGAAAAACCCATCTGACAGTGTATAGCACAGTAAAATATTAAATAAAACATTTATTTCCATTGTGGTTCTCAATTGCTAGTATAAATCTGGCGCATATCCCACTTATGCACCAATAAATTATTATACAATATGTTTTTGTTTGTTTGTTTGTGTCATTATAAAAGTCAGAGGAGCATTTGGAACCAGTGCTCCCTGACCAGATAATCTCATCTTGTCAGTTATCAGTCATTACTCCGCTTTAGCACACTGAAACTGAACCTATTTGCACAAGCACGTTTGGAAGTTTTGGTGCCAGATGATAATCAAATGCAAGGAGTTTACCAGAGGGTTTGGTGACATGCCAAATTTCTCACCGTATAAATTTAAAATAAAACCCCACGCGCACCGAGCCAAATAACAGTAGCAGGGAAGAAAACGGTTAATGCCTATTAGAGAGCATAAAAATACACGAGCAACACTCCCCCTGAAGCCGTTAATCATTGCTGAGGCAGTCGTGGCTTCACGACAGTTTGCCAGAGCGCAGCGCAGCGCAGCGCACGGCGGAGCGCAGCGCCAGGACGCGCCTGAGCAGTCCGAGCGGTGCTCCGGCCACTGGACTGGAAACACCCTTTTCACTGACAAATCTCATGAAAGCTGCACTTCTCCCAGTACCTGCCACGTCGGCTCTGATGCAGAGGGGGTGAAACCTGACGGAGACCTTGCTGTGGAATAATGATTTCCCCCTTTGGCGTCTCAGATGGACCTTTTTTTGATTGGTTTCCCGGCGCTTATGAGCTCATTCTAATGTTGTTTAATCCAGTGATGCGCGACTTTATCAAGCCCTGAAACTCTGTGCGGGTTCCCCCCCCCCAAGTGTGGCGCACAATGTGATAGCCGACTCACACCTGCAAATTGAGCTCGGCCGGCATTAATTGCATTACAGTGTCCCAGTGCATCTGCGTGGAAAACTTCAAGGCATGCTTCATATTGAGGGGTGCAAACATGCGAGCGAGCTGAAGCAGATGGACGCGAACCCATCACAGCGGGTAAGTCGGACTACAGTGAGAATTATTTTCATTTTGCAAGACATACATATATATCTCATAATCTTGTTCCTTTTCCATAGAGCCACAGAGGTCTCGGCATGGTTTATGTCCGCGGCTTGACCAGATGTGCATGAAACTGTAATGACCCAGTGACTGAGTGCTCAATAGGTGTTGTATGTTCTCATAGTCGCTCATGCATTATGGTAAACAGAGATGGAACTCGCACAGTGGCTCACAGCAAGTGCAGATTGCCTGGTCTTTGTTTTCTTTTCTTTTTTTTTTTTTCTTTTTTTTTGTGGGGTTCAAAATGTCCCTAACTATTTGACAAAGTTAATAAAATGCTCTAATGTTGCTATAGTGCGTCTAAAGCAGTCAAAAAAGGAGTTGATGGTACTTGGTGGTATTTTCTAAGCTCCTGTGTTGTCACTGTAATATTCCTACAGGGACCTATGCCGTGCTGGGATGCTCAGTAGTGATCTTATGGTACTTCATGATATGATGTATCTCCCGTGGTGTCATTTTTCAAGTGTTACAGAGAATATGATATGCTTGCTATGTTTTTATAGTAACCATCATTTTGCTACAGGCAAGACCTTCCCTTGACTATGAGTGCCAGCTTTGTTTTTCATACCCATGCTTTTGACTCAGAACAATATTCTCCTTCAAGTTTGATCAAATTTGTGCAAGGGCAGCCCTGTTGTGCAGCAGACGTGAAGCTGCGTCCCATTAGCCGAGCCATAGCCTTTTCTGAATGATGCCCCGAGACTTAATGGGATTTACTGGCAAGCCTTGTCAATATTTGAGTATGTGGGACCTCGCTGAGAAACCCTCTCATTGTGCTTTCAGAGGCATCTCCCCCTCACTTATATAGATTGTTCATGTATATGTCACTGCATCATTAACTTGTTGATGTGTGTGCGGACACACGCTTGTGTTGCTCCGGTGCAGTAATTCATGTATGAAAGCGCACACTGCTGTTGCATTGGCCCCTGCAGCCAGATATGACAGTCTAATGAGAACAGATTGCACAAGGTATGACAATCTGTTCTTGGTGTTCAACATGCACCGTTGTGGCCCAAAAGCCTGCAGGTTTGCCTTCCAACCGGACCCTGCAGCAGCCGGTGAGCCTGCAGACTCCTCAGTCACGACGGTGCACGTTGGAAACCACTGCTCTGCTCCATCACATTTACCGAGAGACACAGAGACAGAGAGGAAGGGGAAGCGAGCGAGGGAGAGATGCCACACACTCTCCATGTGTTTTGTGGGTGGGCGGCTGTTGCTCTGTTATTTGTATTCTGCTGCGATCTCTAAACTCTATCTCTGTCCTAATAACGGCGCTCGTACAGGAACATCACCATGCTTTCATTCTCATCAAGAGATAAATCTACCTTTCAGCTGTATCTACCGCTAAGCACCAACTATTACCTAACTTCCCCGTTTGAAAGTGTGTTCTGAAGGCTTTGACTTTCCCTTGCTGTGTTTTGTAACAACTTTTTGTATAGGGAAGCCTCAGTCTCCAAATAGGTCACAGATATGCAGCACTAAAGTCTATGAGTCAGAAGACTCATTATATACAATCCCAAGGGCAAAGGCTCGCTCTATATTCCATCATTTTTTGAGCAGCTTTTTGTACATATATACTTTTTAATTTGGAGTAAATTAGCTGGGACGTGGGGATATCACGTCTCGCCTAACTTCATTAACCCACCTCAAAATTAGACTTGTGAAAGTGGGTCATGACGTTATTAGATGCAGTTTTTACATTGTACTATTATGTTTTACCACTTTCGATAAGGACAGTGAGGAGCTTTATCAGATCAGTATTAAAATGAGAGCTTCTTTTGTGAGGAGGAACGTGGCTGCAGAAATTGACAGATACTTTTAATCATAAACAAAAGCTGCCTCTCAGACTCGTTGGCCGGTGATTATGCTCTGAAAACTCCTCTCTCTGTGATTACCGCGATTCAAGGCAGACATTTTACGTCACGTTATGAGACTGTTCACTCTCCACTGATTGCCGTGCTGATTTCACAAGAAAAAAAAAAATCTGAGCGGTCCGCTTATCTTTCAGTATTGAATGTCACAGACAGAAAGACATAGTAAGGAGACCCATCAATCTGACTTCGCAGCAAGTGGGATGACAGCTCGGTTTTATTCCAGACAGGCCTTAACATCCTAAAACATCATCCTCATCCTTGTTCCATCACTGGAGAGGCTGTAGATTTAGTTAGGGTGGGAGGGTGGATGTAGCAATTGTGCATGAGGTGAGGGTGTATGCAAAGATTGATGCAAATTACATTTGCAGTGAGCAGCTGGCGGTAAAAGAATCATCCCGAGCTCAGGTGGTGACCCTATCAGGTTTTCTTGTCTCTCTCGCCCTCGAGTCATGCAGAGAAAATTGACTCCGTCACACCGACACCTTCGCACAGTCGTTGCAGAGAAGTCGCAGGTAAAGGGTTTTGCTCAAAGGCACTTTGATAGTGATTGTCGAGGGAGGAGAGAGCTGCTCACTTCAATCCACAGCACACACTCACATTTTCCCAGCCGGTCCCAGGATGTGAACTGGAGACCTCTGAGTCACAAACCAGCCTCTCGAGCATCAAGGCTAATGGGAGGAAATAGAAGTCCAGGGTCTCTTGCAATTTACTGTTTCTTTTTAAATCCGTATGAGCAATCTAGCAGCAACAGGCAAAAGGCACATGTAAGGATTAAAGGACAAAATGTAACATCATATTCACCTCACGCCATGAGGACTAAACGAAGGCACAATACAGTGTGGACTTTTTTTTCCCCAAATCAACAGATTTTGTTGCTGAGCTTATGCAGTTTAAATAATAGAGTGAATATTGAATTTTTTCTCATAAGCCGAAGTCATGCAAATATTCTTAGTGCAGCAATAACATCACATTGGATACTAAGGGAATGTGCAATATTGATTTGGTAGTGTGCAGTATTCTCGGTGTGTATGGTGTGGTGTATATGGATCTGTGTGTGTGATACTGCATGTTAACTGTAGTTTGATTGTACATGCAAACAGATACATTTTGTGCAATAAAGGCAAATCTTATCTTCATATGAGCAGTATTAGAAATACTGGGTGGCATATTCAATCATGAGATGACATTTGCTTCATGGCAGCACCTAACGTCCCCACTGAAAGCAGCGTATTAACCATTAATGTTCACTGGAAGCCGTGGATCTTGAGATTGAAGAGGAAATCAAGTATGACAGATACCAAGTCAAGTTATGGGCATAATCCCATCATACAGTGACGTGTGTGCCTGTGCCGCCTGCTCTTAGCCGCCACATTTTAACCACCATTTTATAACCACACACTTCGCCTCTTGTTTAATGTATCGGTGCGCTTTTCTTTTTTTAATGAGGCTCTGAGGGAGCACAGTAATCTAAAATAATCATCTGACTGTGCATAAGGATCATGTGTACATTCAAACTTTCTCCCTCGCAAATCCTGCCAACCGAGATCAGTAGGAGAGCACTGGCAGAAACTACCCAAAGTACGACTATTCTGATACACGGTGCTCGAACATTCACAGTTTTAGGCTGGCGAGACTCATTACCTTGCTTTTACACGGTGGAGCATAAGGTCAGACAATGAGACAGTGAAAAATAGAACAGCTTATCTATCGCTGAAAGCCAAAGAGGACGATTTTCAAAGGCGAGAAGCTGTATTTGTGGTGTAACACTGACACAGCACGCCGAAGTAATGCCTGGATGAAGGGGAACTGGAAGTTAGTGGATTTTTAAGCAACTGCAAACTTGTGAGAGACTGTAGCCGTGATTGTACAACCAAGGCTGCCAGTAATTACAATAATAAAAGCCGTCTTTTGAAGATTGAATAATTCAGACAGTGTAAAGAAACATATTCACAAACTGCAGTCCAACAGTGCTTTATATACTGTGATTTTTTCAAATTTTCTGCTAGAGACTGTATTATTTACACTCTCAGAAAATTGTCACCGGGGCAGGACCCTCTGAGGTGCAGCTTTTGTACCCTTGACATTGGGAACTTATTTATCCCCTTGTGGTTTGTACCTTACAGACACCAGTCTTGTTCCAATATTATAACTATGATATTCTATCATAGCTACTGACTGGATAATTGTATTACCTATAGATATTCAGTCATTTATTTATGTATTAATTCATGGTATAGAGCCTAACAAGCACTGTCTCCAGATATTGTACCTTAACATTTAGAGGAAACAGTGCATGTATGTAGCTTTTACTGCTTGGGAACATACATGTACCTTTTTGGCTCTGAGAAAGGTTCACATAATTACCTTGAAGTCCAATAATTAGCCCTGGCGGGGACATTTGTCTTGATTGCACCTCTGGTGACTAGTTCATCCTCATCAAAGGTGCCAATAATTCTGGAGGGCTCTGTATATGCCGGCGTTTCCATCAAACGCCTCGCTCATGCATTCATTTGATTATTCTAAATGTACGATTTTCATGTCCCATTCAGCTTCATTTTAAATGATGGTGATCTTCAGCACAATGGGTGCGCTCCACACAAGATCCCACACGAGCTGAATTCATTTTTTCGTTGCTCCTGAGGTCACCCCTGGCTGCAGTGTCATTCTCAGTGAACTGCGCCTGTCAGGAGCGTTTGGGTGAGTTGTTATGGAGACGCCACTTTGCGACCCCCCTCCTCCCCTGGAGAAACCGGCCTGTCTCAGACTGATTGGCCCCGCCAGTACAACAAGAAATGTCGCTGCCAGCTCGCAGGGTCCTACCTTTCATTTGCTGATGATGTGCCTACCCTTCTCCCATCAGCCCCAGTGCCTCAGGTCCAGCACAGTCATCCTTGGGAAGAAAGGGATTGCTTGCCTGATGTCACATGCTCATGCCTCATGCAGTGACCACTGTTCCCCTCTGCAGGCTTTCTGCATCCCGATTCCCCGTGCTAAATAAAACAGAGGAATGTCCCGCCTGGTAAAGAGAGCGCGGCGTCACAAACGTGTAATTGGATCTGAAGCGCTTGTTTCAAAAGATGTGAGAAGAGCCTTACCCAGCCAATCCACACAGTCTGACACATTCTTCCTGCTTAATCAGAGAGCGAAGACAGTTGCGCAGTCTGTTGCTGCCGGGTAAAAATTCTGTGTCTCCAAAGTGTCCGTTTTTTCAGGAACAAAGAAAGCAAGTCTTGTTTTTACCTTCACCGCTGTCTCTTTTAGAGTTATCCAATGGGGTTTGAAAAGATTAAAAAATTTGAGTATTTTCTCAGCCCATAGAGTGACATGTAATACCTTTGATGAAGTTAAAATCTAAAAATCAGCAAAATTTGAGTTTTTTTTTAATGTGACAACAATATAAAATAAATGCATGCCTGCCGTTCCCTCTCTTCCTCTCCGCCGTGCCCTAAACTGCATCCAAGGCGAAATGCATCATTCTCCTGTGAAGTTTTGAGCCTTTCTTCCAGGTGGCCTGTTATTTTGTGCCATTAGTTCCTTTTTTTCCAAAGCATTTTCTGCTTTGTTCGACAGTCACAGTATGAGACAGGAAAGGCAGGGGAGAGAGAGAGAGAGAGAGGGGATGACATGCAGCAAATGACCTGAGGTCAGATTCGAACCCCGGACGCTGCCTTAACAAGTGGCATGCACACGACCAGGTGAGCTACTGCCCAGTGCCGTTAGTTCTTCTAAAGCGCTTCCTTGTAGTCGCTGTTGATGTGGTTGAAACATTTTCACCACCCACAATACAACATGAGTTCAGAAATCACACTGAATACTTTACATGCTGCTGCCTTCCAGAAGGATCAGAAGTGTTTCTCCACATAAATAGCACCACGTATTGGAGCATCAAGACGCATAAGAAATGACATGAAGCGGTACATGCTTTGTCTGTTTTGATGGTCGATGTGTTTTTATGTATCATTGAACCTTTTTGAGAAAAAAAAAAAAAATTGTCTCTTGTATCTGAGCAGTTTGAATATCTCACTTTCAGTAATGTGGAGTTGCAGTTTTGATCTTTTTGTTTTGTATGCTCTGCGGTGTGTTTGAATTTCCTTTTGAATATTCGTTAATCCAAACGATTTTTCTATTTTCATTCACAGCTTTGAGATAAGTGAAACTTTACAGCTTGGATGACCCATTTAGCCTCTGTTTACTCGGTGTACACATGTGTTGTGTGGCAAATTATAAATTCCTTTAGTTCATAAATTCCTTTCGTTCACGTCCAACCCAGCACACTGGCTCGAATTAGGTCTGCATTCTGTTGGCAATTTATTTCAAATAAGTGAACTTTACTGAACAGTGCTGTAAATTGTCTCACTCCAGGGTCTGGTGGTGCGTTAAATAGGAAAAACAACAATATTAATTCCTCTGCATGGGGTTCAGGCCACAGTTTGACATCGGTTTGCTTCTCCCTCACGATTCCATAGCAATTAGACTTGAGAGGATTTTTTTTTTCTTTTTGGACAGATGTCTGAAAATCCAAATTGTTTTGGCTCGTGGGATTTGTTTAGCAGATTGTGTTTATCTATTGATTTCCTAATTAGTATGCCTGGAAGGTGGTCTAAAGTAACTACACATAGAACTCTGGATGTCAAATCCATATAATATGCAACTAATTTATCATCAATGTCATGTTAAGTGTTAATGGAGTTTGCATCTTCTCGCTATGTTGACCTGAGTTTCCTCCCACAGCCCAAAGGCATGCAAATCAGGTGCATTTGAGCCTTTGAATTGCCCACAGGCTTGAATGAGGCAGGATATTTCCCTGCCTTCTGCCCACTGAATGCTGGCACTGGCTCCAGCCTATAATCTCTCTAAAATGGAAAGAGCAGGGCAAGAAAATGAATCAGTGCAGTTGCTGACCTGTCTTTTCCCTCCCACAGAGACCTGCTGTGTTGTTGAATGGGTGACAAGGTCCCAGCCACCTCACAGACCCGGTGAAGCCCCCTTTCCGTCGCATTGTGCAGGACAGGGTCCCCCTGGAGAGAGGCAGGGATGTACCAGGAGGTGGCCTTCCTGGCGGGCAGCACCGAGCACCAGTTCACCACCTTCCACTTCAATCCTCTGGAGAACCCGCAGGAGGTCAGCTCCAAGAAGGGCCTGTTCTACAAGCGGGCGCAGCTCCTGCTCCAGCCCCAGCCCCGCCAGCTGGACAGCGACGAGCTGGGCCTGGCTGATGGGGCGGCCATCATCAACGTGGGGGGCATCAAGTACCGCATCCCTTGGTCCACGCTGGATGAGTTCCCGCTGACGCGGCTGGGCAAGCTGCGCAGCTGCAGCAACGAGGCGGAGATCATGGACGTGTGTGACGATTACGACGGCAGCCGCAATGAGTACTTCTTCGACCGCAGCCCGTTGGCCTTCCGCACCATCGTCACCTTCCTGGCGGCGGGGAAGCTGCGGCTGCTGAGGGAGATGTGCGCCCTGTCCTTCCAGGAGGAGCTGCTCTACTGGGGGGTGGAGGAGAACAACCTGGAGTGGTGCTGCCTCAGGAAGCTGCGGCTCAGGCAGGAGGAGTACAAGGAGCAGCAGAGGCTGGAGGACGAGGAGGTGGAGCTCACCTCGCCGCAGTCCTGCGAGGAGTCCCAGCAGCCCCCCGGGGTGGGGGGCCAGGATGAGGGACGTATGGCGGGCTGCATGCGGAGACTGAGGGACATGGTGGAGAATCCCCATTCCGGCCTGCCCGGGAAGATCTTTGCCTGTCTGTCGGTGTTGTTTGTAGCTATCACCGCCGTGACGCTGTGTGTCAGCACCATGCCGGACCTCAGAGAGGAGGAGGAGAGGGTGAGTTCACTCTGCCTTACTTCCCATCAGAGCTGGGCAGTGACTAATCTTGCTCCAGGCTTTCTCCTCCATACACAGCCTGGAAGAAGGTCCCTAGTTAGCCAGTTTGGATGATGCGGTAGCTTGTAATGTCCACCGTGGTCTAGAGCTTCCAGGACCAGGTCACTGTGCATATACAGAAACGATGGGATGACGAGGAGTTTGGCTGTCAGGTTAGGGAAGGAGATGGTTAGCTTGTCCCACTGCACTGCCTCTCCTGAGCAGGATACCCCAGCACACTGGGTAGCACGTCCCTCTGGTGCAGTCTCTCACTGACTGTTCATTTGGTTTTTTACATATAAACACAGACAAGATCTCAAACACAAATCTCTTTCCCGTGGTCAAGGAAGGCCTTTGGGTCCATTCGCTTTCCTTTTTTTTTTTTTTTATCTCAGAGCTTCTTCATCTTCCCCTACAAAACTCCTTTTTACTCCAGCATGGCGCTCACAGGTGTTCAGAGTCTCTTTCAAAGCTACCGATTAGGTATCTTTAGCATGGCCCCGTCTCTCTCTCTCTCTCTTTCCGTTTCTATTCCAGCTGCCTTCCTCTTGTTAGTGCAAGTAAATGTAGTGAAAGTGGTGCACGTTTCCTCCTTGACTCTTGTTTATAGAATGTAACCGATATAGATCGTCCTTCAAGTGCTGCGGCGATTATCCTTGGGAAGACCAAGACTCAGAAAGACCATTATGCAGCGGTTTATGGGTGGAAATCCTCTCACTGCTTTGGTTTTATCGAGCAAAGACATGAGAACAACTTTGGGCATCGCCACTATTTGGTTACCATGGTCATTCATACAGAGGCAAAGAGGCACGGCGACTGGCTTCAGAGCGGATGCAGCTGACAATTTTGCAGAGTGCCCAATAAGTGCTGCAATGAATCACTGCTCCCACTGAGTAAAAAGTCAAGTAATAGTTTTGAAATGAGCAAATAATAAGTGAAACATTGCTTTTTTTTTTTTTTGAGGAAGAAGAAGCCCCACACTGCGTCTTGTTTGCTGTTGCAGTTCATATGGTGTCAGTGGCTTATAACTGCAATATGGTAATTTAAATCATTACATACAGAAAAGAGCAGATTTTTATGGTGATTATCACAGCGGTAAAACATGACATAAGAAAGAAAAAAACCCTCTCTTCTCATTCAAATCACATCATAACACAATTAGTAGGCATTAATTGTAGAGCTTTACATAAGCTACAGAGGAAGTCAGATTATGTTGATGCAACATCTCGCATGCACAGTCTTTCAGGGCCTTACGATAAATCATCGTGACAGAGACAGAGGCGATGGCTCAGGGACAACAAGGCTTCCTCTCCATTCACTTGAAGAGCAGATTATTCGGTATCTCTGCTCACTGTTGCTGCAGCAAGCCTCCCTTCATGACAATATGAAATCCATGCTCCCTAAAATGCATTTAATAATTGACAGAGCATATAGAACGCGACGACAGGCGAAAGATGATGCGCTTATCTTCTCGTGAGTGCGTAGTCTCTTCTAGATTATCTCCAAATTTGCACTTCAATTCCAAATTTGCAAAATCCCAAGGATGACATTTTCCCAGCGCCATTCATTTCGCTGGACCTGCTTCCAAAAATGAATATGGATAAAACCTCATTATTGTTACATAACATGATAATTATTCAAATTGTAGCCATGAAGCCTTAATCCGCTTTGAGTACAGTTACAGCTTGTTTACCCAAGCTGACCAGTTAGCAAGGCAGGTGCTCTAAATAAAACATACATTCATTTACACTGGGTGTCAGTGATCTCTTTGATGCTATGTTCAAAGAGATGGATTTTTGCCTCAAATTAGACTTTAAATAGCATTTTGGAATGCACCTTTGATATTTTGGTCCAATTATTTTGTGTACCCAGTTATACAAATTGTATTTCAATTATGTTTTTACACACTCCAGCCCACTCTCATTCCCACTCTCCCAAAAATCTGTTTCCATTATAATAATTGCACGCAGGCAAACAAGTAGTGGATGCTGAGTTAGTGATTCCTTATTTAATAGGTGACATTTCAACCAGGCTAGCGGTACCTTGTCTCGTTCCTTCATTATTATAAGTGCCATAATTTTATTTCATTTCAGGATTTCTTTAGATGCATGTGTGCATTTTGTGGAAAAAAATAGATCACACCACTGGTGTAAAGGGAATGACACTAAATTCAAGAAAGTCCCTGATAAAAGTTGATTTACATTGAAAAGAGTGGATGAAAAGTTTGATTTTAAGGCTCAGTACTGGATTAAGGTGTGTTCAGTGTGATGTTTATTTCAGTGCCGTGGCTGCAGATTAGCAAACATATCAGTTCCGGTACAAAGGAAGCAGAACATCAGTACTTTCAAATCCCATCAACAGCATCCATAACAGTGGCATTATCAAACAATGTAAATATCATTAAGACTTTTTCCAGCCTCAAATGAAATGTATGCTTAGCTTTCACATACACTATATTGCCAAAAGTATTCGCTCGGCTGCCTTCACACACATATGAACATGAGTGACATCCCATTCTTAAACCATAGGATTTAATATGATGTGGGCCCATCCTTTGCAGCTAGAACAGCTTCAACTCTTCTAGGAAGGCTTTCCACAAGGTTTAGGAGTGTGTTTATGGGAAATTTTGACCATTCTTCCAGAAGTGCATTTGTGAGGTCAAACACTGATGTTGGACAAGAAGGCCTGGCTCTCAGTCTCCGCTCTAATTCATCCCAAAGGTGTTCTCTCTTTCTTTATGTGGCCTACCACTCCGTGGCTGAGTTGCTGTCGTTCCCAATCGCTTCTACTTTGTTATAGTACCACTAACAGTTGATTGTGGAATATTTAGTAGCGAGGAAGTTTCACAACTGGACTTACTGCACAGGTGGCATCCTATTACATTACTATTACAGCACCATGCTGGAATTCACTGAGCTCCTGAGAGCGACCCATTCTTTCACAAATGTTTGTAGAAGTAGTCTGCATGCCTAGGTGCTTGATTTTATACACCTGTGGTCATGGAAGTGATTGGAACACCTGAATTCAATGATTTGGATAGATGAGCGAATACTTTTGGCAATATAGTGTATATTGCAAGCTCACATGCAAACTCAATTTGCCAAAGAAAAACATTTGCATTAGGCAGAAACTGTATTTTTTTCTCATACGAAAATTTGGACAACACAGCAAAAAAAAAAAGAAAAAAAAAAAAGAATAAAATAAATATAACCCTAGAGAAAAGCAGAATGTTAACATGAATATAGAAAGAGGGGGGTAGTTAAGCCAACAATGCCAGTGCAAGAACCTATTAAGTAGAAATGGAATAATAAAATAATGATTCATTGAATTTGTAGCCTCTGGTCCTTAATTAGGTCTAAAAGTGATAGCGCATCCACTTGTTGCTGAGTTGAGTGTTTGTCTCTCAGGGACTGAAATATTACTACCCAAGGCTCTCAATCCCACTAAATCCACATGTTGTCACGTCGGGTGACAAGTGGAGAAAAACCAAATTAAAGCTGATGATGTCTCCCTCTGAGCCTTTTCATGTCTGGTTTTGCCTCTCAGACTTGAGAGACCTCAGAGTTTGCGCTGCAGAGTGTCTTTGTGACCGACTAAATCACCTCTCGAATGACATCGCTAAAGCCCAGAATGATTAAAGCAAAGCCCCGCGGCTTCTGCCGCTATCAAAGGGATATCTGCATGTGCCGGCTGCGAGGGAGGGAGGTGCTGCCGGTGAAGAGCTCCGGCTTCAAAGGGGAAATCAATCAGGAAAACAAAGCGAGGGAAAGCAGAACCATGACCTGTGCGAGTCTCATCTTATCTTTAATTACCGAATATGAACTGCCATCTGTAATTATACACTTGTAGGAATCCACAGCCCTGACTGAGCGTGCTGTAATTTGCACCAGAGCAACAAGTGTGACTAGGGGCACGCTCACACCAGCATGAGTGTTATCTCTGCAGCACTTACACGTGCAGGTCAGTTCATTTGGGTGAACCAGCGTGGTATCAAATAACTTCTCCGGCATGGATGAAATCACATTTATTATTCTGGATACAACCACAGAATGCAAAGTGTTATGGGTGTAAGATGAATATCACTATCTGGAAGTGATGCTCGGGAAGTCTAGTATAGCAAAATGAACTATAGTTTGGATGCCTGTAGTCAGCGAGAAAGTAAATTAGAGCAAAGAACACAGAGAAGTCCATCATGCTTTGTTAAAGTTACACTGGAATCATTTGGTTCAGCTCCACCCCACACCGAAATCTCTAACCTGGGAGGAAGACAATTCATCAAAACTCCAATAACCCAGCTAGTTGTGAGTCACGTGGCTTTTATTTACAAGCCGTGCTTCACCAAATGGGAAAATACGTCAACGTGACCTTTATACACTATGGTTCGGACCCAAGAAGACCAAATGGAGGTGTGATGTGACCCTCGGATGTGCTGCTGTGGTATTACAGAGCGACACAGGAGCACTTGATCAGCAGCCATGGTGTGTACCGAGGTGTCAGACAGAATCGGCTGTGGAATGTCCTCTCCTTTCGTGACCATGTTAGGAGAGGAGCTCGGAGCCCGGCTCTGCGAAGCTACGTAGGTGCTCTGTGAGTGGGCCTCATTTCCTCATTTGCGGTAATGTCGACCGTGGCAATTATGTGGCTAAACACTTCAATGAAATTCAGGCTCAACTGAGTGAATTGCTCGCACTAATTACAGCGGCTCTTTCAATTGAGTCCACCCACTCATCTTCCTCCATTATGGAGGATCCTAATATCCATTAGAGGAAGGCGTTGATAGCCACCCATTTACATCTGCGAAAGGTCCTTCCAGTGCTAATGAACTTAATGAAATTAACTTTCCTCAGATGCCCATTTCTTGATTTTAATGTTTCATATTTGTTATTTGTAAGACTCTCAGTTATTCAGATGCCTAGATTGCTATCAATACTGTGGAGGCACAGCAGAAACTGTCATAATGTGAGGCTGTCAGGTATGAAGATCTAGGTCCAAATTGTGTATTACGCCATGGAGCAGAGGGGTAATGTGGCATAAGCTGAGAAAGCTGCCGTCTTTGTCTTTGTACACTTGGTCACTATCGCTGCATCAGCCGCTGAAACAAAAGCCTGTTTTTCCTCTCAAAAAGTAAGGGGCTGTCTGCAGTGGAAAGCACTTTGTCTGATCTAATGTAGCTCTCTGGGAGGGATTCAGCGGCAAAAAACCCATTCTCGCTCTCCAGACAAAACACACACACACACACACACACACACAAGGAAAAATGCTATATTGCATTTCAGACTTGATGGCCCTGCTTCCACACTCTCTAGATGAATAGGGGATTAAAGCTCTCAAGTGTTTTGTCAATTTCTGTGTTTTCTCCCCAACAAAATTGCTTACTTTGTCCGCATAAGCATCTTTGGAAGCTCCGGTCTTGTTTCATTTATCTCCGGCAGGAGCCCCCGCGGCTGTAGATCTAACCTCTCAGTGGCTCTGCTCTTGCCCATACGCTCCCTTCTGATCCATACTCGTAAATCGCAGCTGCTTTAAAGGACACCCCTGCTAAGGCTATATATCAGCCCTGAAGTGAGCTCAGACCGTGCGGATGGACGAGCGAGAAAATGCCCGATTACAGCGGGACGTACAGAGAATTCTGTCTCGGTCCTTTAGATAAGATGCACATCACTCATACCTCGCATCTGTGACTGCGGAGTATCGGCGTTCGTGCTCTGTGAGATGTGCCATCCATCACATCAAGGCGATTTGTGCTTAAATTATGTTTTTCAGCGTGTTTGCTCCCCCAGTGCTTCTCGCATGAGTTAGACTGGACAGATCTATAGTGAGCCTAGAGTCATTTTTTTGAGGATGCTGTAGAAATATTACAGCTATGCTATTTTTTACCTGGGATATTTCATTGATACTGCACCCTAGGTGATAAGATACCATCAAGCACAAAAAGGTCACTATGCACTTATGTTTGAGGGCTTCATTCAAACTATCCCTTATATGAATTATATAAGAATATCTTTAAGTTAAGGCTTTGGTAACCAAGTTCAGCTTCTCTGTCATAAATGTGATTAAGACTGTTAATGAGCTACTTACAACAAAGTGTTACTGTACTATGTAAATAAGAGTTAAAAAGTATCACTTTTCAAAAGTACTTGGAGTAAAAGTTGGGCCGCTGTGTGGCTGATGTTGCCTTACAACTGAGCATCATGTCAATGGTAACCTGTCCTCCACATGTTGCAGCAGGTTTTATACAGATGTCATTTCCAGCTGGCCAGTTTCTCATGTAATATTAATAGAGGGCCTACCGAAACAGGAGAGGAAATGTAATTTGATACCCACCGCGGTTACTTACTGGTAATTGCAAAATGCTTGAAGAAGGGTTGTGTTTTCTGTAATGGCTCGTCCCGGTGGATGTGTGAGGACAATCTGCTGAACACACTCTCAACAACACCAACAACTGACAGGAAACGGCACTGAGACTCAACCGTAAACAGTACCCATCTTATCCATCCTTGTAATCTAGCCAGGTATTAAAATGCTTTTTTTCCACCCCTTAACAAGTAGGGGGAAATTCTGCTACTGAATGAAAAGATAAAATCGACTTGTTTCTAGAACTGAAAGAACTGAATCAAGTGTCATTTAGTGATATTATTGAAGCGATGTGGCTGCAGTGGCAATACAAGAGACACTGCAAGAGTTTCAAGAGAGAGGCGGCATCTGAAACGAGTGGACTTTTATTTTCTCACTTCAGAGGCAGAATTTTTCTGATTTCTAGAGAGATGAGGTTTGAAGGCAGCCCATGAGACGAACTGAGTCATTGATCTGCTACATGCAGAGAGGATGGGTGCGGATGGTGACCTGTGGTCCTCCTGGGATGGCTGCACTACACCATCATCCAGTCCAGGCATGGCAGGCCCCGGTGGTGGAGCCTTCAACTTCTACACGGTTTCATGCACCAAAAAGTTAAAATCCGAGCTTAATGGCAACACTTTAAACAAGATTACGGAGGAAATGTCTTTCAGCCTTATTGACTTCTATCAGCGTTGCTAATGAAATCAAATAAATGCTAATAAATGCTACTGTTTATACACTCTGCCTCTCATGTCTGGGTAATGAGAGCTTTTAAGTGCTTAGGGATCAGAGGAGTTGACATCGTGCTAAATCAAAATAAATGGAAAAAGCTTTGCACAAAACTGAGCGATAAAGCCCAAAAGTAGAACCTTAGACTAGACCGCTGTTACTCACTCACTCACACACACTCTCTCCTACTCCTTCCCTCTGTGTCAGTCAGGGTTGGCTGGAGCAGCAGTGCACTGGGGGATTGATGCATCTTAACATAGCGACAGAGAGAGAGAGAGAAAGAGAGAGAGAGCAGAGGGGGCAGAGAGAGAGAGAGAGAACAAAAACGTCAGGATAACAAACATCAATATGTTGGTAATCGTTGGCACCTCAGGTTAAGGTCAATTAGATCGGATTAGATGAAACTTTAATGACCTCCATGGGGAATTTGTGCCGTCACGGCAGCAGAGAATTGGATATAAATAACTACGTATAAATAATCTGCAGATGGCAGAGGAGATATATAGAAATGTGTCTGGATGTGTAAAAATGCCTTGCAAGCCATGAGGAGATTGACAGATGGAGGTAACATGAATAAATGGAGTTGGAGGTTGGACAGTGGAAGTAGAGCACGTGCAGAGATGTGTCCAGGTCACCAGGCTCTGGTGCCAGCAGAGAGCAGGAAGCTGGCCATGAAGTTCTGCTGGCCCTTCCAGAGAGCCGGCCCTAATAAATAAATATTGACGAGCAGCAAAGCTGCTTGGCTCGAGACCAGCGGCCTGTTTTATAGTGTGTGTGAGTTATAGCTGTTATTTGAGGCTATTGAAAAATAAATAAATGTGTCACATGATTTGAAAAATTGGATCGATTCATCCGCTTGGCAGTGGTGCATTCAACAATTTTGCCAAAGAAAATCTCAATAATTTTTAAATCTTTGACCTATAATTATGTGTTAATTGATTTTGTGTTTGTGCCCCAGACCTGGAATTTCTCTCTCTCTGTCTCGCCTCTCTTCAGTCTCTGTTTCTCACACAGAGAGAAATTATTAAAGAATGGTGCTGCTTAGGAAAGCCTTGATCTCCAGGAAGCCTTTCTTCTATCTGCTTGATGTGTTGAAAGATTTGGTACATGAATGTCACTACATTTCTCCACATTTCTTTTTAAACACAGTAGTATGTAATTTTACTTGACAAGAGAGTTCACTGATCCCTAAACTATGGCAAAGTCCCTGCATCTAATATCATATACACCACAACTTTCAAACTTTCAAACCTTCTTATATACATTTTTGACTAATGGCTGATGGGATACAATTATTTTTTTTTTTAGGATTTTTTAAATTTAGACTTTGATTGTTTTTTTAAAAAACCTTTGCTTTTCATTATAATGATAAAAACTTCTGTCTGTTTTCGCCCTTTATTTCTGCACCATCCCATTCCTCAGATTTGTTTTACCAGGCAGCGTTAATCTGAAATCCAATATTCAATTTCACAGACTTTATGTTCAACAGAAGTTGTGTTTATGGTGTGTGCTGTGGGAGATGAGTTGGGGGAAGGATAGAACATTTCATTTTAATTGCAAAGAAATGCAGTGCACAGGTGTGAGGAAACAATGTGCCGATAAAATGTGCAGGAATATGTCAGTTTTGGGAGGAGATGGCCCACTGCTCATTTCACTAGAAAATAGACACTAAAATTATTCATGTACAGATTGTGTTGTTTGATAGTCGGCAACCAGCACTATCCAAAGTAAGAACAGTGTTTTTGGGGCCATTTTTTTCAGTGTATCAACTGTATTCTTATTATTTTTAAAATTGAAATATGTTATGATATAACACCCCTGAGGTAGCCACATTTATTTTTGGAACTGTTTCAGGTGAGCAACCATGTCTTCATCCACCGTGCAGTGATTTGTAGCTGTACGCAGTTTCCCATCAACCACCCCTTTCATTTCCTATCAAAACAAATTATGTTAATTTTGAGTAATAGTTTATGTAAATTGTATAAAAATGCAAAAAAAAAAAAAAAAAAAAAAACTGTTGTAGAGGACATTTTCATTTTATCACTCAAGAGCTAAAGAGCTTCTGCGGACACATGGATGATTTTGGTGTTATGCATTATATATTTCCATCACTTCACAGGTACAGTATGTGAATCCATGGGACAGTCTTTACTAAATATTGGCTTAACCTCTCAAGCATAGAGACAATAAAGACTGAAGGCCTGGTAACAGTAAAAAGAGCTCCTTTTTTTTTTTTTCCTTCCATACACCAGCTTTGATTTCATTAGCACCTCCTAACTGTTGGTAATAGAGCCATTCTCAGCTCATGTCTAATTGGTTTCAACCCAGTTATCATGAATGAGCACAACTTGCCTGGCAGCTAATCACTTCATGCGCTAGAACATCCAATTATGTGAACCACAAGATAGAAAAAAACAGATACTTTTGACAAATGTGGCTTTTTTCTCCCCCTCCCCCATTTTTTTTTTGTTTTATTCAGGAAGTTCAGTGTTGCAGACAGGATGTAAGTAGTCTTTTTCCAACAGAAGGTGCATTTTCAGATTTTTTTTTTTTTCGGTCTGGCAAGCTGACAGAAGTCTTTTCAGCAGCTTGTAGTTCAAAAGGTAATTATTTTTGTATGGGAAAAAGCCTATAATGGAGACTGTTCATACGGCCTTCATGAGGTCATGAATCTTCAAGGCTTCATCATTTCCACCATCCATACTGGAGGGTGTGAATATTTTCTATGCATGCTGTTGGATGTCTTGACCTCAGAAATCCTGAGGATACGCACACCGTTCATCGCATTGTTGGTGGAGTCCGCATCATTTCAGTAATGGGATTCCTGTTATGCGAAGAGGCAGACATGTTCTCAGGGAGAAACTCAATACGGGCAGCGGCGTCACCATCCATTTTCATCCGGCCCAGTAAAACCCAGTGAGGTGAGCTGAACGAGAGTGGTAAATAAATGGAGTAAATCCATTAAAAGCCCCGGTGTGCTTGAAGTCGGAGCCAGCTCAGCACTTGAAGTAAGCCTGTTTGTAAATCACACCCGCTCAGACGCGCATGTGGGATCAGAGGTTAGCGGCGGCGTCCCGTGTTGTTTGGTTTGTACGCTTGTCTTCAGCTGTGATAAGGTCATAGTCCCATGAGCAGTGAAACGGATAATTGTGTGTTTTTAATTTGATCCTCGGTGGTGCTGCGTGCATCAGAGGCCATTCAATATGGAGATGGGCGGCGGGAGTGGAAAATGCACTCAGCTAGAAAGCTGCCCACCAACACCAACACAAATACGCTGGGCAAATTTGAGAGAAAGGCCAGCATCTGTTGCAAATGTGTCACAGTCAGATATGCAGCCTCTACTGGAGCAGGATAACAGAGCACCAGTAAAACATAATGGTTCGCAGGTTGCAGGAACGGGTGAGCGCCGTAAGCATTTGGGCAATAACACATTTTTTTTAATTTGTTTTGTCTTCATACTCTTGTTTCTTGGGATGCGGAATGACAGCCGTGTGGTTACAGGGCAGATTTTCAACTTCGATTTGAATCATCACGCAGCGACGACAGAGCCTCGACGTTGCCATGTGCAGCTGCGGTTTAATCTCCCTTCAATTCTGTCTATTTAACATCACAGGAAAATTGGCAGGAAGTGGGGGGGGGGAAAAATGCTACATTTGTACATCTCAATTCCAAGACTGGATCCCTGGAGCGTGATGATTCAAAGCGGGATTGATAAGTCAGGCCACAACTATGTGCTGCACAGTAATTTGTAGTCACATGGAGTTTCTGCTGAATTATCAGAGATCAAAGTGCGCAAAGGCTGGAAAAAGAACCAGAAATAAGATACTGAAAATAGTTATTACACAGTGAGATTTCTTTACTTCACAGAGGAAGAGGCTAGTCGAATATGTCCAAATAGTTTTGGCATCCTGAAATTGGAGGCTATGAGCAAAAACGTGCTCTAGTTTGTAAACCCCTCATCCAATTTGGCTGAAAATCGCCTCATATTGAAGTTGACAGTCTGTGCTTTAACCTCATATTGTATCATTTCATATTTCACAATGGCAAGAGTATGAAGCCAGGCCTCGCGCTTGTTAGCTGCTGTCCAGATGCCTATGGAGCTCAGTGTAGCAGGCTGCTGCTGCTGCGTTGGAGCAGATACCTGACTCCCTATTGTGAATTTTAATTTCACTCCAGACGTCTGCCAGAGGAGCCTCTGTGAAGCGACTCGGGCTAAATCACATTTAAATGTGTTGAAAAAAGACATCCTCATGCTGTGTTTTCAGTCTTCCCCCTCAGCATGCAGATAACTTACTTTATACGCCCAGTCTGCACAGTTATACCTCTTTACAACAAGACGGCTGTTAGTTAAACACAACATTATTCTTATTCCATTTCATTATTATCTCAGTTTATTTTCCAAACTTTATTTACCGAGAGTATTGCTGCCGTTGAGTGAAAATCACCCCAGTTTTCTTACTTGAGGCAGAGAATTATATGGCCCTTAATAGGCTGAGCAAGTTTCATGACTCAAGGTGAAATGCCTCGGTGTATGCAAAACCCAGGGTGTACTTCTAAAAAATGCAAAGGCAACAATATGAAAGGAAGCCTATTTTATTATTATTTCCTGCCATGTGGCCTATTTGGGGACATGACATATTAATGCTGAAGGTGTTATGTTGGCTGAGCAAAGGATGCCTAACTCACACATATAGTCACATCATATGCATTTTCCCACCTGAGAGTGACTGTGTTGTCCTTGGTTACTGGCAGAGCAGCAAGAGAATGACCTCACAGCTCCTTGGTTTCCACGCTTCATTCCATCCATAAACTCCTTATACCAAGTAAAGTAATAAAGTGTATTCATTATGGTGTATTATTAGTATATGAGAGTGTATATGCTTTAATTATCTATTGGAATGCCTTGTACAATATGTTTCATCCATGATGGCAGACTTGTAAGCACATATGCAATTCTAAAGGTGGCAAGAAGGAAGAGGTCTCGATGATGTGATTGTAAACACAGGTTATTGATTGAGAGTATCTCACACATCCAGATTTTGGTCTTGTGTGCAGGCGCGTAGGACACTTGGACGTGGACTCATTAAAGAAAGAGTTCCCACACACCGCAGGAGCTGCCGAAAATGATTGATTCTTTCTTTCCATTCTCCACTAGAAGTGTCTGCATCTCCGAAACCATGGCAGCAAACGTCACCAAACTTTGCAGACAGGTTGGAAATCTCACCCACTACTCAGGCAACAAAACTTTTACCTATTGGGTCTGACGGTGGCACAGTAATAATATTTAAGTTTCGGCTCAAAGTCCTGAACTGTAAGTGCTGGCAACATTTTTTTTTTTGCCTGGATTCCCTGGTTCAATACACTTGGATCTACTTAAAAAAAAACAAACAAACAAAAAAAAAAAAAACATTGTGCCACTGGGAACATTTCACATAATACTTTTTCAAAACAGTTTCTTATCTACTCCTCCAACAAATTTCAAATTTCACCAAATTTTGCACAGACCATATCTTGACCAGTTCACACAAAAACTACTTTTTCAGGTTTTTGATACATGACACTGTTTCCCCAAATTGTGCTTTTAGAAATTTGAAGGCAACGCCAATTTTACGAAACTTGCCATAACTCATGAATGCATTAAGATATCGATCTGAAAATTGAGACACTTTGATCAGGAGCGCTCACTAAGCGCATGCATCCAAGCATTCAGGCATTTTACACTAGGGGGCGCTGCAAATGCAAAAATTTTACATCGCGTAAACAGCGCAATCGATTTGATTTACACAATCTAAGATCATGGCTCAGTCAATGCATAAAATTTGGTTATGACTTATCCAAGTGGGTGATGCTAGTGAAAAAAGCAATTCTTGTTTTTCATAGATTTCACACTCCAAACTTCAAAAAAAAAAAAAAAAAAAAAATTATACTGTAAATTCTATAGAGTTGAATTTTTTTTTAGTGGTGCAGTCAGTAAGTCTTTTTCTCTGGAGCTACAAAGGTTGAGGGTTTGAATCCCCAAGTGGTCCAAGTCCTACTTGCCAACAATGTGGCAGTTTATACATGGGGCATGTTTTCCACTGCTTCTGAATATTATCTAAATTTATAACTGTAAATATTTGTCTATTCAAACGTTTGGGTTCCTCTCCTCCTCTGTCTCTACCTTCCCTGGCAGGACAGAGGTAGTCTGTCTGCACGAGGAGCTGCCAGCTGCTGCTCATCCCCAGTCAGCCCAGTATACAAGCCCTGCTCCCCACTCCTTTTCTGCCACACTGTTGAACTTGCTCCATTTGTCTGTCATCTTTGTTTCCTTCTCTCAGTCTGACTGCTACCTGCATGTATTTTTTTTTTTTGCTGGGATTATCCTGGGCCTCTATTTACCTGCCTGGCTTGCTAGATTCAGTGCACTGCCACTGCCAGCACTGTGCCCTCTCCATTATCTGCCTCAGCTAACCTTCATCTCCTGACCCCCGGCCTGTAAGCCACACTTACCTGCTGCATACACTCATCAGCTGAAAACCTCTCCTCATCCCATCTTTAATGCTGCTTTAGATGTGAGTTTTCTCTTGATCACTGGCCTCCTGACTCAATCATGAGACATCAGCGCTGGTTGTCTGAACTTCTAACTAGAGCTGGTGGAATATAAATATTTTTTACACAAGCGGGCATGGCTTACCAGGACAATTCTTGTTTTTCACACAATCATTTTTCAAAATTACGCAGTAGGTTCTGGAGAGCTGGATTTGTTTTTCAGAACATCCACTGATGTGTTATAAAATATTTCTATATTGTAAAATATGGTCAATTCATAAGTCTGTCTCGATATTTTTTAAAATATGCAACATTTATGCAACAGTTAACATCTACATCTCCAAAACGGTTCTTTGAAATGCTTCCAAAATGGTGGTGATGGTAGATATCAAGGGTTTCAGATGGTGTTAAGTCAAATATTGAGTCTGCAGTGATATTCAGTGTGTTCTACTGGATGCACCACATTTTCTTTTTGGCTCAGTGTTGGAACAAAATGTCAAAGTATTTGGCAATACACCTGAAACCAGCAGAATTCAGTTTTTTTTTTTTTTTTTTTTTTTTTTTTTTCAGAATTTTATCATCAACATTTTGGTCGTTGGAAATGTTGAAAAGACAAAAATACCTCAGTCTGGCATGCGATGCCATTGCCTCAAGTTGTATGAAGGTGTATGGAAAACGTGTCTCCCCGGAGGGTGCAGTCAGTAAGTCTCCTTCTCTGGAGCTACAGAGGTTCAGGGTTTGAATCCCCCAGTGGCCCGGTCCTACTTGCCAATAGTGTGGCAGTTTATTCATGTGGCATGTTTCCCACTGCTTCTAAAGGTCATGGTAAGTCGGAGACTGTCTTTGTGCTTTGACTTGGCTCATTGCCTCTTGTGGCTCTATTTCTTTATGTCTTTTTTTGAAAATTCTGACGAAGGTCCGTTGGGACTGAAACATTATTAAGTAGATAAAAATTATGTCCTTTGTGCAAGAATGCAGTGTGCAGTGTATTTTATTCATTTATTTATTTATTTTGAAGAGTGAAGTTATTGAAATTTGGACTCTTCTTGAGACTGGTCCAGCTGTACACCCAAGACCTCAAAATCTCTTGGAATACCCCCCTCATCCTTACTCTAACCATAACTCTGACAATAATCCTAACCCTAACCCTAACCCTAACCCTAACAAAACTGTTGCCAACCATAACTAACTCTCATCTATGCCTTTACTTAACCATCTGTAACCTAATGCCTAAACTTAACAATTTCACATCCTGAGGAGGATGAGTGTTGGTGGGTGTTGATGAAGTGGGTGTTCCTTGAGGGCTTTGAGGCCGCCACCAGAGCGTTTTGCTTTTCCTTGCCGCTCAGTTGTCCCCAGATAATTCTGATTACTGTGGGCTTAACTGAGTTCCCCCTGTGAACAGGGCAAAATAAAATGGAAAAATTGCTCAGTCATTTATAACACTTAGATAAATCTGCAAAGATGTGAAACTTACTCATACATTTTCATTTCTACTTCCATTCTCCTTCGGGGGCGACATTCATTTAATAACCAAGCAATCACTTGTAATTATACTTTCAAATATTTATGAAATCTATTCAAGCAGTCTTGAAAAAAATATCAAAAGGGAGAATATTTCAGCTCAAGTTTAAGAATTCATACTATAGTAGACTCAGGCATGACTGATTCCTCTTGATTGCTCAGGCTTGATTTATGTTTCCCCTCACTGATAAATTGTGCTAGATGAGATGATCTCAGCCATTTTTATAAGCTTTGAACAGCATTTCAGTCCCCCAACACCATTTTATGCTGGGTTTTATGTGTTTTTGTCAAAACAGAATCAACTTTTTGTTGTGAGATCCAAGATGCCAGCCTTTTCTTCCGATGTTGAATCCATGATTCAAATAGCAGCCTTTGAAATGAGTTCTAAATTGCTGACTCTATTCTGTGCTTTCACATCACCCTTACTCAAACCTCGGTGATCTTTTTCTGTGCATATCAGCATTTCGCATATTTAAAAGGCACTGGTGCTGCTGAGTGACACAACACACTCATCAATGACTGTCTGTGTATTTATGTGCTTTTTCTTTTGCAGGGCGAATGCTCCCAGAGATGCTACAACATCTTTGTGCTGGAGACGGTGTGTGTTGGCTGGTTCTCTCTGGAGTTCCTGCTGCGCTTCATCCAGACACAAAGCAAGTGCATGTTCCTGCGCACGCCTCTCAATGTCATCGACGCGGTGGCCATCCTGCCCTACTACATCACCCTCATTGTGGACTCTCTATCGGTGGGAGATAAGCCTGCGGGGTCAGGGAACAATTACCTGGAGAAGGTGGGGCTGGTCCTGCGTGTCCTCCGGGCTTTGCGGATCTTCTACGTGATGAGGTTGGCCCGTCACTCCCTGGGCCTGCAGACGCTCGGCCTGACGGTCAGGCGCTGTACACGTGAGTTCGGCCTGCTGTTGCTGTTCCTGTGCGTGGCCATGGCCCTTTTTTCCCCGTTGGTGTTCCTAGCTGAGAGCGAGATGGGCGCCAAGCAGGAATTCACCAGCATCCCCGGCAGCTACTGGTGGGCGGTCATCTCCATGACCACGGTGGGCTACGGAGACATGGTGCCAAGAAGCATCCCGGGCCAGGTGGTGGCGCTCAGCAGCATCCTGAGTGGCATCCTGCTTATGGCGTTCCCTGTCACGTCCATCTTTCACACCTTCTCTCGCTCCTATCTGGAGCTGAAGGAGGAGCAGATCCGGGCACTCAGGCAGAAGCCGGACTCCCAGGACAGCACCAAGTCCCAGAACAGCGAGGACTCGCAGGATATGGACAGCTACCATGGAATCACCGAAGCTGCCATCGCCGCCGCACAGAGAAGGAAGTCCATGGCCGCTCACAAGGCTGTCGAGAGCAGAAGGTCCATGCAAACTTAAATGCTCTGTCTGACTATTTGCTTGTCTGTGTTCAAGTGGCGAGCCTGGGAGGCTGCGACGTGCAGCGTTGGGACTTCAAAGTTGACAAGCTGCAGGATTGGGAACAGGGATGAGATTTTCTTTTCTGGTGCTTGGGTTCACTGCTTTGATCGTGTGTAGCGCTTGTGCACCAGAGTGTATCCAAGTTTCCTACGCTTTTTCTTTTTTCTTTTTTTTAGAGGAACTGCAAAAGTCTTTTTTTACATATTTGACTGCAAAAGATGGGTAGAATATGATATTTATGATTAAATAGTTGAAATCAAACCTCCAGTCAACTGAGATTAAAAAAAACTGATCAAGACACTGCAATCACTGGCTGCGATTCAGACTTGAAATCCATCCGTACAGAGGGAATTTGAGACCAAAACATCACACGGTGTTATTCAGACCTCAGACTAATAGTTCATGTTCCTCATGTAGCTGCATTTTGATGGGAGGGGCCTGTTTAAAATTGTCAGATGTCAGACCTTTTAGCTAAACTGGGTCCTGTTATATAAACATCCCATAGGTGAGGATGTCAGCACATTTATGTGCTATGAGGTTGACCCCATTCCTCGACAACACAATAGACAATAGACAAAGGGGGGGAGTTTCTCTTCTCCTTACATAATAAGTACTGGCACCACAGTCATGTTGGTGTCTACAGTACATTGCTCTGTTCAGTGCACATGCTAACACTTAACCTAACTCTTCAGTAGGCTATATTAAACCATACCAGCTCATCACAAATATCAGTTGCAAACTTGAAAGGTAATGCATACTTTGCCAGCATATTATTTAGCTAAAATGAGTGTAAATCCATAGAAGAAAATTGCACACTTGAACAACTCTCAGAGGACAAAACTCAAGTAGCTCATATTGGAGGCAAACGATTGGCTACAAGTTGCAACATGGAACAAGGAAACATGTTCCTTTCATGTAAAATAGAACCAGAGCAAGCCCAGCGTATGCCTAAACTAAGCAGCTAGCTCCAGCTAACCGACTTGGCAGTTCCATTGCAAGTCGGAAGTAGATACTTCTGCGTTGGTATTTCTGACTTCCGATCTAAATGCGTCCCACTGCATCAGCCCGGGAAAACATGGACGCCTGCAGCAAACTGATGCTCGTTTATACAGATTGGTATGAGACAGGAAGAGTACCACATGCTCACATAGCTTTCTGTCAAGCACAAGTCAACTAAATGGTTGTTACAGCACACTTCACAACACAAACGCTATATAAAGGGTTCACCGTGTGCACCACAGTATTTACTGTGACATCATGTGTTTACTTGGGTGGATCGTACCCGAGTTTCTGAGTTGGAGTTCCGACTTGAATGATTGTTTCATTGCACCATTCTGTGTCGGGCGTCGTTTTTATTCCTGAGTTCTGAGTACAATAGATCGCAGCGTTAACATAAATGCACCTAAAACAGTCATTGTAATAAATGTTCTTGCTGGCCAGGTATTGACAAGGATTTTTTTTTTTTTTTTTTTATAGTAGCCTCTATGGAGCAGTTTATTTTTTTTTTTTTACAAACTTTATCAGGAGTGAATTTGAGTAAATAACCTAACAAAACATCTGTGCATACAACTCATATTTATGACAGACACACAATCACAACTGTGAATGACATGTCAAAACAGGACAGGTGTGGCCCTTTATCTTTACGTAACCGCTAAACAATAACAATATAAGGATGAAAATAAAAATTGGGATTGATTTTTCTTCTGTCGCTAGTAGATTTGCAACACATAAGCATTAGTGAAGTCTTTTACAAATCAGCAACTGACAAATCCAAACCTTTAGCTGTCACTGGACGTGCACATTTAATGTCTATTTTACAAGCCAACCATCCAGCCAGCTTCTGCAAGTGCTTGTTTGATAATGCCAGTCACATTACAACTGCTTACAATATGCTTAAGTGTTAACATGTGCAGCAGACACAGCTTGAATCTGAAATCTTGAAAAAGTCAGATTAGTCATTTAAACCAAATGGTACCGATCCAGCAAGCCAACACATTTATCTACAGTCTAATTATGTTCATTCCTTTCAAAAGGGCTTATTGATTAAAGTGATCCTGACAAACACCCTGGATCCAGCGTCAGGCAGTGATACATAGATCTAACACAATTTAAAAACAATAAAACAATAGGTCTGAAACAAGTGTAATAACAGTTCGGATATTCCAAGCAATTTATACAGGCTTACACACATCCTTCAGGTAATGGCACATAAACATTTATTTTTATTTTTATTTATTTATTATTTTTTTGTATGTTTTTAGATTTTAAGGTGATTGCCTTTTATATTAAAGGGTATGCACAAGATGCACAGACAAACTCATTCCGCCAAATTGTTGTCATGTTGGAAGCTTTCAGAGCCAGGAGAAAGTGCTAGAAAAGTGCAGCTGAGGTTTTAGCACATCTCAAGTGTGTTCTTGTTTTTTTTTTTTTTTTTAATGTTCATGTCACTTCAAAGACTGTGCATTGTACATCGTAAAGTTGGCCAACTCTGAATCGCAGTCACTGCATCAATTAACCCTTTAAAAAGCATGGAAGCATTACCCTACAAGAGAGCACTCTTTTCTCAAAAATATTATGATTATAGCAACAATATTTAAGGCTTAAGAAATCCCTCTGGAAATGTCATTCTTTTGCTGAGGAGTGGATAGTGCAATAAAAATATTATTTGAATATAAATCCAGCTTTCACTGATTTTTGTATGCTTTGTGTCTAAAATCCACTGACTCTGAATCAGCTCTTCCTGGTAAATGTAATGGAAGTAATACTGAACATAACCACCAGCGTACTAAAACATATGATTTAGCAATTTATTTTACACAAGAGCTCACCGACTTTGCAAGACTGTGTTGGCTAGTTCATAAATTTCCATGTCTGCCATCATAAATGAATTTCCGTCTGCAGCTTCTTCCACGTCTGTTATTAATAATGAATGGATTATGTTTCCAGGAGCGATGTTGGCTCTGCACAGGGGCGTTGCTAGGATCTGGAGACACCAGGGGCTTAGCCCGGTGAACCGCTGGCTGCTGCCAACAACCTTGCTTCACTTTCATGTCATGATGACTTTTAATTAAGATTGCCCCTACAGCACAGTGTGTGTTTTATTGTTTCCTAGTACAATTATTATCGTTCTTATTGCCTAGATTTCTGCACTGCAAAAAACTTGCACATACACACAATTCATTTGGAGATCAATTAGGCTAAAAAAACCAAACCAAAACAAAACAAAACAAAACAAAAAACGAAATTCCATCAGACATTGCCTTATTATTTATCAAAAATAAAATGTTACTAAAATATGTAGTTATCAGTCATTGTGCCTATACATTGTTTATTTTGCTAAAAAATAACTACAATTAAATCATTGCATTTTATTCAGAAAAATCTTTATCATGCAATTTCGAACCTTTATAATGAAACAAGATTTGTGGAAATTGGGAAAAGAGAAAATTTGCAAATTATTGCAAATTTTTGTTTGGGATGTCTATATGTGTATTTTTTGACTGTTTTACTGTGTGAGGCATATCACAGCAAATAGAAACACTGAAAATGAGGCATTTTGCTCTATCAGAAACCAAAGCCTTACTAAAAAGCTTTGGATGGCCACCTTCACTCACACAAATACCCTTATTCTCTGTCCTTTCTAAGACTAAGTTAATCCCTTTTTGAACTCACAGTGTTGACTGGTTAAACTGTGTGGCTACCTTTATTTTTCTCCTTAAAAACGTGGAGAAGACTTGCTTGTTTCTTCATCCTTCCTCTGATCTTGAAGCTGCTGTGCCAGCGGGACCACTCTTATTGCTTTTGTGTGCACTGCTTTATTTTGGCTGGCAGTTGAGGACTCGATCCCCGGATGCCCAGGCCTAACAGCGCCACTGGAACTGCAAATTTAATAAATACCAACAGTCACACTTTCAGCACTGCTTGCTCAAGCAAAATGGAAGCTAAGCAATTCACAGGACGGCCATAACTTCATGTTGTTTACATTAGTGCACCTCAGAGCATCTTTCCCAAAGCCACCAAAAAGAATACCAAAGGTCTAATCTATCATGTCTATGATAGATCTAGCTATTTTTTCGAAGCTGGCAGCACATGGAAGATAGTGTTCTTGGACACATATAGTCCAAGGGTAATTTTCTAAAGATGTAGGTGCAGAGGTTTAGTGTTGTTTAATCTCAGAAATGAGCATAATTAAGAAACTGCGTTGACAGTGTTGCATGTAAACTTGCAACCTGATGTGAAAGATGCACCACATCCCGGCGATGCACATTTGGAGAGGTTTGAGTCGTCATCAGCCGTTTGTGCACACTGCAGTGCACTGCAGAAATGGAAAAGCCTTGACTGGTGACAGCCCATGTAGGATGTTTATCTCACATGGAGCTGAAGCTCATTTACACCCACTCAAATTCCTGAGGCACTTGAGATTTCAAATTGCATCAGAATGCACAGCTTTATTGTGGCGTTTCTCTTTATGAATCAGATGCATAGAACATTTTTAAAATGACCCTGAGAATTAGTTGCAAGTGAAGTTCAAGTACATTTCTGTAAAAGGAGCTCATTTTGTCTGCATTTTAACTGTGGGGCAGTGGTTCCTGTTCAAACCGGTCATATTTTGTATGGTTGCATTTTTTTCCCCAGGAAAGTACTGATTATTTTGCTTTGCAGACTGCAATCAAGCAGCCACACACATGAATACAAAATCAAAATCCAATGCATTCAAATGGTCAACATTTTGACAGATTTAAACCTAAATGCTCTAAAAGAGAAAATTATGATGTGGCTTTGTTATTCTTTCTTCCTCTCTTTTTGGCTGGTGCAACCATTCTGTAGCCATCAGAGCAATGTTCCCTCTCTGTACCAGGGGAATGCTTGATGTAAAAGCACAGTGCATTACAAAACATTACAAAGAAGGACCACGGCTGGTGGGCTTATTCTTTCTCTGACAAGTGATGTCAGCCAGACCTGCGGTGCTGAAGGGAGCAACAGCGGCTGTCCTGACGTAAAATACAACTGACACAAGCATCTTGACAAACGGGACAAGAACATTCAGTCTTTACGTTACCTCTTTATTGGGTGACACTGCCACCTCTGCTTTTGCCCTTTTCTTGGTGATAAAACTGCT
This sequence comes from Myripristis murdjan, assembly GCF_902150065.1. Taxonomy (NCBI): domain Eukaryota; kingdom Metazoa; phylum Chordata; class Actinopteri; order Holocentriformes; family Holocentridae; genus Myripristis; species Myripristis murdjan. The sequence continues at coordinate 25,397,736 of NC_043990.1, read as the reverse complement.
TTAAGTGTCAGTGGAGAACTGGCTTCACAGAAATATAAAATAAAAACCTAGAAGAGTTACAATGTAAAATAAAAGAAAAACATAACAGAAACACATTTTTGGTACATAGAAAAACTAAGAACATAAGAATTGGCTGTTTCTATGGGAAAATATTTGGTTGGTGCACACCATGTAACAAATAAACCAAAGAATACAACAAAGTAATATCAGATATACAGAATGAAACAGTCATAATCTATGTGGAAACTCTGAGGTCATTTGGTGCTAGGTATCAGGTATCTCACCTCATCCATACACTACAACTGGCACACAGCACATCATCATCATCGACACCACCATGTACATCAATATAAAGATAAAGGGCAGGCATACACTATCTGATTATACAGGCCTTTTAAGATTATAAAAAGGATAACAAAATAAATATTCATGGTAAATGGCGTGCACCTTCTCTGTTAAAGAAGCAATGGACTCATTCCATCAAATCAGTTCTTCTGACGACCAGTTGAAATATTAAACGGAAAAGAAAGAAATATTAATAGAAAACCCATTCCTATCCCAGTTGAACAAAAAGGAAGTTTCTATTGCTTGAGGCTTAGAAGAGGAGAGCTGTATCAGGTCTGGTCCGTCTACTGTCAAACTGGTACATATTTCCACTGAATATCTGGCAGTCCTCTTCTTCCTGGTGCAGTATTTTTGCCTCCCCAAGGAAAGATTACAAAACATCAACCAAAAAAATAAAAAATAAAAAAATAAAAAATGACCAGTGTGGGTACACTGCATGGCTGCTATTACTTCTGGAAAGGAAATGAATGTTTCTTTTAGACCTGCGGTACATATTGAGCTGATACTGGCCTTTCAATAAAAACTGGATATTGGCCACTGCTGTGCTGATATGATGGAGGTGAGTTTATGATTTTCCTCATCAGCTTCAGGGGTCTTGGTTGGTAAAATCTACCTCACCCAACCTTAGAGGACCATACCAGTGATTCTGCATGTTTAGCATAAAATCTACAAAATGTACAAACGTCATATTTCTGCTAATCCAAAGCACGCAGCCATGTTTTAGAACTCCAATATCACTTTTCCTCCCTTTTTTCCAGCCATTGGTGTCCATTCATTCCACTACGATATGAGAATGAACTTTCAGAGACTTCAAACTTTCTTCACACCAGTATTCCATCACCATAATGAAGTCTTCCACATTAGTTTTCCTAAAAGCAGCAGCACTGTTGTGTTTTGATGGCTTGAAATTGAGGCGGAGTGAAATGGTCCCTCCACTGGGGAAAATAGACCCTGGGTGAAATGCTCGCACAGCCAGTTATCAGCTCTGTGGTTCATGAATGTTTACGACTTTGTTAGCCACAGAAACGGAACATTCTAAGGTGGGTGTTTAAACCAAAACATTATATTTGATTATGTTGTGAAATCTTTCATACCTTTGCATTATTTGGCAAATGCTTTGGTTAAATGTATGATGTGGATCAAATTGTAGTAAATGGGCTAAACATTTGAAACCGCCAGTATGGTCATTTAAGGAGCTGCTAGTCCTAAAAAATTTTTCATCAGTAAGGCTTTGAGAGAGGAGAGTTACAGTGTACTGTGATAGTCTAAATGCCAGAGTCAGAGGTTTTCAACTCTGACAAGAATACAATTTTGGGAATGATGATGATTCTTGTAGTTTTTGGTAGTATTTTCCATGAAAACTGTTAAAATTATACAAAAATATCAACTTTCAGCAGCCTCAGTCCAAAAAATCTTGGCCTTCAATACCTCATATTGGTCGAACCCTTGTCATGAGTGTTTCCACTGTCATTTTAGTATGCTGGCCTCTTCTCAGCATCTTAGAGCAGTGCTGGCTTCAAACAGGAGGACTACCCTCATATCTCTGTTAGCTGTCCTTCTCCTGCTCTCCGTCAGTCTGAATGCCAATATTTAGGCCAAGAGGAATGTCGACACACTGCAGCCAGACTCAGCCAATACACTGGATATCCAAGCCTTTGGGATTTTCCTTTTTTTGGTACAGCTGCTGTTGACTTGCCTCGAGGTTCATTTAGTTCTTTTGTCTATTATTCTTCTGTGTCACAGCACACAGCAACCATCTGTCCAACCAGTGGTAGACTGACCAGCATTTCTCCACTGTGTCAGACAAAGAGCCAGAAAAATAACGCTATTTTTGTACATTCAGTAAAGTTGTGTATTACGCAGTTTGATTGATTTGTACGTATTTATATTGCTGGTAAAGCAGCCAGCCGTGTTTGAGCATCTGTTAAGGCAGAGGGTCCATGCAACAATCATCGGTGTGTGTGGACCAGAAAAGTCGGTCCACGTTTCCTTGAGCATCAGCAGATTTTTAGTGCATACATCTGCAGTTAACATACACTGCATATATTCATTGCATGTGCATAATATTCCCTACATGCACAGGTATATGCAAGGACATAATCTTTTTTTTTTTAGCGGTCTGCATATCGACCCATAAGCACACTGTCGCATACAGAAAAGTCAGTAGGATAATAAATAACAAAAGGTCCTGTTTGTTTAAATGTAACAAGTGTCCTTCAGTATACTCCAGGCAGTGCAACAGACACCAACACTGCCTAGTGTTTGTGTATGTTCATGCCTTATTTATGAGTGTGTATGGGTAGTTGTGTATATATGGAGGCAAGCGTGAGCAGACTGCATCCTCCAAAAGGTGCTCTGGCACTGGTGAGTGTTTCTGCATGTCCGCAGTTTCAGTGTGGCGCCTGTTAAAGTGCCTCCTCAGTGATGTATGTGTGTGTTAACATGCGTAGAAGTCCTCTTCCCAGGCCGTGCAGATGCCTTCAGAGGGCCTTGGCACTGGTGGTATGGGACACGGTGTGGGACACTGGTTTCTGTGGGTAGCGGCTGTAGTAGTAAACCTGGAACAGGATGGTGAAGTCCACGACAACCTGCAGCAGGCCACATGTCCAGAACTGCACAGGAGCCTGGGTCAGCAGGAAGTAGCCTGTCTTGAAGGTGTCGCCGCTGGTCCACATCAGCACCATCTTAATGCTAGAGGAGAAGAGTGGGAGAGGGAAAGATGAACAAGAAGAGCGATACAATTTTGTACTTGGTAGACTGAGTCATACCGGACCTCAGCAGAGACACAGCCCCTCCTTTCTCCTGACTCAAGTTAAAGCTAGCCTCTAGACTGAAATCATTTTTCTCTTTACCTTTACCTTGATGATTGCTAAGCGCATTGCTTCCTTTTGTAATATTCACATCCTTAAAAGCTGACAGTAAAGGTTTTGTCTAGCTTGTTCCATATCAACCAGAATCCTGAAAGAAAGTATGTCAGGTCTGCTTATCTAAGGGCATTTTCTTGTAGTTCATTTGCGATGCCCCGAAACAGGGGCCAATTTGTTACAAGCAGTTGTTTTCACACGGAAGCATGTACAAGCAGAGCAAAATTTATGATAAAAAAAAAAAAAGCTTTGTGCAAGGAAACTGCTCTGTAATCAGAATTTCCATGCAGGCAAACTCATGGAAGTAAATAAAGAGTCAGCAACTGAGAGAGGAGTCGTTAACCAGTGAAAATGGAGCATCTGTGTAACTAGCATCATCAATGTGGATCCATCATCGCAACAGTTGTGATTCTCTGGTTGTTATGCAAGTTGATTTGTTTTTTTTGGTCAGTGGAACATTCACTTTCAACATGGATCAATTCTCCATCTTGGAAATAATCTACTTAAATATCTTATGAAGATGAGCTGCATCAGGATACCCCAGCAGAAGGTAGTGAGCTCTTAAAACATACAGTGATATTCTCTCAACAGTTCCTTTGCAGAAGATACATCAGGTAAGCTCGGTGAGGTGATATCATAGGCCTGGACGTGTTTATCATCTCAACACAAGTTGTTTCGAGGCTATAGAGAGTCTGTTTGGTCAGACTGCATTCTCACTGTAACCTAACTGCTCTAGGGTTCCACTGGGGGATTGGTCCCACATCCAAGTGTGATTGCTGTGTTGGCATATGCTTCAATGAACTGGTCTCTGGGGGGAAATGCTCCCAGTTTTGAAACAACTGCCCCAAATAAGGCAGGTGTGAATACACCCTAAAGCTGCCGGCCACTTGTTTGATTGAATGTTCAACCTGATTGCTTGTTCAACCTGTGTGCTAAAATCTGTTTCTGTATTTGCTATGTGCATTGGAGACGCATTGCATTCACTCTGTCGTTCATGTGGCCACGTACTCTTTCTGATAAAGTCTGTGTGTGGTTCGAGAAATCAGGCTTTAGATGCATTTTCAACTCGATTTGATTTGTTTTTGCTCAATATGATCGCAATCTGATCACCGAGCATGCATGTTAATGCCAGGTGAAAGGAGGCCGGAGAAACGCAATATCAGTTGTGGCGGGGAGGCAAGAGAGGAATGGAAAATGACTTAGCAAATCTGGCCCAATAACAGCCATGTGAAATTGAAATAATGAAACCTCCTCAGGGTACAGGCAGCTTATCAACTCCACATCCTGTCACATCTCCAACTGGAAAACTTGTAAAGGCGCTTCCGGTGCACAACTCTGGCTGTTCATAGGGCGCTCATGTGAGGCCATCATGGGATGAGTTACAGCCTAACAAAAGAACTATTGTTTTAGCAACTGCAGAAAAGAACCCTTGTGATTTGTGACAGCAGAGTGCCTTTAAGCATATTCTTTGTCCTTTCACTGGCACTGGGAAGCACTGTGAACTCAACTAATGAGATGGAAAAGGAAGTTTAATGAGAGTGGAAGAGAAATTGGAAAAGAACTGAGCCTCAGGGTCCACACACACACACACACACACACACACACACACACACACACACACACACACACACACACACACACACACACACACACACACACACACACACACACACACACACACACCTTTATATACTTATCATTTTCCAAAAATGGAAAGATGCACAGCACATGGCTGCAGTCAGGAATGTGGAGGCATTTCCTCTAAACTCTGCTTAGGTTTCATTAAAGTGTTGCTGGGCTATCAGGTCATGTCGGGATCCATACAACTATTGACTTTTGTTTCCTCAAAGCTTGCTCTTGCTGGGAGAGCTGTTCTCCCAGAAACTTTCAGCTTAAGACAGGACTGCATGTAGGCAATGCTGACAAAGGAGGAACTGAGTCGGCACGGCATAAACAAAGCACACAGGCCAGCACAAAGCAATGTATGTGTATGGGTACACACACATACACACACACACACACACACACACACACACACACACACACACACATGCATGCAGGGGTCTTCAAATGTGCTTACTAAACCAACATGAATACACAATGAGACATTTGAAATCTGGTCCTTTCACAGCGAGCTGCTTTGTGTTGGGAGCATGTCCATTTGGCTGGTCAGCACTGCCGATCTGAATAAGCCTTGCAGGAGATCATCTTGTCACAGAGCCAAAAGCTAAACTGAATTTGGGTTACACAATGATGGCAAGTGTAGCAAAGGCCTTTCTAATTTGTTTCATGCTAAGGCCTGTTGCCCTATAGCTGAACACATTTTATACTTACTGGTAAATAATTTGGGCTGACATTTCTGGGGACAGGGTTGTGCTCCAAGCCTATAATGGGGTCAAAACCATTATATAACAGTAGAGTCAAGTGGCGCCAATGAAAGCAGAACTGTGATTTGTCATGTGCCCTAACTCCATCCTTCTTCTATCTATGAATTGTTTAAAAGGAACATGCTGTTATGAAATGAGACATCACAGAACAAAGATTTGAATTTCAATAGCAGGAAAGTGCAAATTTGATAAAGCAAATAACTGACAATGAATCTAGAATCCTCGTGTTAGCAGACTCCCTTCCTTCACCTGAGCCTCTTAAACAGATGTAAAGGTAGGATGGAAGGTAACCTGGTGTTTCTCCTCCCAGCCAGGCTGATTGTGCGGGAGAGGTCCAACCTTAACCCCAACTGTGTCCCTGTCTGTCTGTCAGCCTTGCTGGGGCAAAGCTTGTTGCCGGGGCTTGTCAAATCCCCTCCTGCATTATTCATGACTCCAGCTTCACCTTGGCCCTTTTCATTTGCAAGGCCAGTTTGTGCAAAGCTTGCAACCGGTTTTTCTCACACTCTTTTCTTACTTGCACCAGCTCTTCCTACTGCAGCCTCTCCAAATGTCCCTACTGGCTTCCCTCTCTCCCGCCTTCACATACTTTGTCTTATTTTTTTCCAGCCACCATAAGCCCACTCTCTACTTCTCTCTTTCTCCCCGTCCATTCATCTTCCCACCAACTCTTTCCATCTTTGTCTTTCCACTCTCTACCTGTTTGCGCCCACCTCCCTCCACCTTCCCCGCTCCTCTCTCTCTCTCTCAGTAAGGAGCTTGTTAGCTCTGTGGAAAGAGAAACATCTCCTCCCCATTCCTCAGTGGCTGCTGTCTGAGTTATGACGATGTGTACCAGTGGGTAATGATGAGAGGCAGCGATCGGGTTTGATCGATTTCTCTGCTGGTTCCCTAATAAGAGGGCCAGGGACAGGGTGAGAACATGCCTGGCTACTTATTTGTCACCTTGCTGAGACATATAGAGTCGGGAGGAGGGAAAGCACGGTAAGCTCCAGGCTGATTTGACAAGGGCGGAGGCATGTAGCTGCACTGACTAAACAATCTACAGTGAGCTCCACAAGTATTGTACAGTAATACTTCTTTGGTATTCATATTGTTTTGAGTATGAAGCGACACAATGACCATGAAGTTAAAGCTCAGAGTGTCTGCTTTAATTGTTTAGGACATTTTTAGACATGTTGGATGAATAAGCAAAGGGGATATAGCCATTTTTTGACCCACATACACCTCTTGGGGGTGCAAAACGTATTTTGACACATTGATATGTCAGTCTTGTCATGAAGCATGAATGGTTATAAAGGTGTACTGGTGGTACGGACTGTGCTGTCCAGGGTCCTCCCTGTATGGATCTAAGCAGCATGCTTGAAATTCAGCATGGAGCAGAGTCAATCCTCCCAGGGGTACATAACAAAACTCAGCAGACTCATATCACTGAGTTAATGGAATATACATAATTTCAAGAGACAAAGCCTGCAGAAACATACCATTGCAAGTATATTTGATTAAAAAAGAAGCAGACAGGAGTCTGGGGCAGCAACATCAGTGTGGCAGGTAGGAACCGCATGGATGAGTAAGGAACTGACAGCTTAAATTGACCCTGCTTGACCTTATTTAAAGTGCCAAACGTGGTTGCTGTTTGCTTGTATCAGCTGATGATCAGCTGGCATGGCATCCAGGATTTAACAACCATGGCTGAACTAACGCAAAGTTGCAATGACAGGGCTGGGCAGGTAGAGATGCACTGAATTAGGCAATGTCTATGGTGAGCTCAAAAAGTATTACACAGCAGCAAACTGTTTTTCGCTTTAGATTCTTATGTGTACAAAATGACACAATGACCACAAGGTTAAAACGCAGGCTGTCTACTTTGGTTGTGGACAGCGTATTTCAGCCATTTTAGATGAAAAAAAAAAAAAAAAAAATGGATGGATGTAAAGAAATACAACCTATTTTGAACCCCAACCCCCATTTCAGTGTGCTCCAACTACTTTGGTATACATTTAATTAAACATTATACATTTAAATAGTACATTTAATTATGCAGTCATTTTTCACATGTAAACACATAATCTAAATGCAGAAAATTCCAAATGTCTGTGACCTCTACACATCACACCCTGAACACTCTTACTGTTATCATTTCTTTCTATTTCTTTCCTTTTGGTATTTAATCTCTGAGAATTCAGCTGTTACTAAACCTGGTTCTCAAAGCTACTCTGAGGGAACACTGAGTAAATGGCTGAATAAAGTGAGACAGTTGAGTGTAAAGGAGAGCGACTACACAGAAGTCGGACATATCAATGCAGCTTTGAATCATTAAGGACCTGTGACAAGGCATCAATCTGGATAATTACCTTTGAGGTCAACAGACACCAAAATTCTTGAAAATTAAAGCTGCACGTTAACCCTGTGGGCAATCCACATCCACGGCAATGGAACGAAACAGACAATCACATGTACACAAACCGTGCATGTGTAACTTGCTGTAATTCATCATGCAATAGTCCTGAAATAAGCACAAAAGGTTTCAAAAGCACCCATGTGTTTTTTCCTTTTTAATTGCAATAAAACATTTTGAAGGTGCAAGTGTCACTTTTTGGAAAACTTTTCATCACTTTGCTGCCTTAATCATCTGTACTGCTTGTTCAAACCATTGCTGAATGGTAAATAATCTCATATGGTGAGCGGAATATATACAGCATATAAAATGTTGCTGAGACTGTTGTTTCACTTTACTTGCACTGCTACATCTTAAAACACTTTGCACTTTGAAATAGAGGAAAAACTGTGGGATTCATCTTGTTCAAAGACAGGAAAGGAAGTCATCCCTCTGAGCTGTCTGAGTGGATAGAAGGTGGACAGTTTGGACGGGCCAGACGGGTGATGAAAAGCTGAACCACAGCAGAGAGATGTAGCTGATCTATTCTGTAGCCGTTCCACACAGCAGCAGCAGCATCACCATGCACTCGGCCGCAGAGGTTACGGCCCGCCAGCATCAGTAGTCAGTACACATCTTTCCCAGCACGTGGCTGCCTGTGTCTGTGTGAGTGTGGATAGCAGCCTGCAGGCTAAATAAAGCTCTGCCACTGTTATCTAGAGTAGTGGGATGCAGCTCAAGACCAGAGGCCTTATAAGGGCACAGTCGGCGGTCTGCACACCCTGTCTCCCCTGTTTTGTGTGTGTGTGGCCTGTGCATCGGTGTATTTCATGTGCTTCATGGCAGGCCGGTCAGTGTCGGCCGGCTCTTCCTGCTCCACAGGCTCAGGGCCATCTAATGGTAGCAGCCTGAAAACCATTAACGTGAGTCAATTCAATTTAAAATCTTGCTTTCCTTAAACAGCAAATCAGCCCTTAATTTGTATTTTCTGGGCTGTAAATATGGTTTTGTGACTTCTATAGTACAGTGAAGATCATTAATTAAAATTGAGCCTTATCACACTGCTCTGTGGGCTCAAGCAGGGAAAGTAGCAGCATCCTCTTTGTGCCAGGAAATGATAAGATTTCTGGTCTTAATTCTGAGAAGCACTAACACTAGCAAAATCACTGATGTGAGATGGAGGCAACAAATAGTTTTAACCATTGTCTCATTTGTTTACAGTAACTATGAAAAGGGTTTGCAATTAATGTGGCGTTTAAAATGCTACAAGTGAGAGTTTTAGGATGGATAATCTACAGAGTAGAAGTCTTAAAATGTATTACTTCATGATGCAAAAACGTAGCGAGGTGCATCATCAGATGTCACAGTCCACACTGTGCAGAGCTGCACTCAGTTTATTAAACTGTCTAACAAAACTTACAAATGGGAAAACAATGCAAACAGCAAAGGCAAAGGCGTACAAATGGGTGCAAGCTCTCATCAGTATTTGTGGAGAATAAAGTATCTAACCCTTGAATGCTTCGTGTGCACAGTTTTACAAACAAAATACCAGTAACGTGACAGGAAAACAATCTCCTCATAGCAGCTACCGATGCAGCAGCAGTCGGTCATTTTTTTTCCCCCGCAGGCTAAACGGAGGACAGCCGCCTGCTGCTTGCAAGAGAAAAACTTAAAAAGTGTCAGAGGCTGATATAATGTGTCACCAGGCAAGGATTAAAATAGGTTAGTTAAACAGCCTGATGCATGACTGTTTTGATGTGATTGACGTGGTTTTTAATTGAAGATTTTCGGTATTCAGCGGGAACTCGACTCAGCTGTTTGAAACACTGATCTATAATATATATTTCTATCTCTCTCTCTCTCTATATATATCTCTATATATCTATTTATTTATCGATCTATATATCTATATCTATATCTATATCTATATATCTATATACACACATACACACACACACACACACACACATATATATATATATACACACACACACACACACACACACACACATATCTCTATATCTATATCTGTATGTATGCATGTATATATCTATATATCTAGCTAGCACAAGTGGAAAAAGTTAACACATCGAATGAAAGAGATTTGGGGATCAGATGGAGAGTCGTACTACATCACCTATATATGAGTGATACTATAGCAAACCTCTAAGGACCCGTTATGATAACAGCACAGTTGCTGATGTCAAACAGCATCAGTGAGGTTAATGCAGAAGCCTGGGGTGAATTATCCATCAATTTTTCTCTATTCAAAATGGATTTGCTGCTGCCTGGTTAGCTGTGTGTGATGGGATGGTGGTGGTCTAGGAACACGGAGAGGCCATCCAACATGATTTGCTCTTCTGGCAACTTAAATCCCACTCCGAGTTCATCCTCTGCCTATTTGGGAGGGTGGGAACACTCCCTACTGCATCCCTGAATATGCTAGAGGAGCGCAGACATTTAATACGCTGTTCCACTCAAATCAGGAGCATATGGGCCTGCGTGTAATTAGGAGGAAGTGAGCTTGATGCCTTTCCATGAGGATGTGCTGGGATCTGTTTGTTCTCTGTTCAAGGCACTCTGTTTTACCTCTCCTGCCTTTGTTTTTTTGTTTTTTTTTTTTTTGTTTTTTTATCTCTTGTGCATGTGCATGTGACGTGCGCACATTTACTCATTCACACTGTCTCACATACATGAACATCTGTATTACTATACTGTAGTGTGAGGATTATCACTGACTGCATTCACTCCCTAACCCCTCTCTCCGCCTACCAACAACCCTTAATGAAACCCAAACCTAATTCTAACTCTAATCTTCCACCTAAACTCACTTTATAACCCTATAATAGCTGTCTAAAAGACACCCAACAAAGCCCAGAAAGATTTTTCTATCCATGTAAGAATAGAAATACACACACACACACACACACACACACACACACACACACACACACAGAAACCTTGAACACAGTGCCGAGGTAAAGTAACCTAGCAACAGCCTGGCATATACAGACTCAACAGGTTGTGCACAGAGGGGAGGACAGGACACAAACAATAAACAGAGCTGGAAATGACAATATCCTCTCCTTTCTATGGCAGATTTATCTGGACCGGCTGATGGCAGAGAGAGAGGTGGGCAGGCAGCAAAGAACTGACAAGCAGAGTCGGCAGGCCTTCATGTTTCACACCAGCTGGGTAGAGAGCACTGAAGGAAAGATCCATCCTGAACACTAACACCTGTACAAACAACTACTGGCGATGCACCTTACATTTCTGGATCCAATTTTTTATTTGGCACATTTTCCTTATTTCCACTGATATCTGGCCAAACATAGAAAACAGATAACGTTGAGATATTTCCAGCGCAGCTACAAAAGCATTTGATAGCAGACTGGTGTCACTGCCTTAGAATCACAGAGCACAGGCTTCTTTCTAGACTCACCATTTAATACCGACATTCAACGATCATACATCGAGAAATCCAGCCTTGAAGAGGCAGATATCACCTTCTGCACTGGCAGCAGCCTCAACAGACCAGGATGCAATGCAGCCATAAAACATGCATTGAGTAAGGGTGTATCTGCAAACACAGACATAGACCAGTGCTGACAAACTAGCTGGCGAACCGGGTATATTCATATGCCCATGAGCTCCAAACTTGACGAAAGAAACAAGTTCACACCCTTTCACAACCCCTAACTAACCTAAGCAGAGGCAGATGAGGCCGACTGATGTGCGGCAAAAAGGGAAATTACCACACTTCATCACTAAATAACTCTTTGAATGCACTGAACATCACAGATTAATGATGTCTAACAGTGTAAGAGCATGTGAGGGTGGAGTTTGCCTTTAAGAGCGGAGACAGCTCGGTGGACAAAGTGTCGGGTCGGTGGGAAGTCACAGCAGAATAAAGCACGGGACAGGAAGGGTAGGAAAAGGCCCAGCGTGGGAGCTGTCATGGCTGGTTAAGAGGAGAGGCAGCCCTGCTGGAGCTCTGTTATCTGGCTGCTGCAGAAATCCAACCAGCAGAGACGGGTACACTCTGCTGAGAGGGGTAGGACACACACTGGCAAATGATTTTTTTTAAATAAGGCCTGTTAAGTTCTGTGGGAAATCACATGCTCGCACAACTTTGTAGATATGTATATGGTATCAGTTTCAAATTTTTGAAATCTGCTCTTAAAATTTGTTTAAAGATTGTTTGATGTCTCATTATACTGATTTCATCTTCTATTCTCATCTTGTTATCATGTGGTGTCATCATGGTTTTTGGGTACTTATGCATCATTGCTTTTATTCGACTGCTACAGGACTTAAATGGTTTTTAAAAAATGATACACAAATTCAGCTGTGTATTTATTTTATTTTTTTTATGGAAAGATATTTCCAGCCTTGTAGCTTACATGTCAGTAAGACTGATTATGAAACTGACTATTCTTTAAAAATCAATTGTATGCCTGGGCCTCTAATTAATGTGCTCTCCAACTTGACACAAATCAACATTAATAGGCCAAAATGATACATTAGCGAAAGATACAGCAAGACAAAGTGCCTCATTACCATATTGATTTTCAAAGAAACTTAAGAGGGCATTTATCATGTTAGCATAACAAGTAGTTGTCAGGAGTCATGTCCTTACAGCACATGTGTACAGCTAGACAGGTGCCAGAAATAGTTAATAAGTACATGTCAGTGTTAATGATGCGGTGCACTGTTGTTTCTCACTTTCTCTTTTAATGACCTGTCAAGAATTAGATGCCAATGCCCCCTCCCCTCAACCCAACACACACACCTCATCCATTCCGTTAATGTGATGTGGTGTGCTGCTGGAGACCCTCACAGCAACAGGCAGCGTGCTGAGGGGAGGCCAACAGGAGCCACATTGGTGCGGGCTGGGTGAAAGGTGTCTCTTTTACGTGGAAAAGCTGAGTGTGTCTGCGGGCATGTGTTAGAGTAAGTGTATATGTGTGTGCAACAACATAATCTGAAGCCATTACTCAGAAACACATACTAAAACACCCTCACAGGAGCCTCTGAAGACAATAATGGAAGTAGCACTCATAAATAAAACAGTACATAATCACCAGAATAGGAACATTATCATTAGACAAGGATACAATACTAAAGTCTTTATTTTTATCTTCATCCAACCGAGGCTTTGTAAATTATACTTAAGGCACAAAAGGTTGGAGAGATTAAAGTAAAAGCAAATAACCTCGCTGTTTCTGCGTTCAAATGAGTCAAAAGAAGCAGTTTCATCTAAGTGATGTCGTTTGACTCGACTAAAAATTTAGCAACATAAGTTTGTCTGTTGCATACCCGCCAGCTGAAGCTTTAACAAAAGAACCTCCAAATTAACAAAAGCATACAGAAACAAACAACTTGTCTGTGAATAAAATGTGACTCATGAAAGCAGGCTCTGCTCTGGGAAAAAAATTAAGACTACACTCTAGAATCATTCTACATGCAACGGAGCATTAAAATAACTAGCCTCTGTTAAAATGATGAATATACACAGGAAAATATGGTAGATGAGTGGACAATTACGTTAGACTTCAAATGTTTCTTAATTCATATATGTGAGTGGATGTATCACACTGACAGCTACTGGCTATATGTCTTATTTAGGCCTAAAGGTTTATGTGAACTTTTGACAGCCTGATTGAGACTCCCTTTTCCTATGAATTAAACTAGTTAACAGAATATACTCCCTCCATATTAGTCCAAACAGTAGGTTATTTCTAATACAAAGGAAAGAAAAGATGATCCCAAAAGAAAGTTCTGCTTGTTCTCATGCTGTGCATTGACATGAAATTCTCAGTGCATCCTTGTGGCTTAGTTGGCTTAGGAACATAACATGTACCTGCTGTGTGCTGGGTTCAAATGCAGCTCAGGACTTCTGTCACATCATCCTAATATACCTAGTCCAGTCTTTCCTGCCTCTCCCTCCTGTCATCTCTCCAATGACAGAAAAATGCAAAAAAAAAATCATCTAAAAACATAAGAATCCTTCATGTGAGTAAATGAAGTCAGTAAGTGAATAGGTTCAGTATGTAATCTGTACCTCATGCCCTCTGTGGACTTGTTCTGGTAATTGCAGTAGAGCTGTGGCGTCCCCAGCATGGCCTCTGTGAAGACGGCCAGGAAGCCCAGGGACTCCACAAACAGCGCCGAGTCCAGCAGCACATAGGTGATGTAGGCTGCCAGCAGCGTGAAGGCCAGCACACACTGCAGGTAGTCCACGAAGCGACTCCACGACCAGAAGTAGCTCCAGTCAAAGTCTAGGACGCAAAATACAGGGACACAAGAGATGAGTCCAGAGAGAAGAACAGTTATTAGCATTATGCCTCTACAGGGACAAGAGTGGAAAACTAGCCAGCTTGCTGATACTGGCACAGTTACAGAAATGCTGATTAATGTGCACTGTCCCTGCAAAACTAAAATCAGGAACAAACAAACAAAACAAAAAGTATTTTGTTAGACATATTACAGATGAAGATTTTCAAATTGCTAAATATCCAGTTTGGTGACAGACTGTTAGTTGACATTTGTAAATCAATATTTAAAACATTTTTCAACATCAAAATAGTACTGTCAATAATATTTGATAATGATTTTGACTCTCATCATTTTCACAGTTTCTACAGATTCCTTTTTGGGATCCTACTCCTCACTTCAATCATCACAACAAATGAGTAATTTGTGGTTGTTTCTCCTTCCATTAAGAGGCAATGCATGATTCAAAGAAGGATGAGATCAGTCAGTCAGGGGGGAAACACCCCACTGGATCCACACCTGGCCATAATCAAACTTATGTATGTTCCTTATGAAGCAATACTACAAACTAGTAAATGGAGTTAAAAGTTGTATTATTGAGGAAAAAAAATTAACTAACTTTGAATCTTCACACTTTCATTGCGAATTTTCACAACTCCCACAATCATCTCGTATTCAGAAAGAACTATACGTCATTGCCACAAATACACTAAAGGACTGTACACACAATCTGGACTGGTTCTCATTCAGATGGCTGCAAAACAGAAGCTTTAGACTCCAGGTCTTCTGGGAGGAAGCTTTATCTAAAATCTCAGTACACCAATAGAAAGCAATCAAATGTGATGAAAAGCCTGGAGAAAGGAAGACAGCTGGCACAGGCTACAGCCCTCTCCACATAGGGCACAGTAGTAATGGGCTGGGTGGGACTCTCGTCAATGATTAATGATTTAAACCTTGTTTTCTGCCTTAATGTCTCTTGTGGGCTTTCACCCTGTTCTTCTGAAGCAACTGATTAAATAAAAATTCTGTGCAAAGCAAAACTGGATTTGTATAACAAACAGCAGAGCCAATACTGATTATATTGATAAAATCTAAAGGCTGCACAACAGCACAATGTTGATCACTTATGGCACTTTACGATGCAATAACTAGACATCGATGTTAATAGTGTAAGAAATAAATGAATTAAAAAATTTAATTCAATGTCCTCCTTGCCAACCTTTTACCTGTGTAACCTCTATGATAAAACATAAGGACTGTACATTGTGGTGGAGGGGCAGTGATAACAATGCACATAATGCTACTGCCCCAGTCGGAACGGGGTGGGGGGTTGAAGAGAATAAAATCTGAAAATCTAATAATAAGTGAATGGGGAAGATGTTGCCATGGTGCTGTATCTTGGATGGTATTTCGACAAGCCTTAAATGCAATAAAAGCCTATTAATTTAATAATGTTTAAATGAGACTTTCTTCATCTGAAAGACACATCTATCATGCTTTTCTTGGTGGCCTATGTATGAAGGACCAGGGTTCGTGAGGAGATTATGAACATACAGAAGCACTTGTCTAAGCAAAGTTTGGCTTAACCAGACCAACAATATATAT
Organism: Myripristis murdjan; assembly: GCF_902150065.1. Lineage (NCBI taxonomy): Eukaryota > Metazoa > Chordata > Actinopteri > Holocentriformes > Holocentridae > Myripristis > Myripristis murdjan. Next base: position 25,381,882 of record NC_043990.1, on the reverse strand, counting down.
ACCTGAATAATAAAAAGTAGCACTTCTAAGAGGTTGAGCAAAATCAAAAGTGAAGCAACATAAAGGTTTATGACATTTGAGTTTATGATTTGTTGAAATATTGTTTCATTCGAGAATTGCTGGTTATAGATTGTGACATTTAGTTGGCATTTCTAAGTGAATATGCATGGCAGGCACGTATGAGAGCAAGGTATGCTGGTTTTGCAGTATTGAGCCAATTCAATGGTTCTTTTGTGACAGACATGTTCAGTAAATTGTATGAATGTAACAATTACATAAAAGAAAAAAACATTCAAAGGTGTTTCGATTCTATATGGACATACTAGAGTGTCAGAACACGTAGCAATCCACCACACAAAGAATGTCCAATGGCGTAACCTTGAAACCCAGTTCTTTACACCAACATAATGTGGCACGCTACATAAATCAGAAGAGCTGAATAGGTCTGCTATGGCATCTCTTTCTCTAGAATGTGATCAGCATTGAGAATACCTCTGAGAGCGGTGGTAAATGTACAGCACTTCCAGATCACAAGTGCTATGGATGGAGAAGCCTAATGTGGCTGTAGACCCCTTCTGGCAGCTGGACAAGGGTAGCATGGATCTGGTCCAACTAGAGCCAGCCTGGCCCTTGCTGATAACAGCCAAGCACAGAAGTAAGGAACAATCTGGGGCAAGAGAGTACTTTGTTCAAAACCAACTGAGCCACCAAAGTCATGCACAGCTTTACGCTCAAAACTGTACATGTTGTGGATTCAATGAAATGTAAGATTCTGCAAGTAGCTATTATACACAACTCGAACAGCACAACTTGAACAGCACAATACTGAAAAAAACGTATTCTCTTGGCTAAGAAAACCATATCAATGGCAGCAAGGTAGTTCAGTGGTTAACATTGCTGTCTCAAGAAGGTCCTTGATTCAAATCTTGGCTGGGACAGTGCCTTTCTGTGTGAAGTTTGCTTATTCTCCCCGTGTTTGTGTGGGTTTCCTCTGGGTGCTCCCATTTCTCCCACCACTAAGAAAGAAATATAAGCTACACTGTAAAAAGTCAAAATCTTACCAAGATTATTTGTCTTATTTCAAGTAAAAATGTCTTATTTCTAGTCAAAATATCTCATTACACTTAAAATAAGACATGATCAGCTCAGAAATTACTTGTCTTTAGACAATTTTCACTTGTTAGGGTTAGGGTTAGACACAAGTGAACAAGTAAAAATTTGCTTGTTCCATTGGCAAAATTTGTTTCTTGTTTCAAGCTAATTTTGACTTGTTTCAAGTAAATTTTCACTTGAAACAAGTCAAAATTGTCTAAAGACAAGTAATGTCTGAGCTGATTATGTCTTATTTTAAGTGTAATGAGATATTTTGACTAGAAATAAGACATTTTTACTTGAAATAAGACAAATAATCTTGGTAAGATTTTGACTTTTTGCAGTGTACAGCTATAGGGGCCCAAAAAAGACAGGAACAGAAGTAATCTGACAATCAATTTAAAAGAAATGTCCTGACTGAAAAACAGCTTCTCTTGCATGCATAGTTTGTTCAGCTCCAAGTTGTAGGTAATGTACTGTTTAATGCATTAAAAAGGGCTGAGAGTCCCCACTCCCCCATTTGGCCTGGGGCTCCCAAAACACTAAGTCCACCCTTGCTTGCAGTCATCCTTTTGTAGTTTACACGACTGATTTACATAGTAGCTACTCTTATGTGGCTACTAGTTGGTACTCTTGGTGAAGTGAGTTCTTATTCATGTTTAAGTTTCTCTCAAGTAGCATTATAGCACCAGCCAAGGATGGTCATCTCTATACCAAAGGATAAAAATACACATTGCTATTTACTGCAAAGGCATTGTTAGGTAAACTACCTACTTATATCTCAAGCTTTTTATCCTTTCATACAAGCAACTATAGAACTAGATCTACTAATTGGATTCTTCTAAATGTCCCCAGGGTGCACTCAAGAGATGGGTAAAGCTGCTTTCTCCTTTTATGCAACTTGGGCATGGAATGAGCTGCAAAATATCATTACCTGGGAAGTACTCCCTTCTTTAAATATTTTTAAAGGTCTTTTACAAACTGCTGTGAAGGAAACATGCTGCTGTTTTACATAACTTCCTTGACATGAGGTGGACTGTGTTTAGATATCACTGGTATAGCCTGCATACCTCTCTTCTTTAACCATTTCCCCTGTGTTGCTTTTATGCATTATGTGTGTGTGTGTTTTTTTTTTTTTTTATGTGAAACTAATTCTGCTGCCGTCTTTACCAGGACTCCCTGGAAGAAGAGATTTTGTATCTCAATGGAACCTTCCTGGCTAAATAAAGGATAAGTAAATAAAGTCATGTCTTAGACAAATGACAGGTAATTGGTTCTCAGCCTCAGTGCTTCTTGTTATTTATACTGCACAGCCAAACATTTGCTCTAAGCAATGACAAATGCATGTCCAGATTTTCTCTCAGCTCTCCCTAAACTTTCCCCATTGTGTTGGTTTGAGTCAGCTGGTTGTTCTACCAATCAACCACAATTTTGCAGCTTAGGCTAGGCGCTCTCTTGTTTGTTGACAGAACATGTTGGATATTGAGAGGAAACAGTGCTTCCAGTGTGGGAGGCACATGCCTAACAGGACACCCATGCAGAGTGCTTTATGTCTAGGACAAGGGAATGGGGAGTTGGCACTTGCCAATCCCTTTTTCTGTGTTTCATGCTCCAGTTTCCCCTTCACCATGCTACACCATGGCACCAATTTTTCCCCCATGTGCAGCACAGCTCTGCCCAAGCCTTCTAGCCCATGCACAAAGTACGATTTCCCACCTTCTACCCATAGCATGAGGCATCGCCACAGCATGAGGAGCTCAGGAAGATCCACACTCACCAATGGTTGATCACGACAGGTGAGGACAGTGATAGCAATGGAGAGGAAAGACTGACAGAGCTGAGGGAGCTGCATTTGGGCCAACATCAAAGGAACCATTCCACAATTACATGTACATGATAATAACCAAATCCAACATTTCATAGCCTGACCTCCTGCTTGGCCCTGATCTATGCTTAGAATGGCATATTTCTAGGGTTCACCTGTTCAGCCAACAACTCTCAACCCACCTAGGCAGCCGCCATGCTGTCAAGCCGTTCAACAACTTCTATTGTCCTCTCCACTCACAGGGTGGTCCCTCATTTGTATTTGAGCCAAAGCTGAGTTATTTAGCCATGTCACCTACCTAAGCTCCCATTCAAGGCTTGCCAGCTCACTGCTTCACTTAGTGAGAAGTCTTACACAGCTGCAGGCCAGGTGAAGGCCATGATTTACAACCTATCTTGATTTTCCAGGCCTGAAAAAAGTTCTTCCTGTGCAATCTGTTGGATAAAGCTATGGGGACATAGGCAGTCTTCATTCCTATGGGGGGCTAGAATGGAATTCTCTGTCAATGCAAGGGGCCCTTGCATAGACTCTCTAACTGTGCCAAAGCCCTATGGCCTCAGTGTAGCACTGTAAAAGGAAGCTTGGACCAGTGACTCCAGCATTCGTGGTGGTACCAATGGGCCTGCTATGCGTGCTATGCAACTAATTTTTCATCAATTAATTCATAACCTGAGAGATAGTGACCATAGGCTTGTGAAAATGTACTGTTACTGTCAGAGTCTGACAACCATGGCAGACAATTGCTCGCTGTGGATAACTCAGAATTTTCCATAAGGACTAATGTGGGTCATTGTGTACACAATAACTGGTCCTGGGGGAGGGCAGGAATATTTCCACAGGAATATGCTTAAGTTAGAAGGTATCCATCTGCCCAACTGTTGTCCATCCTATGGGCCACCATGTGTTGATATATTTGGAGCACAAACACTCTCCTTACTCAGCAGTGCTGCCAGAGGCATCTTATATGCATGTGTAAGAAACTACTTTTCTTCATTCCTAAAACATAGTTTTAATACAGTCCCAGTGTTTGTTCAACTAGTAATTGAGCTGACTCTTCTCAAACTTCAACTCAAAATTGGAAACAATTCACCCTTTTATTTTCACTTATGTCACTGAATGGACCAACACCCACACCACCTCAGATCATTGCTATATATCTGATCATAGTGAATGGCCAATTTTTCAGTAGAACCAAGTTGTAAAAATATGATGGAGGTGATGGAGATTAGAGGAGATTTGTTCTGTGTGGTGAGGGCAATGAAAGATATCTTATCATTAAGTTTGGCTGCCAGGAATTCTGCAAAGAACAAAAATATCTTGCTTATGAAGCTGCATAGAAGCAAACCAAAAACTGCAGCCTTTGTAAATTGTAAATTGTTGTGGTCAACACTGAGATGTTTTATTCCCATTTTTTTTTTCAATCAACTGTGGAGCCGTTGCCACAGATACCTGTTTCAATAGTGCTATTTTGTCATCATCTCTCAATTCTATACCTGGGGAAAGGCTGAAGATATGAGTGGAAACAAATCTGATATGCCTCCAACACAGAACAGTTAAAAACAACATCTTGTAGGCAGAGCTATGTATCACACAGAGGTCTAACAGCAGCACCATTTCAAATGGACTACTAAGTTGTGTTTATCACAGTACTGAACCTCTACCATACCCTGCCACATAGCCTCTCTAACTGTGCCACTCGTTTACCTTGGGGCATCCTCATCTTCCTCTTTTATCCTCAGCTGTGTGGCAGCCACAGCAGCTTTGTGTGGGAACAGACTGAAGGTGCATACAATAGGCTCCCTGTGGTGGCCTAACCTCCTGTGCACAGCTCAGCTCGAAGTCACACAGAACTGTGGTACATGTGTAGGCAGACATGGGTCAGAGTTGGAGATTTCAATCGCTTGTTTACCAACTGCTCCCTGCCAGTTTTAGTTAGAAGTTGGAAAGTCTATGGAGGTAGCTGAAATAATGGCTTACTGTCACTCAAAAGCCCTTGTGGGAGAAAACAAAAACATTATTCTGGAGACAGTTAAAATAGCCAAGGAAATTGAATCTTGGATTTCAACAAGCCTCATTTTCTGAAATTCAGATGTGGAACTTTTTCAAAATGACAAATAGGCTTTCTCAGCCAAGCTGAAACACTGCAACTGTATTACTTCCTAGCCTAAATTCTGTCTCTTCTATAACAGGACTGAAATGTGCAAAGCTGGAAGTTAGGTCTACTTGCCCCAGGGAGGGGATAACTGCATTTGCAGACTAAAGAGGTGATTTATTGTAAGCTATCAAACAAAATGAAGGTACAAGTACAGATGTCAGGGGACCAGAAGGAAGAATGAGTTTAAAACAGATGAAAAAATAAAATGGAAATATTTTGTGGCCATATGACTCTGTAACATTAAGCCAGCACCTATGCGGCAGTGGATTGCTCAATCACTGTAATACAACCATATTCAACATATATTCTAGGAAGCTGATTATCTTTGAGCCAGCCACAAGCAGTCTGGTTATTCAAAAAGCATTTTTACATCTTTGAGGTGTATTCAAGAATTATAGTTGTTCAGATGTGCTGATTAAATAGAATGCAAAGGCCGCAGCCATTTCCATTCAAAGACTATCTGGCAATGACAAAAATATTTTAGGAGTGAACAGAGCTCAGAGTGAACGAGATTTTGTTGGTAATTTGAACAGCTGCCATCTGAGGGGAAAAACGGGCCACTTATTTAGGATCCGGTGACCAAGAAGTTTTCTTCCCAGGGTTTTCAGTCACAGGGAAGCTAATTGGTTGAAGGGCACCTTGGCTATACCAAATTCTAATATCACCATTTCTCACGTGGTTTGTTGTATTTGTAAAAATCCATTTATGGTTTACTGCTTCTCTCTAGGCTCTTTGAAAAGACAAAAAGTAAAGCCTGAATCAGCTTTAGGTGCATTCAAGCATTCATGCACATATTAAACTTTTTTTTTTTCCATTTGCCTTTTCAGTTTATCTCTGTTGATGTTTTCCTTGAAAACTAATTTACCCTCACCTGAATCAACATTTCTAACTCTGACATGGCCAAATGATCTGATCTTTTAATCCCCTTAAAGGCTTATAGCCAGCAGTCTCTCACATAAACTACACTGAGCTACTATTAGACCAAACAACTACGATTTCTCCCTTGTCTGAAAACTACCCTGGCTATGACACAGATATACAGCCCAGATGTGTCCAGAGGTGTGATGGTACTTAAGGAGATGTGTCTAATGCAGATGGGAGGTGTGCAGCTTAATTCTCTCTGTTACTTTAAACTGCAATTGCAATTTGCAATTTGGCTGACACGTGGGCACACTCCTTAAACCTACATATATCCTCAACTGCATGTTTGGATCTTGGGTACCAAGTACACATTAGAAAGTCTGAAGCCTCTCCTTGAAAATTTGCTTTTAGTTGTACTTAGTACAGCCAATGTCCTATTCAGGCATCCTAGGAAGCACTATTAACAGTATGTGATGGTTATTTTTCCTTGGTACAAACGTCAGCCTGTAATTAAGTTTGATGTGAGCGCTTGCTGTGATAATAATGCCAAGCCTCTGTGCCATTGTGAGGGAAAGAATACATGCTTGAATGATTTAGAACAAACAAAGAGAATGAACTCCACAATTGGAGAAATATAGCCTTCAAGTTCAGGCTTTGACCTGGTGACTAAACAGCATTATGGTCAGTTGTAGAAAGTGGTCTGCAATGTGTAGTGTTTCCACCTGACACTTTCTCAGTGACTTGTTTTCCTCTGTAAAATCTCCTATTCCAATCCCATCCTATGGGCCTGATATTGACCACTGCTGGTCAAGGCCCCTGTGTGAGGCTACCAATCTAATTCATTTTTTTTTTCTTCCTCCATCCACCTGGGTACTTTCATTCTCTCCATCAATACTGGATTACAACCATGCACTGCATTCATATTATGACTACCAGATCAATGAGCAGGCACACACCAGCAAAGCTGCAATCGAAGAACATGGCTTTGTGTCAGTGTTAATGATGCTTGGCAAAGCTCTGTGATTGATGATCATCTATAGATGCTTAGTTCAAACCTCTGGCACAGGGCAAGCAGCTTCAAGATTTGGGCTATCAAAGGTAGCAGTATCATGCCTGGGCACTAGAGACAAGCAAATTTAACCTGCTCCCGCTCTGTTGAGCCTACTGACAACCCAAAGAAATGTCAGAAATACAAACCCACTCAATCACAGAATGCCACAGCCTTCATGAGCATTTTGTCATGCTTTTCTGTAACTATATTATAAAATTGATAGAACATAACCAACACAAGGTTACACAATAACACTTCAATATCACTCGGTGCTAAGAAGATTATCTACAATATATTGTACTGGAAGGAGTCAAGTGTTCACTATTTCACATCATGCAAATGTTGTTTCCGAGCACCATCTAGTGTTTGAACAAGGCACAACAGCTGTACTAAAGAATGTAACATTGGATTAGACCATGGGCAATTACTTGATACAGTACATTTTCCCCATTTGGTGTGATGTCATACAGTTCTCCTGATCATATAATATGCAAATCTATTGGCTACATAGCAAACTAACAGGCTAAACAGACTGTGAGCCTGTAATGTTCAAACCTACTGAAACTGATACTATAACAAATCAGACAGCTTTAAAAAGTTTAAGATGATAAGGGATAGAAGGGATAAGAGTTGAAAATCAAACTGCTGAAAAAACTAAATTAACATTTTCGAAGGGGAAAAACCTAATCCATCTTCTTGGCCAGTGCATTGTGGAAAATGATGACAACATGATGACAGAGACTGGCAGCCCTTTTCATCACCCTGTACATGAAGTAGACCTACAGTGTTAGCTTTTCTACTGTCACCACTGACTCAGCTTATCACCGACTCTATACTGCCCACCTTTAGATCCTTTTAAATCGCACTTTATTGCTAGGAAGCGAGTCAAGGCAGCATGTTTTTGTCCAAGGTTTCAACCTTGATCCTGACCAGAGTTGATGTCTTAACAGTGGTAGTCTAACTGTGCTTTTAATGTCTCACTTATTCCATATTAAAGGGTTATTAAACTTTGTCTACACTTAGTTTTAACATTTGTCTTGGTGCTCCGAACACAAGTGTACATCCGGGACAAGTGAATGTTCAGACCTGTCTGAACACTGATGTGTCATGATGCATTAGCATTTACTTTACCAATGATATGTGGACAAATGTATCACAGACCACCTCAGCAAGAGGTTTGAGTGACCCAGATCACAAAATGTGGTCATTTCCACTTTTACTTCTGTTCATTTGTGAGCCAATCACCCGAAATGCATGTTAAAATCAAGTGTAAACAGGGTCTATGAAATGTGCTGAAACAAAGTTCAAAGTGTGCCAAAAAATAGTTAAAGTGTTAGAAGGAAAAGACAAATTTGTTAGCATTTGAATTGGCTTAAATTTAAGGCATCAGAAAGCTGGCATAGAACAGGCCTCCATTCACATTGCAGGGCTGTAGAATAAAGCAAGCAGATTAGGCACCAACATGCACCACTTTCAGGTTCCTGTAACTCACACACAAAAATATATTACACAAGAGTTAATATTGAACAATTCAGTGATTACATTTTAAACCAACAAAATTTAAGCATGAACTCAGATTGTCAAGAACAACATGAGGTGAGTAAGAGACAACAAATAAACAAACAAATAAATTCCACATCTCTAATAGCCTATGGTTAATACAGATTAGTCTAGGTCACATTCCACTATTCTGGAATACATGGGTGCTCTTTTTTTTCTGGAAATTAAATAAATACATAGATGGATATGAATGAGAGAATTATGCATGGATGTTACATGCAAAATCACACCTACATAGTAGTTTTGTAAGACAGGCTTATGCTCCATTTGTGGTGGGTAACATGCAATGAGGGTATTTCAATATCATTGTGAATCACTTGGATACAACAGGATTGCATGCGAGTAAAATGGAGTCATGCTTCATCAAAGCATGATCTAGTGGTGTTAGTCATCTGTTAGTTGTGACTGGGCTAGAGGGACAGCCACACTAAGTCATGCACAAGACACAGAGATGGGGGGGAGGCAGATGAACTACAACTTCATGGCAGATACATTAAGTACTGTACATACCCAGAAAATGCCTCTTAGGGACTTTGACCTCCTCGTCCTTACTGTCTGTTGCTACAGACACAAGAAAACAAAATAACAGGGAAAGGAAAAGAGACAGAGAGAGCTTGGTTTCTCTTCTGTAAAGTCCCTGGTCTGTGTGAAACGCATTCTCAGTCTCTCACAGATTAATTCATTCTGAGCAAAACATACTAAATGGTTCGAGCTGGTATCACTGATACCGCAAAAAAAAAAAAAAAAAAAAATGGATTCGTCAATGCCCTGGTCAGTGTAATCACCAATTACAAAGTTTCCAATAGAAAACGACTAGTTAAAGTATCTTTGACATATTGTCATGATACCAAAATTTTGACCTCAATACCAATATTAAGTTTAATATTTATGATAACTGATATTACTACCATGCAAAATAAGAAAACATGAAGCCGAGTTAGTGACTTGGACAATTTTGAATCAATGTCTGTACAGGAATGCTGATGTTGGTTGGGTTTCATCTTTGTTGGCTCTGTGAGTAAAATATTGCATAATGGGTTTTGCTCCTGGGACAAGGGCTTCCTGTCTCTGAATGGAGGCTAAGGCTTGAACCTTCTTGTGACAAGCTTGGGATTCTACACTTTTCAGACCCCATGCCTTTAGGCTGCATTCAGACAAAATCCGTAGGGTTGTGGAGCGCTATGGGTGTGTTTATTTGCGCTCTATGATGTAACTGTTGTGAAACAATCAGAAAATAGCATTTTTGTCTGATACAATGATATGATATGATACAATGGTACATCGTAAACACGTTTCTTCTCCTGGGTGTCTTCCTTCGGACTGCCAGCATGATTGGCCACCACACTGTGATGCTGGATTATGTTTGGGCAAAAGTTGATTCTGGTTCAACGTCTTGCCAGAGGGCTGCGTATTTTTGTTTTGTTTTGTTTTGTTTTTTGTTAAATCCCATGCGATATAAAATCCTGCAGCCTTAACACACTACACCCATTCAAATGAAAGGGAGGACTGGTGTTTTCCTGCATTCCTGGATTATCATGTGACATCTAACCGACATTATGACCTGCAGACATTAGCACCCACGGTCAAATGCCCTGACCTCAGCCTGCCTTCAGGTCAACGCATGAGTGAACATTCAACCATGGAAACTACAAATACAGAGCACAGTAGAATTCTGTCACAGTATAATCTATAAACACAAGACAGATTTGTCAAGCCACAGTGGGCTTTGGAACAGATGTACACGAAACAATGAGAGTCTGACTGCAATATCTAAATATCTAATATCTAAAGTTACAACTTTAGAAAACCAAAAGGGCATAATGTCAGTACAAAACTGTTTTGCCTCTGTCTAAGGGATCAGGTGACTTAACAGGATGCATTTGACTATCAGAAGACTTTACTGCAGGTAGTAGCAGGTTTTGGACTTTGACAAAGTCACTGCCTTTGAATAATTTGTCACTGTTTCAGTTTGTTTTATACTATAAGAGTTGGCGACACAATGACCACAACAAGGCTTCTGGATCAGTAACTCAGGAGTATATTAAGTTACTAACTCTAATTGGAGGGTGTCTGTAGTTAATTTAGAAAGTATGATGACTGTAGAAAAATTTGATTATCTTGATGTAAACTAGTTAATTGCTCTGAGGCTGAAATCAGTCACTGCAGTCACAAACACACACTGATATCAACATTAAACAGCTGAGCTTCAGTCAGTATGAGATGATCTCATTAATTTTAGTACAGTTTTAGTTTCATTAATTTTAGGCAAAGCTAATAAAAGCACAATCTGTTAAGCAAAAATTGCTTTTTACTTCAGTCTAATTGTAATTTAAACCATCTTCAGCAAAAATATTTTTTGTGACAAATTAGTAACTGCAGTTGCAAAGCTTCACCTCATACCAGGCAAGTGAGCATCACTCAGTATGAGGCTGACTGAGTGTAATTTGTCTCCTGATGAACACAGTTTGCCATGTGACTAACAGCAAGCTTATTCCTACCCCATTATTCAGCTTGCATAATAATATCTTCATGTCACTTGTTCTGTATGCAAGTTTGTCCTCTCTCTGCAGTCTGCAGAAAAGTTATGATTGGAGTCACCATCCTAACAACTTTAAAATTTTACTGGTGATGGTTTGAACTCTGATTTTCCCATTCATTTCTCCTCAAGTATCTTCAAAGTTAGAAAAAACATTTTTTTTCCACATGGTACAACAATGTCACATACATATTCTGTATCTGCTGGTTGCAGCTCTTCACTGAAGCTAAATCACTGTAATTTAGCACAACATATTTGGGATCTTTGGAAACATTCAAATCTCCACTAGAATTTGAAATAAAGTTCTATGGGTTTGAGCACAGCTTGAACACAATGAGACCAGCAGGGCTGAAGATGTTTTTAACAAACTATAATATTTGATTATACATCTGAAAACTGTAATAATAATAAAAAATAAATTTCTCTTGAACTTCTAAACTCCTTATTAGGTAAAAAAAATGGATGCTTTCTGTTTTGAACCTAAGAGCGATAAGATCATATTAAGCATGATCAGCAAATGCATTAGTCTATGATGTACAGTAACAGGATGTTATGAATCATGAACACAGCAGGAAATCTTGTGGGTTGTGCTGTTATAAGAAGCACTAAGTTACAACATGGCCTCACCAGTGAGGTTTTTCAGAGGATTGAGATTTAGAATCAACAAAAACACCCTTTAGCCAAACAGTAACATTCTGATCTGTTCAACATGCCATAAACAAAACCTGTTCACTGTTAAATGATATGGCATCTCATTTTTTAAACAATACTTTATTGTGAAAATCTTGACCAATGTGTATCATCAGCATTTACAAATATTTTCATTTGTTCTATGATCAGTATCGCCTTCTTTCCAGCCCTACCAACCCTCTACCCTACATACACACATACAGTTAGGTCCATAAGTATTTGGACAGTGACACAATATTCATAATTTTGGCATTGTACACCACCACAGTGGATTTGAAATGGAGTAATGAAGACGTGATTGAAGTGCAGCTTTTCAGCTTTAAATTAAGGAGTTGAACAAAAACACGGAATTAACCTTTTAAGGATTACAGCCAGTTTTATACACTTTCAGCCCATTTTCAGAGGCTCAAAACTAATTGGACAAACCATACATAACATACATAACTATAATTATAAGAATTATATTCGATATGGACTCCAGGATTTATTCACCAAATTCTGAGTTTCCTCCCTTGAGACGCTCTGTCAAGGCTTTTAGTGCTGCTGCCTTCAGTTGTGGCTCGTTTGTGGGTCTTTTGGCCTTCATTTTGGTCTTCAGCAGGTGAAAAGCAGCTCAGTTGGGTTGAGGTCTGGGGACTGACTTTTCAAACATTTTGTAGTGTTACCAGCTGGAATTCAGATTGACTTAAATGGTCTTTTTACCATTTGATCAACACAAAATGCATAGTGCTTTGTAGGTGCAAAATACATTTTATTGTGACACAAATAATATTTAGGACAACAGTCATCTCTTGGATGCATTAGTATTCATCCCCCTGAGTCAATACTTTGTAGAACCACCTTTTGCTGCGATTACAGCTACAAGTCTTTTGGGGGTGTGTCTCTACCAGCTTTGAACATCTAGAGAGTGAAATTTTTGCTCATTCTTTGCAAAATAGCTCTAGCTCAGTCAAATTAGATGGAAACTGCCTGTGAACAGCAATTCAAGTCTTGCCACAGATTCTCGGCTGGATTTAGGTCTGGGCTTTTGACTGGGCTATTCTAACAAATTAATATGCTTTGATCTAAACCATTCCATTGTACCTCTGGCTCTATGTTTAGGCTTGTTGTCCTGCTGGAAGGTAAACCTCGGCCCCAGTCTCAAGTCTTTTCAGACTGTAACAGGTTTTCTTCAAGGATTGCCCTATATTTGGCTCCATCCATTTTCCCATCAACTCTGAGCAGCTTTCCTGTCCCTGCTGAAGAACAGCTTTGTCTTGGTAGGTTTGCAGTTGTGCCATACTTTTTCCATTTTCCCACAGCTCCTCGGTCTTTATGATGCTGTTTGTTTGGTAATGTTCTCTAACAAACCTCTGAGGCCTTTGTAGAACAGCTGTATTTATACAGAGATTAAACTGCACACAGGTGGACTGTATTTACTAATTATGAGACTTCTGAAGGCAGTTGGTTGCACTAGATTTTACTTAGGGGTTTCACAGTAACAGGGGCTGAATATATATGCACTCAACACTTTTCAGGTTTTTGTTTGTAAATAATTTTGCAAACCATGTAATATTTCCCACCCGCTTCAAAATGATGCACCATTTTGTGTTGGTCCATTACATAAAACCCCAATAAAATACATTTAAATTTGTAGTTGTAACAAAATGTGGAAAAGTTCACTGCACCTCCTCGAGAGTGTTTTGAAAGTATGGTTCACGTCTTTGTAACAAACATGTAGCACAGCTGGGTAGCATAGAAAAAATTTAATAGTGTCCAAAAAAAAGCTTGGCCTTAATTTTCTTGAAAGTTGCTTTTTTCTTGGCAAGTTGGGTGTTCATGACGGGAAAGATGAAGACCTTCGCCCCCTGGAAGTAGAGTTGTCCATGCTTCCTTGACAGTTCCATCTCCCTCTCTTGGAAGTGGAGAAAGTATGCTGGCATAGGCCACAGCCATTTGCCCTCTTTTGGTCTCTGTCAGGGTATGGTGTGCTCTGTCCAACTCTGGTACTTCTGAGAATGTAATTTGGCCATGAACCCACTTTTCAGATCATTCTTCAGAGTTGTAAGGAATCCCCATGATCTGCAGATTATTTTGACAGGGCTGGTTTTCAAGATCATCCATCTTAGCTTGCTGTTCAGTCTTGTATCACATGCATCCAATGCGGATACAAGTGTGTTCAAAGGATCACTGTGGCTAGTTGGCGCCTTTTTCAGAGCCTGCAGTCAAAGTCCTTACTTTTCCACCTCAACATGTACAGCTTCCAGTGAGGCTTGTGTAGGTTCTAGGCTTGCTATAATTTCTGACAAGACAGCTGTGAGTGTTTGCTTCAGTTTAATTTGTAGAGACGATACAGTTAGCCCATCCGCTGTATTATGTAGCTGCTTGCCCACTGTTGTAGCTTGTTTCTGCTGCGTAGGATACGTTTCAGATGTAGTCAACTTTGCTCTATAACCTGATGGTTTATTTTTGCCAGTCATTAGATTCATCTTAAATTAGCAACAAAATATAACTAATATACGTGTTCCATGTAAAATTTAGGAACTTAGCTGGGAGTTTCTCTCATCCACATATTCCTCATTCAGTTATAATAGTGGAAGTCCAATACATTTCATTCCTGGAAGGGTTTTCAGTGGTTGTGTAAAATGTGTAAACAGGTTTATCTGAACTGTCCCAACGCCTACACTCACTTTCACACATGCTCTGAACACACTCACACACACACTAAATCTCAAACACATTTACATGCACTTGCAGTAAGTCACACTCATAGTCATTCTCATACACATGCATTCACTCACATTATATGTCTCTCACTCACCCTCTCAAACACTCTTAACATACCAACACAGCTCTCACACTATATTCCCCTACACAAACACTCTCTTCTGTTGCCAAAACACTAGTGAATATTAATACCATTAATTCAAAAGGTACACAAGAACAGCAAGTTTGTACAGGCATACAACATTTACAGCTAAAGCACACACACACTCATAGTGGTGGTGTAACTGAGCTTTATCAGACTGATGTCAGTAGGACAGTAAAGGGACCCTGCGGAGGGTTTCTAACCTGTGAAAGAGCGTCGCTTGGTGTTGAGTTCAGTGGCCATACGGACGTTGGTGCAGAGGTTCAGCATGATCAGCATGGTAGCAATCATGATGATGCTCTGCCACAGCAGCGGCGTCTCAAAGTAGCGTCCAAATCTGTCAGAGGAAGCAAACAGTATGTATTAACCCATGTAAAATGTAGCACATATGAAATGCAATATCCAGCCTCTCCAATGGGGAAAACCATGCATGCTTGGTTTTCTGGTGAGCATGAGCATGTTCTGCAGCACTCAATGAAATGACACGTTCTCTAATGCGCACGGCAAAAATTTGCATCTGGGTTCACATTTAGTCAAAGGAATACATCTTACCCATTAAGTGATGAGAACATGTTAGACACCAAAAAGATCTATCCATGTGACTCCAGTAAATCATTGTCTCTGCAGCTCCATGCTAACACAGTGATTTTGAATATTTGGCCCATTTACTACAATTCACCTACATTTTACATTACAGCAAACCATTTTGCAAATCATGCAGGGCGTACTATATTTCATAACATAAAACCAAAATCCCACCATTTTCAAATTAGATTTTTTGGTTGAAACACCCAACTTACAATGCCTTGCTTCTGTGACTAACAAAGTCATCATCATTCATGAACCACAACAGCTGTGTAAAGCAAACGTTTCCCCGAGAGACAAAATGTTTCACTCCACCCAATTTCAAGTCATCAAAACCCAACAGAGCTGCTGCTTTTAGGAAAACTAATGTGGACGACTTTATTATGGTGATGGAACACTTGAAGAAAGTTTTAAGTCTCTGAAAATTAATTCTGATATCCTTGTGGACTGAAAGGAAACCAGTGTCTGGATAAAAGGGGGGAAATGATATGGAATTGTAAAATACAACTGCTTGATTTGGGAAACAATTAGCAGAAACATGAAGTGTATACATTTTGTTGATGTTACGCTAAACATGCTGAACCACTGTATGGTTCTTTAAGTACAGACTATGTTGAGTGATTGTAGACTGAGTGCTACAACTAACAATATGTCACACTAAAGCGTCACTAGAGCCAATGATCTACTGGAGACACATGGGTGTCCTTGGTGTCTGTTCTCATCATTTTACAGGTACAGAAGCCAACAGGACAATATCCTAACAACTTAAACCAATATAATCCCAGTGGAGAGCAGTGACAGGCGGGATAGTGCTGGGACAGGACAAAGGTCTGCACGCTGTATGGCTCCACTGAGCACACACACGTTATACATTAGATTTTTTTTTTTTTTTCATTTGCTGTATAAGGTGAACATTTGGTTCCCTCCTTGCACATGGAAGGTCACTGTTACTACTACTGATAAGCAAATTAACAACATGCACCTATTGCCTTATTATTACAATTATCACTAATTTCACACACATTAATTAGAGGAAAATGTATTTCCTCAAGTACTAATTTATGGCCTACAAATACTTAAAAATAATGAATAAATCCATTTTTCGTGATATTTGGGCATCACTGTACCCAACTTTCTCACTTTTATGCAAAACACATGGAAAATGGGCACACAAGAAGTTAGCCAGTGTATTTTGGACCTTCAGCATGTCGGGCTACTGCTCCTTTCCACCAGTCCATCGCTAACACTCATTTCCTGTCTGTAAGTACCAGGGAAAATAACATTCATTTAAACTAAAATAACAGAAAGAAGACAGTAGGGGCTTAGACAGCAAATAAATATGAGGAAAAAAGAGGGCAGCCCTGCATCCATAATGAGATTTCATCTGCCAACAAATACTTGCCTGTAAACAGCCTCTAAAAGAGATTAAATTACATAAATTACAAATTGTCATCAACTTCCAAGGGCCATGTAAGGCCATGTAACCTTGCATAGCTCTGTCAGGCCTCATTATGTAAAAGATGTCAAACCAAACTCTTTATTCAAACATGTCGCAACATGCTGCCTGACTTGTGGGCAAATGTACACTTCTGGCAGAGCATGACTGAAGACCTTTTTCTAGATTGTTGGGAGCAACTGTTCAATTCGGCATGCATTCACTTATATCGCTGTTTCTTCGTTTATTCCCAAAATTGTCCCCATCAAAAACACACACCATGGCAGCAGTCACGAGAAGGGGGTATCAGTTCTAAGAGTTAACATTTCATTTAAACAAGGATTGATTTATGGATCACCACCCAGCAAAACTTAACACATTCTCAGCCATGCTCTTCTTGGTATTCACCTGCGACGATAAGCAAGGAGGCATTATATTGACTGATTTCTGGATGCACTCCTCTCCGAACATGAAGGGCTAGGCTGGGTTCCTGGAGGTATTACAAAGGTCTTACCTGAAGAGTATTCTTAAGATATTGGCCACCAGGAGGACCAAACACACATAGGTGGAGAAGCCCTCCGCATTCTGGGTCCGGCGGATGTCTCTGTACTGGGGAATGTATGGCACAACTCCGCCAAACACCATGGCACCAGCCGCGACCCACGACACCAGCTGGTTAAACACATACACGACCTGGTCAAACACCTCATCTTCCATGGCTCAGCTCAGGTGCTCATCCACTCTGCCTGGAGCAACAACTGACAGCGACACTTATTCGACGAGAAGTTGGGGAGTGAAGCCACTCGGTTGTTCTTGTGAGGGTATTGAGAGCTATTTAGCTTCTTGTGGTTTCCCGTGTTGACTTTGGCATAGTAAACAGAGTAATCTCCGAGAATTCGTGTTCATTATCTTAGCACGGATGCGGATAAAAAGCAGCTAGTGCCACGCCATCACAAGTCGGGCAGTGGATCGGAAATGACGAGCCAGGCAAATGATACAGTAACGGCAGAGAACAATGGTCCAAACTGTCCGAGCATGAATTACCACAGCGATGCTCGACAAAGGCAGCGGTACATTACTGGCAACGAAGGGGACAGCCGTGGCTTAATACCTAGCCGCTCTTTACCAACTGCGTCCCATTTTCTCATCCAGCACTTTGCTTGATGCTGTCTACGCGGTTTGAGCGGTTGCAAAACATAACTCAGCAGCAGAAAACATTCAAGATTTCCGATACAGTAAAAAAAAAGCCCTTAAAATCGACTGGAGGAGACCGGAGGAAAACGGGAAACGTGCACTTAATCTACACCAAGGCGCCTGTATTCCAGTTGACTGACTGGCCACACAAAACAGAGGCACAGCAATACTTCCTGATACGTCAGAAGTCACGCCTTCCTCAAAGATCCTGCACTTGAAAAAGATACTGCACATCCTGTAGGAAGTTTTCACTAGCGTGATGCGCCCTCTGGTGGCCACATCTGGTGGCTCAGCACTCTGCTTATAACCTGGAGTTACAACAGTGTGGACTGAACATGGTTAATTTATGTGACTTTTTTGACTAGGCACTGACCATTTCATATGTCTGATGAATTTGTGTTTACACAAGGTTTGCTCCTCAGCTACCTGAGCATTATGTTTGATTGAACTAGCTAGTACCAAAGCCTATGAGGAGAAAAGGCCTACCCATTGCCACTGACTGCTGTGAGATAGAGAAAAAGAGTGCAGTAAAGTCTTTTGAGCATCAGGGGCAGTGCTGAGCATTTGCCAAACAAGGTGGAATATATGGCGGTCAGTGAGGCTAAATCAGTGGTGGATCTAAGGGCAGCTGGCACCCTAAAAAAAAGGCCATACCACTCCAGTTTGGGCAATCTTAAAAAAAAAAAATTGCCAATGTCTGAGTTCAGATGAACACAGCATAGTGTGTGGGAACCTGTGGACCTGTTGAAGGGGGATGAGACAATGTGGTATGGCACTTTTCCTCTGTCTCACAGCTGTCAGTGGCCTTGGTTGGGTTTTCTCTCCATATGGCCTCTGCATGAACAGACACATTGTATCATTAACACAGAACACACATGAACCGACACACCACAATGCATCAGTTGAGATGCCTTATTTTTCCCACCTGCACTTTACGAAGTCTGCCTCTGATTGGCTAGTACTTGTTGCCTCTGCTGGTTAGTTTAAATCAGGTTAGGGTTAGGAGGGGGTCATAATTATGCCTCATCAGCATAATTATAAGCTGACGAGGCATTGTTGGTTGTAAAATTATGGCAGTTGCAGAGGATTTCAACTAGTATTGAGGTTATATAGTCTTTTTCCCCCCAGAGAGGAAAATATTTTCATTCATGTAGGCAGACTTACTGACCGCTGTTCATTTTATTCTATTTAGCACACTTTCATTGCTCTACATCGCTCCCTGGAGGTGGCCTCAAATAATCTGAATGTGGAATATCTTCCTATATAGATGATCTCTGCTTGCACTGTGCTGTCAACACCTGAAAGAGGGAGATTTGTGGATCAAATTCAAGGCATTCCAGCCAATGGAAACCTGCTAGTCAGAGACGGAAATAGCACACAAGTCTCACCCAGCTAGTCTTCAGCAGAGGCATCCTTTGCATTCTGAATACAAGAATGCATGACTGCACTCTTTCAAACAGTGACACACAACTTCAAACGATTCTAATGTGACCAACAGCAGCTATTTCAGGTGCAATCACGTCATTTGACTACACGGTCTCTGCCACATTCATTATGCATACAGTAGCTAATTTATGCATAAACCCTCATGAACACTGATAGTGTAGCCGGAAACAGCAGAACCTGCTTTTGTTCCACTGTAAAGATGTCTCGACCTCTCATGTTCTCAGTAATTTATCAGGACCATGAGGATTACACTGTTTGGCAAAATCAAATAACCATCTAAAAAAAGCCATCATATTACGCCCCATCCACAGAGGAAAGACCTTGTCTGGTGTCCCAAAGAGGATTTAAGGAACACTGAGGTAGTGACAAATCTCGACTGCATATTTTCAACTTGGATCCAATATTTTAAAGTAGCTGCAAGGTCCTAAATGTAACCATGGTTGTCCTCAGGTGTTTTGCTGCATACCTGTCTTTTCCATGTCAAACTCCACACAAGATAATACAATAATGCAAAATTCAACTAATTCAAAAGAAATAGAGCAGATGACTGACAAAATCCAGATTATAACCACTGGTAAAAAGAGCTTACTAAAAGTTATATAACCTTTGTGGCAGACAGCCTCTCACCCATCTCTGAGAGCCAGGATAATCTCTTATGTAAAAACCAGTGCTTCCACGTCAAACAGTGCACTGCAGCCATTTGCTCCTGCTCATCATCACCATCATCATCACAGTGTGGAAATGAGAGTGCAGACCATTGCGGTTAAACAAGCAAAACCGGTTTACAAAGGGTTAACCACTACAGAAATAGGTGTGGCCATGCAAGCATGCACACTCCCAAGTGATGGAAGTCGAAGTGAAGTCAGTCAGAGGCAGCCACAATAAGACCAGAAGTCAGACTAGTCACCTCCACAATAAAGCCTACATGTCGCTTAGGGGAAATAAATAAGTAGTCTTCACACCAATGAACAATGGATTAAAAGACTCAACTCAACTTTATTTATAGAGCACTTTAAAAACAACCACAGCTGAAACAAAGTGCTGTACATAAATGACCATAAAACGACAAAACAGTAAGAGCAATAAAAACAATAAAACAAATAAAAACAGGAAAAAAATGCATTTGATCTTTGTGTTTTATTTATAGATGAAAGAGCATGTAAGAGTGGGGGGAAATTTATATTTTGCATTAGCAATTGAGGTAATTCTATTTTCCAGAGCTAGGCTACTTTCAGTAGATAGATAGATAGATAGATATACTTTATTGATCACAAATTTTGCACAGAAAATACCAGCAGTCTACACGAAACATACTTCATCACTAGGAGAAATACATATCTTTAGACGAATTAAACACAAGTAACCAAATAAATAGTAAAAGTGGATAAACACAAATAATATAAGAAAAAAAAATCTATGCATATCCTATAAGAGTAATAAAAATATAATATACAAAATATATTTATAGACTAACCATAGATATTTCACATTTGAACCTTTGCATAGACTATGTATAATGATATACATCTGCAAAATATCTATAGAGTAGAATATGGATGGATCCAAAAAAAATAGATGTATACTCATAATGTATAATTACTGTACTGTCATTCTTGGTCCAGCTTCATGGAAAACATTTAACATAATATATAATTCAACTTATAATTAATCAATTAATACATAATTACATTGTTCAATCAGTACAACTAATAACTAACTAACTAAAAGTACTTAGCATAACTAATAGTACTTGATCAGTTTTATGAATATTTTTATTTTATTTTATTTATCTTCTTAACTTTCTCTTTGAAGTTTTTGCATTACGCCCGCAGGGGAAAATGCATTTATTTCGAAAAGAATGACTATTGGCAACCGGAAGTGCAATTGTTCTCATAGTGGCTGGTTAGACACAGCTCACTCCAAAGTTAGGGGAGTCACAGCACCTTCGTGGGAAAAACTGAGTTGAGGATTTTTCACATTGTGGCCCGAAGCTATTGCCTTAAGTCATTCGATTCCAAACGTAGTTACAGTCAGGCGGCATGCCACACGTCTCAAATTAATTCCCACACTGCCTGAAAACACAGCGAGGGGTTTGTGGTGGAGGAGCAACGATGTCCCAAACAGACTGCAAGGCTGCCAAAGACATGACGGAGACGGTAAGTTTGGACATACCTGTGATGTCGAGGCTGCTCCACATCCCTAAAGGTCACACCAAGGACACAAACGCCCCTTCACTACGGTTTTGACTCTCTCTTTAGATGGAGAAAACCATGCAGCGTCTTGAGGGAAGATTTCAAGCCATCTCCGAACAGTTAGAGTCCAAACATATCCTTTTGTTGTCAAGTGTAGGCTATGTCCCAACTTGAAATATGCTCGTCATGACATATTTAACTCCCTGCCGTGATTTAATTTGAATAAATGAGCTAATACGTTGTTTCAAAGTGTTTTTGTACTTCTGCCCCTGATTCTGAACTCTGATTGGCTCACACATACGACGTTATTAATTACCAGTTCGCACGCACCTGTGTCCGCATATCGGTTAATTTGATGATAGCAAGTGATATTACATTATTGTTATAATTTATGTGTCTGACAGCATCGAGGTAGAATAGTTATTTGCACATTTTTAAGTACATTCACTTAGACCATGGGTCACAGTGTAAGTTATTTTATTTTTTTATTTTATTTATAAAGGCAAAAACATGTATTCCTGTTCTTTTGAAAATATCCTGGTTGCGAAAGTCCCACTGATTATGTCTGTATATTGAGAGAGGCGGGAGCATTGTCAGCACCATGTTGTCCCTAGCTACAGGATGTGAAATGGTGGAACTGATCAGCATGACCGCAATAAAGAGGTGGTTATTTTATTTTATTGTTTTATTAATGCACCTCTGATGTTGTATGATTATCTTTAAGGTTTAGATGGGCTAAGAACACTCACACACTTAGACACTTCTGCCACTGTTGCAACTGCTAACTGCTTCTGTGTTCAGATTGTTTTTTGCTGACATCTAGGCTAAATTAAAGTCTTCAGGTAGAGGTGCAATAAACTATGGCAGTGTGTACTGTCAGATTTTCCCTAACTCTCTCACTAGATGAGATGGGAGTGCGCATCGATGACCTGGAGAAGAATGTCGCTCATCTCATGACACAAGCTGGGATGGAAGAGCAGCCCATTTCAAAGTGACCGGCTGCTCTGCATCATGGGACAGCAGGCCTCTGTTTCGTGGAACAGATGAACTGGCTCTGCGCAATAAAATGAAATTGTGTGTAAACTTTGGCAGCTGTTGACCGCAACCTCCCAGAGCGTGCCCTCATCGTTGAAACAGGAACACTGATCTGATGTCACTGTAGCTCTAAAGTTTATACTGCAATGCTCATGTTTACCCAAATTTGCATCTTTTTTGCAAGACATTACCCACACTCTAAACCAATTTGGCTTAGCTGGGGATTAGTGGATCTGAGTCTGATTTACACAAATACTGTCCACAGGTATAGAAGCTTTGGAATATTGTTAAAATGCAGCCAGAGGGCAGCACAGCCCCACACAAATCATTTTGCAATTAAGCGTGGACTTATCCTTTTATCAGAATAATTCATTATTGAAGGCAGTGTGGTTTTCTGAAATGCTCATATGGCGAGAAACACAACCTGACAGATGCAGTGTTTTAGCTTTTGTAGCACTGCTTTATCAACAGATTTGAGGTCCTTTATGGCTGTTCCTATATCAGCTGCTCAAAAAGAAGCCTAATGGAAGGCTAAAGATTGCATAAAATGAAATCCAAACAATCAATGAAAGAACTAATCAATGGCATTGAAATGAGTACGCTGAAAGTGGTGCAAAGCACCCAGAGGTGGGCCAACAGGGGGTTCTGTGTATCACAGTGGAATAATGTGCATTTGCAAACTGAAGGCCACAAGATTCCTTGATTTGAATAACAACACTGACTTCTTTCCATTTCTGTATGGATACAGACTAAATCTTTGCAGGTTTTTATGTCTCATTGTGTGTTATATAAATGAATGAGCAACTTGACATCATGCATCATGCTGTACATAGACCGTCTTTATAGTTTGTTGTGCTAAAAGGGACGTGTATTCTATTCTATGTATTCATATTTTTCCTTTTTATTCTTTGTACTGGCACCAGTGTGTCTCCTCCCCTCACACTTACTCATCTCTGTTTATCACCCTGGTAAAGCCATGTTGCCCTTGGCACATTTTAAAATTTGCAATATGCAATAGCCACACAGCCGTGTTAGAGGTTTATATGTTTCCAGTGTATATATGACCCCATCTAGAGTCACTTTAGGGCTTCTTCCTTACCGTCACTAAGTGATGTGCCTTGAAAAGTATCACATGAACAGCCTAGCAAGCACATGCGCACTGCTGTTATTGGGTATTTGGCCCAAGCACTAATAAATAAAAGCTTCTAAATGATTTCAGTTCATCTTGATTTTTTTTATTCTTTGTTTTTGTTTTTTTTATATTTGTCTTTAGAAGAATGTATGTCCTTTACTCCAAAATTATTGGCAAGAATTTTCTTGACATATAGGGCTACTAGCTTATCTGTAACTTTATCAGGTCCTCCTGTACATTCTAATGCAGTTCAAGGCAACAGCTCTGCCATAAATTCTACCTTCTAAGAAAGTTTACAGTGTTTACTTTTTGCTGACATTCTGGAGAATTTGTAATTTGTAATTTTGTTTTGTTTTTTTAATTGAGGCTGTAGTTTGCGAAGGTCTTGTACTGGACTACATTATATTGAGAGGTGTTTCTAATTTTTTTGTCCTCCCTATTTATATACATGAGGGGGACAGAATAGTGGAAACAGCTCTTAATAAATTGCAGCACTAACTATGAGCTCAGTGCCAAACATAGATGTGAATGAACTGTATTATTGGGACAAAAGGAAAAGCTGAGCATTATAGGCAGCAGGAAAGGAAACTTTATGGCACAACAGCTGGATTGGATTGGATTAGGTTGTGCTGGTGGACCTAATGAAGTGGCCACTGAGTGTATAAGTAGATAGATTGTATATACTGTGTTCCCATTTATTGGTGTATAGTTCAACCTTGATATAGTTATCTTTTTTATGTTCCTGTAAGATAGAATAACAAAAGAAGGTTGATGAAAATTTTAGTATACTGGGTTATTCTTGGGCCTTTCACCCTGTGCATGCTGGGATAGGCTCCAGCCCACTCTCAACCCTAACTAGGTTAAGTGAGGATAGAAAATGGATGGATGGATGGAAGTTATTCTTGCCATGCAAGTGTACAACACTCTTATTAGAAATATACATACAATTCACTGTCAGTGTGTGAAAAGCCAGATCTATAAATGCCAAATTAGAAATTCTACTGGAAAAGTAGGTGGAAACAAAACAATGTAATTCTAATCCAAAAAAGAAAAAAAAAAAAAAAAAAAAAAAAAAAAGGCAAAAAAAAACAAAAAAATACAACACCTAAAATAAAAAATAAAATCCAAAAACCAACAACTTGTATTTTTCGACAAGGTTGAAGAACTTCTGAAACAACATTTACACAGTTGTATACAATTATATTTAAGTACAGTATGTGCCATGTAGGGCCAACAGCCTGCAGGTTTTCATTCCAACCAGAAACTCCACCAGGTGATTCCACTGATCAGTCCCTCCTCTCTGCTTGAAGGTGAGGTGATCGGTGAAACCTGGTTCTCTTTCTGTATTTGCTGAAGTGGAGAAAATAGTTCAAGATGAACAAAAAGTGATTTTCAGTGGGCAGTATAACAATATCTATGTTCCATACTGGTGGCACACGGATACACAGAAAATGCTACTAGTTGAGAATCAGAATGGTAATTTGAAGTGCCCATTTTGAACACTTTGAAACAGTTGGAATTAGCAACCCCGACTGCCAAAACACTCTCTCCTCCCAAAACCCACAGGTGCTTTCAGATGTGCCTCCTAAAATAGTCATCATCAGAAGCAGTCACTCAGCCTGAGTGAACTACACGGCTTCACAAAATGCAATACAACATTCATGGTATACAGACTGGAGGATCATTGTAGTTGTATTTATGGTTGAGCACAGATACACCATCAGGACTCCCACCCTGATCCCCTTAAAGTGACAGTGTGGATTCTGAGCCATGTGGTGGGATTTGCTGCTCCATGCGAGTGTGATCCGTCCACACTCACACTCCTGGTGAAGATCTGGGTGTCGTGACAGGGAGGGAGTTAAAGGACCAAACTGGGTGGATGTATTGCACTCGCACTGACCAACAAATACCACTATGGGAGTAAAAATCTGCAGTGTTCAGATTATTGATGTTATCCTCAAAAATGTCAGGCACAGAGCTGGCCATGCACATGAGGAAACCAATACTCACTAAAAGAGTAAGGTATAAAACAGTAAAGAAATAATTTGACAGCAGTTCCACTCACTGACTGTCGCTCATTCCAAATGTATCACCTACTCTTGGATACTACTGAAGACTAAAGACTGAGCAGATCATTTTGTCTGTCTGTCCAAGGTTAGAGAAATGCTTCATTAGCACGATACACATTTGCTTGAAATCTAAGTTCATGTCACACAGCTGTGCTGGGACATGTCACTTCAGGCCTTATTGACGCAGGGTTGTATTCATGCCTATACACAGGAATGACAACAGCACCGCCTGGACTTCACAAATGATTTCATATAAAAGATAGACTTGGATTCAGAAAATGCATATTGCATGCTTCTTTATGTGCATTGTTTTTAATGCAAAATGTGGGCTTTAAATAACATTTGATATATGTAAAGAAATGCTGTATTTAGCTGGTATGGATTTAAAGTTCACTGATGAGTGGTTTGACATGATAAGTGCATAAATGTATATAATACATATTATTTGTAATACATTTTTTCATATATTTTTGAAAGTAGCTCTCAGATGAAAAATGGCGGAGGTCCCTGTCTTTAGGGTTTATGAAAGAAAAAAAAACTACAACAGGATTTAAGTAGAAGATATGCATCTGTTTCCTCACAGCATGGACAAACATGTTTCTTGCTTATGATGTCACAGAGACAACAGTGTCAGAATTCTGGAACTCTGGAATTCTGCATGGAGATTTGAGCAGCAGAGAAAGAATTTTCTCATTTTGCATTGTACACTGCTGGTGTTCAGACGACTTCCTACGAGTCTGCAAATCATTTTTGGATCAAATCTTCACAACTCAGGTACGCAGCTCTTTATTGAATGGTATTGATCAGTTTTGATATTGACAAAATAGTTCCTCTGCCCTGCTACTACAAGTAACTACTTGTAGTGCAATGACAATAAAGGCTATTCTATGCTATTCTATTCTATTCTTTTTTTTTTTTTTTTGGCTTTATTATTTCTATTATTTTTTTTTTACTTATTTGATTGGCGGGGAAAAAATACATTCATTTGCTGTCTTCTTAACATCTGTTTCCCCATGGTGACTCTACACTTTGATAAAATGGCTACAGTTCCCAGTTCCATTATCCAGTTCCAATGTCTGCAGACACTTTTGTGATTGCACTGAAGCTGCTCTGGTGGACTGAGCAGATCTTAACAGTCTGTTTCCCTTCCTTCAGTTTGGGGTCCTGCTCACCCTCATGGGGTTTAGTCTGCGATCATCAGCGGCTGGCTGCACAATATCCTCTGTGATGAATATGTATGTGGTATTAGTTCTAGTAGGATCATCATCAGCACTATCCTCATCAGTTTCTCCACCATTTCCCTCAAGGAGCCAGCCCTCCCTGTCTTGGTGCCAACCTCTGAGGTGTGTTGTCCTGGACCAGGCCATGCAGCTGGGCCTGCCACAGCACCTGGTGCTTCAACGGATTAGAAACCGAATTTGGACCTACGGCTCCAATTACCCCACTATGCGGGAGCTGCTGTCGGACTTGTTCGAGCCCATCAGGTCCCCCTCTGGTCCAGAAGCTGAGGTGCCCATGCTGACAAACCAGCTGGAAGACCTAGTGAAGGAGTTTGAGATGCTGCATTATGGCGTCCTCCTTCACCCTGCCCAAAATAATCTTGGAGCACCCAGATGGAAATTCAACAAACCCAGGACTCACTGAGCCATAATTTCTCTGTGACCATCCAGAGAAAAATGAATCACATGATAATAATCATAGAAACCATAATCATAATCATAATCACAATCACAATCATAATCGTAATCATAATTGCAATCATAATCACAATCATAATCATAATAAAACATAGATAGATAGATAGATAGATAGATAGATAGATAGATAGGTACTTTATTCATCCCCTCAGGGAAATTCTCTGTATCACATAGCTCATAGTACACACAATACATATACCATACATATACCATAAAGGACAAACAGTACATACACCATAAAAAAAGACAGCCATTCACTCAATCCGACAGCCATTAACTCAATCAGACAGCCATTCACTCAATCAAAACACAACAGACCAGATAGAGCAATATGAGACGTGCTGCCACTCATTGCGGCGCAGGCATGTCAGTCATATCCATATACACGTGTCAAATGTGGTCAAAATGTTGAATCAAATCAGTTCAGGCTAACAAACCGCACTATATCCATGATGTAGGAGCCAATGATCTCCAGAGGACACATGGATCATTGTAGTGTCTTTGTTCTCTCCACAGTCAGTAAGTGCCTTCACCAACGGCCCAGTCAGCCCAGAACTACAGTATATATTCCCCAGCATATATTCTTTTAAGGTGGTTTTACATAGGCAGCTCTATTCTGCTGCTGGGGTCCATATGGTCCTTACCCATTACCCTCCTCCATACTATCTTCAGCCCAGCCTCTGTTTCCAGATGACCACACACACATTCAGCATGTTCAAGGTCAAGGGCTGCACTAAGTCTCTGTGTGTGCAGTGTAGAAAAGTTATCTTTAAGTCCATAAATTTAAAGGGATTTGTTGTGATGAGCTGTTTTGGACAGTAAACCATGATTTTATAATAGTAATGAACAGGCAGTAATAATGCATGTAGCACTTGTGTAGACCAATACAATGATGAAACTACTGGACCAGTTCAGGTTCAGTGGTGTAGGAGTGACAGTATGAAAATAGACCACTGACCAGCTATGTTTGATGGAAGAGCGGCAGTTTTCTGAACATAGATAAACAGACAAAGTAAATCACAACATATAGTAGTTGTTCAAAATTATAATTATCCTGCAGGTACCAAAAGATAAGCAAGACCTACTTTTATCTCTTTTAGGCTCTCTTTTAAATTAGATAGTTATTATAAATCAGATCGATCCTTTAATAAGTGTCCTATCTTTAGTTAACAGGTTATTAATATTTGGGTTGTTTAATTTTTCACTTTTTTCCCCTCCTTTCACAGGTAAGAGATCAACACTAATATCATCATTTCAAAATCAAAGAACTAATAAAGTGAACCATTATCATACCAAATATCACAACCTCGAGAATTGTGAAATTATACAACATGTTCACTTTCAGTTTTATTAAATTCAGTTCAAGTTCAGTTTGAGTTGTGGTTTCAAACTCGGTTTGAATTCAGTTCAAACAGTTTGACTCTCCTCCCGCTCTGGCGGCAAATTTACCAGCAGTCCATCCATAAGCAGCGAATCCTCTCACTGGCACGATGAAGCAGGCTCTGTGTAAACACAGTCCCTGGGTTTGACTTGAAATCTTGTCTCCTTTTGAATGTGTGTCGTCCCACACTCACACCATGGAAAGATCTTCAAGTCCTACTATAAGCAGGTAGTCCATACAAATCAACTCAATAACTTGATTTTACAACAAGCCAACTTTTCCAGGCAAAGAACACAGCATCAGGTCCTTGACAGGCTGCAAAGCTATAATCAATATATCAATCACCCTGCTTCCCATATAGTGCCTTTTTGCTCATGCAGCTGAGGAAGGTTGTTGTTATTCTCCAGCCATTGTTGTTTCTGCAGGGGACAGTGGTCTGTGGTGTTTCAGGGGCTATATGGATGTAGACATTGTGTCAAGTCCAGGGGTGGACTGGGACAAAAAATCGGCCCGGGCATTTTGGACCAGACCGGCTCACCACATTCGATCACGCACACCTTTCTGGTCTTTTTGCTCTCTTAAATGTGTATACCAACTGTGCAACTCTTTAAAGCCATAATGCCATGCAATTAGTTAGCTGTCATCAGCAGTGTTGGGCACGTTACTTTGAAAAAGTAATTAATTATAGTTACTAGTTACTTCTAACTAAAAAGTAACTGAGTTACATCATTGTCAAAGTAATTAATTACCAGGAAAATCAACTATTACGTTACTTTTTAAAAAATTGCTCAAATATGTCAAATTACTTGGCTGCCCCAGTCATACTGGCCTATAGTACTATAGTGGAACAATAAAATACAATAGATGAATTGGAACTTTTTTATTCTATTGAACAGGCCACAATGGGCCAATGCCTTTTGGGCATCTACTTCAGATTAGTAAGTGCAGGTGCCTATCAGCATGAATGGAGAATGAGCCCAGACTGCACATAGGAAGGTCATGGTGACAAAGTATACCACACAAATCCTTTAAATCTGAATCTGATTCGATTGGTATATAGATCTACCCATAAAGTTAGAACAAGGCATTAAAAAAGGCAAAATAACCAAGGCAAAATAATACTAACAATAATAATGATAATAATAATTTAGCACCTGGGTTACAAAACAAATTCACAAAGAGTCCAGAAATGAAAATTACAGAAACCCAAAATGCCACTGTGTGTGTCATCTAGCCAATGACAGGCAGAATAATAATAATCACTTCACTCTCATGTTTAACAACAAAGTGAGGCACTAAAGTAAAAATGCACTCTTCTCTGGGGGAATTGAACCCCTGAACTCCAGCATGGCAGATGGAAACACTATCCGCTCTGCCATCGGGGATTATATCCCTTTCACATAGTTTGGGCTCATATTTTATTCATGCTGATAAATTACGAAAAACTCCGAAAGCGAAAAAGTCCAATCGGTTTGAAAATTGACAGCCGCTTTTTTTTTCTCGAAGTTTCTCTGCGCCACCTTTGTGTTTCCTCTCCATCTCAGTAGATCCTATGAGATAACGTTCGACCCGCGTTGCACTGCACACCGGCGCACCGAGCCACAGGCTCGTGATATGATTGGGCCAGCCCCGTGTCAGTGAAGAAAAATAACCAATGGGCCGCAGAGCAGCGTGTCTCAGGGGCCGGCCCAGTGCTTAGTAAACAAACTCTTGCAATGACTTTATTTGCCGAAATCATTATGCAGGCGGGACCAAACTATGCAAAAGGAGTTGTTTAGCAATGTGATTGGGCCAGCCCAGTGTCAATCGGGCCGCTGATCTACTGGTTGTATGGGCAGGTCAGCTATTTAAATTATAATTAAAAAAAAAAAAAAAAAAAAGTGTCGGGGGACTGTCGGCCCACGTAGCACATCGGCCCACCAGGCAAATGCCAGGTGTACCCGATGGCCAGTCCACCCATGTGTGTGTGTGTGTGTGTGTGTGTGTGTGTGTGTGTGTATGTCAGTTTAAACATGTTTTTGCATATATATATATAAATATGAAATAAATAATAACAAAAAATATACAAATAATTTGAATTTCTGTGTGTGTGTGTGTGTGTGTGTGTGTGTGTGTGTGTGTGTGTGTGTGTGTGTGAGAGAGAGAGAGAAAGAGAGAGAGAGAGAGAAAGAGAACAAAATGTATGAAGGTATACTATTTACATTTACTCATGTTACTGTGACTGAAGACCTTTTTTGTGCTGTGAGTTAAACTGGACAGTCTTCAGGGCTCAGACTGCCACCTAGTGGCTCACCCAGCTGCTGCTCGTTGCAGCTTTTAGTGTTATAATTTACTATCCATACATTAACGAACCTGTTAATGCAATACATCTCCCATCATAATGTAGTGGAGATTTATTACATTAACGGATGTCACCGTGGTGACATCACAGTCACAGCAGCTGGGACCTGCTGTAACTGTGATGTCACAATAGTGATCTCACCTGCTGTGACATCACCGTTCGAACAACATGATTGTTGCAAACAACAAGCTGTGACGTAGTTGCTGTCACCCAGGTCACTAAGGGTTAATATAATGATGTTGAAGCACATCAGCCAATCAGAGTGCAGGTCTGAAACAGGTGGGCAGAACAGATCAGATGCATGAGCCAGAGGTTTTCTGAAGGTGTAAGTCTGCTGTCAACTGGGAAAAGTAACAGCCTGTACTCTGGTGGAGGCTCGCAGTTGTGTGCGTGTGTTTGTGTGTGTGTGTGTGTGTGTGTGTGTGTGTGTGTGAGAGAGAGAGAGAGAGAGAGAGAGAGAGAGAGAGAGAGAGAGAGAGAGAGAGAGAGAGACAGAGATTTTCCCAGATTTCTGCCCTGGATCTGTTATAATTGGCCTTATAGCTCATTAGAGATAGAGAACAGATAAACCAGGAGCTAGATGTAACTTCTCTATCTTGTTAGTTAGGTCTGCTGCATTAGATACACACCCAGTCAACATTTACACACTAGCATAACACATTCTAGAAACAAGGCGTGGACAGTGGTTGGATTGGTGGTTGAATATGTATCCACTTTGAATATTACTTCATCAGCTTTTATTTTATCATTATGTATACACACACAGACAAAACACCCATGCACACACATACACATACACACACACACAAACATGCATACACACACACACACACACACACACACACACACACACACATACATACATGTATACGTACATATGTTGTGCAGATATTTCATAGTCTGCAATGGTTCAAATGTTAAAAGTGTATATGCTCAACAGATGTATTTTAGTGTATTTTTATTTTTTAATAATATTTTATTATTATTTGTGTTGGGGGCATGTGTGTTGGGGGTGTTGGGTGTAAAGGTGGGTTGTGGTGTGTGTTGGGTGTAGGGGTGGGTTGTGGTGTGTGTTGGTTGTGGGGTGTGTTGGGTGTAGGGGTGGGTTGTGGTGTGTGTTGGGTGTAAAGGTGGGTTGTGGGGTGTGGGGTGTTAGCAGTTCTGCTCGTCTGGGCTTACAACTCCTCTAGTCTAGGGTAAATATTTCCTCTTCGGCTAAAGGGGCTCTACGGACTTCGTCCAGATATTCGGCATTCGATGCCAGTTGCTGTTCCTTGTCTGTTAGCTCTGCATTCTCTTCTTGGACTCTCTTGCCCTTTTTGCTGATGACAATTTTGGGCCTTTCATTTTCTTCATATTCAGGCTCCTGCCTTGCTGGTGCACAGAAAAATCGAGTCAAGAATCTCCTCATCTTTGAGGGCTTTTTCTTGAGCCTGGCTTCTTGACCACAGCTCCCTCCATATTCTCCTGCTTCCCTGTTGTTGCAGGTCTGCTGTACCTTGTCTGTTACTTCTGCAATCTGTTTTTGGAGGTGAAGCCCTTTGGGTTTCTGGTCCTTTTCATTGATGACAATTTTGGGTTTTTCATTTTCTTCATATTCAGGCTCCTGCCTCGCTGGTGCACAGAAAAATCGAGTCAAATATCTCCTCATCCTTGAAGGCTTTTTCTTTAACGTGGCTTCTGCATTCTCTTTTTGGAGGTCAATCCATTCGATTGGCTTGTCCTTTTCATTAATGCGAATTGAGATTTTGAGATTATTAATTTCAGCATCGCGTGCTTCGAGACTACTGAGGAGATTAATCTTTTCTGCATCGCTGGCTTCCAATTTGTTGAGGAAATCCTTACTTTCTGCCTTGCTGGCTTCCAATTTGTTGAGGAAATCCTTAATTTCTGCCTCTCTGGCTTCCAATTTGTTGAGGAGTTGATTCTTTTCTGCCTCGCTGGCTTCCAATTCTGCCTCTCTGGCTTCCAATTTGTTAAACAGATGATTCTTTTCTGCCTTGCTGGCTTCCAATTCTGCCTCTCTGGCTTCCAATTTGTTGAGGAAATCCTTAATTTCTGCCTCTCTGGCTTCCAATTTGTTGAGGAGTTGATTCTTTTCTCCCTTGCTGGCTTCCAATTCTGCCTCTCTGGCTTCCAATTTGTTGAGGAGTTGATTTTTTTCTGCCTTGCTGGCTTCCGATTCTGCCTCTCTGGCTTCCAATTTGTTGAGGAGTTGATTCTTTTCTGCCTTGCTGGCTTCCAATTCTGCCTCTCTGGCCCTGAGCGTCTGTTTCAGTTGCTCCAGCTCTTGGCAGAGATCCTCCTTCTCTTTCTGCCACGGCTTGATCTTGACTGGTGGCTCATTGGCGCTGGGGGACATGTCCCCCATGCGGGATTTCTCATCTTTCTCCTTCGTGATCCAGAATTGCCTGGACTGATGGAAGTCGGTCCAGGGTTCCAGGCCCTTGGGTTTGGGCTCTTGGCATTGTTTGCCCCTCTGCTCAGATGCCGGTTCCGGGAACCTTTTGGTGTTTTCCTGGAACACTTTGTCTTCCATCAGTTCTTGTTCTAGTTTGTGCCCCAGCTCAGATTCCTGCTCCTGGGGCATTTTGGTGTCTTTGAGTGGGTCTTCCTGGATCATGTTGATCTCTTTTTCTCTCTCTTCCTGCTCCTTTGCACGTTCTTCCCAGGGAATTTTCTTCTGGGTCAATGCATGAGATTTCTGCATGTTTCAGCTCGGTTTCGGCTCGGTTTGTGGTTAGGCAAGTGTTGGGGGTGGAGATCTGCTCCCTGCTGTGTCCCTTATACACCCTCTGTACGTCACCGTGGTGACATCACACTGGGACCTGCTGTGACTGTGACGTCACCGTGGTGACATCACACTGGGACCTGCTATGACTGTGATGTCACCGTGGTCACTAACGATTGGCTGATCAGAGCACAGGTCTGAAACAGGTGGGCAGGACAGATCAGACGTGCGCATGAATGTGCACATTTCACCTTTTTGATGTGATGTGTTTGTGTCACTGTCACAAAAAATGACTGGGCAGGTCAATGAGGTACAGATGCCATCTGCATATCTTGCCAATGTTCAATGATCAGATTGAAAGGAATATTTTGAATGAGCACACACACACACACACACACACATTACATTGTCAATATATTTGAGAGAGCCCTTGTTCATTTTCTTCTTCACTGTCAATTTGCCTTTGCTATTTTGAACAAAATAAAGTTTGGGTTTATGAAAAAAAAAAATGAATTTTTACCTTCCTCCTGATGTGAATCTATATAGATGTCACTATGGTTAATAATATTAAATACAATAAATAAATAAAATAATTAATAAGGTGTGTTCTAATATAAGTCTATAATAGTCAGATAACATAATTATCCACTGTCTTCACTGTATGATATATAATGGAGTGAATTTAAACATTTTTATAATTGAAAAAAAGTGGTATTGTATGATGAAAGGTCCATAGGGCTAACAAATATGAAATTGAAAACACTGTTTATATGAATATGAATGCAAAATAAGTTAGTGATGAGGTGGAAAACAATACTGGATGATAATCAGCGTTTTTTGACTATTTTGGGCTGATAGTCTAGGAGCCAACTAGGTGAACCCGGAAATGTTGAGTACACCAAAGTTTTATTGCAGAAATGTGAAGTATGGGTCCCCAGTATACAGAAACTGCCGGATGCTAATTTGCATATGGTGGTCAATTTGCATAAACATCACAATTAGCATAATTAGCTTAATCGTCCATTTTGACCATATATTCTGTACTGTGTGGCCAATTTCTACAATATTGGAGTGGTTTTAGAGGTTTTAGAGGATGCTGAATTCATTTCTGGCATTTTCAGACTTCAAAATGCTAATTTTATAACATATTTTGATTAGTTTAGGCAAATTTTGATTAATTTCAGGCAGAATTTTATGGTTATTTTCATGGTAAAATATAATCTTACGTTTCAGAATCATGAGTGCTCTTGTGTGAATGTTGATACATTGTTTTCAGGGTTTAGTGAAGCTGAAGATTCAAAATTGCTATTTGGATCAACTATGAATCTTTGTTAGGCTGAATGTTATGCGTTTCTGGAGGAAAAAGTTATGCGGGTATTTGAAATAACTTGGATCCTGCAACTGAATAACAAATTCTTGCATAATTCTGAGCACAGTTACTGACAGGCCATATCCACAGTAACAACATCTGGTGGGTGGGGATTGCAGGCTGGAATTCTGCTGGACAAGCACTGAGTTATTGCCCTTTTGGAGGCATCCATTGTCATCAGTGATAGACAAGGGGACTGGGCTAATCTCATATTCGAAGAGAGAATATAGAATATACTCAGGCTAATGAAAGACATGTTAGTAAGTGAAACTAGCCCCTTAATGATTAAGTAGAATGGTTTTTCGTACATTTTTAAATGTTTATATCAAGCACTTGACAACTAGCCTGGGTATACCTATGCTCCCTTACTTTACAACTTACTTATTGCAGCTACAACAGCTAGCTGCAACAGCCAAATTCAAGAAATTTAAACAAATATAGTTTATCAACATTCACACCAAAGAACAAGAGCTCTTGTGATTCTGAAACGCAAGATTTTTGTGCTTACCATGAAAATAACCTAAAATTCTGCCCAAAATTAATCAAAATCTGCCTAAATTAATCAAAATATTTTATAAAATTAACATTTTGAAGTCTGAAAATGCCAGAAATGAATTCAGCATCCTCTAAAACCACTCCAATATTCTAGAAATTGGCCACACAGAGCAAAGTATATTGTCAATATGGACGATTATGCTAATTATGCTAATTGTGCTGATTATGTAAATTGCCCAACATATGCAAATTTGCATCCAGCAGTTTCTGTATGCTGGGGACCTATACTTAACATTTCTGCAATAAAACTTTGGTGTACTCAACATTTCCCGGTTCACAATTGGGCTCTGTGGGCTGGCTACTAGACTACGAGTTAAATCATAGGTCAAATTTGACCTGCTAGCACTAAAGTGTCAGCAGCGTTCTAACACAATACAAGGGTTGAACCATGAAGTTGAAATCATCCATGTAGTGGCCATTTATCAAAGATTTCTCAAAAACAAACTTGAATCAATCTTACAAATAAAGGGCCACTGCTGCACCATGGGCATGATTTACGTAAGCAAAAGAGTCTATTGTCCATTGTGATTTTCCATGTTTTAAACGGTTTATTTCACAAAGGCAAGCAAACAAACAGAGAACAAAGAAATCCCACACCCACCCAGGTGCATGCTGGTCCTATACCTGCCCTAACCTATAGAGCCTTGGTGCCCAGTGTTAACAAACCCAAAATAAACAAATAAACAAAACGAATTCTGCCAAACTAAATATGCCAAACAAAAACAACAAGACATAAACAGAACAAATAATTAAAAAAAGAAAAAAAGAAAAAGATATTAAAATCCAACCAAAATAAAGCAATTATCTAAAATTATCAAACAATACCAATGGCTCCTACAGTCCATATTGTTTCCTTCTGAGGTATTAATATCACACATGTTCATATCTAGATTAATGATCTGATAACAATATATGGTTTAGGCCCGGTGTATTGTACAGCAATTTTGAAAAAAGGAAATGCATGTGTCTGACCTCAACCATGTCCTCTCCTTGTATCTCTCGGACAGAGGTGAACTTCTCCGTCTTGGTGACAAGCTTCCCATCCTTCTCGGTCACAGCACTACTCATGACCAAAAACAACAGAGTCCATCACCACAGAGGCACCACTATGGAGGAAAACCCACGTGATGTTGTTCCCGTTGTGTACAACACACTCTTTATGCTAAAATGCACCAGAAAAAAACAGCACTATTGCTGAAACACAAATGACTGATGGCTGCTTAGGGTTAGGATAGAAACTGGAAATGTGCAAATGTACACTTGGAAGGTACAGTGTAAAACATAGGTGACATAATCATGCATTCACTGAGTTACCTTGAGCTTCCTGCCATCCAAAGCAGTGAATTCTGACTCCTTGCCAATGGTGAACGAGTTGACTTTGGTGCAGAGGGGAGTCTTGATTGTAAAGGTGATGTCGCCCCCCTTCTGCTGGATCACTATCACCGGCTTGACATCCTTACGCATTTTGAGCATCATTTCAATTACACCTTTAAGTTAAAAACTACATTAAAGTGCTGTATAGGACACAAGCAAACTGTAAATCTGAATATTATTGAGCATCTTTAGCTGTTGCCTCACCTGTTGCTTTGAGAAACTCCAGGTTGTCCTCAGAGTAAACCTGCCAGGTGCGGTTGAAGTCCATCTCTGCGAGAAGAGTGCTGGCTCTGCTGCTCGTCTGGGCGAAGTGTGCCGTTCCTGTTGTCACTATCTCACACTTGTGGCTGGCGTGACGGGGACTTCAAATTCCATTATTCAAGGTGCATTTTCACTGAGAGATAGTGCAGGATAATTTCCTGTTGGCCCTCAGTCACATAATGCCTTTAATGACTAGAAATAATACACATCATCACAAGATATGATGTTGAGGTGGTGTATATGTGCAGAACTGAACAAAGGGGTTATAATTAGGCCCGTTTCCACCGCCGGAACTTTGGGGTAATTTTACGGGGCCGTGGCCGTTGTCGCGTGTCTCCACCGCCGGAACTACCCTGAAGGAGAGAGTTCAGGAACCTTTACAGGGGCTAAAAAACGGCCCTGCCTCAGGGTAGGGACTCTGAGCGGCCCCGAAAACCTCCTGGGTTTACTCACGGTGCGATGTGATGTCAACAGAAGCAGGCGTCCCTAGCAACACGGCCAACACTACCAAGCTAACGCTAACGTGCTAGCTAACGCTAACAACACACTTTTTAGCCGGCATTTTTAGGGGCGATAACGTTAACTTTAGCGGACGTTAGCTAACGCTAACAACACACTTTTTAGCCAGCATTTTTAGGGGCGATAACGTTAACTTTAGCGGACGTTAGCTAACGCTAACAACACACTTTTTAGCCGGCATTTTTAGGGGCGCTAACGTTAGCTTTAGCGGACATTAGCTAATGCTAACAACACATTTTTTAGCCGGCATTTTTAGGGGCGCTAATGTTAGTTTTAGCGGACTTTAGCTAACACTAACAACAGCCTTTTTTAACAACAGGCATTTTGATGTCCCGGTCATGGTCACCAACCGCCTGGTAACTTTACAGGAACCTTCCTCCTACTCGGCCCTCTCAGTGGAGACACGGCAGGTGAGAGGGCTGAGCGAGAGGACGCTCCTGTAGTGGCTCCTGCCCCCCAGATACTACCAGGAACATTTTGGTGGAAACGGGCCTTCACCGCAGGAACTTCAGGGTAATATTACGGGGCCGGGGCCGTTGTTAATTGTGTCTCCACCACAGGAACCACCCCCGAAGGACGGAGTTCAGGAACTTCAGTGTTGGACTTTTACAAAGAAAGGTTGTGTTGTGGCTGTTAAATGCTGCTAATTAAGCCTTTGTTAACCTTTCCTGCTTCCGTGCTCAGACCGTAGTCGGAACGCACAGGGGAGACTTATTTTCTGCTCCAAGGCCAAAGTTGGTAGCAAACTTAGGGGCTAACCCCCTTTTCTTTATGGCTGAGTGGCCAAGTAACACACGCAAACCGGGCTTGAGTCTTGAGGAGTTCCTGCATTTATTTTTCTGACAAAAGCGCTAAGGGCACACACCTTATTTCTTCTCGTTTGCAGCTACCTTTACAACACGCTTGGCCCCCAGTTGCCAGTGACACACACACACACTCCCGACTGCACAGCCACTGTGCACCACACGGCACACTGTACTATCCCTTAAAGGGGCCACAGCACTTGTATAACACCTTAGCTGTGTCCCAATTCAGGGTCTGCATCCTTCGAAGGATGCGTCGTCCCCGTCGACCAAATGGGACAATCTAGCCTTCGGAGTATTTCCTGGTTGTGTTACCACTGTTCCCCTCACGTCACCGTTACTGCTGGCCAAGCCCCCGAAAGACAACAAACTCCGGAGACAGAAAGATAGACAGACAAGACAAAACAGTAAGTAAGAAAGAAAGAAAGAAAGAAAGAAAGAATCAACAGAGGAGAGAGGAAGAAAGAAAGAAAGAAAGAGAATGGATCCAGAGGTAATTTTGTTTATTTTATTTTTTTTGATGTTCTTCGCTCTGGAGGAAGAGGAGAGGAGTGTCCGCTCACTCTGTCAGCGCCGGCAGCTCGTATATCTCCGGCTGAGAGAGGACCGTGCAGAGGTAAACTTGTTATTTGAGCCCACAGTAATGTTATTATTATTAGCTAATAAACAGTTAGGGGTAGTTGGTATACAAATAGCCTACATCATGTTAATGCTAGACAGGTTAACTGTAGATCGGGTCGTGGTTAATGCCATATAACCTTGATTAATAGTTAAAAACCCTGACCTTGATTTAATATTAAAAATAGATTACATATTTTGGTCATGAATCATCCAAACTAGATTGATAAGCCTAGATGGAATGATAAGTGGATAAACAGATTTTGCATTATGTGTTTAAGCTCTAAAATGAACTAGATTCATGTTATAAACTAAAAGTATGTAGTAATAGTTTAATTAATCATTTTTCTTCTCCTCTTCTTCCACTCCTTCAGACCAGACCTACTGCAGAGTCAACCTGGCCGTACCTGTCCTGGACAGGTTTTTTAATGGACTAGACACCAGGCAGGACTTCAGGCTGAGCAGAGAGTCCCTGGCAGTGCTGCTGAACCTGCCCCACCAGGATTGGAGGCATGGATGGGGTGCCACACTAGAGACCCTGGTGTTCCTCTTCTGGCTGGCGAGTGGGGCATCGTACAGGGTGGTTTCCAGGGTGTTTGGGATGCCTCGCTTCACTGTCCATCCGGATCATCTACCGAGTTACTGAGGAGGTGGTGGCCATTCGCCAAAAGGTCATCCACCTCCCAAAGACCGCAGAAGACCTAGCGGCAGTAACTCGGGGGTTTGCAGGGCTGGCAAGACACCAAGCTTTTTCTAAAGCTGCTAGTGCGATCGACGGCTGCCATGTCAGGATAAAGCCACCAAGCGGCCCTGATGGTCAGTGCTATATGAACAGGAAGCTGTTTGCCTCCATCATTTTGCAGGCAGTCAGTGACCATCAGGGCCGCTTTTTAGACACATACGTGGGCTGGCCGGGGTCGGTGCATGACGCCAGAGTACTCCGGCACAGCCCACTGTACAGACAGGCTGCTTACCCTCCTCCAGGGCACTGCATCCTCGCAGACGGCGGGTACTCGTGCCTCCAGCATCCACTTCCCCTCATCACTCCCTACAAACAGCCAGTGCAAGGTGTGGGAGCCCAGCGCTTTAATGCCCATCATTCCAGGGCATGCTCTATTATTGAGCGTGCCTTTGGAATGATGAAGAGCAGGTTTAGGGCCATTTTTTTACAAGTGCTGGAGGTGCACCACATCTTTGTGCCTCGGGTAAGTCATCACAAAACATGATTCTTATTTTTGAGTACTGAAACAGAGTAAATCAAAATTATTGAGTAATTCTTGTTCATTTTAGGTCATAACAGCATGTGCCGTCCTGCACAACATCTGCCTGGGAGCTGGTGACATCGTGCCCCCAGAGGATGAGGTGCAGGACGTGATGCAGGAGGGTGAGGGGGAGAACGGGTTGGAGGCTGTCAGTGGTGCTCTGTGGCGGGACCGTCTGTCTGCGGAGGAGTCTGCTCTGGAGGAGGGTAACCCTGATCATGACTATCTTTAGTTGGTAAGTAACATAACTTTAAAGCCATTTTTCCCACCTGAATTGTTTTGTAGATGGTTTGTTTGTTGTAATAATTTATTATCATTATATTTCTGTTATTAAACTATGTAATAATTCTTGCCTCTTTCTTAAAAAATTCTTAGTGACATGGCAGCCGTCGATCGAGTCACCCCTGCAAACCCAGGACGATGTGGTGGACAGTGGAGACCGGACCCCCAAACACCCTGAATACCACCCCAGATGATGTCTGACTGACCGACAGAAGACACCAGGGTCTTTATTGTGGCATCCCATCCATCCCAGCAGCACTGCCAGGGACTCCTGTTCAGCCTGTTATTGTATATAGTTAGGAATTTTATTAGTAATGTATTTATTGACATTTGTTTTTGTTCATAATTATAAATTGTACATATTTTTTAATAATAATCTGTAAATTGTAAATAGTTTGTTCTGTTGTAATTGTGTAAATAGTTGTAAATGTTAAGATTTATTTTCTATTAAATCCCTTGTTGTTCCTGAAAAGTAGCACTTGATGCTGTTTGCTAACACTTATAAATTGTACTTAAGTTGTAAGTACTAACTGCAA
This sequence comes from Myripristis murdjan, assembly GCF_902150065.1. NCBI lineage: Eukaryota > Metazoa > Chordata > Actinopteri > Holocentriformes > Holocentridae > Myripristis > Myripristis murdjan. The sequence continues at coordinate 25,340,447 of NC_043990.1, read as the reverse complement.
GATGACATGTGACAATATAACAATAATTTAATTTTTAAAACATAAAAACGTATTTACAGCAGGAATTCAGAACAACATAACTATAAAATGAAATAACTATATACAATATAAAATTGAAATTAAATAAATAGATACCTAAAATGAATAACTACAACTAATTAACTATATACAATATAAACAAAACTAACACCGCTCCACCAGTCTCTCGAGGAGAGAGAAGAGCCTCTCCATCCTCTCCTGGCTCTCTCTCTCTCCTCTGCTCCGCCTCCCTCTGCTGCCTCATGTCCTCCCTCAAGAGGTCCAGCATCTCATCTTCCCTCTCCCTCCTCCTCTTCCTCCGGGGTCCTGGGACTGGCTCCTCCTCCTCTTGTCCCTCTTCATCTTCCTCCTCCTCCTGCTGACCCACCGCTGCAGCTGGCCCTGGTGTGTCCTCAGGGAGAGAGGATATCAGGACAGGGGGGGGGCGATGGACGGCCTCTGTCCCAACACCTCATCCATAAGTTCAAACCAGGGCCAGGTTGCAGCGGTGGGCTTCCCGCTGACCCAATAAAACATGTTTTGTGTTACAACAAAAGAAAAAGGGTTAAAAAAAAAAAAAAAAAAAAAAAAAAAATATATATATATATATATATATATATATATATATATACATCATAATGATTGATTGATTGATTTATCTATTTATTTATTTATTTATTTACTCACTCCAAACATTTTACTAGACTTTAAAATTTACAGTCTGTAAAAATAAAAAAAAATTATTTTAAATCAACGTAAAATAATATGAATTTATTGGTCTTTTTATGTACATTATGAAGCAACCTCTGAACCTCCTCTGTATTTCAGGAACATTCATCCTATCATTGATACTTCATTATGACAGAATAATTGCTGATGATTTCTTTTGGTTGATATTTTATGACATGACAGTGGTTATGTGATCACATAGACCACCAGGAGACTGACCTTTATGCCCTCTTCTCAGCTCTGCAGAGGAAAATGGAAATGTCAATTAAAGCGGTCAGTTACTGAGAAATTCTTACCATCCTTCTTCATCAGAGTCAGAGCAACACTGATAACCACTGCAGTCTGATTTGGATGCAATCCTATATTTGTTCCTGTAGGGAAAGAGCCTTTTATTTTGAACAGCAGCTGTGGATCTGAGCTGTGGGATTCAGTGTCTTGCTCAAGGGCACCTTAGCAGGGTGGATACTGTAAAAACAATGCAGGAAAACTCCAAAAAGACATAGCAAAGACAAAGCACTATCAGAGGAATTCATGTGGCTGACGTGAAGGTGTGCCCTCTAGTGGTTACAAGTGCTCATTGCAGGGGCTTGATAAGTCACTGACCGTGGTCCTGAACTTCTCTCTTTCATCTTTGAGCACATTAACCCTTTAATGGCCGGACCAAGAACAAAACATGAGAAAATTATTTCCTTGCATATTTTAGTTATTTGGGACACAAATGACAAAAAAACATGTTTATTTTAAAAGTTGACCACATAGTTTTATTTTTACAAGCCTCTACCAAACGGTTGAGTTGGCCATTAAAGGGTAACATGAAGCTCCAAAATCCCCGTTGGTGCTCAGCTGGTTTGAGATGTGAAGGCCATAGCATCATGATTTACATCCTTTTCATCCTCATCAAACCATTCAGTGAGCCCTTGTGCCCTGGTGATGGGGGTGTTGTCATCCTGGAAGATACCACCCCCATCAGGATAGAAATATTTAATCAGAATAACTCTATGGTGAGTGGCAGTGAGCCTTCCTTCCCTCTAAGGGGACGAGTGGAAAATGCCCCCCAAAGTATCAGAGAAACAGTGGACCCCTGCCCTGTACGGGGGCCCAAGATTCAGGCCTGTAGCGTTCTCTTGTTGCATCCCACGCACATGCACTTGCCCACTTGCAGAATACAGTGAGGGATGACTCATTTGACCACAACAGCTTTTTCCTACAGACCAGAGCCTATGGTTTCTGTACCACTCAACTCTCAAATGTGCATTTGTCTTTGTAATGAGGGCTTCATGCACTGCAGCCCAGCTATAATATATAATTTCCCTCCCTATGCACAGGATCTTTTGGAAGAACGTGTTCCATTCACCCAGTGGAGTTCCAGCGACTTGGAAAATCCATGGCAAGGTGCACTGAGGCTTCTCTAGTGGCTTGTTGTGGCCAAACGCCACGACACTTCATACTGGCTAATCCTTTAATTTTTCCACCTGTATACATCGTTTTTTTTTTTGTTTTGTTTTTGTTTTGTTTTTTTTTTTAACTCAAAATGTATCCATTTATCTCATAATGGCAAAAAGTGGAGTGAAAATCTATAAATTCACAGCTTGAGATCTTGGTGTTTGTTGATGTACATACAGTGTTTCTGCTGTAGATGGCAGTATTGATCAACATGATTTTCACCATGCTGACACTCTTCTCACTGCATCACCTCTGTCCTGACATTATAAAATAATTATAAGGATGAAATTCACACTGTGCTGTTCCTGTTGCGCAAGAGAGTATTGGTTCATGTAGCCCTGCATTTGCAATCATATGGAAGTGTAGTATGTATGCTGCGCAAATATGTGCGCGTGTGCGCGCGCATGCGTGTGTGTATGCACATGCACTCACTAGCCTTGGTGTCACGCTCGGTGAAGCCAAAGAGCAAGCATGCTGCCGACCGTGTTGCTATGGCAACCTGCACCGGAGCAGACACTTGTCAGGTTGTGTAAGTGTATTTGTGTGTGTATTTGCACACATGTGTGTATATGTGAGTGCTTGTGTGTGTGTGTGTGTGTGTGTGTGTATGTGTGCGTACTTGGAAGACAGCCAAGACGGCAGGAGGAGAGAGCATGTGTTTAGCTGATGCATTATGCTCCTCACACAGTGTGTATGTGTGCGTGAGAGAGAGAAACACTTTCAGGATTGCATGATACTACTTGAGTAGGTGGGGTGGTAAATGGAGTTCACACACTCCTCTGTGGCAGTGGAGTGGGGAGTGGGTGTGTGAAGAGCCGTGGCCAGCGGCAGGGGAGGCTGAGAGGTCCGGCCCTGTGGCCCACGCAGGGTGCTCTCCACTGGGTTACAATCTCTAATGCTTGTCTGCACGGTTATCACTCTGAAGTAGGCACTGGAAAGGGGCCACTCATGGTGAGAGAGTGTGCGCATGAGTGTGTATGTGTGGGTGCATGAGTTTGCATGTAGGTGTGCACATTTGTCCACCCTATTTCTCCCTCTCCCCCTAACGCTACTTTTGCACACTTCACTTCCCAGGTGAAGCTCAAAGTAAATGTCAATAGTCTAAAGTGGCTTCCTCTTCCTCTCTCCTCCCATCATCCATGCATCCCTGCTCAGTCTATCTATCTATCTATCTATCTATCTATCTATCTATCTATCTATCTATCTATCTATTTACTGAGATTTGCCACACTCAAATATTTATGCAGACAAAATTGTCTGCAAACTCCGCTCTTCCAGAAAATCACACAGACGTCTCTCTCCTCTCCACTAAACTAAAGGAAATCCATTTAAATTCTCATTTAGAGGTAAACACCTACTGCTGCTCATCTGACTGGCTGTCAGAGGGCTTCTCTTTCCCCTGACACCCAGATCTTTTTATTGGTGTGAAAAACACACACTGGAGCAGGAAACGTGTGAGCTCTGGCAGGAGGCGCAAGCCGAGGAATTTCATGTAGATATAGATTTTAGATTTGTGTGTTATTTAGGAACACATGCCCCCTCCTTTGTCCTTTCACAAGGCTCACTTTCTCTATTTTTTTCTACACTTTTTTTTTTTTTTTACTGTGATCTTCTTCCCAGTTCTTACCCCCTTTCAGTTTTTTCCTTTTCTCTTGACACCCCCTGTTCCCCCCTGCTTCACACCATGTTTTCCCCCAATCCCCTCTTGGCTATTAAATCGATTTCTGGGAATCTCTGAACCAGCATAGGAGGGTGAAAAGGGTGTGTGTGTGTGTGTGTGTGTGTGTGTGTATTGCACATGTGTGATTGTGTGGTGTGTGTTTGTAAGAGAGATGCTGGTTTATAAATGGGTAAGGGGAAAATATGGAAGGCAGTTTGGCAAGCCTGGTAGGTTTTAAATGCCAGGAGTTTTTATAGGCATGCTAAAGCTGCCAATAGAATAATATTTTGTGCTGGTATTAAAAATATCAAGATCTCACTGTTTTCGTGACAAAAGTGTCTCCCCTAAAATTTGATGATAGGCCACAAAGCCATCTTGCCACTTGTTAGCACTTTCAAAACTCCAGATCACAAAATGTATTGTCTATGAGAGAAAATAATGGTTTTTTTCCAAAATGTGTGACTTTTAATGGAAAAAAATACATTTTTATAACCTGAACTTGATCAGTGTTGTTTTAAAATCCAAATTCTTATCAGCTAAGTGGTTGGCTAGCCATCACAGGGCCGTATTGATTCTCTTCCTCTTAATATTTTTGTACTCCTTGGACAAAAAGAACAGATCAGCCAAAAACACAGACATGGCAGCTGCTACCCAGATGTTTTTTTATGGCCATCTCCATATTTGGGGACTGCCCATCGGTCCAAATTATTTAAAAACCCCAGTAGTCCAAAATATGTCCCATTGGATTGAAAGCCCATTAGTCCAACAGAACTGATGCCTGTTATTCTGAATCCTTAATAGTCCACTCTTTAAATTTTAAGTGAAGTTTCTGCAGGAGATTCCTCAGGTTAAGGTTAGGATAAACAGGGATGGGTGCATTTCTCAGCAGGGATTCAAAACTCATAACACATAACACTGGCAGTGGCTGAACTCCAACAACTCCAGAGTGTGTATTTTCAGAAGAATGGGCTTTTGGAGCAATGGGTGTCTGTTCTTCTGGATTTACAATACTTCATTTTCAAAGCTGAAGCCAAAGACTTAACTCGGCCATAAAGTTATCAGAGCCTAAAGCATCAGCATGACCTAGGAAAGGTTGCCATGTCCATGTAAACTTGTCTACTCACCCCCTAATAGTGCATCTAATCTACATATCCCTGTTCCATTGGGCAAATGTTGGCGGATTACAATCTTTCCATCCAATCAAAATTTGTCGTTTGGCCTTCAGTATGGAAAAAGACAAACCTCTGAGTCCATCTGGCGTGGTTGAAAAATCTCAGAAACCACATTTAGACCATGGGACTCTAATAAAATAACAACATATTCATACACACTTGGAGTCTGATTCAATGCAGTTAGATTACAGGCTTCCTATAGATCACCAGTGTAGTATTAATCACTTCTACAATAAATATTCAGTCAGTGTAATTTTTTTCGTTGTTTTTTGTGCCAAAGGGGATGCTGCTCGATAGAGAGGTTCCTCAAATTTTGTGCGCCTCGAATGTTAAACACACTTGTCCTGGCAGTGGGTGGGAAATCTTCCTTTATCTTTGACAGTGACAATCCCATATTGAAAGTCCTGAATCAACACAGCCGCTCTGACAAAAGACGACAGAGAGGGAGCAGGGAAGCAGAGAGGTGTAGGAAGAGATAAGAGAGATAAAAATAGATGGGTTCTTTTTCCTGCGACATACAAACACACACACACACACACACATCGGCGCGTATGCACACATTCGGGGGACACCTGTGTGTTGCCTACCACCTGAGGGTCTTTGATTCCCGTTGTGCTTTAATCTGGGCTGTGCTCTTGACTGCCTTTGAAGTGAAAATCCCTGTCACCTTCGACTTGTACTCTCTCTTCTGGCTCTCTCTCCACACAAACGCACACACACACACACACACACACACACACACACACAAACAAATAAACCAGAAATGGTCACCACCTGTTATCTCAGTCATAGTAAATGGAGACACAGCCCAATTAAGACCTCCACTCTCATTCATACATCCTCTTGTATTTTGCCGGCGGTGAGCTGCACCTAAATTTACCTCAGCAGTTATTTTAGGGCCTTTCGACCATACATCAACTCCTGTCTGCTGCAATACATTTATATCTACAAGAATAGAACTGGTTTTCAACTTTGCTCAGCCTCAGACCTCATTTTCATGAGAGAGGGGGCAGAGCAGACAGAGGTTTTGGTAATTAGCAAAAGAGAGCAGAGGTCAGCAGAAAAGTGTAGAAATGAGAAGGTATTCTTATATGGCATATACCGTCATTGCCTCTCCTTGCCCTCTGCTTCCTATTGCTGCCTTTTACTCTTCAAGCTGATGCCGTAAAGCCACCTAAACTCACTGTTCCCAGCTTGTTAGGCTGACATAAAATCCAGGGGTAGAAACATGAGCAACATATTTCACTCAGCAGACCCGGAAAAGGTTGCAAATGATGAACAGGGCAGAGTTTTCATTTTTAGGAGGAAAAAAAATAACAGGGTCAAAATAAAACATGGCTCAACGATGCAATTTATTGTATAATAGTGATAGTACCAAAAAACAACAATGCAAACTGAAAATACCAAACCCCATCATTCCTGACAGAACTACTGTGATGTTTCTTGCTGTTAAGCGGCCGGCATGGTCAGCAAATTAGCGATCCAGCAGCCAAGCATAAACATAAATCAATACGGCTGCGGTTTGATGAATGGCTATTTGGCTGAGGTTAACACAGCTGCTATCATGGGTAAATTAGACTTCAATTAGTAAATATTTCCTCCGTATTCGTAGCTTGTGCAGGTTTGATGCAGAAGCAATTTATGCTTGAGCAATTTCTGATGCCATGCTTATGGACAGCTAATAATATTTGTACTTGTACTGTAATCTAGAACGTAACAGCGCTGTAATCCTTGCAGTCAATCTGCTTTGTAAAGCTGCACTTTTGCTTTTATTTAAAGTGCAAAGTGATAAACCTTTTGTTGCAGCCATACCTCCATGTCAGTGCACCTATAAGAAACCAGGGCTGGGATTAAGCTTATCACCTGATTCTATACTATCACAATACTTGGGTGCCTTTTCAATATGCGATTTTTAATTATTGCGATTCTACAAGTATTCTGATTTATTGTGATTTTTGTTCTTTTTTTTTTTTTAACATTAGACCATGGGAGAAAGTTGAATCATACATTTCTAAAGACAGTACATCATGAGTCATATTTCCAAAAATGTTTTTTGTTCCTTTCATTATATTGATTCAAGAATCAAAAAGTAGATAAAAAAAGAAGAAAAAAATGATACTTAAGTGAATGTTTTTTTGTTTTGTTTTGTTTTTTGTTTTTTTGTTTTTTTTTTTCCCAAAAAGAAAACCAAGCCTGGCAACATCAGCAGTCCCTACTCTTTGTTGTTGGTAACAGCATTTCTCGTGCTTTAAATCCTCATTCCCTTCCTCTCACTTTCAGGACCAAAGAGTGAAAAAATCATAATCTGACTGTTTTACATAAATTCAAGCCACTTTTGCTGCTGTCTATTGCAGACTGATGTAACACAACAGGGATTCAACCTATAATCATGAAAGCGTTTACATTTGCTGTTCTAATCCCCAAGTGTTGGTGAGAGGTCAATCGTGAGTTTTACCTTTAAGAAGCAGAAACAGTGGCTCCTTTGGAATAAACATGAGCATTTTGTTTCTTGATTTAGTGAATTTATAATGGTTAATGGATAATGGATCCTAAACAAACATGTGTGGTTGTGCATCATTAATTTTTTTTTTTTTTTTGTGCTTTGGTTCACCACTTGAAATTGTGTTATTTTTCTGGGATGGATCCACATCATTCATTTTGGAGAAGAAAAGTCCCAGTGATGTGATGAGATTGCTGACAGGTCAAACTTGGAGGATCAGTTACACTTGTATGCAGTGGCAGCTGTATAAGAATATATGGGAAGATATGGGAAAGAACCTGACTTTAAATGTTCAAAAGCCCCATGGGAAAAACATCTGATGGAGGCTGGCCAAGGGAGCACATGATTGAAGTAAGTTAAGAGTTGGCCCACAAAAACACCTCATCGATATAACATTCTGTTGACATCCTAAAATGCAAGTAGTCGCCTCTTGTTGGCATTTTAGGCCACCTTTTATAATGGATTGTGAGTCATATATTTTTCCCCTCCATTTTACCACATGATGAACACTTTACCAGACGGGATCCTCTATAATTTAGAGATGCTACTCTCCCACACCATTTTGTTATTACATTTTTCTTTCTCTCTGCCATCCTTTTTTTTTCTTGCCTTCCTTTTAAGGTTCCTCTTCATCTCTCTGCAACTTCCTCTCTCCCTCTTTTTGCCATACTCTTCTCTCCATCCCTCCCTCCCTCTCTCTTTCTCATCCCTCCATCTCCCTCCATCCCTCCACCTGTTTGTCTCTATCTCCCTCATCCCCCCATTCCTCTCTGGGTGAAACATGGGCGTGTCCTGTGGAACGGCAGCCAGCCGCCGACCCCGTCTCTGTCGCCATGGAAACTGGGTCAGCTTCGCGGTAGCCATGGCAGTGAAATGTGTGTGTTCGCCTGTGACAGGTGTGTGTGTGTGTGTGTGTGTGTGTGTGTGTGTGTGTGTGTGTGTGTGTGTGTACGAGTGAGTCAGCGACATATGTGTGCAGGTTGGGGGGGCACGCCTGAAATAGACAAGACGGCGGAGATGAAAAGAGGGGTGTGTGTGCAGGTGTGTGTATTTGTGTTTATCTGTATTCTCCAGAATAATATTGTGTTATAATTATACTGACATCATAAAATACTGCGTCAAACTAATACTGGAATCTGAACAATATTCGATTCAGTCATTCGACACCATAACAATAATGATATTTTCTGAATGTGAGTTAGACCATAAGCTACAAAAGTGTCTATATAATTACTGCATATACAGCCTCTGCTAAAATAGTATATGATGAGGATTTGCAGATGTATAAAGGTGTTTAAAATGCTGCTGCTTCATCTCTCCTCCTCCTCCTCCTCTCTTTCCTCCTCTCCTCCTTACTCATTACCACAACTAATTAGGGATGTGTCAGACTGCTGTAGCTACCTTCTTCTCCTCTCTCCTTCCCTCTCATTCTTTCCCCATATAAGCTTCATTTTCTCATTAACCTCCCCCCAACGCTCCATTTTGCTCCCCCTCTCCCTCTCTATGTGAAGGCAGTGAAGTGGAATCATGGTCCGATTTGAGGTGATCGTCATGGTTGCCTAACTCCCCCCCCCCCCCCCGCCTTATCTTCCCCCTTCCCTCCCTTCATTTCTCCCCGTCTCCTCACTTTTTCTCCTCATGATTAACAGGTTCAGTGCCCAGGGTGCCACATCCATTGGTCTGCTTAAAGACAGGGTCATTAGCACCAATGAACACCGTCTAGGGAGAGGAAAAAAGAAGGTGAGGGGCATGGGCTGAGAAAAATGGCCTGAAAAGTTTGTATGGCACTGTGGAGGAGCAACGACAGGAGGCTGAGATGAGCTTTTGAGGGCAAATATGGAGGTTTTGACCAATTTCTGTTTTTTTTTTTTAAGACATTCCATCAATAGATACACATAACAAAAAAAGAAGAAAAAAAAAGGCAGAAAATCAACACAAAATATTCCCTACTACAACCCTGGTGAAGTGGGAATTTCTCGCTTGTTCATGGCTGAAAAATAGTGATTTTTTCAAGATTTCAAATTCTGTAAAATACAGTATTTTGCAGCTGTGCCTGCAAGAAATACAAAGTGTTTTTCTTTTGTTTGATTTTTTTTACATCTCCCAAAATCCAGACTCTTGGGTCAGATGAAATTTCAGTTTTTACAGTATCTGAGGTTATTCTAATGATGCACTTCAAAAAGTCTTCCAGATATGAGCAATTCCAAAGTATATGAAGTAAAATCTCCATCACAGGTTTTACATCTCTGGCAGTTGGGAGAGACATTATAGTATATTTTCTGGAGTGTAATAGGCTCTGTTAAAGATGTTAAACTGTATTTGTCAGTGTTTAGTTGGGATTAATACAGTTTGAGACTCTATACCCAATTTGACCAGTTTCATGCTAAAAACTCCAAAATATGCCAAGAGTTTAGTTCCTCCTCACAATTGTATTCTTGACGAGACGGGGAAAGCCTGGGAAGCAGCTTTTAGAGCATCATGGGACAGTAAAACTCTCCACTGAAAGCCAGGCTAATGAAATTCTCTTATCTGCTGTTTTAAACAGGTGAGGCAGGCTTTGTTGCAGGATTTACATCTTGGCATCCCAGAAGCTGCTGAGTAAGTTGCTCCCGCACCACACCGGAATAATTCCTCTTGTTGGCAAACCTCAATTTCCTCCTCCATCCGACCATTTTAAAGTTACTGCCCTGCCGTCGCCGCCTAACTAGAAACAGGTGGTTGGACTCCGGCAGAATACTAAGATGGTTGAGCCGGTGATACCGTGTATCTCTACAGCGCTGAGCTTTGAGGGTTTCTGCATGTGTTCTGACTGTGGCCTAATCCTAGTGATGCAGATGCATTGCCTAAAGTAGCCTAACTCCCCATTTCTGTCTACATCATCGGACAAAATGGCAGATGGCGACCTGTGATGAGAGAGGTCATCGCAAGACATTTTCCCTAATCCCATTACACCGCCACAGAGAAAGGAGATGAGAGCGAGTAAAGAAGCGAAGGGTTCGGATGGGGAAAAAAAGAGGGTTCATTAAAACGAGAGTAAGGAGAATCTCGTCGGAGTTCTTTTAAAAGGTCGGCGGCCTGTCTCGACTGGTTCTTGAAACAAGACAGGACGGCAGTAAAAAAATGCTATTACACTGTAGGTCAGTGTGTGGCAGACTGATTGAGCCTTCATGCCTCTTTTTTTTTTTTTTCCTCGTATTGATTGGCATTACTGAAAGTTGACCGCCCCTCCAAACCCCCCCCACCCCTGCACATACACACACCCCTTAACACCGTGTTTAATCATCAGTGTCGGTAATTAGCCGCTAGGACACATTCCTGTTCCCTTGACTCTCACTCATCAGCTCTCTCCCTCTCTCTCTCTCTCCCTCTCTCTTACTCTTGACAGCCAGTGAGACGGGGAGCAAAGAGAGGAGGAGGAGGAGGAGGTAGTGAGCAGAGGTGTGGAGGAAGCTGGAAGGCCAATTGGTATAATGTAGGGTGGCTTGTTGCGACCTGGAAGAATGATGTAGTGAGATGCATTCTTTCCAAAAGGTTTTGGCAAAAACAGTCAGCAATGAGATATTGTGTGAGATGAATGAATAGATGAATGAAGAAATGAACAAAAAAGACAGGAAGAGTGGAAGAGTCAGAGGAGGATGGTGGAAAGAGGAGAAGGAAGAGGGGGGGGCGTCCGGAAGGAGAAGGGTGGAGGAGCTGTCCTTTACGGAGGCCGGAAAGGTCGATTAGACAGTTTACAGAGCACCGTTACACACCACACACGCACACACACACACACACACACACACACACACACGTGCAGTCATAGACACACACTGAGACATGAATGGAGGTTTGAATTTCATTAGCAGGCTGCCAACTTGCCCATCAACTGGCATGAATAAGATTGTATCACTTCCCGCTGAGGGAATAGGCCTGAAATCACAGCTACATGCTGTAATCTTCACGTCTTCCACTTCCAGTCTGTCCCCATTGTACCGTGCTCACTGCAGAAAATGTTCATCTTACGAAGTCATGCATTTTTAATGTATTTTTCTTAAATTAAGTGAAAAAAAATCTGACATAAGGGTGATTATTCAACTTGCTTCCAAGTAATATATTTTCCTGCATCATGTGGTATCTTGACATAAGGGCACCTCCTTATGTCACTTTTTTTCTTTTTTTTTTTTAACCCATTTAACTCCTTGAATTTCCCCTTAAGTAGCCTCAAAGTTAGAATTTTTTTTCCATATTGTAGAAAAATGTCACATGATATAATCTTTGTTGAGGCTACATCACATTTACATTGAGTGAAATATTCAAATCCAAGATGCCATTGTTTCTTGGCTGCAGCATAGAAAATATCCATGTCTTGTGCATCATTTTACATGTGTTTCCCTGGATTTCAGCGGGATTTAATTGATATCACTGGAAATGTTGGGATCTCCAGTAGAATTTATAATAAAGTTCTGTGGCATTTGATTATGCATCATGCATTTGTAATGACTTACAACCGGGTTGAAGAGGCTTAAAAACTCAGATTTGAACTAAAATGACTTGTTGTGATGCATATTCTTTTACAGTGGTGGATGGAGTGATGATGTGGAAAAAATGGCAACGGGGTAAAAAAAAAACTGAAGAATGGAGTTGGGGAAAAGTAGAACACTAAGCAGCGCTAAGTGAGGAATGGTAGATTAATGGTGGGATGCTGAAAGAGGACAGGAGAGATGAAAGAGGGGAGAGACGGATGTGAGGATGTGGACAGACTGAGATGGGTTGTCTCCCGTGGCAACCCTCTGTTGCCCATGGACACACACACACACACACACACACACGCCCATGAATATTCATAGAGGTAAAAAGGAAAGAGAGGGGGAGAGAGAGAGAAAGAGAAAGAGGGAGAGAGAGATTCATATTATATTAATCCCATTTCAATAAGGCATATTTCAATTAGGGAGCGAGAGAAAGGGGCGAAGAGATTCATTTTATATCAATTAATGGCATTTCAATAATAGATATTTGAATTAGAGAGGGGGGAATGGAGGGAGAGACAGAAACAGAGGGAGAGAGAGACAGATTTTGTTATAATTACTTTACTTGAAAGAATAAGTCATCGCCATTGTCGCCACCACGGTTTCAACACTTTCCTCTCATTTCTTAGAAACTCTGGTTGAAACCGGTTTTATTATCAGTGGTTACTCAAGTCTCCCTCAGTCAGAGTGAGTGATGCTTGCCTTGGATTGAAGGACACACACACACACACACACACACACACACACCACAGCATACCATAAAAGTGTGCTGCAGTGCTCCTGTGGGGTGATGGACGTTTACCTTGTGCTTAAGGTTATGGCGTTCTCAGCAAGGTCCCGGCTGACCTTGGCGGTTCAGACTGCAACACATCTCCCCTCATTTTGCACCAACTACAACACCATGGAGTCGTCTCTCTCTCTCTCTTTCTCTCTCTCTCCCTCTCTCTTTTACCCACTCACTCCCTCTCTCTCTCTCTCTCTCTCTCTCTCTCTTTTCTGTCTCGCTCTACACCATGTCAACAACCAGGCAGAAAACAGTTTTATCTCAGCTTGTGAGTGCAGCAGAGAGAAAGAGACAATGAGAGAGAGAGAGAGAGAGAGAGAGAGAGAGAGAGAGAGAAAGAGAGAGAGAGAGAGAGATGTTATCACAAGACAGGACTGTTTTCTGTTGGATTTAAGGTGGGAAAATGGTATCAAAGCAGAATGAATAACCTCTGCTCCCTCTGTCTGTCTGTCTCTTTCTCCTCAGTGGAAGGATAGTATTGTGTTGTTTTTTTTTGTTTTTTGTTTTTGGCATGACTGTTAGCTTAAAAACGATTGCCAAAGCATCTAAATACAGCACCTAAAATAAAATAAATAACAAGAAAACAGCCCTGTCTTGTGATAACATCTCTCTCTCTCTCTCTCTTTCTCTCTCTCTCTCTCTCTCTCTCTGCCTTTCACTGTCTCATTTTAAAGTCAATTCAATTTGCATTATTGCCATAAATTGTAGGTGAATTGTATTGCTAAAGCTCATAAACTGAATGAAAATGATTAAATGAATACAATGCACTTTAGACTTGTCAACAAACCCCCTCTGTATGTGTGTGTGTGTGTGTGTGTGTGTGTGTGTGTGTGTGTGTGTGTGTCGCTCTCTCTCTCTCTCTCTCTCTCTCTCTCTCTCTCTCTCTCTCTCTCTCCCTCCCTCTCTCCCTCATACGGTCGGCAGGACTACAGAGAGGACGCGTTGGCTCACGCGCGCGCTCTCAGCTTAGCTCTCTCCCTCTCTGATTGACGGGTCGATCCATCCAACCGCACGAAAAGCATCCGCCTTTACACGGCGCTCTAGCCAGTCGGCGCGCGCAGGGGGCGGGCCTCATGCAAATGTGTTGGCAAGGGAGACGCAGCGGTTCATTCATCTTCTCCCAGAGAGAGAGAAAAGGTGAGAGTTAACACGAAGCCAATTCTTACATGAGGGACAAACTGTTTCGGAGCGACAGTTTGCCTTGAGAATATCCGCAAAGCAAAGCAGTGGCTTTTCTTTTGCAGCCGGAAGGATCTTATTCTGCCTCCAAACATTTCAGGGTAAGTAGAGGGCATGTTTTGCTCTTGCCAAACCAAATAATGACGTTAATGTGTAAATGCTGGTGAAACAGTGTCAGGTGTGCACTCGTTTACCTTGTATTGTCATGAGGGAGCAGCTATGACAGTGGCAGATAGGAGGGTGTGAACGCTGTTTCCTAGTAGACACTTGGATCCAAAGTGGCCATCAGTACGCTGGGTGCATCTTTTTTAGCATGGCCCCAAGTGGTGGCCCCCAGTGGGAAATAAACCACTAGCCCCGGCAGTGTTGGTGCCACGCTCCTCTGCTGACCTACACAGGAGGCAAGTCAAGCTCTCAGTTTGGGGAAATGCCCTGATGCATGTAGGCACTCAGCTGCATCCAGAGCTCCCAGTGAGTGAGCCTGCAGAGGGTTCAGTGTTTTGCTCAAGGACACTTCAATAGGGCGCACGGCATTAGAAACGGTTAAACCTGGGACCCTCTGGCTTCATCTCTCCCTTTCCAAATGAAAAAAATAAAAGCACTTCTGAGACAGCATTTGCCATGGTGGCAGCAAATCACACATATGCGCTCTGGTGGTGTGCTGGCATGTGTGGGGTACCAGTGAGTCATTTTTAGCGAATGCTCTTTATGTCTTCAGTGTGGATTGAACATGTGACCACACTGTCAGTATTTACACAGGGCTACAGCGAGCATCTGAAAATAAGCTCAGGAAAGTCGGTGTTTGGATGTTCTTCATGCTCTGGGAGCAATTAATGCTTCAGCAAAATAGGGCTACCTGTGTGTGGCAGCACTGAAAATAGACTCCAGTTGTGTGCTGCACTTGTCTGTTTGCTTATGCAAAGCACATACTGTTTAAGCGTGTTAATCAAATGAGCAGCTATGTTTGTTTGCACACATCTACATATGCATGTGTGTCCGTGCTCATTTGCAGTGCATTCTTGAACGCATGCCAGTGCAGGCTGAAGCCCTTCCTGTTTCCTCTGTTTCCCCTCATATTGTTCAATCTGCGGAAAACTACATAAGTGCTTATACATCAATCGTGGTGGCATGTTTTCCTAAGGCGTTTTTTTGACACGCTGTAGCTGCAAATCTCACGGTTTCACCTTCAAAGTCTTTTCAGGTTGACCTGTGTGAATAAAGAGAGACAGAGAGACAGAGAGACAGACACCCACAGCAGGTTGAACAAGTGCTTTAGTTCTGTCCAGTTCTGTGGATGACAGCAGGATCTATACAATCAATAGGTCCGGCCTCTATATGTACAGTGTATATTCTGCATGGGAGAGCTGTTCATTATCGATGGCCTTCTTTTGAGTACTTTTCACCATGTCCGGTCAGATGAGCAATTTGCATCACAGAAGTGGACTCGTGTGTGTGTGTTTATGTGTCCATGTGCCTACCTTGCTCTCTATACGACTAAATGACTGTCTAAACGTGATGTACAGTAGCGCTCATTGATTGTGTTTGTAGGTGATGCAGTGGTCCGTGATAATTGATCTAGGGGAAAAACACTCAGATTCAATCAAAACACACAAATGCACACTGTCACATAAACAGAGGCACACACACATACACATGTGCTGGGTGCAGCCATGGCAGACAGTCGGTGACCGTGACAGCTCAGTTTGGTTCTGTGTCCATTTGGCTGCCAGCCTTTTGACTGAACAGGAGTAGGTCATTAGTTTATCATTGGTCTCAGAGCTGAAGGGTACTGTTTCTCTACTGTTTCTTAGGCGGGAGAAATACTAGCTTCATATATCTCTGAAAACAAATCAACAGATATTCTACTACAGTGGTGACAGCGATTTCCACAGGGATAAAATAACGTGTTGCAGCGGTTATATTGTAGTTTTGGTTTGACTTGTTGTGGCTGGGCTGTTGCTCTACTTGCACTGCATCCCACTTTTATACACTCGACTGACAGAGAGTGTATACTTATCAAGAATAGGTCTGTCTCAAGTGGATCTCAGCATCCCATGAAGTGGCTACTCGTGTCACAATTAGGGGTGTATTCAGTATCATCTTCTCTTCCAGAATATTTCTGGTGACGTTGTCACATGACTGAATCTCCCTCTAATATTATCGGGGCTTTAAAGCTGCAAAGCAGGGATTTGGAAGATTGTCCCATTAGTCAGTTACCTATTACATGATGAGAGTGAGGACACCAAGATCATAAACTATACTCTGAGTGATAGTGGGCAACCTGCATTATCTCAAAAGAGAGAAAATGTTATATTGTACCACCTCAGTTTTGGCCAGGAGATTGATAAAATTGATGCAAAATATAATCAAATTAGCATAGTGTGTCAGAGATTTCACACTGCAACCAAGTTGGATGCTGGATCACTTTATTCTGACCCAGTGTGGGTGGTGTGAGACACTCTGATTGCATCTGTGTGTTAGTCTGAAGCTACAAAGTTTAGAAGAGGCAAATCATTTATTTTTACCCGCCTGGTAATGCCTGAGACAACGTTATATCATTTTAACCCTATGAACTCTGGTTTTCTCTTTAACGTCCCATTTAGTAGCTTCAAAGTTAGAGAAAACATTTTGAAAATTTTTCTGTAGCTGCTGGTTGCAGTGTTAACCAAAGCTGCATCACACGTCTATGAAGCATTAAAACCCAAGATTCCATATTTTGGCTGGACCTTTACATTAATTTCTTGTAATTTAGTAGATCATATTAGTAGCTCAGCCACACAACATGCATTTGCAATGACCATCCTACTCATGCATGGAAGCAGCAGCATTGAAGAGGCCAGTAGCTAATGGGGCAAAACTAAATAAAAAAGCCAAAAAAACAAACAAACAAACAAACAAAAAAATTATTGTCTTAGAATTATTTTCAAAGCTGTAGATTACAAGGCCACTTTGAATACCTGCAGTCAGCTTCTTGCTTGTTTTGTACTGGCCATGAAAAACTGTTTTTCATGAAACAAAATCACATTGGTAGGGTAATGAGGAGGTGTGTATTACTACTTTCTGTATTGATAGTCACGTAACATGCACAGCAACAGCATGGGACAAATGATTAGCAGGGTCCATCCTGTCCTCACTCAACAGGTAAGTTGAACAATGGGACAGTTTTCCCCTAAAAATTGCTGTCCGTAAAGCTGTTGGTTTGTTATTTGCATGAAGTGAAACAATCTTAGTTCCACACCATGTACCATTAGAGGTGGAAAATTAAGTACAGTTACATGTAACAGCTAATTGACTTGAGTTACACAGATCACTGGGTGGGAAAACACATGATTACTGTGGCTTCCTCCTCTCTGGAAAGACCTATTGATCCATATTCTGTACAGTACAATACATGTCAGTATGGAACAGCTCGTCATGGTACAGTGCCCCGCCTGTGCGTGTTCATGTGTTTGTTTGTCTTTCCCCTCCGTTTCTTTCTCCTTTCTCTATTAACTGCTATGGATGGACAGCGTTTTGACTGGCCAACCACGTTCCACATTGTGTACCTGTCCTTCTGTGTATCCTTTCTTTATATCACCTCCATTTTGTGTCTCAACAAAAGCCTGTGCCCAGGTGTAGCTTGTGTCCGTCCCGTGCATCACTGGCTCAGCATGTGTGAAGGGGGGGGCAGCATGTCTCCTGACTGATTGATTGATTCATTCTTGTCACATGCTTTATTACACAGGGACACAGATGTTAGAATATAAAGACGTGTGTTGGAAGATGCACACGCGCGCATACACACACACACACACACACACAGAGAGAGAGAGAGAGAGAGAGAGAGAGAGAGAGAGAGAGACTCTCAAGCAGCTCCACTTCACTCGTGAATTGGTTTTTAGTGGTTGAGCAACAACAAAGGAATATTGACTGAGGGAGGGAGCTTTGCATCACTGCTTAATAACTAAGGAAAACCCACAGTTATCAGTTTCCACCATTAATAGAATATCTTCCAGTGGCTTGGCTTACAGAATGGAATGGAATGGAATGTCTTTATTGTCATTGCAACAAGCACAACGAAATTGAAAGGTGCAGTCCTCCCTAGTGCCATTTAAAAAGTTATAGAAAAGAAAAACTCACAAGAACATTTTAAAAGAAGACACACAAGAAGACACAAGAATAAATAAAATAAATTAAAAAAAAAAAAAAAAAAAAAATTGTAAAAATATTGCACGTTATATTATATTGCACTTGTGTTCACAGTCCAACAGCATTTAGTGCGGCTATGGCTCTTGCATAAAAACTGTTTCTCAGTCTGTTTGTTCTTGCTTTTAAGGCCCTGAAGCGTCGGCCAGAGGGCAGCAGTTCAAACAGTACATTTCCAGGGTGGGTTGGGTCCCCGAATATATGCTGTGCCTTCCTGAGGCAGTGGGTACTGTAGAGGTCCTCCAGGGGTGGAGAATACCACCATAAAAAAAAAAAAAAGAAAAGAAAAGAAAATGAAGTTTGGCCAATTCTGTAAGATTCTCAAAGTGGGGCTGAGGGGCTCCCAGACCCAAAGGCACAGTTAATATTAGGATGGGTCTAAGGAGAGAATCTATCTAAGAAAAATTATTCCAATTCATGGTTCGCTCTCAAACATACACTGCACATACATTTAAGTGCTAAATCAAAAGCAACAATAAGTCTTCCCATATTTGGGTCCCTGGGGGGAAATGTGCTTCAATAGAAGTTGCTATTTTTAGAATGTTTAAACATCAGTGTATTACTGTCAGACTCAATCCAAACCTTTATTTGTTCTCGAGAAAGACTGAGGTCATCCTCATTTGCATTGTTGTCAAGACACAGCAAGCAAAGCAAGCATTTCTAAACAACAAATAGACAAGCAACATACTTCACTTCGACCATGATGATGAATCCAAATACACACACAACATGGGAGGCAAATTTAACAAAATTCAAACATGCTGTGGCCAGCTTGTGAATTTCAGCCTTAAGGACTCAGAAGACAGAACCCATCTGAGCAGTCTTTATTAAGTGTCAGTCATTATTAATTACACAGACAAACAAAATTCACATTCAGTGCACTTTCAGCGAGGGAGGTTAACTGTCCAGCTGGCACTCACAGTCACGATGGTAACTAGAACAACAACACACAGAAGTCAGTAAAACACAAAGTACAAAAGCAGAAATGATAATACGCACAAACACTAACAAGGAAACATAACAGCATGCTGTTAGTACCACTTGCATACTTGTGTAACTATCTGCAATAAAATTCCATCCGCAAGCATGCTGGGAAGCCCAGAGGCACACCCATTCTGGGAGAATGCAATACTTCACTGGAGTCAGCGGGCAGAGTAGAAGGTCCGACTGGCAAGAGTCTAAAACAGACCGGCAGCAACAGGTTAAGCAGGTGAAACTCAAGAAGCAGAGACATTGCCAAGACATTCAATTGATTACCACTGACCCAGATAAAAATAATCAGACCCAATTCAAACTTGGGAAAACTACAGTAGTGATGCTGACAGACAGCACTCCTCAGGAGTATCAGCTTGCTGTGTGATAGAATTCCTTCCTCATCCAGGCTGTCCCAGACTGAAGCCCAAGAATATTCTTCAGGACTGCACCCCTTCCAGTCAGCTAAGTACTGGACACCATATCTCACCCAACAACTGTCCAGAATCTGCCAAATTGTGTAGGTTGGCCGGCCATCAATCTGGCAGGGAGCAGGAGGTGGCTTTCTGGCAGACAACAGAGGACTAGAGGCTTGCTTGCAGGAGACAAGGGACTGGATGGTATTGGCTTGATATGGGAGATATGCGAAGACACAGTGTCCAAAGTGAGACCATGAAGACAGGACAGGTCTCAGCTGGGCCTTAACTTCAGAAGTTTTCTCAAGCCAAAGGGAGAGTGGGTTGGGGGTCACAGTGGCGGACCTAACAGAGCTGGTCTGTGATGTGGTAGTATGCCCTGTATGTAAATCTCTTCAATTTGGGATGGGTGGGAATATGCAGTGGGTAAGGCTGCCTTGGGGGATAAGACCTGAGATTTTTATCCTGGGCACAAGTGGAACAAGTAGCAACAATGGATCACATACACCTCTACATTGTAGATCACTAAAATCTTTGCCTGTGAAATTCTAGAGCCCAAATAACCCCTGGATGCCTAGTCAAAAATGTCCCCACTGCTGGACTGAAGGCTAGATTGTGCTAGGCAAAAAAAAAGATGATTCTCCGGACCAGTCCTCTTAAATTGCACCATGAAGAGGGTGTCACGTCTCTGGTTCATGGCCCTGGGATGGTAAGAGGATGAAATCAAACATATCAACGATTATTGCCTACAGTTCCTCGTGGCAGTTGAGTTGCTTGGCATCCTAGGTGTCAGATGTCTGATTTTTTGCTGCCTTGGGAAATAACAGTTTTCTGGCTTGATGTAGAGGTTGTTCTGTCCCTGAAGCAGCAAGAGTGAAGATTCCCCTTTTGAGGAGGGCAGGTGCCAAGTTACAGATCAATGGAACAATCATAGAATAGAAATGGTGAGGCAGAAGAGCAAAGTCTTTTTATTGAAGACTTTGCTAAGATGAGCGCACTAAATTTAGCTGCATGGCTGGTCAATTTACCTGCAGCTCCCAAGTCATCAAAAGAGTACTTCAGGAGATGGAGGAAGACAACAGGACTGTAGAACTGGCAGATTCAGGGGTGATGATCTGGCTCATCACAGCCCTCCCATAACAGGATATACATGCATCATGCGTTTTCTGCTCAGAACAACAATTTCTGAAATGCCCAGACAATACAGACAGCATTTGTTCTCTTTGGTATTTCTTCTTAATTCTTCTGACAACCTCACTGAGACAGCTGAGTTCTGCCAAGCTGCATAGGTTTCTCTTGGCTGGCAACTGGTGGAATTGGGAGAACAGAAGATGAATTGGGATGCCTCCGTCTAGTCAGCGAGTCTCGCATCTGAGTTGGTAAAAGATCTTCTCTCTCTCCCTGTTTCCTGCAGCTGGTTATCAATATCCAAGGAATCTTGAAGGCAGTGATGAGGGCATCTGGGTGCTTGGATGGTGCTGTTGAAGTGATCTCATCTTTCATGGACTTAGTTAAGCTGTGCAGGAAAGTGGAAAAGAGAGCTTCCTTATTGCAATGGTTCTCCACAATAGGGGTGATTATTCAGCGCTGGTATGAAATTGGTATTGATTCCTGATTGGCCAGTATTGAAATATTGCTAAACTCCTGGACAAACAGTGCTGCTATCAGTATTTATGTAACGTTAATTCATTGTAACATAGCTGACACTTTCAGACTCGGAACCATTCCCCCTAATGATGAAGCTGCAGGCATCAGGCAATTATGTCTGATGTCGTGTGTTTACATTCTTTATCTGGATGTGCTCTTTTTGAACACCAAATCCGCTGGCAGTGCACCAGTTAAGTGTAATCTGCACTCTTTTCAAATGCCGAATTCAGCCGGGTCATGCACCTTTTCCCCTGCTTGGACACGGCGGCGAGAGTGGTGGGGACATCACAGAGAGACACAAAGAAGAAAACACAAAGCACATGGCATTTGTGGGAAATTGAATTTTGTTTTGAAAAGTATTTACCTGAAATGTAATCACCCTTACTGACTTGGGTGAAATCTGAAAAGTTGGTTGGTTGTTTATATTGTTTATGTGACTCTGCTATTTCATGTGGCATCCAATCATGTAATTTCTAAACTGGCTGATGGACGGTTTGTACTTGATATCCCAAATGCCCTTGTGAAGTTGGAGGAGGGCAGGCAACACTGGCAATTTATCAAAACATCTGTTGAGCAAGCACAATATACACGTGCAGAAATGTGCAGTTTACATCTGCTTTGCTTGCCTCGCAGTCCCCTCACGGTAGCCTACACTACACAGGTGCACCCTATGGAGTTCACTGACATTAAGGTATAATCTAACAAATGAAAGGTAAACATTTAGATATACTTTCATCTTTTCCATTGTTGTTGCTGAAGAAATACCTTCTCTCTCGCTAATAGAACTCAGCTTTTAGTACAACTTGCTGGCATTGTCAGCCACACTGCAAGGCCCCTGGAGAAGATTTGACAGTCTTCAAAATCTTCACTGAAATCTCCTGCTCATCTCTTGGGTGGCGAGCTGGGGGTTAGAGCAGAGGGGAAACTGGCACTGCTGTCCCCACAAAGCAGTATCCCAGGCAAGTGCTTTGTCAGAGAACAGAGAGATAACAATGGCTGCTTTCAAGTGGTCAGATGGGAACACTGCGTCAAAAACCCTTGACCATCCTAACACTGGTTAGTGAGGCCTCCGTGGTGGGAAAAAGGAATAAGGCTGAGAGTAGTGTTGACAGCCAGTGATGAAGTGGCTTGCGATTGGTTTTGTTGTATAGCGATGGTCAGGTGGTGCTCGCTTGTATCAGGTATTGCCACTCCTTAGAATGAAATTGCTAAACAAATCAGGCCTAACTTTGATTCGGTACGCTCACATTACAGCTTAGTTTTGCTGTGACAAGGCAGAACCCAAATGCACAGGTAATATGGGTGGTAGATGTAACAATAATCAAATGCGCTCTCAATCAAAATCAGCAGGCAGAATCCAAGGTCAGGCTGAAACAAAGGGATCAGGCTAAGCAGGTAAAACCCAACAGATAGAGACTTTACTGAGGCAAAGGGAACTCAAAACTGATTAAAGACTGACACAAACACAGAAATGAATTACTTTAAGACAGACGAAAACAGTTAAACCTAATTCGATCTTGGGAAAATAACAAGAAAGTCTTACGTAATAAGGCATTCCTCATTTGCAGTGTGACATTACTTAGAGGAACATGTTTGAAGTGACTATTTCTTTGGACTTTCAGTCACTCGACCATCCTCCATTGCAGGAATCTCAAAAACAGCAAAAAAAAAAAAAAAAAAAAAAAAAAAATCCTGAACAACACTTTTCCTGCTCTGTGTTGTAAAGCAATCCAGATATATCCAAAGATAGCACCCGCTAGACTGTCTTATTAATGATGGTCTCATTAATTTATAGTAATTACACTAATGCCTCAAATTTAATGTACTGATAACTTATTGATGTTAAAAAGCTGCACCTGCTACCACGATAAAATGCAAAATGTCACTACTTGTTTGGCTTCAGACGACATTCTCTTGGAGTTTATCATAAAATGTTTATGTTGCAAAGGATATGAGAAGATAGTTTTCAGTGCAAGAGCAGGGCTAAGTGCTTTAGGCATTTCTGCTCCATTTCCCCTGTTCCTTCTCACACACGCTACACAATAAACACACTCCACTGTGTGTGTGTGTGTGTGTGCGTGTGTATGAGTGTGTGTGTGCGCAGGACATGGGTATATTTGTTCTGGGAACTGTTTTTACCTAGCACTGAAACACCTGAGCCTTAGAGCCAAACATCTCACAACCAGGCTTATGTAATACAGGAAGGCGCACACATGCATGTTTGTGCATTTGAGTGTGTGTGTGTGTGTGTGTGTGTGTTTATACTTGTGCACACTGGCATCCTTCCTCTTCTGCCTGTGTGGTTAAAGGTGTCACTGGCATATTATCAGCAAGATTTAACAAGACTGTATGGGTCCGACAGGGCACAGACAGGAGCGGTGGCCAGCACTTAGGGCAGTGCTAAGACATGAGTCACCTAGCCATCATAAATGTGTAGCAATTGTGGCAATAAATAATAAATAAATTATGTTTTGGAGATATGGGAGATAAAGGTTAGCTGTTCATCCACAGAGAGACTGAGTCATAAGGACACAAACACACACACACACTGTGGCACACAGGCCGCTCTGTCCCTTGTGTTTCTCCCCAGGCTCTACATGCTGCCTAGTCTTAAATTAGAGTTTGAACCGCACTGAGGTGAGCTCTGTTTCTATAGCGATGCATCCTTGCTGCCCCGCTCACTGGAGAAAGAGAGAGAGAGAGATGGAATAATTGAAATTATTCCGATAGGATACAATACTTCAATATCAATGTGTTCTTCAAGTACGCGGTGAGTGTATCTACATGCGCGCCATCCATGTCTGAATTCACAGTCCATCTTCACAGGGCTCTCACTGAGGGCTCTGGGGTTTGACTGACTTTTGAAGGTCAATACTTATATGTCTGAGCTGAAGCTGCTGAGAGCCAATAGTTTGTGCCAGTATTTTGTGGATTTAAATTCGACTATTAAATAAATAAAAACATTTCCAGTGAGGGTTTTTCCCAGCACTTTATTTCTTCTGAAGCAGCGTCCAGAGCATCAGAGGCTAAAAACCTCCACTGAAACCCACTATTACAGGATATCCGGAGCACATCCCACCAAGACTTAATCCTTGTTGATTCCAATCCACCCAGGTCATTTACTCTATGCCACATCTCTCTCTCTCTGCCTGCTCCTTACTGTCCCTCTCCACTTTGTCTGTCAAATAAAGCAGAAATGCCAATAAAAAACAATACTAATAAAAACATTTCTGCTGCGACAGCTACTACTAACAACATCATGCATGCCTGTATGCCAAGCAATAAAAATGTCTCATTAGAATTAATACAAGTCAACAATGAACAATGGAGTTTTCCATGTGAATAGTAATTTCACTTGTACATTAATAACTTCTCTCGTGGAAGATGTTGTGAGACCACAATGGCTGTGTTGACTACATTTATTACCATCAAAAATGTCATCAGGTCTTAATGTCTGTTTGCAAAGCTACAGTGTTTAAATCTGAATCTCATGTTGTCAGTGCTGTCTCTAATTTCACTTTCATGCACTGATCTGAAGCTTCTCCAGTGTCAGAGAAAATGCATTTCAAGCGGCGCCTCCTTTTATCCATCAGTTTCCTCCACTCAGTATTCTGATCAGGTTTTCAAACTCAGTTGTGTCTCTTTCTTCTGCTGACGTGATTACTGAGCGGGCAGAGAGGAAGCTGGGATGCTCCCTCTCCACACAGTAGTGTGCATTAGATTGCTGTCATTTGTGTAGCGTGCTAGCCAGCATGTGCTTGAAAACCATGTGTACATGTGTATTTTTGTTATTATATGGAGACCCAATTTGTTCAGTGGTGCTACCAGTGGCTGAAAACTGTTTTTCATCTTTGAAGTGATAGTTAGGGTTCTTATCAATACGGTGGTACGGTGGAAACTGCTTATAGTAATCACATCTGTCCAGGCTGAATTGATCAAAACATATGATTATTACAGCCATTATTATTCTTTTTGCAGATGACTATCTAATTAACATTTGTGTATTTATTACATGAATATAAAGTAGCGAAACAGAGAGCTGCACTATTTGCTGAATTTTATTGACTGTTTCAAAATACAGTACAGCTCTTTAAAACTTCAAACTCTCAAGCTATGAATTCGATTACCATAAAATTCAAATATAATATGGTACAGTATGTAAAATGTACCATAAAACTCCCAAAGCCTTGAGAGATGAGCTTTTTCTTGTTCTCCTCTGTATTTATTTCACTTTATTAACCGTTGTTCCCACACTCTGGAAGCGTGTAACCGTGATGTTGGTGACGGTATTAGCACACAGCAGCTTCACTGACAAAGATACGGTGGGGAGTGGAGGCATATGCTTGGAGCATTTTTAGGATTCTACTCTATATTTATGTATTTATCAGACAAACTGCATCACATTAATCTTATCAGATGGATGACATGTTTGGCCAATATCTGGCTTTCAAAACAGAGCCAGTATCAACCCTATACATCTGCATGCCAGTGGCCAAACCCAGCTAGCTGCATGCTTCGGCCAGGAAATGCGATTTGTTTGGTGACACTGGGACTATTTTGATCGGCCAAAAGCAACAATCCCTGTGCCATAGCCATTTGCCAGTAAACAGGGGAACTGTTGTCAGGGTAACTGATTATTCCAGATTGAACACCATGAACACCATGACTATAGCCGGCTGGTTTATCATCCACACCTCAATAAGCACTCCGACTGCTCAATAAGTGCTCCCACAATAGAGGCATTAGATCCCGCTTTCTCACTCTCTCTCTCTCTCTCTCTCTCCCTCTCTCTCTCTCTCTCACACACACACACACACACACACACACACTTGGCAGGCCGGTATTGGACTGGTACCCTATTGATTGTTCCCCTATCGCTGCTATGGCCCATTGTACTTTTTCCACTCTTGCAAAGGCCGTTGTCGGTGCGGCCACAAACACGTGTGCACACATTGACGCACACAAACATATGCATGCACACATACACACATACAGAAAATGCCTGCCGTATGAGAGGCCTCGCTTCCCATTTTTTCTGTTCTTTTTCCAACTCAATTACAGCTTTTGCCAGCTAATCATGTTCAGTTCCAGTGACACCGACACGGTTCCCCTCTGGGCTACATTCAGCGAAAACCAGAGTCCCTAAGCCTCCTAATAATGAAAGAGTCGGCTGAGCGCTTTTTG
The DNA here is from genome assembly GCF_902150065.1 of Myripristis murdjan. Classification (NCBI taxonomy): domain Eukaryota; kingdom Metazoa; phylum Chordata; class Actinopteri; order Holocentriformes; family Holocentridae; genus Myripristis; species Myripristis murdjan. The sequence goes on along the minus strand of NC_043990.1, from coordinate 25,314,050 downwards.
TCTTTTTCCTTCACTGTAGCTTGGTAAAATGGCTGTCCTTTGGGGAAAGTTGCGTTTTGTAGTAGCAAAGTATGAGACATGGAGATGTGCATGCATACATAAAATGTGCGCTCAAGCTGCATAAGAATGGTGCAGATAGATATAAAATGTGTAACAATATAGTATCAGCACAACCACACCAACAGCAACAGCTCCTCTGAGACTGATAACGGAATAGTCCCTCAGCTTTTAATATCCTTGTAAATTGTTTTTTGCTAACAATAATGCTTTGTAAATGTCCACACAGTCTATTAAATTGTGGGAACTTGTTGATTAATTTGTTTGTGCAAAATAATTGAAGCGGGGGCACAGAGAATGAGGTCTGTCTCATAACAAGCGATACCAACTTTTGCCTTTAATGTAGAAAATCACGGCCTGAAAAAATGAATCGTTTTCCCCTGTAGCCGTTCCCAGGCTCTGCAGAGTGTTGACAAGTGGGTCCGGTGAAGCAGTATAATAGCCACCACTGTCCATTTTGTGTCAGATCTCTGGCATCAGGGCTATGGGTTAAAATGAGAGGTTAAATTAGGAGCTGTCAGGGCATATGTGCCCAAGCCAGGCATTATGCACTGAATTTATTATTCAGATGTCACTATAATAATAATACTGCTCTGTACTGTGGCTATGATTATGACAGTAGTGCTGCTGGCATCACCAAAGTATCCATAATCACCTAGACAACGTCTTGTAGTATTATGGCTTTCATGTGATAGTTAACAATGCTTCTGTACAGGTTTGAAATAATTCTTCAAAGTTGTGTGTACACACTAAAAAGTAAAAGAGACCTCTTACTAGCACCTTGACAACAGGTTTGAGTATTCATAAACAATATCGGCATATATTATGGGAATTATTCACCTTAGAGCAACTGGTTCACTTGCTGGATAAAATCCAGTGCTGTAAATTATAGCACTGCAACAATTTAATCATTACAATTTGATCCACTACACCCATAGTTTCTTATATCAAGGTCTACTCCCTCATTTCAGTGAAACCAGCGGTTCTCAAAGTGGAGTGGGGGGACCCCTGGGGTCCCTGAGGGGCTTCCAGGGGGTCCTCAGCAAAACGAAAAAATGAAGAATAGTAATTTAAATACTACACGAGTGTGCTCAGACGCCTTTCAGAGGCATTTAAATACAAAAAAATCTGACCCGCATCCAGCATCACTGATTTGACTTTTAAATATATCATATCAATAATTATAAATATGGCTGCTAATAATGTGCTAAATTTATAATTTTCTGAAAATATTGTTTTTTCTGTTTGAGTAATTTTTGGCTAATTTGGGAATTGCCTTTCCCCATTTGAAAGAATTTCCTGAGGTTTCCAAGGGGCAATTCTCTAGACATCGCTATAGCACAAAAATATGTATGAGTGATTATTTTAACATTATGTTTTTATCTCACCCAGGCTTAATGAGAGTCAACTTGGGGCCCAGAACATGAAAAAATAACAACCCTGAATTACACCACCAACTGCATTTTTTTCCCCAAGGAGCCCAACCTGAAAGATTTTTCTAATCATATGTGACCTGGCACAGAATTACCTAATGGTGTGTAGTCATCCTTATACATTCTGTCACTGTGCTACTTCTGAACTTCTAGGGAGCAAAATAAAAGTGATATGAAACTACTCGTCTATTTGCTGTGTGTTGGTGGACTAACACAAACTGACATAAAGACCGTCTTCCACGCTTGTACGACTCAGACCAGACTTTTGTGTTTACTATTGGCCTGACAGCTGGAATGAACATGCATTAATGCCCCTTCAGACTGAATAAGATACACGTCTTCTGCTATTGAGCGCCTGCTGGTCCAATTTTCTACAAGCTCTGCTTATCTGCCTGCCGCTTCCCATCTTGCTTCGTCCTTCCGTCTTCATCTTCCTCTCCCCTCCTCTCTCTCCCTGTCTGTCCGTCTTTTCCCTCTGAGGTGTGAATCCTGATTGAGTCATCCCTCCTCTCTTTCTTCCACTCCATCCCTTCTTGCAATGTCCTTTCCCCTCTCTTTGTCACTTTTTTATTATTAGCTTTTGCAGGTCAGTGTCTCTGTGTGAATGTGTGTGTGTGTGTGTGTGTGTGAGGGAGAGAGAGGGAGAGATTGTGTGTTCTGTGGTGGAACTAATCTGTCCTGGTTGTCCCTGGTCGAGGCTGGCATGTTTGTGTGTGTGTGTGTATATGTTTGCGAGTGTGTGCGTGTATCTGAATGTGTGTGCTCGAGCCTGTGCTGCATGTGTTGACGTGAACGGACTGTCAAAGACGTCATCGTCCCAGGCAACGCGGTGTTGCCGGGCCAATCGATCCCTTTGGCAGCATCCAGAGAGCGGCGACAGTGCTGAGTGTTTGAGGGAAATTACAGCACTCAGGGAATGAAGCTATTCCTACGGGCACCAGTGGCAGTGGGCTGGACTGGTATTACAGCAGATAAACCTGTTTGTCTTCAGGGGGTTGATGATTTACTCCTAGGCTGATACGGGCTTTCGAAGGCAGACACTGATATTTTTGGATTAAAGATGATGATAGAAGAGATGTCCTGTTGTTAAATACTGTCAAATTTCCATGCCAAAAAAACATAAGGACTTAGTGTTTCTGCCAGAAAAAAATCAAGGTGAAAAGGTCTCTTAAACAGTATGTCATATATAATGTGGTGTTTAAACTTTCACTGAAACATATTCATCAGGTGGGTCAGCAGCGTCTTGAAACAGTCACCCATGAATGCCTGATTTTTCCCCACCTGTCAATCAAACAGTGGCCAGCAGGGGTGTTCCTTACATTTATTCTGACTTTTTTTTTATTATTATTATTATTTTAACAGATTATAAGCATGTACATAAATGCTCTCAGTAGCGAATCAAATCAACAAACACTGATGCAGGCATCTGCACATACACATGGATCAATACACATCTATAAATCCATTCTTACATATGAATACATAGACATCTGTTGCGTACATTTACACCCCTCCATGCCAATGCAATCAGTGCATTGAAACACATGAAGCAATCCCATATAAGCCTTTGAACAAGCCTGCATGGAGTGAAATATCGGGGAGGAACAAAGACAGTATACAGCTTGCTGATGTTTGCTGCATACATTCCTGTGAAGTTATGCTCACCTTCAGAAACAGAACTAGCACATCCATCATTCAAACACACACATACCCTATAGTTGGAGTTGTATGTGCACAAACACACACACATATACGCACATGTACGCTCACGCAGATAAGCATCACTTTTCTCTAAGGTAGCCAAAATGAGAAAATGGCATTGAAGCCAGTTAATCCCCGTGCTGTACTCCTGAATGCATCTCATTTATTCCCCCAGTGATGTGACTTATTGGCTATGAAAAGCAGCCTAATCCAGGCAAAAGGAACACCAAAGGTCTTCTTCAGGTAACCTCCACTACAAATGAATTCTCCACTACAACCGATTTCAGCGTCGGCAGGATGAGCTGGCAGGGACCTGAGGACCTGGGTGGTAAACATCAGCCGACCTAGAAACAATTAGAATGAGTCTGTGTGTGTTTTGCCCGTGTGAGCAATGCTTATTTTTATTCTTTCAGACAGGATGAGTTTTGAATCTGTTTGTGCGTCGGGATAGTCTCGCCTGCTGCTCTCTTCCACAGGAAACTCTATTATCTGCTACATTTGCTTCCCTAACGGAGGAGTAAAATCTCATCCGGCCTCGTCGGAGCTAAGAAACGACCTTTCGACCCCGGGAAGTTTGTGTGCGATGGGAGAATACAAGCTAAAATGAATGCAACACTTGTGGATGGCGCAAGTTAGTGTGCTTGTGGTGTGTGTGTGCAAATTTGGTGATGAGTCAGTGATTTACAGAGGTATCCGAGGTGACACGGGGACTGTCAATCATTTAGAGATAGTTAAACTCTCACTCCGACTGTGTCTGGCTCGCTAATATGACACAGAGAGTCAGACAGATTGGAGGGCGTGAGAGAGAGATTTATGAATCTAATACACACCTCTGTTTAGTGGCGCTCCCTGCAAAGTGACCTTCTCCCTCGCAGGGGAAAACGGCGCTGCGTTCGTTGGTGCCACAGCATGAGCCGCTTTATGTAACGCAGCCCCAGACTGCTGCCCTTACCTGCTGCCTCCATCCATCCTCCAGGAGTTAACCCTGCGGAGGAGTGTGTGTGTCATCGGCGTGTCGGAAAGCGATGCCAACCGGAATAGGGAACCGGTGCCAGTCAACACAGCTTTGTTTAACACCCGTCGAAATACCTGCAGCTCGCTAGTTTCAGCATGTCTAAGGATTATTCAGCATCCCTCGTCCACTAGAGAGGAAGAAGGATTTAGAAAAGCTCAAAATTGTCGGTCTCACGGCGAGCGAAAGAAAAGAAACTGAAACCGATGTAGCCTGTTGGAATTACAGTTCAGTATTCTCCAGGATTATTGCTGACATATCACAACAGGGAGGAGAAAATATGTTTATGGCCACAATAGAGCCCCATACAGTTGATGATCTGTTGATAATGTTAATTATCACCAGGACAAGCTAACGTTAAACTGTGTTTTGGTGTGTTTTCATTATTCCATGAATGACAATAACCTTGATCCGCATTCCACCACAATAAAGGTTTTATACTTTAAAAATGATTTAGCTCACAGCAGTAAAGTTACTGTTATCTTGGCTAAAACTGACAACTGGATATGTGACTTAGCAGTGGCACAATGCTGCTGCACACATGAACACACTGAGCATCAGGGCCGGTTTCTCTTAAAGACCCTGTGCCAGGGTTGCCAAGTCCACGTTTTTTCCGCCAAATTGGGCCACTTTTTAAGTGTTGCCGCGGGTAACAAATTTTGTCCGCGGGTTGGGCTTGGGCAGACATGAATAAAGATTCATATTTTGAATGACCGATGTTTATACCGAAATCCTGTCAAACTGACTCCGGGCCAGATCAGCATATAAACTACCCACATATGTCACATGCTCCACAGACAAATAATATGCCAATGCTGTGTGAGGCCACTCAGCACATGACCAATCACATCATCAGCACCACTCGTGCCCAGTGCCTGTCAGCTGAAGAAAGGTATCCCATATTATATTTTAAGTTCTGATATACTGTAAATTAAATAGGTGAAAGAACTGTTTCGGGAAATTGCCTTCAATGTTTATGGTGTTATTTTATAGATATTATAGTGCATTTTGCAATTATAGCAATGCTGTTGGACTTTAAAAGCAACATATATGGATTTTTGTGGGCATATTTTGAGTTCTGGTATTGGGCTGATTTTTGGGCCCTTTTTATACCAGGTTAGGCGGGTTTTGGGCTGGTTTTGAGTTGCTGTTTGGCTGCTTTTGTCTCACAGACCTGGCAACCCTGCCCTGTGCTGTTTGGAATCTTATAAAAAACTTGATTCTTGACTTTGTAGGAGAAGAAGGTCTGCCACACGTAAACAATTGGCCATTTTTTCTGTCTTTTTAATACACCAAATGGCAAAAAGACAGTCAAACACTATAAAGACAACGGAGAACGGGAAGTTTTCCCCTGTAGCGTGGGAGAGACTTCTTGCACTTTGTCTCCGTGCAGATGGTGACAAATTGCAAGACGCCACACTCCCACCTTTTGAAGCGCAACAAGTTTATGTACAACAAGAATATATGCCAACAGATGAACAGAGACATCAAAAATAGCCTTTTTCTGTGTCAGTTCTTGTGGCTCATCTGGGCTCTTCATGACTCACTTCTGAATTTATTCGCTTGTGTTGTTCGTGTCACTGCACATCTAAATACCAACTTTTGAGGAAATGGAACATTTTGCCCAGACGAAAAAAAAAAAAAAAAAAACAACCTTACAAAAAGCGATAGCCACTTCACTGCAGAAATTGAAGATTTAAGATGTTTAAACCGTGACAGACAAACAAACACAACATTTGGCTGTACACCCAGATGACAAATGGAGCACTTATGATGTTGTGCGGCCGTTCACTTTGCCATCGCTCCTGCTTTTGTATTTGCTCTCTGACGTACAGCCAAATGACGGGCTCATCTGCTTCATGCACAGTGCTGTTAAATTTCTACTCAAATGAAGCATTTGAAACTTTCTCACATTGGGTACCTTTCCTTTTTGTCTTTTGTTCCATGTGGTCAAATAGATGCCCACTGGCCCACTGGGGTAATTAAATTCTGTACAAAGAAAAACATTCATTTTCTGCTTCAACTTGAAATGATCTCTGGTGACCTTTTCAAGATACCTGTTGGCCCCGTAATGCTGGAATGAACTCTGTCCTGCTGATACTCCTTATTATTCCTCCCAGTGTCTTTCCTCAACTGTTTAGTGCCTCAAACTTGACATGGAAATAATAGGCCCAAAATATTTGTGCAGTTTGGACAAGGCTGCCTAACATGAAACAGCTGCTCTGGATGATTCTCTCAGTTTAGTCGCCTCTGACTACATGACTCACTTGCCATAAAACAGGGCAGGATGATAACTGAGCTTTTAAACCACCCCGTCCTCTATCCACAATTTAGAGAAAGGGTTTGTGGCTGTTTGGCTGGGTTGAGTCGTCTTTGTCCTCGTGTCAGAGTGCGAAAGCTGTTAGCCAAGGCTATGAGTCAGAGATGGCGTCATGAAAGCAGCACAGCAGTCCTGAGCCATGTGAATGTGTGGTGGGGTTACAAGTAGCTCAGCCGGAGTAACGAGCCATTTTATGGCCAAAATATCAATGATGCTTTTAGGGGCTTCATGCACACAAGGCGATAATGGAGGTGGGATGATTTCAGTCATTCCAAAAGTGGAGACAGTATTCAGAGTTTGAACACAAACTGTGCTCTGGATGATTCTCCCAGCTGAACATGCAAAGTAGCACGTTTCCCTGTATTGTTCATACCTTGCCCACTGTGGAAAACATACATCTCAACAAGTTATTTCTGCACTGCTGAGTCTGACAATCTTTACCCCCCCTGCTGTAAAGGAAAAGACTGAGATGTTTCCACCTCTTTCTGATGCAAATCTTCTTTCAAGAAATGTTGCCAGTATTTATCTCAATACTTTTTTCAGCCTGTCTCATTTAAACATATTAACATATAACAATTGTTCTGTTAAATGTCTTAAACTGCAATGGAAGCAAGTGTGTGTCTCGCTTCATTGGCAAAACCTCTGTCATTTTAATAGAAATCTTTTTTAAATGAAAGTAAGGGACCGCGACGCTTGTCTACTTTTTTCGAATGGAATGGGAAAAAAAACAAAAAACAAAAACTCACTCCCTGGCGCCTTCTGGCATGATGGTGCTTATAGCATTTGCCTAACCTGCCCTATGGAACGCACAGCCACAGTATTGATATTGGTATGCTTTGGTTTTCTATGGCAGTTTTGCGCATATGGAACCCTCTTCGTGTTCTCTGTGTGTGTGTGTGTTTGTGTACCTGTATCTATATCTATCTATCTAGATATATAGATATCGATATGTATGCATGTACGCTGATGTTGCAGTGATTTACCTGTTTCCTTTTTGGCTCCTATAGTACCCGTCATTTGTTTCTCATCCTAAAGACGAACATAACTATTATTCTTGTAGAGTTTTGTTCTTGGCTTCCATTATTTACCTTTGGCCTCTTTTTTACAACTTTTTCTGACTCTCCATTTTGGAGAGTGAAATGGCTTTTTTTTCCAGCCCACTAACCCTGAGGATGACAGTCCTGCCAGTATCTTTCAGAAGTGTGCTGATATCAGACACTTAAGGGCGCTGTATCAGCACACTTTACTGCACCTGAACTATAATGAACCATGAACAAAATATAATGGAAAAACCTGCACTGTAACAGCACAGGTGCACTACGGCACACTTGTGCAGTGGACAAAAGCCCTAAAAAATGAATTAAGAAGTACATTTTTTGCATTGTATGTGTGTGTATACATTTGTATGCATTCAGACACACAGCCACGCAAGTGCAATGTATTTATGTGTGCGTAATTATGTGTGCAAGTAGTTCCGTGTTTGTCTGCATCATCAGAGACTTTGGCTGCTGCAACAACCGAGAGACATTATTACCGCTGTTGTTACTGTTGTTTGTGCTGCGTTCACCTCCTCACCTGCGTACTCTTCCTGTCTCTTTCCCTGTCCTTCCCCCCAGAGAGGTGAAGCGTCATGGGGAAACACAACAGCAAGCTGGCCCCGGAGGTCCTGGACGACCTGACCAAGAGCACCGAATTTAACGAGGCAGAGCTCAAGCAGTGGTACAAGGGCTTCCTCAAAGACTGTCCCTCTGGCATCCTCAATCTGGAGGAGTTTCAGCAGCTCTATGTGAAGGTGAGAAAGGGGAGGAGGACGGGACAGGATGAGGAATGGGAGGAGAGGCGGGGAACTGGTGGTTTTAGGGACAATTGGTTTTGCAGTATCAAGGGGTGCAGGTTACAGATGGATAATTAATGTTTTTTATGGGTTGTACACTCATGGGTCTACTTTGCTTGCAGTAAAACATGTACTTCTTGCTGTGTGTTTCTTCAGAGTAATAATAAAGCAATAATAAAATTGTGAGTGAAGAGTGAAATGCACCTCCCCTAAAAAGACAACATTATATACAAGACTCAAAAGCTGTTGATACAGAGTTTCATGCAAACAGCATAAGGCAGGTCATCAACCACCTGCCATCAGTTGTTGATATCAAAATCAATATCATATATCAGCCATCTTCTTCCTTTTAACAACTTTAAAGAGAGGGAGCTCTCCAAAGACAGGGAGAAGACACATCATTTATGGTGTCATCATAGGTGCAATTGCTTTGCACCGTGCCTGAGTATGATTGCCCCCCCCTTCGCTCAGCTTTCACATTAGCAAAAGTGAAATGTAATGTGAAATGTAATGTGAGTACCCTTGCGTGTCTACACACTCGGAGAGAGAGGGAGACAGTGCAGCAGTGCTTGAGCAAGTTTGAGAGTGATTGAAGAGAGGGGGCGATCCACTTCTGTGTGTGTTACAGCAGCGTTCACACATGATGCAGACTGTGCCCAGGTACACTGGGCTGTCCTTGAGACCACCTATTCCAAGTGGACTCGGGCACAGTATGCAGATCTGTGCCCATGTTCGGTACACAGTGTTCACACTCAAACGTGCGCTGTGATTCAGGCCCGAGTCCCCTGATGCGAAAGGTTTTACAACAACAGGCCTTTTTCACTTGTGCCACCTGACCTCCTTTCCTCCCCCCATCCTAGTTCTTCCCGTACGGCGATGCCTCGAAGTTCGCCCAGCATGCCTTCCGGACATTTGACAAGAATGGCGATGGGACCATCGACTTCAGGGAGTTCATCTGTGCCCTGTCCATCACCTCCAGGGGCAGCTTCGAGCAGAAACTCAACTGGGCCTTCAACATGTACGACCTGGATGGGGATGGAAAGATCACACGCATGGAGATGCTGGAGATCATCGAGGTGTGTGTTTGTGAGGAGGGAGCGGGAGTGGGCTGCTGTGTGTGTTTGTCTGTTCATGGACTTCAGTCCTCAAAAAGACCAAATGCCCTCATAAGAAAAGAAAAATGTGATAATTTTTCTGGTCCTCATTTCTACAAGGGTTAGGATTTGGTTTGAGGATTAAGAAGACCCTCCATGATTCCACAATTTCCACGTTTGTGGAATTTACTATGGAAATAAAGCCAACCCGCATTCTCTGTGGAGAATGCAAATTTCACATTTGTCAAAACTGCCACTAGATATCACTAGGGTGTTAGTGCAGCAGATCCCCCGTCTCATGGAACATTTCTTTCATTCTTCAAACATCAGTCAATCCAAATTATGAAGGAAACATCTCTGTGGTTGAGACAATCTCATTTAATAGACCATGAATAGTTCAAGACAGTTTTCTGGAGCAAATTTAATTTATAAATGTCAGCCTATTAGTGGATCATGAGCACAAACTGTTAGTCAGGCTCTTTTAAAGATGAAAATTATGTTATGAACGTTTTACTGTTTGTTACAATGTAATAAGGCCATTTTCAAAGAAGCACACAGAAAGAATATTCCTTGACATGTTTTTATCTACACAACTAATAATAATAATAATGATAATAATAATAATACACTACTTAAAAGAAATTTTGCATTTGACTGATGAACAGATCTGTTTTCTTAAAAATTGGTCATTTTTTAGCTGTTTTCCTAATGTTCAGAGAATATTACATTAAGCTGCAGAATTACCACAGAATTTCACGTTTTATTCCATGGACCCCTGGAGGGACTGGTTAAGGCTAGGATTAGGATTAGGTTGAGGTGTATTTAAGGATCCGGCAAGCATTCTGGTTTGATGTTGACACACACCTATGCCAAAATTGAGATCTTGTATAAAAATAGTGCCAAAATAAAAGCTGAGACTGGAATGTTTCTCAGTTTCTTTGAGTAAACAGTATTTTTTTTTTCTGTTGTTCACCCCACAGGCCATCTACAAGATGGTGGGCACAGTGATAATGATGCGTATGAACGAGGACGGGCTGACCCCTCAGCAGCGCGTGGACAAGATCTTCTCCAAGATGGACAAGGACCACAACGATGAGATCACCCTGGAAGAGTTTAAAGAGGCCGCCAAGTCCGACCCCTCCATCGTCCTACTGCTGCAGTGTGACATGCAGAAGTAGAGAGGGATGGGTGGAGAGAGATTGAGGGAGACAGGGAGGGAGGGCAGGGAAGGGATGGGGTATAGCTGGAGTGAAACAAGAGAGGGAAGAGAGGGTGAGAGGAAACGGAGAAAGGAAAGAAGGAGGAGGGGAGAGGTAGGAAAGCAGGTAACATTTGCAACATATTACATTCCTGGATGATGCCGTTCTTTGCTCCCAGGCCACACCACCGTGCAGTGCACTCCGCGCAGCATTTGAATCTACTTGGGTGTGTTTGTAAATCCAGTCTGATGAAGAGGAAAGCCCTCCAGCTCCATTGGCACAGAGCAAAATATATATATATATATTAAAAGGATTTACAGAGGGAAGATGCAAAAGTGTCATTCACGCATTTACGCTGACAAGCTCTGTGCTTAGCGTGTTGAATTAAAACGCTGCAGTGAATTATGTGGGAGATATTCGGCGTGGGGTGGGTGTGGGCTTTCAAGGATTTGACTAGTATTAAATATTTGCTAATCGGCTGCACCTTCCCTTCATGTGCGGTTGTTGAGCAGCAACCACAGCATGGATCTAATGGAGGGTACAAACTTTACTAAATTCACTTTACCCAACCTTTTGCATATGTGGCATCCTTACAGTTCAACATAACATTGCACTTTATGTTATGTCGGTGTTTGCTCATTTTATGCTGATGACCATCTGACTTCTCAGATAACTTAACGTTTATTTTACCACTACATCATTTCTCCTAATGGCACTCTGAATATGCGAAATTGAATTGTGACAGGGCTGTTAGGCATTTTACACAGTGCCAGCGAAAAATCCTGGTGTTCAGGGCACCGATTTATGAACACATCCATTGTTTGGTGGTGCTTTGCACCAAGGAATGGATAGAGAAAGTAGTGATTATTAACCAGAAAGCTGTCAACTATGTGCATATGGTCAGAGAGAGGGGCAAATATTCAACCTGAATCAGAGAGGATGACAAAGATGAATAATGCTGTGTGTGTATGTGTGTTTGCACTCTATGGTTGTGCATACACGGTTCAGAACAAAATACAGCGTTGTGTTAAGAAGAAGGATCAAACTGTACCCTGTGCATGTATCTATGCGTATATGTGTGTGTGTGTGTGTGTGTGTGTGTGTGTGTACATTCACAAGGGTACCCCAACCAAATCCCACATCCCCATTATGGCACTTGAGGAGAGAACATTTTCCAATAAATGCAGCACCATGATAGCATGGAGCCCACATGTTTTATCCTGTAAGTATGCGGCAGGCAGGTGATGAATGTCTCTGACAGCCGTTGCCACTCGGCGTGGTGAAGCATACTGATGTCCTGCTCAGTGACCTGGCTCTGCCGTAAGCTTTTCCCCAAATGCTAACCAAAAACAAAATCAATATCCAACAAAAGCAATTACACTTGTTTAATTAAAATCCCATGTAATGAGCTTATAATCAAGCCGTGTGCTCTACACAATGTAATCTGGGCCTTGTCCAGTGGCTTAATGCGTTCTCTGGCTCCTTTATGATCGTTTTAGAAACATTTGCATGAATGCAGCTTGGTGGGCTGCAGCAACTGATGATGTAATAACTGCCAAAAAAAAAAAAAAAGAGAGAAAAAAAAAAAACACCTCTAAATAGGTTGAGGATAAAATAAGCATGATGAATTGTGTGACATCATTACTAATAACACTGCCATCACTGGTGCTTATTATTTTAATAGGGACTTTATGTTTTAAAGATGATGTAGTAACACTGACTAACAATAATACCTCAAATTATTGTATTTGTCATTCTTATGAGTTGTTACATTAGTAGTCGCTATCATCATTGCATCATGAGCTAAAAACATTAAACCCTTCATGAAGTAATAAATGATAATGTAACGTTATTACAGCATCTGAGATTGTATTTCATTAGTAGCTTGTACTGCATTTAACAACCTATGTAGTTGGGCATGTTGTTGCAGTTAGTACAGATTAAATTTTATTACATGACAGGTTATCGCATTATCAGTTGCTCTGCGGGGGTTTGGCAAAGTTTTTTTTTTTTTTTTTCGATGAACTTCAGGGTTCCTTTGTGTCCTTGACTGAACCGATTTCAGATCTGTAACCAACTGTACACTTTATGCAGCAGCAGAAATAGGGAAAACATACAGTATAATATAAAATGTAGGCTTGCTTGTCCAAGACCACCAATTTCCGCAGCAGCAGGAGCCACCAGAACAATACAGCGAGCGGCGGTAATCAAGACGGTAATTACAGGCTGCATGAAAGCACTGGTATTTCTCCAAAAGGCCAAACCTGCCTCCATTTATTCACCGCGGGTTCACATGAAAAGCTGAAATAGCCGTCTCTGCTCTTCCTCTCCCACTGTCATACTCTCCCCCCTTTTTGTCTTCCTCCTCTCTAAATGTCAGAGAGGAAGCGCTTTGATAATAGGTGGAGAGAGAGGAACTTTGCTGAACTCGGCTCAGATCTAAAAATCAATGCGAAAAAGAGGAAAAGGTTGAGGAGGAAGCTCAGGTAGTATTTACATCAGTGCGTGTGCGAGCGTGTGCGTGTATTTCGTAGTTGGACGATGATAAGGCTGGCGAAGGGATGCAGAGAAAGTGCAAAACCAGTAACTGGCCATGGCAAATGTAATCCTGCCTCAAATTCGGTGGGAATTTCCCAGCTTGTACGTTGTTATTACAATTTCTCTGTGTTCCAGCGGTCAAAAGCGTGTGAGAAATGGAGACAAATTTTCCAATGTAAAATATGTAAATTCCTCATTCCCCTAGCTGGTTTGCACAGAATCAACAATTTCGCTTTAAATTCATTGTCACTTACCACGCCGACATTTTGTTGACTTTATGGTCATGCAATTCTGAAAACAGAGCTGTCGTGAGATTTTTACAATGCATCTCGAAAACTGGGCATTTGGGGAATCTTGCTCTCGTTTCCGACATGAAATTCCGACGTGAAGGGCCATTCCAGTGTATTTTTTTTTTTTTCCAGTAGGAAGTCAGAATGCACGACTTTCCGACGTCCCGGGAGCACAGAGGTTGCAGAACAGTCAGTTTGTCTTGTCTCCTGCCGGCAAAGCAGATAGTGTCCTCCCTCTCACCCGGCCAATGAAAACACTCCCTCCCTAGCTACGGAATGACAGACGCCGGCCTCCTCTGTGTGATAATGTAATGATAAAACGATATGTACATGTACAATACGACAATAATCGTATTTATGAATATACACGTATATAATATGTATATGTAAATGTACCACTAGCTTAGACCTTCTTTCATATGATGACACAGCTACAGTTGATTGTGTAAAAAGAATGTGTGTGTGTGTGAGAGAGAGAGAGAGACAGAGAGAGAGAGAGAGAGAGAGACAGTGAGCGCATGCGTGCCTGTGTGTGTGTTGTATGCCTGGACATTTTTTGCGAGTGTTCACGTGTTTTGTATGCGTGTTTGTATCATTTGTGTAACAAGAGATGCCTCAGTCTAGTTTAACTTTGTAAAATCCACGTGTAGACCCTTACACCGAAGCACTGAGTATTATCCACACTTGCTTTCGTGGTCCGCTGGTATTCGGTATGTACTGTCTCCAATATGGGACGTGTTGTTTCGTTTTAGTCACGCCGTAGCCTACTGTTGCAGACCTACAAGTAACCTTCACATGTCGATGTTAGGTTCCACCAAATGGCAGAGTTCACAGTCCAGTGGAGAGCGGGGAGCGGCTCAAAGCCAGGAAGTGGTTGAGAAGCTGGAGGTATGAAGAAGTTGAGGGTGTCAGTTACCAAAGTGGTGAAAAGCAGTCCTGTGTCACAGTGCCACCCAGTGGTAGGAGGTATAATCTCATGCTTGATAACAGCTCCACCATTGTTGGACAACGAAGGGGAATTCATGCACTGCAGACTGTTTGCCAAGTAATTGTAATCCAGCATTGAGTCTTGAGATCTTGTTTTTCTTAAAATCAGTGAAAAATAATGACAATTCTCTAGTTTCCAGTGCATGTGAACTCGTTTGATTCAAGCAACATCTTGACAACACACAAAAGAAGCATGCAAAGAAGCTGAGCCCTCTCAGACTTTAAACATTCCTGTATTACTGAAAGGGAAGGCTGAGAAAATAATAGTAGTGTCTCATGCCAGAGTGGAGTTAAAGCAAAACTGAATGCCGGTACAGTGTTGTATTGTGTAGTTCCCTTAAAATGATTTCAGTCCACATGGTGGTGAAATACCCTCATTAATAGCTCCATGCTCCTCTAAGCTGCTAATCCACAACACTGGATTTCTATCTTTTCATTTGGTTCCATTGTTTAGCAAAACAGCTCCCAAAAATAACACTTATAGAATATAAATAAATGCAAACAAACTGGATGTAAAAAGCAACAATTCCTGGTACCCATTTTTTGAGTAAATTAAACGGCTCTATTCTGGTTATCTTCCTATTTGAATCAGAGAGTAGATCCGGCAGTTAGTAACCTTGCACCAGGAAGAAAAGACCTGATACTACTTTGAAAAACAGTTGTAATTACACACAGTCAAACTGGTGTAAGCAGGGTGTGTCATGTTATTCAGTAAATTAGCAACATAAACTGCATCTTCAGTGATAATGTCCCTAAGAAAATAGCATCAAGAGAAGGAACTGGAAACTACAAAACTGGAAACAAGAAACTTTCTCAATCCGATAGCAGATTTTTTCACTGTTGTTTGAAAAACGTGATTATCAGGCTCAATATTGTATCTGTCTAAATGACTTGTACCTTATTTGCAGTGTACAAAAGTCACATATACAGACATTTTTTTTTTTTGCTCTTTTGCTTCTTGTTTCAACTCAATAAATACTGTTTCATAAGGCTTGGCTCAACCTATATGACATATAAGGCTCACAAAGTGGCTTCACACTGTGTTGATTTCTCTTTCTTTCATTTTCCTCCCCAAGGGAGTCTTGGGGGGTTTTCCTTGGTTTGCGTCCGCCTGCGATCAGATGTTTTTCCTCTGTTTGGATGTTATCCAGTTCAAAAAGTCACAAACTCAATAGTTACTCTGAAGATTTTATGTGCCAAAGAAGGATTGTGTTAAGTGAGGGAAGTGAAATGTTTGACTGTTTTGGTTAGATCAGGTACTATGAAATGATGCTGTGCTGATTATATGTGAATGAGCTTATAGCTGCAGTTCATCAGCTGTCAGTCCCTTGTCTCCAGAAAGCACCGGACAGACGCACTGGACGCTCCTTGGATTTGCCCATGAGCCGCATGACTTGAATATGTACATTGATTCTACTTTTACTGACAGGGAATCACTTGTGCTCGGTTGTGCAACATAATTCTATCCTGCAGCATTTCTCTATGATGTTCATGTAAATGTCTGTTTGTCCCGTCAGATGATTTTTGTTTCCGTTTTGTTTTTCGATATTGTTAGCCTCCTAGAACAAAGACAATGTAATTATTTTTGTTACATAGAATAAAACACATGGATGTCGAAAGCAACTGTGGTTGGAATTTTTCCACTGGCCGTTTTGTTTACTTTGATGGCATCTTCACAGCCAAAACACACTTAAACGCACACACACACACACACACACACACACACGGAGCCAAGTGTATGAGTCATCGTCTAGCAATGATGTCACATTACTGCAGTGATGTCACCGTTCATGCTGTTCTCATGGTAACCATGTTGAGGCCAAAAGGCGGGCGGCCGTGTACACACAAAGGCACGTGTGCGCGCACACACACACACACACACACACACACACACACACACACACATCTACTTATCCACACATAAGCATGCAAACGCACACACACAGTCATAATTCACACTGCAGTTTAATGAGTGAGGAAATGAATTTTGCCTGTGGTAACAGCGGATGCTCTTTACTCAGCTGGGCAGCAATTGAGAAATAATTGAAGAGAATGAAATGCGTCATGAGGATTGGGCTTTGACATTATGAATCAATATGGACATTTAGTTTTAGACATGATCCTCCCACAAGACAGAAACACTAATAGACACCTTACACACTGAGAATAATATCAGATTTGCTCTCTGTTTTCTTTTTGCTGGGTCAAAGGGGAATCACATTTAGTTGAGCACTCATTTAAGTTAATGTGTGTGTCCTTGGGCAACCCATTTAATAATTGTGGACATAAATAAATCTCTCCCAAAGCCTGAAACACAGAACAAAGACCTCTGTCGTCAATAGTTTATAAATGCCCCAGAATAAAAAAGTGAGATCACAGTTATTGCTCTGAGGCTAGGGCACATTTTATAGTCCAGAACTGATAACACTACACTCATACAGTGCTACAACATTACTCCTATGCAAAATGTGAATAGATAGCAATGTGCTGAGAAAGTGAAAAAGTGAAAAAGTAGAGAGAGGGTAAGCGACACAGATTGAGATGGTGAGGAAGGGGTCAAATGTAAGCTAAACCCTTTTATTTATTCATCACTGCTGCCAGTCACCCAACTATGCATCCCACCACATCCATTGCTGCTTCACTGCCTGTCAAACACAGATCAATATCGGTCTATTCTGGGGGCTGCTGTATCAGGCTTCAGCTCAGTGGAAAACCAAACAAGAGAGAGAGACTGAGAGAGAGAGAGAGAGAGAGAGAGAGAGAGAGAGAGAGAGGTGGAAAAGGCACCCATGCAACAGTTTAGTGCACTGCGGTAACAGAGGTTGTTTTGGAGAAGTGCAGTTTGCAGAGTGGCCACAAGATGGAGCCGTAAGCTCAGTCTAACTCACCACTGGCTCTGTTCCAAGGCCTGGAGAGAGAAGGCTGTGGGACCCATGGGTGAACTGAAGGTGCAACATGTCCAACCCAGTGCACCCCGTCTACTGTAATAAGCTTCAATTCACAGAATTGAAAAAAAAAATAAGGAGAGAAAAGGTCAAGTGTTTGGTGCTCCTACAATACTCCTGTGACCATGTGAAAGCAAAGTGATTTTTCTTTTATCACAGTAAGGGTAGAAAAAAGGAGCCATCCAGTGGGAAGAGGGTGACAGGATCAGCCTGTTGCTGAGAGAGTTTTGGCCCCTGAGGCGGACCAGGTCAAAGCCGCTCCGCAGTGACATTGGACAAAGACACTGGGACTCGGCTCCAACGACAACACTTTGCTTTTATCAGCGCTGAGTCATGGTCACGCGGGCCAATGATCAGGCAGACAGAAGAGGCTGCTAAGCAACTTAGGCCCATGCATGTTGTGAATGTCGAAATCTCACACATGCAAACCCCATGTGGGCAAGAGGAGGTCAGAACACTGATGCAGAAACACTCAGGAGTGATGGTAATGAAGAGTGAGGAAGTATTACTACAACTAGTACAATGAATGTTGCTACCACTACTACTACTATCTTTTGTTTTCTTTAATAACATTTTTCAGAAACATCCTAGTTACAAAGACAATTATACTGTATAATAACTTATCCTTGATCTCAGAAAGACACAGCCATACAACCAGGCTAGCAACACAAGGAAATTTCACACTACCCAGAGCAAAAACGAATGCAATAAAAAGGACAGTAATGTACAGAGCCATTAGTGAATGGAATGCATTACCTAATCATATAATACAAGAAAATAGCAAAAATAGGTTTACATTCTTACTAAAACAATACCATCTATCAAAGAATGATATATAAATACTAATTATGTTCATTTTCTCTGGGTTAGTGCTTGTGTAGGCCTTCATGCCAGTTGGGTAGGTGTGTATTTGACTGAGATTGAAGTACATATATATATTGTATATTCTGATGTATTAAAATATGAGCTACATATTTGAGATTTGTGTCACTTTACCCAATGGAGGTATAATATCTTTGGTGACCTGTCTAGGGTACTGGCAATTATGCCTGTATGTAATTTCAGTGAAACTCAATGTTTGGAGTTTCACTGAACAGTTGACCTGTTTTGTGGTCTGGATGTTTGTCTATTTATTGTATTTTATTTTTTTCCTTTAAACTGTGCTGCGTCATATGTGATGTGATGTTCTATGCTGTATGTGTAATAATATGATTTTGAGTGATGAATGCGGACCCCAGGAAGAATAGCTATGTTTACATGCTAATGGGGATCCAAATAAACCTTGAACCTTGAACTACTACATCTACTTGTACTGCTACTAGTGCTGAGTATTGTATGGGACATCCAAACCAATGAGGTATGGGCGAGGGAGCTGCATATTTTATATGTGAGATGAAGCTGTAAGGATCTGTACACGAGCATCATAAAAACTGACATCCTTATTTTTAGTGAATTAATTGTCTGTTGAATCAGGGATGAAATGGGTTTCCAGATTTCTCTCAGTGCTAAGTCGAGCCGATCGGTGGGTGGGTACCGCCGAGGAGGAGACACTTAGTTATTTGCGTGAGCTTAATGAAACTGAATGAGATTCATTTTGCTCTGCATTGCCCACATTACCATGAAATAAGAATGACATTGTTTAATAGAAGTGGAAGGAAAAAATGATCTACTCCTTATGCAGGACAGATGGTTGTTTGAACCAGAAAAAACCCTCTAAATTTTCTGATTATTTAGAGAAAGCATGGGCTGGAGGAAAGACAGCACTGTACAGATGGGATCCTTATTTTCTTTTTTTCTTTTCTATGGTTATTTGTCATGCATTATCACCAGAATGTACATGCCTGACTGTAATTGTAATGAAATGAGTATTGTTTATGGCTTTTGATGTAGCAAGAAGCTGAAAAGTTTATTTCATTGGGGTCTTGTAATCTCATTTGGGATGAGCCATTTAAGTGCCACTTAAAAAAATCATTCATTCATTCATTCACTACTACTACAGTTAGTACTACAGCTACATGACTAAAACTGCTGCTACTGTTACTACCACTAATACAACTGTTCTGCAACTAATAATAATAAACTTTATTTGTATTGCACCTCTTATACAAGAAATACAGCTTAAAGTGCTTCACATTACAGAAATTGCATGCACCAGTACTGCTTGTGCTACTACTACCACAACTACTACTATTGCTACTACTATAAATACCAGTATTACTATGACTACTGCTACTACTACTGCTATGCTGCTGCAACTAATATTGCTACAACTATTACTACTACTGCTGCTTTAATACTGCAGCTGCAACAATTATACTGCATAGAAGGGGTGATAGGGGATAGGGCGATAGGAGTTTAGATGATTTGTGTTTGTGTGGGTTTTCTTGAGGTGCTTTGGTTTCAAAAGCCACACAGATCAGGTGAACTGAGGAATATAAATTGTGCATGGCTGTTTGCCCTGTGATGGACTGGCAACCCGTCCAGGACTGTTTCCCTGCCCTCTGCCCCATGCATGCCAACATCAACCTGGTTTAAGAGAAAGTGGGTTTGGAAAATGAGTGGATGGATATTTATAAGAAGCTGATAACTCTTACAAAGTGCTGTACAACATCAATAAAAATGGTTGCAATATTTTAGCCAAAATGTGATTTAGATTCTAAGACAACTGTGCAAGGATTCACAGAAGTCAAGCCTTAATAAGAGCACAGATCAGAGTTTTCTAGTAATTAAAAGACAAAAATATAATTTAGTAAAGTCACATGAGTCATATGAGACCTGACCACAAAACACAGGGGCTATTTGATTTCAGGCCTGTCACACTGCTGCATGCAACATGGATGAGTAAAGACACTAATGGCCCTCTGTTTAACTTAGTGTACAACCTTGGTTTTCAGTGAAGGTTACATCCATTATCTGCTCCCTTTAGGCTATTAACTCTCCACTGCTAATCACCCCTCCCTCACTTGTTCTTCCTCTCCTGCAGTTATCACCCTACTGTCTTTTCCAGCTCACACCGATTATACTTTCCTTTGCCTACTACCTTTTTAATCTGTCACTGCTCTAACAGTGACAGATTAATAATAACTTTATGAGAAAAGATTAACGAGAGAAGAAGACGAACGTGAGCTACACTAGAAAAACACGCCAGCCTTAAAGTAATTTAACATCACATCAGGTGTTAATATGGAAAACATGTTTCCAAATGCAGATTCCAGAATTAAATTAAAATAAAATCTAGTATCAGAATCTCAAAAAACAAAACAAAACAAAACAAAGCAAAAAAACCTAAGGCACATTATTCTACTACTATCAAGAAGATGACTGTAATGTTTTTCATTTATCATTTATTTAATCAGGTGGTCTTGATGAAATCAAGATTCTTTTTTTAAAAGAAAAAAGAGTCCTGAGAACAACATGGAGTAGCAACAAAAGTGAAAATAACCAACTCATACAACAAAGAAAATACACTTACGTCATATGTTCCAGCTGTGAACCAGTCAGCAACAGACAGAGATATACATGACAATAAAAAAAAACTTGCAACATCATAAAAAATGAAATAGCATTCCTTTAAATGACAAGATTTTACCAGTCCAGTACTTTTGATTTATAAGGCTTTGATAACATCAGAATGTGTGTGTGGAGTATTTAAAATGAACCCGTCCTGTGATATGATTTTTTTCTCTTTATTTATCAATCTATCCTCAGTTTCTTGAACTTGCACTGAACTTATAACAGCCTTTTGATGTTGATGATTATAATTAAATGACTTCCTAAGATGGGTGTTTTTTTTTTTTTTTTTTTTTTTTTTTGCTGTGTAGTCACTGTGTGGCTGAATGTCCCATGAGCCTCTGGTCAACAGGAAGGAGGGGGGCCTCTGAATAAGGAAGCAAGGCTGTGATTGGTCAGGGGGAGGAGAGAGAGGGATGAGGCAGGGAGCAGTGAGAGAGGGACTGAATGGGACAGAGAAGGAGAGGAGAGCGAGAGAGGGAATGTGTGGGGACAGCAAGCAGATAGAGAAAGAGAGAGAGAGAGACAGAGAGAGACAATTGGTGGATTGTAGGTTGCAACACACTCACAAAGGACTGCATCTGTGTGTGTGTGAGTGTTTTGTGTGAATCTGTGGCATGCAAGCCTAACGGAAAGAAGCTGGCTGAAGGATAAAACATAGCAGAATGGTTGCAGGAAGGTGTCACTGAGTGAGTGTGTACCAGCCTGCTTGTCTCATGTTGTGTGGAGGGCTGCTCGGATTCAATTAAGCAATAATCCTCTTGAGGAAAAAGGATACAGAAGAGTGAACGCTTTTAGCTCTTCACACTCCGGCTGCGTCTCAGGCCAACAAACTCCTGTAGTAAAGCCATCTTGTTGACATCTTGATGAAGGCTATGGACTGTGGCAGGACATTTTGATCACTTGCTCACTCTCCTGAGTAGAAGTCCGTGTGTCCACAGCATACACAGAGCCAGCAGGCGGGACGGTGTGGCGAGCAGAAGGCACCCTTTGGGAGTACAGCAAGGTGGATTCTCTATGGTGAAGATGAGCGTGGATCCTGTGCAGGTGATGAGCGGACAGGTCAACGAGCTCAAAGTTACCCCGTCGTCCAACGGAGAGAGCAGGGGACCATGGGAGGAGAAAGAGTTTGACCAGGACCACCTGGGCCTCACCACCAAGCCAAAATCAGTAAGTCGGGACTGTCCACTACTCCCTGTGTCACTGCATCTGCACAATTCTCATTTCTGCCTGTGTGTATTAGGGTTCAGCTGATGTGGTAGGGTTTGAAGGCCAGTGCTAGAAGCTGCTGCTCAAGCAGAGGCAGAAGTACTGGTGAAAAACTATTCCAAAGTATAAGAAAAACCTATAAAAGATACTGGAGTGCTTTTTTAACTTTGTGAGATGTGAATGTGAAGAACACAAAGGTCAAACTAGAATCTTATGTCCACCCCTACATACTAATATAATTGAATTGAATTAAAATATGAATATTTTATACCAAAGTTCAATGTGTTTCCCTTTGTATTTTGTTTTTGTGGAGGTGGAAAAGCTTCTGAAACACCATTTAGACTATGAGACATCAGAGGCGCACAATGAAAATATCTTCTTTTGTCTGATTTTATGTGACAAAGCACAAAGTCTCCCAAGTGTCCCCGACTTTCAGTTTCCCCTCTGTTCTCCCTGTTCTTCCTATCTGGCCGGCCCTCTCCCTTGTCTCACCGCATTATTGTCTGGAGTCAGATGTTTACATGACCCACGTGCAGCTGAAAGTGTAGCTCAGGGGCCCGGAAAGGTCAACTGATGGTGTGTGTGTGTGTTTGTGAGAGTTACATTACACCCCTCACCCAACCCAAGTTTTAATGACAAACATGCAAGTGAAGACCTTGCACCTTGCAGAGCTGCTCTGGAGAGAGAAATAATCTCTCTGGTTGGGTCAGTGGAGCCAAAGAAGTTTAACCTGCTCTCCTGACATTTTCACACACATATTGGTGTGCAGTCTAACACAAACAAACTGGCAGTTTTGGCATCACCATTTGTCCCACCTCTAGCGCCGCTCTGCCCGGAGCCATTTCAAATGAAACTCCATTCTGCAAACAGGTTGACTTGAATCTGAGCTGCCTATCATGACACAAACACACTGGCAGGGCTTAGTGCCGTTAATAGCATTGCAGGACAGCGACATACTGTACAGGACAGGGCAGGATTTCCAGAGAAAGATGGGAGGAGGTGCTGGATTGGTGACAGAAAAAGAAAGGAAAGCAGCACATGTGAGAAAGTAGTGCAAGAACTACAGTAAACAGAGACAGAAACAGAAAAAAAATCGCAGGTTGAGGACATGGAAGAAGAGTGAGCACAGCATCAAGGATGAGGGAAGCTAAAGTTAAAGTAGTTAAAAGCTGAATAATCTCTCTTTCCCGCCTGAGGATTAGTGCGGCTGGCGTGGTGTATTTTCAGACTGCTAAGACACCGCTTAACCATCGATCAAAACATTACCGCATTAAGTTACTGCAATAAAAAATACGACACTGGTGGACAGAATGCGAACACAGCAGCCCACTTTAGCCTGCAACTCGGTGCACTTGAGCGTTTGCGTGTGTGTTTGTGTGCCCACGTGCTCACATGTACTCATATCAACTTCCGATTTATAAGATAGTGATAATATTAGTGCACATGGGGTTATTAATTCTAAATAATGGATTACACGGTAACAGATTATAGTGCCTTAATCCAAAAGAATGTCTCTTGATATTATGATGATGTATAATGTGATGTGGTAAACAAAAATGACCTCCAGCTGGTGAATTGTAATTTTAATACTTTATCTTTTTTCATTAACGTCCTACTTTCATCGATTTTAAACAACTTATTGCAGCATATACTATGGATTTATGTCATGGAACCTGTACTTTGCAAATAAAGAGGTCGGTAAGCAAAGATTAAGGGGTTTTCATCTCTCCTCCAAGAGTCTAATCTTGGTATAAATATGCAGCGGTGCCAGAGGAAGCGGCGGTATACTCTGAAGTCCATTCAAAGTGAATGATCCTGTCATGGTGCAGTTATACTGAAATCCTAGAAGGCGCATTATATTCCAATCTAACAAGACAAGCGAACAAAGTCATCCCGTGATGCATCTTGCCTGGTGTATTATTTCCCAGATACCCAGTCCACGTATGCACAACTGCTTACCAAAGAAAGCAGATGGCATGGGAACAATGATAGTGCCTTTGTTTGTGCTGCGTCATCTGATCATGCGTGTGACAGGTAAAGGCTTCCTCGCTCAGTAAAGGAATAGACCCTTTTCACTGCAGCCACACGCATTACTAATGACATTTATTAATATAAAGATGTGATTCATAACACCTGTGTTTACCCTGCTATTCATGTCTCCATTTTTTTCTGCTTTTTTGTTTGTTTGTTTTATGAAGAGTGGGACTTTTTATGAAGAGTGGCCATGCTTATGGTGAGGTAACTGGCACACTACAAAAACAATCCACATCTTATCAATTATATTTTATTCCGTTTTAAAAATCTTGCTTTTTCTAGAAAGAAGGGAGAAAAATATCAGTGAGATAATTCCACTTATTTCCCATTCACTCATTTCACCTGAGATTTTATTTTCTGGGAAAAAATGTTCATACAAAAAATGGTTGCTGTGAAAAAGGTCTATGCATTTCTTATCACTTGTTGCTCCAAAAGTAATGGCACTTTGCTTATTACTCCCTGGGAACATTATTTATGTAAAATTAATCAGGGAGAAGGTGTGTGATATAGGTTTTAGAGAATCTAATGAAACAGTACAGCAAATGATTTTCATGCCACAGTGTATGTTTATTGTTATTTAGCCTTTATTTTTTTCTTTGACTGCTTTCAATGATAGAAGATTGTTCTATTTGTGTCTAGAAACAGCCAACGGGCCTGCTAAGGACCGAACAGACTGCATCACAACTGGCCTTGTACTTATCTATAAATATACACCCCCACCAGCCCCTCCTCGTCACTTCCTCCTCCCTCTCTCTCACCTCTCTCTGTCCGTCCTTTCTCTGTCTGATGTTTGGAGAACTGTCCCATCTCTCTTCCTTTTATTCCCGGGTGAATGGAAGGGATGTTTCACACCCTCAGAAATGTAAATAACTGATGACTCCTGGCTCACACAGGAACCCGTGCTGTCAGGCCGGCAGAGCTCCAGCAGGATTATTGTGCAGTCTATTCCCTGCCGAATAGGGAAGTAGCTGTTGATGGTGAATTCAAGGGTTAAGGGAGTGATCAGTGACTTTTTTAGGCCAAAAAACAGCATCAGAATATCTAAAAATGAGTATTTATTTTCTTAAATATGTGGTATGCTTCAAATATGTCATATTTCTTTTCTTTTTTTTTGCACTGATTTTTAAATAGTGTCATATCACACAAAGAAAGCCTTTAAAAAAACATGAATTGCTTCACTTGAGTTCTTTCAAAAACATAGGGGAAAAAGTGATGAATAAATTAGCAGAAATGATCCAAAAATTACCCAAAAATTAGCAAAATGTTACCAGAAAATGACCAGAAAATTTGTGCAAGAAAAAAAAATTGTAAAACATGACTGGAAAATTAGAAAAAAATGGTTAAAAAAGGTAAAAAAAAAAAAAAAAAAAAAGAAAGAAAAAAAGAAAAATATTTATAATTATTATAAATATATAGTTAAATTAAATTACAAGGAGCTTTGCACCAAATTACTATAAAAATGTGTAAAAAAAATCCCATAAAAAATGAAATATTAAAAAAATAATAATTAATTTCGTTAAGAGGGTGAAATACCACCTTTCAAAATAGATATCAACAATTTCCTGAATTTTTACACTTTATCATTATACCAATCAGTGCTATACTGATGCTATTCAGTCACAGTGTGTTGGTTGTACCTAACTGATAGTATGACAAATCATGATCAGTAATGTATGTAGTCACATTTATTTGTCTTTTACATTGTACAAATCAACAAGCAGGAGGTCATAGCAGTCACTTTGTGTTACTGTGCAGAGAAAAATGAATTCTGATGGGTTTGACAGGCTGATGCCCAGACAGAGGGCAGGCTGTTAACACTACCTGTATCAGATCACAGCAGAGAAGTATACGCCTGGACCGGGATTAACTGCACACTGTGTGATCTGTCATTCATAGAGTAAACTGACTCATATGGATAAGCTGCAGCAAAGGTCTCACACAGCTCTGAGCAGCGTTCAGAAAGAGCAAAGTGCTCCTCTGTAACCCGCTCTGTCTTCCATCCTGCCACAGAGATATTTTCAGCTAACCTTTACACAAAAGCCATGAGCTATACACAACTGTCTATCCACTGTCTTTCTTCAGGTTGTGTGTTTGCAAATGGAAGGTTAAAGATCCTTGATTTGTGTATCGAGCACTGCAAAAATGATCTAATATCATTTCTCCTCAAATTCTGTCTTATAATTTTATTTTTCTTACAGTGAAAAATTATACTGATGGGGTGAAATGATTTTCTCTACTTGAATTTTCATGAACCAATTGTCTTGCGTCACAAAAATGATTGAAAACAATCCCAAATTACCTCACCCTTTTGACTGAATTTTTCACTTGACCTTAGAAATATTAGATTGATATCATACACATACTAAGACTCAATACCAGAACAAATCTGTATAAAAGATGTATTTTTTTCTTTTGCCTGTTTTATCATGAGCAAACTGGATAGAGTGTAAATGAGGTTCAATTGTAACAAGAATGCTCTCATGATGATCAGATGAATAAAAACAAATATGACCTGTCATTTTGCCAAGGTGACAGGGAGACGAGCCCGGAAGGTGGAGGGAGGAGTGTTCTTCGTAAGTATGTCACATCATCCCTTGTGGTGGGGTCAGATGTTGTTTCCGTGGTTACGATTATCACCTCTGCCCTTTCGTCTTCTATTAACCTCCTCTGTGACAGCTGTCTGATGTGTCTGCATGATCCTGGACACGCCCACCGTACTAACCAGCCCTTTGACTCAATGCATCATGACGTGTGGTGTCATGGCTGTAGATCCTGCGCTCACAGATGAATGCAAACTTTGTAACTTTGTAAACGTTTTATAGAATGAATCGTTGGAGCTGCGTTGATTACTACAACATGACAATGCTCTGATGACAACTAAGCTGCAGCTGTTGATGTATGTGAAAACCTTGCAACTTCGGTTTTGGTGATTTTCTGTTCTACCCTCAGCTGAAGGATTTTGGTCCTCCAGTGGGATGAGAAAATTCTTTAATCCCTGTAAATCCCCTTGAAAAGCAATTGTTAGTTAAAGCACAAAAATGCATTGTTGAAAAGCTGGAAATGAGGCAGCTCTACTTAGCTCCTAACAAGCTGGCATCTCCGAGGTTGTGAGGTTTTCATCCAACAGCGGCAACATTTTGTTGTCATCATCTCATTCTGTTAGATTCACATTGCCATGTTATGAGCAAAAGACGGCAAAGTTATAGATTTTGCTTATTTTTGCAAATGCTTTTCTCTGTCCAGCGTTATCTTCAGCCTATTCTTGCACTTTTGGACTTACTGTACATACATTTCTGTTTTCTTTTTTCACCCTGAGGAGGTTCTCTCTTTCTCTCTTTCTGGTGACAAAATACAGCTCGTCTTATCAGTGTGGGGTACAAACACCACGGCTGTACATGCCTGTGTTTGTAGTCAAAGCCGCATGGAGGCAGAACCCACCGGTAGGATGGAAGTGCTGTGCATTTGTTAACCATTTTGCCTTATGCAGGTTCTCCACTCCCAGATTGCTTTGGGGAGTCTGTTCTGACATACATCTATATATTTATATCTATATCTATTTATCTATCTCTATAGATATATAAAAATATAGATATGGATATATATATAGATATATAACAGCAAACAATTCAAATTAGGGCTTTACTGACAGGACAGGGGGATTTCATACCCTGCCACAGAGGTAATGCAAGGTCAGAATAATCATAATAACAACTGATAAGCAATAAACAATGTCACTCCCATTTTGTTTAAGTTCGTGTGTGTGAACTGCTCCATCTCTCTTAACATTAATTGGGATCTTCTTGTTAAACTTGGGTTCTACTTGAATGATTTTCTGAACAAAACAATTTTCTGACTTTGATATGGGAGAGGATTAGTCCTGCGTCACATGTGACGATGCACGCACACCCCCTGTGTGTGTTTATAGGTAAGTAGGTGAGATGTCAGTGGGCAGAGAGGCATTATGAGGGAACAGGGCCAAACTGACAATGGCACCGAGCTAAAGTCAGCCTGTGGCCTATTTACCAGGATGCAGCACAGCCATTAGGCCTGCTGGACAAATATGCATGTGCGCAAACACACAGAGCACACATAATGGACCGAGACACACACTGATTGATTGGCACGTGTAATTATTTTGGGCTGTAGTCCTCCTTTTCTCTATTTATAGAGATTGTTATTACTTGAAACTGTTTTGATAAATGCTGTGCATATTATAATCCAAGGCCCCTCTTTGAAAGACCATATCTAAATTCATACACATGCAGGTGCACGCATATAGAAGGAGCCACAGGCCTTTATGCATACTTGCACTCTCATACACACACATACACACAGAGTCAGTTATGCTGCCGCCTTTCCCACTGTGCTTTAAATTAGACCCTCGACCCATGCTGCCCATCTGCACCTCCCCCTGCCCCCCTCATCACCCAGCCGTCACTTTTTTTCAGCTGCTCGATATGGGGCATTAATGCTGGCTGCCCTGGCAGGAATGCCACCCCCTCCCCACACACACTCCAACCCCCAAACCTCGAGTATAAACACACACATTAGGTAACATGAGCACTCACGGCGCCACCGTGCCATTTTGAATAGTACATTTGACTCCATGGGGGGAAAACCTTTAAGGGTAAGTACTAGGCATGCAATTGCACATTTGCAGGCAAAGTTAACCCCCCCACCTATACCCCCTCATCAAAATCATCATGTCAGCATGGCTCTGGGATTGCATGTCCCTGTCTATTTCACACATCAACAGCCAGACAGCAGTGACTTACATAATATGTACACTCACTCAGAGGTATTGAAAAAGAAGTAGAAAGGCAAGGTCCATTGTCAATTTTCCACAATAGAAAGCAATTCATTTTCACGACCAAAAAAGCCACTCTCATGACATTGAGCACATAATTGTACCTTTAGGAGTACAATGGCTAGTCACTGGGGCAGCACCCTCTAAGGCACAGCTTGTGTACCCTTGATATTGGGTACTTACTTGTACCCTTGTGGTTTGTACCTTATTGGACTTTAACATTTTGGGGAAACTATCATTATCAGAACCATAAATCATTATGTAATTTGGCAGATTTCAAGGGTGGAACCAGTTGGCAATAAACAATGAATTCTTTTGTCATCTGCACTTTTGGTGACTCAATCAGAATTGGTGGGCAATTGGGGTAAATATTTAGCTTTATAGGTCCTACACATTCATAGCTTCAAAAATAAAAGACATAATAGAGTGTTGTGAAAGTCATGTCGTCATTTTCTCATATGGGTGCCAATAAAATGCGATAGACAATTTGGGAAATGGGTGGTATTGTGGACCTGCAGGCATACTCTCTCATTGACTCATGCATTTCCCATGATTCGAAGTGACACCACTCTGCTAATGATAGATCCCCATTAATCTGCTGTGGTTCCATGATGATGATATGCCATGGCAACAGATAGTGAGCATGACCGTGATTCAAATGTTCAACAATCACTTGCATGAACTGAGCTGGCATGTGTTAAAATGTTTTTGCATGTAGCCGAGCATGCACTCTGGCGATCATTTTCTCTGAAGTTCTAAAATGGCTTTTTATGATGTTGCCCTAGCAAGTCCTAGTAAAGATGTTTCACCTGCACAGCACACACACAGTAAAAAGGAAACATCTAAAGAATGGCAGGCCCCTGACTGTCCTGTGTAGCTTTCTGTTTTCCCCTCCAACATCACTGTGTCGGAGTTGTGCTGTGCTTTCCCTGATGGCACCTTGACTGTCTTGATTTCAAACTGTGGTTAATATGATTTCATATGTACCATTGCAGTTTGTTCTGTATCCTATGAAATAATTGTGTGTAATGCTGTATGTATAATCTACAAATTTAAATGTTTTAAGTATACTTTCCAACTTCCAGATAATGACACCAAATATGTTGGCTGGTAATTCAGAGAAAGTCTTTTGTCATTTATATGTGGGATATTTTACATGAATTAAACAATATAAATTACTAACTATTTAGCAGTACCTTAGAATCAAGTCTTTCTGGAAAAAGGGATCTGACAGAAATGAAATTCATGTATATTTTTTGAGGAGTAACAAACTGAATAAGTCATGATAATAACTCATTCTCACACTAAACTAGTTTACGGCAAAAGTAAGCTTTTTAATATTAATGAATCGTGGTTGTCCAGTGCACTTGGAGTTTCACATTCATACGGCTGCATCTGTTGTTATTTGCACACCAGCTAGTGACTGACTGTGCGCACTGGGCATTTTCCAAACGGTGTCCTCGTTTGACTGAGGTTGTTGACAGATGGACTGACGTCTCCCATTTCTGCAACACCTGTCCCTTCTCTATCCTCTGTATTTTCCACTCAACCTCGCGCTTTTCCTTTCTTCTCCCTCATATTATTCTCTTTCTCTTTCCTCCTCCCTCCTTGTCTGCAGCCCAAGCCGGAGAATGCGGTGACCATTGCTGTTTCCTCTCGGGTCCTGTTCCGAACAGAGCGCGAGCAGAAGGTGTTTGAGCAGAAAGGGGTGGAGGAGTATCTACAATACCAAGTTGAACATGAGAACGAGCCCTTTGCCCCTGGACCTGCTTTCCCCTTTGTTAAGGTCAAGGACACGCAATGTATAAACACGTCTGATGATCTGTATGCTCACGCCTGTACATAAACGTACGCTTTCAGATGTCCAAAATTTAAAAATCCAGCTCTTTGGACAGGTTCACATCTGAAGTTTATCTCAGTGACACATTGTTGACATTAGAGTTTGATATAGGTTTGTAAAAGCTGATGCCAGTATTTTTGGATTGAAGTTGGTCATCAGTTTCTGCACTCTTCAGTTTGAACATTTTTGTGTTAAAAAAAAAAGAAAAGAAAGAAAATCAAAATAGTATTCAGTGTCTCTCCCAGGCAATGTGGAAAAAAAAATCTCTAAAACTACAACATCATTCTAAAAACAATAAGTCAACAGTGGTCATGAGGTCCCAAACAGTTGAACTGGGCGACTTTTTGGGCTGTTGGTGGCGCTATGGAAGGCTACGGTATAGATGTTCGATATAAATGAAAAAAACATCTCTTCCCAAGGGTTTGTCAAATTTGACTCAGCAGTATAGAGATATTGAGCATCAAGCTTAAGGCATTGTTGGCCTGGTGGTGGCGCTGTAGTGAGCCAATCAGGTGTACACTGAAAATGCCAGACTCCAATGTTAAAATCTATCATTACGTCAAGTTTCAACCAAAACAGGCCGACCGATGCTCAGAAATCATACATGACAGACAGGGCCCAGTCCCTAGTCTCATCCCCGGTTGTTGAGGACAACAATAATACCAATCTACACATCCTTGTGTGTAATCCATTCAACACGTTGAATTAGATTTCATGCGGCTCAAAGTACTCAAACAAATTGCATCATATCCATCGTATGAGAGGTGGACAATACTGTCTTGGTTGATATCCAGTACTTAATGAAATGTCACATGGCTGAGCAAATATGTGGCTCCCACCGTGCTGACATGCATACCGGATGTTCTCACATGTCATCTTTGTGTGGACAGCTGACTTCACCTGAACTGACTGTTCACACTCCCTTGTTGTATGCCAACAGGCTCTAGAGACGGTGAACTCTCGCCTCAGGGAGATGTACCCACAGAGTGAGGAACTGTTTGATATCGTTCTGGTGACGTACAACCACGCCCATGTGGGGATCCGACTCATCAACACCATCAACCATCACAGTGAGTTCTACAAGCATCATGTTGACAGCATCATGTGCACACATTCATGAATTTAGGCCATTGTCTCAATTTCCATATGGCCCAAACAGTCCTAATTAGACCACTGTAAAATATCCCTCTCAACAAGTCATTAATTCTGCTTTTGAGCCTTAAAATGTTATTTTTCTTAACTCAAGTGGAGAAATCCGCCAGTATGGTGAGACAAATTACAAAATAATTTATCTTATTTCGAATCTTTGAATTTTTTTGCAACCAAGAGAGAGTAATCTTGAAATAAGTAAGACCATTCCTCTGTATCTTGAATCAATACTTTGGAAACAAGCAAATTTGCTCTTGACATATTTCAATTATGTTAGTCGTTAGTCGTTTCAAAGCTGCAGCAGTCAGCTTTCCACTTTGGCAGTAAGTGGCAGCAAGAGAAAACGGCTTCTACTTTTGAAAGTTTGAAAGACTTCATCACCTAGAAATTATATGGTGTGACATCAGTAGATTGCACGTTCCTTGGACCTAAATTTCATCTTCTTGTGGCTGGTGGGGCTGGAGTGGTGATGGCAAAAACAATAAGCGTGTTCATCACTGGAGTGTCAATTGTTCTCACTACCGTTTAGAGGAAAGTTTTGAATTTCATTCATACGTTTCAGTTGTCACTTCTTGTACTTGTAGAAGATTTCCCACCATAAAGGATATATGCATTTCATTTGGACAAATCTCATTATCCTTCAGCGACTCCATTAGTCAGTTGAGACATGCTCACCTGTTGCAAACATTTAAACTGATAGGACAGGTATGCTTGTAACGCTCGAAGCTCTTGCCGAGAGCAGCATGAAGACTCCATGGTGAATGACTTGTGAAGATGGCTTCAATGGAAAGCAATGGTTCCTGTCGGATCAGTACACTGCAACTGACGTAGGTTCTGCTGTGGTACAAACAACAAAGTGTATGAACAGCTGATTCACAAAATCCTTCCCAGGGAACTTTCGTTGACCTTGTGATGACATCTTCACAGGCAAGCCACTTCCTGTTAAGCCCCTGGGATGTTTTCAGAATGCTCAAACAGATCTGCTGGACGGGTCGAGCTCGAGATTGCATCCTGTGGGACGCTAGAATAAGTCAAGAGGCTTAAAGTTAGGCCGAACAAAAACAAGTCCGAGCAGAGTAGCCAAAGCAACACCAAGGTTTCCAGATGGTTCCATGTCAGATCTCTCTGGTGGATCTCTCTATGAGAGGCCAAACACACGAAACCCTACTGTGACTTGGAGAACCAGAGCAACAAGCAAAAGGAAACATAGCTTCTCTGAAGTCAAAGATTGAGTTTATCCAACAGTATTCCTGCAGCGAAAGCTAGTACTGGGTCTTCATGGGTGGCATTGGGTGGATAACACAGTAATAACAGAACATAGTGAGAAAGAGAGAGAGAGGGAGAGAGAGAGAATTTGAAACTGGATATGGGTACCAATTAGTCTCAGTATTGTCACTTTATTTTGGAGACAAATTCATGTACAAATCCATCAGTCATCATATTCTTAGACTGTGGCAGTATCTTGAACACAGCTGCTGTTTGGATGAGGTATAGAATTCCAGTCCTTGTTCAGACACGACACTGGATGATCGGGGCAATGAGGCACTCCCAGCCTGAATTCGAGTCGAAAATGAGTCCCATTAGTACTGTGGTGATGCTTTATCTGGACTGTCCAGTGTTAATACTCAGCTAGGTATCAGCCTTGTATCAGTTGAGTTTCACAGCCTATCAGTCCGGGAAGTTAAAGGGATAGTTCACCCATTTTGAAAACTTGAGTAGTAGTGGTGCTATCCACCACTCCAGCACTAAGTAACAACGAGAGAAAGACAGCATCACTACTGTCCTGCATAACAGCTAGGGGGAAATGAAACACTAGCGGTGTACGGAGGCACCACAAGTTGTATTTGTATTTGTATTTGTTTTGGGTCAAAATAATTTGGATTCGAATTCAGCAAATAAGTGGGCATGGCTTAAACTGGAAGTAATTTATTATGTCCTTAATCACTGGATATTAACCACAAATAAAGATGAAATTCCTGCTTATTAAACCTAGATAGGTTTAAGAAACCCACTCTAACAACAA
Organism: Myripristis murdjan; assembly: GCF_902150065.1. Taxonomy (NCBI): domain Eukaryota; kingdom Metazoa; phylum Chordata; class Actinopteri; order Holocentriformes; family Holocentridae; genus Myripristis; species Myripristis murdjan. Next base: position 25,280,068 of record NC_043990.1, on the reverse strand, counting down.
TGTATTCTGTGAATCAAAAGATATATTATTCATATTTTTTTGTGCACTGTGACTGTTATCGTCTATTCTTTTGGTCTATCTCCATCCGCCAGGTGGGAAAAGATGTAGTTTCTGGATTAACGCTACTTCAAATTACAGGGCAGCATGTCAAAGACAGCTCAAGTGGCATTATCGTTGGCAAGAAAGCTCAGACTGAGGAAATAAAATGTATTATTATGCATTATTGTATGATTATTTTTTGCCAAACTTTTGGAAAAATCTTTGGAAGGGTAATTTATTCAGCAGGAAGCCATTATTGGTTACTTGCTGACTATGGATTCAGATTCGGGTGCATCCCACTATAACACTATAAAAACTTTTCAGCTATTCAAAAAGAATTTCAACTGTCCCCTCAATTTTATATCAACCTGTCCAGTGCAAATACACAACTTAGTGTCAGAGTTTGTACATTTTAGGGTCAGGGCTAGGTTGATAGAGTTGATTAAGCTAATTATCAACATCAAACAGTCCAAATAAAATGCTACCAGTATTGCCAGATGTAATAAAAAAAAAAAAAAAAAAAAAAAAAAACTGCCAGGATGTAATAAAATAATGTCACTTCCCTAAAACTTCTCCATTTCCAAAACATGCACAGGACTTTGGCTGGATGATATTGGTTCACAGGCCATTGACAATTCATGTGGTGCCATTCATGCATATTGGCGCATATATTCAATATTTTGATATGGGAACACACCTAGCCCATGCAGCGTTCATCTTAGAAAGTGCTGTGAGAGAAATTATAAACTGATCCACTGTAGTCGTCCTTTGATGTGAAAGCAGCGTCTGCTAAGCCCTGCTGAGTTCCAAGTGTCCTTTCCATATTACCATGCTTTAGATCCTCTGCATGGGTAAATAAATAAGTCATATAATGATAGATGATAAGACAACATCAATGGAGACCAAAAAAGACACAAAAACATCAATGGGGAGGACATCTCCCCCTGTGTGACTCCCACGCTCCGGCACCGTCTGAAAGGGAACGACGGCTCTTGAGGTTTGAAATGATGAGGGGCAGCGAAGTGCGAGGTCAAACTCAGCACAGGCAGAGCACAAAGCAAAATAAACCGCTGAGGAAATCTATCGAGGGCAGCTCTCAGAATGATAGATAGACCTCTCAAGGGCTTCAGAAAGCAACTTTTTCCCCTCCGTCTATTTAAGTTTCCGTCGTCATGTCCGTCTGCTTGCCGTCAGCCTGTATATTTGTCTGACTGCCGCTGTCTTTGTCTCAGTGTGTTTCACTGCTTGTTCACACTGCAGGCAACTTGGCTGATAGGTCAGTCTATTCCGAATGACTGCGGGTGGTGAGTTATGTTGAGGGCCTACAAAGCTGTGACCATTAAAAATAAGCTATGCAGAATATTAATAGATGATAATAAATACATAATTTTGTAGAGTATTATTGCTCATATGTCATCACTTAATAAAGGAGCATACAGGATACTGAAAATAAACAGAGAGAAAAATGTTTCAATTGATCTCAGTGATGGATGCATGGATGTTTATTCCTGCAGTCTGTCATATAAAAGTTGTGGGAGGCTTTGAATGGCTGTAATCAATTTCATATCCATTCTGCATTTGCCAGGCAGAACTATTGTTGGTGAAACTAAATCGTAGAGGCAGAGACATCTCCAGTGAATGGACTACTGTTGTTTAGACTGCTCACCAGTACCTCACAGTGTGAATGTGTTATTAGTTCTTTCCCTTCAATGCTGCAACTTCACAATTTGCCAAGTGACATCGAGAGGCAACTGTTCGAATTTTTTTACTTCAGTAACGGGTGTTAATTTGATCTCAGTAAACTACACACAGCATTTTTGTGTGTACACACCCAGCCAGTCTGCGATGCTTTATACAGACAAAAGAGGCAAAAATATCAAATGTTAAGGAGACCAATTTCTGTTTCCTTCTGCTGTTTTTCACAAGCAATGTGACATGTTTTTTTTTCCTAGGTGGTTTTTGTTGTGGTGTTTCTCAAGTGCAATACCCATCATCTAACAACCAAACAGCATGGGTGGTACTATGACTACTATTGTTTTGTTTGGATTTTCTTTTGATCAAGTTTGAGTTTCTGTATCTTTAGAATGGCAAATGCAAAGGCTTCCATGAAATGATTATTGAATCAATATCGGTCAAATTTGATAGTTTTATATCACATGGTTTGAGTGTGATTCATCATTTTTTTGTGCACCAGAAAGATTTCCCACCAGCGACAATAGTCAACAGCAGGATTTACTTTGGGCAGACAGGGCAAATCTGTGGCATTTCAATTTAAAAGGGTTGTTCCTCTCAGTTAGAGCCTCACATCCTGATTTGGCCTGTAGATGGATCTGCTTTTACATAAAAATCTCGCACAGTGCCACTTTTAACAAATGCCTCAACCTTGCAGTCCCACTTTACTGCAGTTGCTCATCCATCTCTGCTGCTGTTCTGTTTTGCTCACCGTTTCTCTATCAGTCTTCCTGTTATCCCTCATTTTCATTCGACTGTCACCTTCACCCTCACTCAGACTCATTCAATCACTTCGTCGCTCCCTCCTCCACATGCACTCTATCCATTATTTTGATTATGCGTTGTCCAAGGCCATTAGTTTAGCCCTCCTCACTCTCTAACACAGCCCCTCTCTTTATAAGTATCAGCTCATCTTAGGATGCAGTCATGTCTCTCATTACGTACTACCAGTCTGCTTCCATTCTCCACATAGTCCAACTAACTGCTCTTTACATCAGGTCAGAGCAGCGCATTGAAAGAGCCTCCCTCAGCCAAAATGCAAACAGACACTTTCCCACCGGTCTTAGTTCCCCCTCCTTCTCGTCTACACAGCCCTCCCCCATCCTCCACCTCCTCTTCACCCCTCAAAATAACCCCTTTCTTGGACCCTCTCCCTGTCTGAAGTGCTCCTAACTTTATCCTGGCACTGCTTCGTTTCTCCTCTCCGTCCACCACCGACTCCCAGCCACAATGACGCAACATTTGCCCGATTATCTTCCTAGGTTCCTTAAAGAAAAGTGTTTTCAAAGGAGAGCGTAGGAGGTGATTCAAGTGCTGATTTGTGTTTCACTCTGCGGTTATGTTCCCATGCAAATGTCAAGCTGGATTTGAGGGGGAAACGAAATGCCGCAAAGAAATAAAAATTCAAATGTGCTTCATAAATAGTAAATATATATGTATTTTTAAAGAATTTATAAGCATTTTTTATGTTGCACAAGTTTTTATTATTCTTTGGTGTCAGTTAATGCTGGCCAGTGTTCATGTTGTTTGAAGACAAAAACAAATAAATGCAATATTACAGTGCACTTGATTCTGCCACCATGGAGGGGAGCAGCAGCAGATATGATATTTTTGGCAGGTTGTGGTGGGCTCAGGCTGCAGTGCCATCATATATTACATAATTACACTGACCAAAAACTTTTCCAACTCCAACATAAAACCTTAATTTACATTTTATTTCAGTGTAATGTCACCTTTTCTAATGAAATACATCATAATTTGAATCAAAATACAGTGTGCTGGTGTTCATTACAGGGATCATGTTGCAGCCTTTGGAGGCTAAAAACACTGATTTGTTTTGCTTGGTCGTTCCTTTTGTCCCTCAGATCTGTTCATTGAGAGGTTTTGCATGACGGGGGGAAGCAGTCCTATTGGCTACCTGAAGGCCTGGCACACCAACCTCTACCTGTCTGCCGACGCCGAGAAGGTCAGGGAGGCGCTGGCTGAAGGTGAGCATGAAAGGTGCCTGCGATACATATTTGCACACACACTTACACATACACACTTAGTACTGGCAAAGCTACAGTATCTTGGATTTATTTACTAAAGTAACTTCAAAAAGTAGTTAAATAATACAGACAAAACTGCAATCCAAACCAAATAGCTTTGTCTGCTGTCATCATAGGAAGACGAGCAAACAGCATTAAGAAAGCAGCTTTTGGCTGTAATGTCCATGACTGATGCATTTTCACTCAGTCTGAACCTAAACCCACGGAGGGGAGCAGCAGCAGATATGATATTTTTGGCAAACAAGGACTCTTAGCTGGTTTTGTAACATATGACTGATACAACTGTGCCATTTAAATGGGTAAATAATTTTTTCGAAAATATGAAAACCATTTTCATAGCCTGCTATACCTTTTATGGCCCAAACAGTTGCTGGATGCAGTAGATACCAATGCCTAAAAATGGCAAAGAAGTAAGAAACTACCACACAAAAAAAAAAAAAAAAAAAAAAAAACCTACTTCCGAAAATGCTACTTATCGCTGCACACACATACACACACACACACACACACACACTTGTATCGTGGAGCACACAATATACATTCTGAATGTCTTCTATTTGCATAATAACGAATAGCAGAGATTGACATCTTCTCCAGCTCCCCGGCTGAAATGAAATTACCATAAATCAGCATACTCATCACTTTCTCCTTGTGTATTTTCTTGAAGAGATTCTCTGCATGATTAGATATCAAAGCCAACACTGAAGGGAGTAGTAACATCCCATTCAGGAATTCACATGACATTTTCTCTGGTTCAGAATGTTTCCATCAATATTTATGAACTTGGACCACGATCTCTGAAAGCAGAGAGAGTGAAAGACATTAATATATGACATTATCACGATGTACAGTATGACAAGATGCAAGGAAAGTGATGTTCATGAGATTTCTGGCGGTTTAAATTTGTTCAGTGCAACATCATCGCTGTCAAAAAAGAGCATACACTTTAGACGACCAGACCAAGACCAGACAGGCGTGCAACCAAAACAAATGCAAAATCCTGCGGAGCCACTTTGTTCCACAAGGAGGTACAACAAGATGGATTAGAGTGGATTCAAAACAGTTGTCAAACTAATTCTAAAATGGGATTTGGCCTTAGCGTGGCATGTTTCAGCATTTGTACGCAAATGCTGGAGTGGGTTTGTGTGTGTGTGTGTGTGTGTGTGTGTGTGTGTGTTTGCGCGCGTGCGAGTTGAGTGGTGAGGTAAAATTAACTGGTGCGGTGAATGAATGTAGAGGTGACTTCAAAGACATTTTTCATGTGACATACAAGCTTAATGTCACTTATGCAATGACTCAACAGGAAGTGCACTCACACACACAGGAGGAAGGGGAGATCGTGCCCCTGACATTTTACTTGAAAGGTTTTAATTAGCGGCTTAGCCATTTCTAAATACTGCACGTCAATTACATTACCTGGCTCTGTTTCAAACCTTTTTTTTTTTTTTTTTTTTTATAACAGTAATAACTTTATTGAAAGCATTTCTAGTTTGCTCTACACTGCAAAAAGTCAAAATCTTACCAAGATTATGTCTTATTTCAAGTAAAATGTCTTATTTCTAGTCAAAATATCTTACTACACTTAAAATAAGACATGATCAGCACAGAAATTACTTGTCTTTAGACAATTTTCACTTGTTTCAAGTGAAAGTCTACTTGAAACAAGTGATAACTGTCTAGAGACAAGTAATTTCTGAGCTGATCATGTCTTATTTTTAAGTGTAATGAGATATTTTGACTAGAAATAAGACATTTTTACTTGAAATAAGGCAAATAATCTTGGTAAGAGTTTGACTTTTTGCAGTGTATAACTCTTTAACACAAAAATAGTTGCTACTTAATCTGACCCTGATGTAAAATAACTAGGCTCTTAAAATAAGAAAGATATCAAATGAAGTGAATATATAAAGAAATGTCTCTATTTGATCCAGCTGCCATGTTAGATGAGAACATTTCTTATATGTTTGTCTGCAAGGATCAAAGTACTATTGCTTATCTTTTAGTTCCCTTTGGGGTTTGTTCATCCACCATCTTAAGGTAAATAAATCTTCATCTGCCTGTAACTAAGGTATTATTTTGACTCGCATCATGATTTGTTTGACTGCTGCAGCAGATATGTGTGATGTAGCTTTGTCTCTTTGTGTTCAGGCATCGCAGCCGCCACCATGTTCATGCCAGAGAAGCTGACGGAGGTGTCAGAGTCGCAGCTCAGGGTGGCGTTTGATGGTGACGCCGTCCTCTTCTCTGATGAGTCGGAGCGCATCTTCAAAGCTCACGGCCTGGACAAGTTCTTTGAACATGAGCGGGAACACGAGGACACACTACTCGATCATGTATGTAGCGTTCCCTGGAAGTCTGTCTACACATTCTCGTTCTTTTACATACTTGTATCCAGAGCAAAAAGAGGCTTTATGTATTTTATAACATTGGGCAAGATTGTTTACTTTAATAGAGACACTTTAATAGAGGTCGTAATTCATTTGGTGTTGGGTGATTTCATGTCCCGTCCTGAGGAGCATGCTGTGAAAACTGGCACTAGCATTAGACCAACACCATGTAACCTCAGTCACATGTAGATGATTGGCATTATTGTGAACCCCACTGCAGTCCTTTGCAAGGGACGCCCACAAGCTCTGTGATTGGATAGAAAACATGCTGTGCCTGTTGCCCATTTACTAAAACAGCCTTGATACGTCAGCTGGGAAAGCCCTCACCCAACCATAACCATTGCTGTGTGTCATCCCCTCTCTCTGCCCTGTCCCTCCTGTCTCTCTCCGCTGTGTCTGTCTAGCAAAGAAGAAATGCCCAAAAATAATCTTTAAAAAAAGAGGGATTCAACCCATCATCTAATGTATTGGTCTGTTGGATTGCCTGTCGTTTTGAAAATGTCGCAGTGGGCTATCTACACACTCCAGCTACAAACTGAGATCCAGTTATACCCTCACATACCTTCTCTTTTGTCTTGTCCTATCATAACCTCTCCTCCTCCTCCTCTCTTGCAGGGTCCTCTGAAGGGCTTCCTGGAGGCGCTGGGGAAGCTCCAGAAAAAGTTTTACGCCAAGGGCCACCGACTGGACTGTCCCATCCGGACCTACTTGGTAACGGCCCGCAGTGCAGCCAGCTCTGGCATCAGGGCGCTCAAGACGCTGAGGGCCTGGGGCTTGGAGATTGACGAGGCCCTCTTCCTGGCCGGGGCACCAAAGGGCCCCATGCTGGAGAAGATCAGGCCCCACATCTACTTTGATGACCAGATGTTTCATGTGGAGGGAGCAGCAGAGATGGGCACTGTCGCTGCCCATGTCCCCTACGGCATTGCTCAGAAACAACCCTGCAAAAAGAGCACTAATGCATAGGAACGCAGTAGGACTCTGGGTGCCAGTGCCACAGACATTGGGCCTGAACTGGTAATCATAGAGGGATGAGATGAAGAAACAGATCTAAAGAGGGAGAGAGGTATGAGGAGCTTTGGACTGCATGGAATGATGAAGAACTTGTACTGTAAAGTTTATGGGAATGCATCATTTCCATAATGTAGCAATCTTTCTTGTCAGTTTGTTTATCACAATGTAAGCTGCCATAGCTCCAAGCTATGACGTCAGGCATTAGATAGAGGTCTGGATAGAGGTTATATACAGGTCTGCAACCTGAGACCATCTGGATGCCAAGTGTTTCTCAAATCAAAGCTTGACTCTACAGAAAAAGGCTCTCAGTGCATGGGCTCACTATCAAATCTTGCTCTGTATGGGATTTTCAAAGGCATTTGTTTGCAATGGTAACCTGACTCCATTTCTCTCTCTACTGCATGTCTTTATTCTGACAGAAGACATCTGTGAATGCTTGCTTTTCATGAGGTATCAGCTGAATGGCTTGACTCATTGACACTTACAAGACTACTGTGTTAAGTAAAGCAGAGACTCCGCTCCCCCTGAAGAGTGCGGTCCTCTATTCTTCACTGTATATCATCAATCGATGAGCCATAAGCATAATGCAGGGAGATGAAGAAAACAGCTATATCATGGTGTACTGTAGCACGTCAGTCAACATTTGAACATCTGATGTGTCGATCACTTTAAAGAGTTTGATTTTACAAGAATGTAAAATAATTTGTCTGCCACTGTATGTACTTCATATTACTAAACTTAGAAATGTTATTTTGTTCACTGTTTAGTCAGTTGTATTAGTCCAAAGCAAATACAGGATGCCATACATTTCAGTTAGTGCCTTAGGTTTGGTAATTACACTGAAGTGCTGTAGGTTATTTCTCAAAAGTTACTCTGGTGGACTTTCACGTTAATACACATGGCAGTGGTGAGGGATGGAAAGTGCCTGTGCTTTGTGTTGTGGGTCTTTGAATCATTAAAGAATAATTTTGTGCTGGAATAGCCTGCATTATATGAGAACTGTAAGTTCCCACAGTGCAATTATGCAAAAAAAAAAAAAAAAAAAAAAAAAAAAGTACATTATAATCAGAGAAAAATGAATAAACTGTATGTAGCTGTCCCTACTGAAAATACTACATCGTACATTGCATACCTCTTTCACCATAAATGATTTTAAGATTTGCTAAATTATATATTAAAAAATTAAGACATAACAAGTAAATATGTTATAATTTTTTTGCACGCGGGAATTCACGGCTTGGTTGCTGGGCTGAGACACAGAAAGTATGTGTGTATGACATGTATACCTCCCAGTCCCATGATGATATTATTGAGTTTGGGCTGAAAATGTGCGAAATGGTCCTTTAAACTAACAAAATATCACAATAAATGGTATAATTTGGTGTATAATAGATATCTTCATCTGCAACAAGTGGATGATCCAGTACTTTGCTTTGCTCCAGCAGCTGAAAAATGCAGCTCCACAACATCACTTGAGTTTTTATGTTGTCAGTGAATATAAATTTTGTAATGTAAAGTGGCGAGTAGCGCCATTCTCACATTGTTTTAGCAAAATGTTTTAAATGTTACAGTATATCCCAGGAAAACTGTGCGTGATTTATCACTTTCAACTCATTGTACTATGGCAGTAGGAACCAGAATTTCATAATTTCATCCATTTAATGTCATTGGTTCAATAAAAAGAGAGGATATGATGTATTTAACTTGTAATAGACCCAATATTGAATCCACTGTCCAAACTCAACAGAGACATATTGACGTATTTTGAGAACTTTGATTAGTCTAGATACTGTACAGTTTGATTTAATTTTAAAAAAGGCTATTGCTTATTATCGTCTGAGCTAACAATGCACAAACACATCTGTCACAGTAGAATGTGATGAAATAAATATTACAGTAACACTGCATTCAGAAAGAGTGTGTGTCAGGGTTCTATTATTCAATTAGCTGTGCAGTACTGCCCTCTGCTGTATGTCAAGGTTAATGAGAGGATACAGGCAAGGCAGAGCAAGGTGGCACAGATCCATGTTAGGAAGTTTAACAAAGTGATCAAAAACTCATTTAACCTCAGACTTTATGTTTTTTTAATGATATGAAAATTTTAATTTGCCTCCTTTGGCTTTCCTTAATACCATGGCTGCCGTGGCCTTTTGCAAATGCCAGTTCATTTCACACAATCCTGTCACCACTGGCAAGTCCTCAGATGTCTTCCACCTACATTTAGCTGTGGTTCATCACTCCTCATTACCTTTTCAAAGCCTCAAAGCTCAGAAAAGTGACAAGCACACCAGGTCCATTCAGGTTCATTGCCCATCCACAAACATATCATCAAACGCTGTGAATTTTTTTTGCCCTAAAATGACAGCTGAACGAGCAGAAGATAAAGTTTCGACAGACAAGCAGCCAGACCAGCCAGACCAGCCCGGACTTCAGGGCAGCAAGAATAAATTCTGTTAGCGTCAGATGTGGCGTGTCAAATTCAAGTTTAAATTGGCGACTTGCTTTGCAGCCAGATGCACTGTGGGCTAGAAAACACCTGTTGCATCTGATGTGAGAAGAATATCATGTTTTTGCTGGACTGAAATGAGTTGCCTCTTAAATCCACTTTGCGAGAGCCAATGATATGCACTTCTGCAGTCCACCATGTAGTGGCAGCATTGGCATATCTTCATCATCACTCACACTTTCTGACTGAGATGAAAAGTACATAGAGATGCTGGGAAATAATAGTAGAGCATTTTTGCTTTTTTATGCTTCCCAACAATTTCATTGATTGAACAATCACAACAAAACACGTGTCAATAGAAAAAGGGTGTTCTTATTCCCATCTTCCTTTCTCTTTTCCCCTCAATTTTTCTTGATTTCTTTTCTAAACTGTCTTCCTGTTTCATTCTTTTGCTTCTTCCCTCCCTTTCTGCCACTTTACTTTTATCTTTCACTCCCCAGAATCAGTGGAATTATTTACAGTAATAACTATCAGCCCTCTGACTTCTCCTGTCATATGCGCATATCTGTGATAAATGTCTTAATATTCCCAGTCGTCCCCAAGATTTAATGGATCCTCCCAGCAGAATATGGGTGATAAAACCCGGGGGCCTGGTCTACCTGGCACCACATTGTTAACAACACCACAGGGACGACGCTGCTGGTAAATGCTGACAATCTCTTTCGTTTTATAACCTCCGAAGCAGCAAGCTGATGTTTCTGGCAACGTGGAGGCCAGGGGCAAACGGATAAGATATGGCCAGCTGGCGACCTCTGCAAAGCCCATGCACAGACAGCACTTGGCAGGCAGAGATGCGCAGTTCATAATGACACACGCACATAAACACACGCAGGCTGCCAGCTGCATCCATAAACAGACAATAACCATCAGCTTGAATGGAGAACAATGAGGGAGAGTGGCTCAGTGCTCCAGACTTAGAAAGTGCCTGGGGAGAGGAATGACCATAATATCCCATCACCTCCCGCATCCACAAGACACCCCGGTCAGTCGATAAAATGCTGAAAGGTTTTTATGTAAAGCAAACATGAACAGAAGCAGGTGGATTTGCTGGAGAGACACATTTACATTGTAGGCTTTATAGCTGGCACTTTTATCTGCATCAACGTAAGGAATAAGCTGCTGATGAACCAAAAATGACAAGCAACAAAGGATGAAAGGAATGCAGAGATCACCACTCCTGTCTTCAGGGGTGTACACAGGGGGAAGGCGGGATGTTCCCATCACTTCTGCAGCGTGTCCCCTCTGTCCCCTGAACTTTATTCCTGCTACAAATTGTTAGAGTTCATCCATTTACTAAATAATTGTCAACATAGTTGGGCATCCCACCTCATCCTTATTGCATTTTTTTTGCTTTCTTTACTTTTTTTTCAAAGGCTAATAAACAACCACAGAAATAAGAACTAATCAAAACTTAGCTAGAAAGTAGTAGAAAAGATGAAAAACACAAAAAATAAAAAGAAATGAAATGATCAGAAGGTGCCCACCCACGGACTCCTGGCTAGCAAAGGATTAATATATACACAAGAAAAGTGACACAAACCTGTCGATTTAATTTGATGTATCTAATGTATTTTATGTAGTGGCAGGAAAAGAAATGGAGTAAAAACAAATTAGAGCTATTGTGTATATTTTTATAGATTAGGGATACGTTCCGCTAGCTGTAAACCGATGACAGAATATGGTGTTGTGATGCACGATGTTATGTAAGAAGACATAAGCTTGTGTATAAGCTGTTTTACTGCTGGGTCTGGACAGATGTGGCCTACAGACGGGGTGGGGGTGGGTGCTGGGAGGCGTTAGTACAAGCTGACAACAAAGTAAAGCTGTAGAGAACAAAAGCAAAAGAGAGAAAGATGATTAACAAGACAGAGAGGCAGATGGAGAAGAAAGCAGCACTTGCCCCAAAGACACACATACGAAGAATGCTGTCCTTCTGCTCAGCGCTGTGGCACCCACGGAAAGGAAAGATGGGTGACTCACTCCATCTTGGCAGCGATGACGGTCACAGGCACGCTGCAGGCCTGCGGTGGGAATCCAGTCCACTTAATGTATTAGATCCTTGAATGCGCGCCCTTGGATGCATTCAACAAGCACTTTGTAGTCTCTAAAGTTGGAACAGTGAGCTCTTCCCGCTGTGGGAACGCTGCAAAGTTTTGAACCGGGAAGTGTCCTCAAAACACCGTGCCGAGCTCTCCTCTCTCCATCCTGCACGTCTTTGTCAAAATGAAGAGAAAGTCAATGGAGTTAACATCCTGCCACTTGTTTTGCTGGGCTAATTTGTTGAACCCTCCATCAGACACTTGTGCAATATCCTCAGTGCGATCGATAGACTGCAGCTTTGAAAAATATGTGTGTGTGCATGTGTATTTGGGAGTGTATCTGGATGTCTTTGGCCTCAGTGACTGCATATAAAATCACACAGCACAGAATGCATTACAGGGGTGCTGTAATTGCTTTGTTGCTGGTGCTTTCATTGCAATAAGCGTGTGTGTTTGTGTGTGTGTGTGTATGTGTGTGTTGTGTGTGTGTGATGGCTAAAGTATGTGCAGAGGTGCATTTAGGAGAACAGAGAGCAAAATAACAATCCCAGAAGAATGAATAAAAATGAAGCAAGAATTGAGTAAAAATGAGACAGTTTCTCCACAACACTAAGTGCAAGGTCATAAAGATTGTTAATTAGTTGCAGAAGAGAGAGTGTTGTCCAACACTATCACCCATCTCAGGTCTTTAACAGGCTAAGAGTTATGTCAAGCAAAACTATGCACAACAAAAGACAATTGCCTTTACATTTTAATGCAGTTCAGCGTGAAAAATGACACTAACTTCGCTCTGTAGATTGTGCCGGTGTTATTGAATTTTTCACTCAGATATCCATCACCACAAATACGTTGTTGCGCTCGTGAAGAATGCTTGGCTTCAAAGAAAACATCCCTGAGCGCAAACTGAGCCGACACCAGCCTTAATTGGTGGTAATCCTGCCATCTGTTCTTTCCCTCAGTTATGAAATATACAATATGTACTGTGGCAATAATAGGACACTCTGCAGTGATGGCATGTAGTGTAGCGGTAAATGGAAGAGGGCAGTAGGTGAGCATTGTATGATAAACACCTACCATTCAAAAAAAAAACCCCATCTATTTCATATCACTTGATAATTTTTGGTTTTTAAGTGTCACATTAGGTAAAAGTGGGTCACTTGTCACTTGTTAAAAGCCACATAAAAAGACAAGTAAACATTATTTTGGCGGCTTCGCACTTCACTACATCCCTGACTATAATTTCATTATAGCCTACTGGGGCACTGAATTAAGCACAGTCAGATACTAAAGCTGCAAAATCAATGATGGGTTAATAGTAATACAAAGAGCCAGCCCTACTGTACACGAGCAAAAACATCATCAATACCACCTACACAAAAACTTTTGGCCCGTTGCAAAGAGCTGCAGAAAGAAAAATGATTTAGTAAATGAAAGCCAACGTGTTATTAAAGAAATGCACATTTTTGTTACCCACTGGGGAAGAGTCAGTAATAAGAACTTGGACAATAAAATCATCAGAATCATACGCCCCCTGTATATCATTTGCTTTGGTGCTCCATGCTATCACTATAGCTTTATATGCAGTGATATGTTAACTCGTGGGCCATTAACATAATCTAAAGCCAGAAGACAGACCTTGAGTTATTCATTGTTGTTGGTAGTGTTCATTATATGGCACATAGAATTATACATGTTAACAATGAAATCTGAAGTCAATATAATTGATTTGGCCATTATTTTGGGTAAGCAATTGCATATTCATCTGCTGCATGCTCTTTTTTTTTTTTTTTTTTTTTTTTTTGTACACCGTTTCCCATCACCCACCACATTCAGTCCCTGGTTGTTCAAAACAGGATATTACTAATATCATGTTTTGTTCAAGTCTCCTACATAAAACCTCCAGAATGAGGCTGACTCAAGGTTGTTGTGGCTCTGCTATAATTGTCTATAAAAGTGGTATTCAAAGTGTAAGTAAGTGGGGAGGTAAATAAACTTTATTATCCCCAAGGAGCAATTCATTGTACAGCAAGCAGAGAATAAATAAACAAGTAACAACGACAGTTCCTACACAGGATACACCACCCAACAAATAGATGTCAGCTTCTAGCTATTATAAGGACAGATCACATCAAGCTGTTAATGAGGCCAATAGTGACCGGGACAAATGACGACTTGTACCTCTGTACATTGTACCAATGTGTAGTCCTAAACATTGGTACAATGTACTTGCGACCAGATGGCAGCAGTCTGTACTCGAGGGACAAGGGGTGACTCTGGTCAGACAGGACAGTTTTGGCCTTCCTTGTAGCTCTGTCTCTGTGTAGGACGGAGAGCTCTTCAAGCTTTATTGCTGCAATTTTGCCACACGTTTTCACAATATTGTTCAGTCTGTGCTTATTTTTATAATAACACATTTATAATAAAATATTTAGATATCTGTACTGCTGCACAACCTCAACCGCCTGGCCATGAATATAAACAGGAGAAGTTGGTGGAGGCTTCTTCCTAAAATCAATGATCATCTCTTTGGTTTTAAAAGCATTTATATTCAGGGCCAAGCGCTCACACTAGTCAATAAAATCCTTCACCACAGGGCCGTGATCGGTGTCCTGGTCATTAAGTCGTGACACAATTACTGAGTCATCCGCAAACTTAATAATGTGTCTGCCTTCATGCTGACTCTGGCACTCCGGGTCTGTGGACCCCCAGGGGGCCTTGAGGTCCCCCAGGGGGTCCATGGCAAATTGAGTTTAATTTCACTACAATTTAAATGCTTGTGAAATGACTCTGTGTTTATTTATTTGTTGATATTTTCCCCCAGCCTTCTGGCATTTTTTTTTTTTTTTTGAATTTTTTATTGTCCTTCCCTCATGTTTCTGAAAGAAATGGCAGTATATCTATCTATCTATATAGAAATGTGAACTATATGGATAAAAGTGTTGGACCACCTCTACATTCCGCCTACAGGAGCTACAGGCATTAATATGGAATTGGTCCCCCTTTGCAGCATTGACAGCTTCCACTCTTCTGGGAAGGCTTTCTACAAGATGTTGGAGTGTGTCTGTGGGAATTTTGCTGTTCATCCAGAAGATGAAGTCAGACACTGATATTGGACCAGAGGGCCTGGCTCACAATCTCCTTTGTAGTTCATCCCAAAGATGTTGGATGGGGTTGATGTCAGGGCTCTGTGTGGGCCGCTCAAGTTCTTCCACACCAAACTCAGCCAGCCATGCCTTTATGGAGCTGCTTTGTGCACTGGGGCTCAGTCATGCTGGGACAGAAAAGGGCCTTCCCCAAACTGTTCCCACAAAGTTGGAAACAGAGAATTGTCCAAAATGTCTTGGTGAACTGAAGCGTTAAGATTTCCCTTCACTGGAACTAAGGGGCCGAGGCCCAGCCCAGAAAAACAAGCCCATAGCGTTATCCCTCCTCCAGCAAACTGCACAGTCAGCACAACACAGTCAGATAGAGAACGTTCTCCTGACGTTCACCAAACCCAGACTCGTCCATTAGACCGCCAGATAGAGAAGTGTGACTGGTCGCTCCACAGAACATGTTTCCACTGCTCCAGAATCCAGTAGCGGCGTGCTTTACACGCCGCCACTGGCAGTTTCATGTTTGTTTTTGCTTGCAGGAAAACAGGAAAATATCCTGTATAAAATTAGACTCAAGACCTTCAACAGACATATTTCCCAACAAACTTTTTTCAGTATTTTAGGTTTTTAGATGTGCTGGCAATTTCCACTGTCTTCCTCCACCAATATGTTGCACTGCTGAGCCAGCGGGTGTTAAAACAAAAACAAAAAACAAAACAAAACAAAACAAAACAAAAAAGTTGTAAATGCTTTTATTAAAGTGCAAGCTGTTTGTTGGATTAGGCTTCATGCTAATTAATTTACCAGAAGCATTGATTAGTATTTTCTTAGTATTTTTTTTCTTTTTTCTTTTTTTTTTTTTTGCTGATTAAAACAAAGCATGAAACAAATTGCCAGACTTTGGAAGGGAACTCAGCGTGACAAAGTCTGTACAAGCTGTGCAGTGCTGTTAGCCACAACAACAACTCAAATGTTAAATACAACAATAAAATAATTTAAACATATTGGAAACATTTCTGAGCTATATTTCGCTATATATTCACGGACTGCATATTTATGAGCAATTGATTATTACTATTGGTCAATGTTAGAGAGAAGACGACAAGTCGTAAAGACCAGTAGCGGTTTTAGGCACGGGCAAAGCCGCCCAGGGCGGCATTTTTTCATGTCACGTGGGGGGCGGCAAGAGCGTTAAAAAAAAAAAAAAAAAAAAAAAAAAAAAAATCATCCTCGCTGCAAAGCAGTTTTCTATTACCATATTCATCTGAATATAAGATGATGTTTTTTCCATTGAAAATTCCCTGAAAAAACGCCCTAGTCTAATATTGGGGGTCTAAGCAAATACACATGTATTGTACTTGGATATGTAAACCAGTATAGACAGAATAACAATCAAAAGGCAAACTAGCTCCCAGGCTTTTTTCACAGCAGCCATTTTGACATGAAATAGCAGGGTAAACACAGGTGCAACTACATGATATAAAGGCACCATTCATAATAGTTCAGCAGAGCCTTTCAAATGAGACAGAGAGCACAAGAGCAGGGCCCTGGCTCTGTTAGACCTAAAGGGAGCCTTCATTAAAGATCCAATGAGATGGACTCCTACTTTCTTGATTTTATATATGATGATACATGAAAATTTAATACACATTCATGTCATGAGTCATGTGTTTACTCTGCTATTTCATGTCCAAATGGCTGCTGTGAAAAGGGTGTGTTCAGACACAATTAGAGCCACACGCCTGCCATTATCAAACGCCTTCAATAGTCCAGACAACTTCCAATCAGCTTGCAGTATAGAGCTGTGAGTGTAAACCAAGGGGAGCTGTGTGTCCCAGGTGTGGGAGGACTCTGCACTCGAGTGATGTGGGGGCCTTCAAACAACAAAACACAGCTTCATCCCACTCCAGAGTGTTGAGTGTTGATTACTTTGTTTCATTCACTACTATTCAGAAATTCTTCCAATAAATACAAACTATTATACATCAGGAAAGCACTAATATTCTATTTCACCTTAGTGATCCTAACGGCTCTCATTTTCTCACGAATATGACAGGTTAATCCAAATATCATCAGAGTACGCTAAAGTGTGATGTTGGATGATTTTGGTATCTATGGATTGGATTCTTATCATTTAACAGTTCAGCTGATCAACAGGAAAAATCTCCCTTCATTTCTTTAAGTGCTGCGCTTCAGTGAAGAGATGTTACTCCAAGTTTCTCCTGGGGAGATCGTTCCTCCTGGTGGCGGTCTCCATAGCAACAGATTAAGGTTATCCCTCAGGAGCGATAGGAGCAACAACGGGAGTGTGTGTATCTGTGTGTGTGTGTGTGTGTATGTGTGTGTGTGGTTTGTACGTAATCCATGGGTTGTCCTTTATACAACCTATTTTGTCACTTAAACACCTCCACGATGTTGCCATGGTTACAATGCATAGATGCTGAGATAAGAAAGAAAGAAGAAATTTCTATACAGTTAAAAAAAAAAAAAATTAGGAAGGGAACAAAAATTAATAATAATAAATAAAATGTAAATAGATCAATTGCATGTTAAATAATGAATAATATAAAAAAATAATAATGAGAAATACTGAAATAATAATAATGATGATGATAATAATAATAATAATAACAACAACAACAACAATAATAATAATAATAATAATAATAATAATAAGCATAATAAAAATAAGCATAATAATGAAAACATATGACTTAACAGCATTTGAAAATGTGTTATGTTCATTTGAGTCTTCCTGGACCCGGGATCAATAAAGTATTCCTGAAACTGATTCTGATCTCGGTGTTTGAGATAAATAGAAGTATGCAACAAGTGAAATTCATTAAAATATCAAGATATGTAACAAAATGGAGGAAAAAATATGATTTCAGCAGCATATCTGTATCTACGCCTGTGCAATATGTGCATTTAGATTTACAGTTACACAAAGCCATATGTATGTAAAGAAGGTATGCTGACATGTTGTAAAAAAGCTACTCAGATTCAGCAGGACCTGCCAGTTCTATAAATACACACCTGATATGCAATTCAAGGCATACAGCACAGAAATGTCACATGAAGTGTATGCCTGCGCACACACACACACACACACGCACGCACATACGAGGAGGAGAAGGGGCTCATAGGAGTGGTGAGGCATGTTGCTGAGCCTTGGCAGATCCTCAGAGATAGAGGGATAGAGGCACAGGCAAAAGGCGGGACTGAAGTAATGAAAGAAGGAGGAAAGAGGATGGAGGGCAAGATAGTAGCTGCTTGGCTCAAACAGACATTTTAAATCACAGCGATTCATCAGACATATTTATTTTCCCTCATTCAATATACCAGTAGAGCTAAGCCGAGCCCTCCTCAACCCCTCCATCCAATTCCATGAGTCTGGTTTCCTTCCCTCGACCAAACTCTCACCCCTGAATTGGGAGTGGATGGCGTAAAATTTTCAGAAAGACCAACTGAAGACTTTTTAAGACTCTTTTAATGCCAAGTCGTACTGGATGTAACAACCAAATTTACAGCCAAAGTAATTAAAATAAAGAAACACAACACTGGCAAGAAGAGACTAGAAATAGCCTCAGAAGTCAGATGTAACATTCATAACACATTCTCTCTCTGCTCCATGTTAATACTTTAGACTGTGACATTAACTAGAGTTTAAAACATGTCCTAATGAAGTGGGCGAACTAATTAACACTGTGGTGCACATGACATTAATGTACATTACAGTACACTGTAAATACATGGCTAGTCTCCATGTGAGCGGCTTTGCCTGGTAAATTCATTACTAGAATTATTCTAGCTTGTTGCTGAGCCATAAAAATACCTGGTTTGCAGCTGCTATGTCTGTTTCTTTCTCCACTCTGTTGTCTTTGTTCAAGGATGACAACAAAAAGATTAAGAGCAAGAGTCATTACAACTCCACTCGTGTGCCTCGGGACATCAAGGCTGACTAAACACTTAGCTGTTAAAAATTGCTTTTTAAAATCATGATGACTGCAATCGAGTTATAAAAATTGCAAAAAAAAAGTGCAAAAATTGCATCTTTTTCACATACTAGCATCCAAATGTCATCATTTATTGCCTTACTGTATATATTATTGAGCATTTCTGCCAGAGACATCATTTTTTTGTCTCAAAGTTTTGAAAATGTTAACAAATCAGAGGCAAATGCTGATATGACATCTGAGACCTACAGCTCAGAATAAAGCTACTGAAAACTCTGAAACTATAGATGTGCAACATAAGAAAAAAGGTGAACTTGACATTGTTAGGGGACATGATGTAAACACATATAATGTGATGAAAATGAAATATGTCAGAAATATGACAGATAATGTTAAAAAATATTCTAATTAGTCCTGTTCTGTGGATGTGGGGATGACAATGGGATCAAATGTGACTAAAGTGCACAAAATTTATTGGTGAGATAAAATTGTACAACTAGTCCCGTTCATATTTTTTGGTGAAACTTTGGTGAAACTTGAAGTTTGAATGCCCTCATTACCCGGAGATGATGTAATGTTGCTTTAGCAAACTCTTCTCGGACCAAAACTTCCTCGTGTCAGTGAGTGCTGTGTGTGGTTAAGAGGTTCATCATTTGTGAGTCCAGCGGGGCGCTCGCTCACTGCTGCGGTTTCGATTCGCCTCCTCCTGTGTGGACACATTTCTCCACCGGCGACCAAGCCTGACGCCACAATTAACTCTGGGCAAAGAGGGAGAATGTAGAGTGTGTCAATTAGGATCGATGGGACGCTTTTCTCCATTGCAACCCTTCTTCTTCCAGGGACCCGCGTGTTTAGGCTGGAGAACTCCGTGGAGAAATGAGTTGGATGAAAAAGTATAGAGTCAATCAACACCCTATTCCACTGTGAGGGGAAGCATGCCATCTGCTGTTGTCTGCTGAAATGTTGGAATATAGCTCAAGTTAATTAGGCACATTCCTTTTGACTATTTTCTCTGTGTTTTGAAGCACAATTATTTTCTTTGCTCTTCCAGTATCTTGTCAATTAAATACAGGGATTTTTTTCCTCTAATTGTACTGGAATGGCTCAGCTGCCCTCAAATGCTTCAAAAACACTCTGTGAGCAAAGGACTAGATCTCAGCTATTGTATATAGCTTACATAATCATCAATCAAATCGATAATGTCTCCACTAATGGGTTTAATGTGTCCAGATAAGCCAAAGTGTGTGTGTGTGTGTGTGTGTGCGTGTGTGTGTGTGTCTATGAGAGATAATATCTCCTCTAATGGATTTTATTTTCCGAGATCAGCCAGACTTGTGTGTATGCACAATATGCGTGGCATTGTGGGTGTGTGAATGTGCATGCGTGTGTGCATTTGTATTTTTTTGAGTGTGTGTGTGTGGCGTGCATGCCTACGTATGTCTGATTTTGACAGCATGTGTGTGTGTGTGTGTGTGTGTGTGTGTGTACATGCTGACACCCCACACTTCTGGCAGCAGGGGCCACATGTGGCCTAACAATTATTCAGGAGACTGACACAATGGATTTCGTGCTTCAGAAATACGAAAAGATGGACACACACACACACACACACACACACGCATGCGAGCGCATGCATGCACGCACACACACTCACAGTTCATGACTCCTGGAGCAGCTGGATAACATATAAAACACACATGTCTGGCTGCAATATTTATGTTACCTCAATTTGCTGCAATGTTGTTTTGGCAACACAGGTTTCTTTCCTGTCATGTTGATACAGAAAAGACAGATTTGAAAAAAGAAGGAGGAGAAGTGAGGGGGAGGGAGGCAAGGGAAAGACAGATATAAGGTGGAGGAGAGAGAGAGGAAGGAAGAGAAAGACGGGGAGAAAAATGTGGACAAAAATGGAAGATGGGAGAGATAGAATAGAAATGGGGTTGGAGAAAGACAGGCAGACAGAGAGTGAAAAAGTGTGTGTGTAAGCATGTGTGTGTAGGTGTGTGTGTGTCTGTAGGTGTGTGGTGAGGTGAGGGGCAGAAAGGGCTTTTTATTAGAGCTCTGCTGGTGGTTTATGGTCTCCCCTGCTCTGCTCTCTCTGGTAGAACCGCTCGGTATTTTATCTCAACTGAGCAGATGAACCAACCAGCTGTCAGCCCAACAGCCAGCTTAACTCACCAGCCACCACAGCTATCCTATACACCCAGACTGATAAAGGCTTTTGAAGCTGACGCCAGTATTTTGGGGTTCAAACTGCCTGTAAATTGTATATTATGCCATTCAAAATCAAAATCTTTAAAGTACATTTTCATGCCAACAGCATTTCAAAAGCTTGGTCATTCTCCTACAGTTTTAATCTTGTCAGGGTGGAAAAGCATTCATACCGTCACTAATAATAAATAACATTTTCATGCATACAACACTTGTGGAGTTTGCACAAAATATTACAGTCGATTCTGGTTGAAAGATTTCTACGGAAAATTGAAATTGAAATGAAATTGAAAAATAAAGTAAATATGTAATCAATCAAACTGCATCATACCCATCACATCAGAGGCTGGTGACAATGACTAGCTGATATCTGATTTTGAATACAGTGTCAATATATCAGCAAACCAATATGTCAATCAAATTTTTTTTTTCAATTTTTTTTTTTTTTTTTTTTTTTTTACAGTTTATGGTCTAATTTCATGTCTTTGGTTCTGTTACTTTATCGACATAACTTAACCACAAACAATATTGCCAAAGCAATGTGTACAACATTTCAATCTTCAGAACCAAACGACACTGTGATGACTTCATTTTTGGAGCTGTAATTCCAAGCAATGCATTTGCTGTGGTGGAAAAGCTTAAACTTTGCATAATATGCTCTCTAATTCATTCTTTTATATTGAGGAAATATGTTCATGACAGCACACAAGGCAACACTGGTAATTTATGACTTAATAGTGAGCATATTGTTTGGAGGAAGCAGGCAATGATACACCCCTTGTTAGCAAAATGAACAAAATGCATCCTTCTTGTTATCCTGCCATTCCCCCTCTCCATCCCCTAGTGGCAGAGAGAGTGCAGGGGCAGAGGAGTTGTTTAGTTGAATGTGTTAGTCTAGTCTGCCTGATTCATTAATCCTTAATCTCACTGAGATTTGTGCAATTTAGAATCTATGGCCCCGACCACAGCTCTGAAGTAGCAGCAGCCTCACTGTGCTGTGTGTTGATAAATCCATGGTGCTGTCCATGGTGCTGAAGTAGCAGACAGATTTGTAATTGCACCTTTTTCTCTCTATCTATAACACTCTCTATACTATAAATACTCAATTTTATACCAGGCCTATATTGTAGCCTATATACTCTATTGAGTGGTGTCACCTTCATGATCACAGTGACAAGCAGTAGTGTGTAGTTGCAGAAGAGCAAGAGGATAATGGAGCCTCACTGCTGCCTGGAGTATACCTATAATATTTTTTTGCTCACTTAAGCTTACTCATCATTAACTTCATCATGTGATAAATTGGAAAAAATGGTGTATCCAGATTATGCTAATCATGATCTCATAATCCAATTTGTGATAGAAAAACACATTCTCTACATAATTTGTGCCCACGACAGGTAATTTGCATTTCAGAGATCTTGCTCATTTTATGAAATTTTATGAGACTGCAGTGCTTAATCACCTAAAACGTGCATACAAACATGCACGTTTTAGCCCCAAAAACACACACACACACACACACACACACACACACACACACACACACACACTTGCACACAAACACTGTGAAGTAGACCTTTCCATCACTGCCATACTGTGCCTCCTCTCCCCGAGGACCACCTTGCAGCAAAGGCTCTCAGCAGGCCTGGTATATGGATCCAATCATGACTAATGGCCTGTCACACACATGACAACACACACGGCAAACAAGCAAATACTTGGTTGTGCTATAAAGTACAGAAACACACACACACACAGACGCACACACTCCCTGCCTTGTTGAGGTCGGCAGGGTCTTGGCAGGCTACATGCTTGTGGAGGTGGAAATGGTCTCCAACTGTGAGTTGGTCTGTAAGTTGTGGAGGCAGTTTCACTCCCTAATGTCCTTCAAATCTCAGTTTATATGCGAATTTCCTTGAACTTGCCAGACATCATGACACTCTTTTGGTTTTTTCTATCATTTCACTAATTGATAAAAAGAAAGAAAACAGCAGTGATTCAACCTATATCCAGTTCATGAAAGGTGTCACATTTTACTGTTCGCGAAAAAAACAGTACCGCCAACTCATGTGAGACAAATAAAAATCCTTGTCTTCAAAAATAAGCCCAAAACAAACCCAGTAAGCATATTCTGTATTCAGAATTTCAAAATGACAATGCCATCACAGTGTTTCCTCTGTCATTTGCTGTAAGGCTGCATAAATAAATCCAGTTTTCTCCCATATAGGTTTTTGTTTGGGTCCAAGTTATATTTCAAGTTGAGCTTCAAGTACCAAAGATGCATGTCTGCCATAATATAATAATTACCTCCAAGACACTGGGATTGCACTTTTTTAGTTTTAGAAAACAGTGAGGCTAAATTACAGTGCTTATTTTGATTTTAATTTTACATTTTCTTTTTGTATTGTTGGTCATTTCCTTGCTGTCGTGATATTAGTGATATAGCTGTTACCCAACGGTTGCGTAAAAAAAAAAAAAAAAAAAAAAAAAAAAAGTGTAAGTTGGGTGTTGCATTTTAAAAGAAGCCTAGAAAACAACGTGCAACTCTCAATTTTCTTTAGTGACTTTGTAAAAAACAATCCATTGTCAGTTACTCTAAGCAGAGTAACACTGACCTGCAGAGGAAATGATTGTTTTTTAGAATGGCTTTTCAAAGATGAGAGGGGACTGATGAGTGATGCAGATGTGGCTCTTTTTCTTTGAGATAGGCAGGTTTTGGAACAAGTTATCCCTGTTGTTAGTTAATGTTAGTGAGACTAACCTTGTGCTGCTACAAGAACCACTAGCCTATTGACACCACAGTACAACCCACACTGACTGAATGACAACAGATCTATGGAAAGTACAGTGTGAAGACACTGCAGCAGTGACTGCTCAGGATCAAAGTTGGGGACAAAATGCCAAAAAAATGACAATCTCAAGCATTGCCACTTCAAAGACTGAGGATGGCAGCTTTAGCAGAGTGATGACAGATGGGATTGTAGTAGGAGGGGGAGGCAAACAATATCTGAAGCAAATGTAAAAGCAGTAGACTAATGCATTCTCTTACACCTTTTCAGTCCCTTTCAAAACCTTTTTTTTCATAAACTAGCATTTGTTAGGTGTTCAAAGACATGTTGCAGAGGGCTTACTTTGCTAAACTCATCTATTTTTGCTCACATTAATCAAGATGGCATTAATACATTATATAATCATAGTAAGTAGCACGCATATTTGGAGAGGCTACACAAAACTACATGCATGAATACTGAAATATAGCAGTTGATTTAAATATTATTTGATGTGTTCATTTCCTATACAGCACTTATTATGGTAACTGTTTTAGAGTGCTTTAGAGTTGAAATTATGGTAATTATCATCATACCAGGAAATTTGCACAAAAACAACATGCTTTTTCGGTAGACCTGTTTCCCTGCACACATGGCTGCCTTGTGTGAGATCAAACAGGATGAGACAGTGATGAATTGCAGCGCCTCCCACGCCTCTTGTGGCACGAGCCCCCAGTATTGAACACCTCTTGTGACAGGGAGGGAATGAGTGTATGTTCGTGTGTTCGCTGGGATCTATTATCCATCTGGTCCTGCTGTCCATCCTACCTGAGTGGTTAGATACACACTCCAGCACACCTTGATAACGGCGCGAACACACTCGGCTGCCATGCACGCATCGATCAGTAGGGTGTTCAATATGTGGTAAGTGCAATGCAGCGGCGGTGCACAGTGGGCCAGGAGGATTACAGTTCAATCCAACTCTGGGGAGAGGAAGAAAGGGAGGGAAGGAGAGAACAATGAGGAGAGGAGGGAGAGCACAGAGAGGAAAGGTTAGACATCATATTAGTGAGAAGAGATGGTGACGCTTGTGTGAAATGAACTGAGTCACTTTAAAAGACTGACAAAGGATAACAGTGCCACTGCAAGCTGCACATGGGACACATTATCTTCACAAACATTTACTGCATATATTGATAATCTATGTCTATATGTTTCTAATGTTATATAATCATATTTAAACATATATAACACATTTCATATTTAGGAATCCATATTTAAGTATGCACAAGTCAACACAGGAACAGCTGTAAGTAAATCCATATATAGAGGTAATTCTTTGCCATAATTTACAGTCATGCATCTATTCAACACTTGTTTAAATTGCATGTGTATTCAATCCCTTGGTAGGTAGGCTAATATTTTATTTATAATGTCCTTATGGTTTATATTCTGTTTTTATAGTTAAATTAATGTTGTGTGCTTCACTGTTATTGCAATGATGGCCCAGTTTCCAATATGACGATAGAGTTTTATGTAAAATACAATGGTTAGCGTAGTCACACATTCCTCATCTTACAGCAGAGTTACTCTTATAATCTGCTTTGTTGCAGCATTTTCAGCTCCTGACTCTTGTTCATAAAAATCCTCAAAACAAGATCAATTTTCAGGTGGGAAAACAAAAATTTTAAGGCTCAGTTTGAAACTAAATGGGGGAACACAGTGCCATTTAAATGGTTTGAATTTTCTGTGTCAACACCATGAAATAAGGCAGAGGAAAGCAGCTTACTTCAAGTGTCAAGAAAATGATGCAATAGTCATGTAATTTCTTGAGAGATGACTTGCGTAGATATCAAAAGTAATTCCAAAAATGGAATTCCTGATCTAACACATCTTCTTTATGGGGAAAATATATTTTCACATACTGTGATCGTCCTGTAACAGTCTGTGATTTACACTGCTGTATGAAACATATCTTTTTCTTTGTTCAAGGATGGCAGCACAAGTATCAAGAGGAAGAATTGTTTTCAATTCAAATATGACATGAAAAAAAAAACATTGCAGCATTATTTGTTATCTAGTGAAAAGCGAGATTTTATCAAGGGTCTAAATATGTTTTCAATGCAGTATATATAATGTGATAATACTGATTGTGCACAGTGATTTATCCTGGCCATAAAATGTTACTTTATCATTGTAAATGCATAAGTTAATATGTGCAAATGTTTACTGAAATTTCTAGTGTGTAACCAGTTGTGTAACTGGAAATATGATGGAATATTTCCTTGTTCTCAATGTTCCAATACAATTTGCAAATCAGCACTGAATGATTTGTTGATTTTGTCCATGTTTTGCAATTGCAATTTCAATCAGAGGAGTCACAAGAGAAGCCACACACTGATAGCACCAACGAGAGAGAACTGAGGATTTACAAAAGGCTTTGATATACTGTAAAATTGTCCCATCAGGGTAGCTACCACCTGCAACTGTGCAGTTACTCTCAAAACACAGTTTCAAATATCACATTATACATTTCCAAAGCCTTGATTTTACTTTCATATTCTTGTTAGTCCAACCTGCTCAACTTGGATATCAATTATTGTTTTTCTCTGAAGATCCAGCAGGGTGGCCTACAAAGTAAATATTGACCACATAAGGAATTTGCAATTATGGTTACATTGCAATTGAACCTAAGACATACTGTAACTTCACTGTCAATTCTCATGTCTAAATTTAGGATATAATATCTGTGAATGTAGATATCTATATCTATATCTATATATCTATATATACACATGCATCTATCTATCTATCTCTCCATCTCTCTATCTATCTATCTATGTACACCCGTGCAGTTTACGCCCCACTGTAGCCCACGCATGTTGTTGATATGCAAATTTGCTTTTGAACACAGCATGGTTTGTTGTTGTTTATGCAGAACTGAGCCTGCAGACCAAAGAGCTGCCTAAGTAGTATTCATCCAACCTCACTGGGATCACACTTATCTGCTATGACCCACGACTGTGTGACTAGTCCGGCAGAGTCGGGAGCTGTCCTGGACCCTCCACACTGTGCCGTCATTATCCTTACCCTTTCTTTTCCATGCTGGAAATAGGTGTGCAGAAACACTCATATCTTGTATCACTGGGGGTGTGTGTGAGGGGGTCTGTCTGGCACCCTGTCTGGTTTGTCCTGAGAGCCTATCCAAATGATATGCAGTACGTGATGATGAGTGTTACAGGAGTAGGCTGTCACTTAAAAAGCATTAGAATTGGCTATGGGTGCCACACTGAGAAGAGTGTGTGTTATCTCAATGAGATACAGATGAGGTGTGTTGTGGTAGCAGGGTGAGCGCTATAAGAGCACAACATCAAGAAGTGTAAAAGTGTTTGTTTGCCACAGAGCGGCCATGAAACAGTGTTCAGCAACAGTTTAAATTTTGTGTGAGCACAAAATTAATTTATTTGTCCAAAAATATTTTAAAAATACCAAATACACTGGATGGGAGCTTGACTGACTTGACAAAGATGACTGTTGTTTGCTGTGTACACTAATGAAGGTGCGATGCTGTATGCAGAATGCACTTTGGATTCTGTGCAAATTTCTACAGATGATTTGCTACAATTAGAGGTGGAAGTAACTAATTACATTTGCGCACATTACTGTCACGAGTAGCTTTTTTTGTACTTTTTAAAATCTTTTTTTTAAGTCAGTAATTTTCCTTTTACGTAAGTACATTCTTGCCTGTGTTGTACTTCACTACATTTTAAATCACACCCATTACAGAACACAAATGTTCAATGACAGAGTGTGGAAACTTTCACAATAAAAGCTCAGTCAGCAAAGATGAGAAAAGGAATCTACTTTGTTATATAATAACACATGATGAAACATTGCAGATGGTTGATAGAAGCGAGGACCATTTAGAGCCAACTGCCTAAGTGGAGTAAGTGTGGGAAAAAGGAGAATGAACTTTTGACTTTTACTGCAGTAGATTTTTACTGCACAACTTCTACTTCTACTGCAGTCAGATATCAGCAGAGGAACCACCGACTACAGCAGAGGCATTGACACAGAGAAGTATCAGTACAGGATATATCATCTTCCTCTTTTTCTATAATGTGACATTGACTAGTTGACATCTTCTGTTTAGTGACCTTGCCTTGTCAACAGAACAAGACACTCTCATTATTGGAGAGTTGTGAGACACACTCATGATGATTTTTGTCCATTTTAGTTTCTAGAGCCATCTGTATTTTGTGTTAATGTTTAGAGTGGACAAAGGGTCACACTCCACTGGAAATTTTGGCACAAAAAGATAGATAATTTTGTAAATGAGTGCCTAATCTTGGATGGATATATAGCCACTGCCACAAATTTAAAAAGACTCTTGGGAACTGGTGAGAGGGGAAAAAATCTGAGTGAGAAAAAGTTCCAGTGTGTTGGATATTTATTTTGTACTAATGAGATTTGGAATGATTAATATCAATATCAGATAAAGATGGGCAACTTTTTTTTTTTTTTTTTTTTTTATCAGAAAAAGCAAATCACACACTGATATGATACAGAAATACACAAAAGTTGTCCTTTGAACAATTGTTTAAAGGGTGACTGATGTCAGTATGGATCATCCAGAGGCAGCTCTCACTCCCAGAAATGCTCCTGTGGAATAATCATTTATTAGACTGATGGAGAACCGTCATCCATGCACATGGGGATACATACAGTATGTGCCATACGTACTGTACATTATTACATGCAGAGACAGACTGCAACAAAAAGAAGTGATGCAATGAGAGTGGGTGAGAGCAGAGAGGAAGAGAAGGCAGATGAGGAAAGGATGAGGCATTGAGAGGCAGTGGTTGAAAATACTGTGGAGGAGAGGAGCCGTGTGGTAGGAAAGATCCAGAGACGGCACAGAGGTGCAGAGAGGTCCGATCAGGGCTCAGAAACTCCAGCACAGGGTTTTCAGATGTATCTTTTACGGAGCACATCCCTTTTCAAGCCTCTTGCCAAGGCAAAACTTACAATGCTCTCTGTGGAATGATCAAAGAAATTTGCTGGGACTTTTAAAACGATTGTGCAAATACTGGCTAAACAGAGAGAAGAAGAAGCAGTACAAAAAATAACGGGATGAAAGTGACATGGAGATTTTCTCCAATATCCTCTATGTGTCAAACTCTAAAACACTGACATGATGTGAATATAGGCTCACAACTTTAAAATCCATATAATGTTAATTTCATTCAAGCATAGGTTGGATGATAAGTGCTACCAATTCATAACTTACAATTCATAATAGCTGAGGTATACCACTCAATAACAAGTTAAATAGTGATATTAAGAGAGGTTGAAAAGATAAAAAGTGGTTATCTGCAAGGTGCATGCAAATAAATCTGTTTCAAACCTAAAACAACATTGCTTCAGGTTGTGTTGATGGGGGATCATTCCTTCCTTTACAATTATTTAGTTTCTTCAAAGTTCCTTTTCATGTGGAGCTTCTGTGATTTTGTCCACCCGCTGTAAAGCCAAGTGCTCCAGGCCAGCATTAGAGGATGGCTGAATATGTGGAGCTATATCAATGTAAATGTTGGTTTAACAAAAAAAAAAAAAAAAAAAAAAAAAAAAAAAACTAGTGTCATTCCCCCTGCTGCTCAATCAATGATGATCACATGCCTTCATCCTCATCAACCCTGCAGCCGAGCCCCTCCCCTGTGCAGCGGCTGTGCTATATTTAGATCCAGGGCCCAGAATACAGTAGCCAAGTAATCACCCCCATCCTGTGTGAGTGATGAATTGCTCCCTGCCTCCCCTCCCGCGCTCTATGGGGGACCGAAGAGCATCTTCCAAGTCTCCTCCAAACAGCACCGCGGTCTGCATCAGCTGGCATGTTAGACAGACCTTTACACACACACACACACCCATACGCACACACACACGCACAAGCACACGCACACGCATGAGTATGGCAGGGCTGAAGGGTCTCTTCCTAATAACTCAGCTGGCATGCTACCACAGGCAGTACTTAAGTTTCAGCACTTCAATACAGTTTCTCCAGAGACGCACACGCACACACACACACACACACACACACACACACATACACACACACACACACACACACACACACACACACACACAGAGTTATCCACGCACAAGCACATCCTTCACTATGTGCACACAGAGATGTTGAATAGATATGTTTACGCTCACAATTTGGTGGTAAGCTTATATGCGTATGCACACACGCACGCACACACACACACACACACACAGTCTCCCCCTTTAAGAGGAGTCCAAGATCTTGATCTACCCAAACTTAGTTTCCATGGTAACAGCCTCCTCTCTCTCTCTCTCTCTCTCTCTCTGTCCCTCTCCCTCTCTCCCTCCCCCTCCCCATCTCCAATCTCTTTTAATTAAAGTGTGTGAGATGCCAAAGGCCAGTCAACCAGTCTAGTCCCAGGCTTCCTGTCTCCGTCCTGTCATGTTTGCTTTGACTCACAGTGATATCTCCCTTCCATTCCCTCCATCACTGCATCCTCACCATGTGCACTCATATATAGCACCTCTTATGTTTACAGTGTCTCTGTCCCCCTGCTTTATCTAAATCATCTATTTTATACTGCTATCGTTCTCTGACACAGCCCACTGTAGGCCTGCTTTGAAACCCAGATGCCACATCCGTATTGTGACAGCATGCGATAGGCAGACAAACAGATACTCGTTACAAACAGGAAAATGACAGCAAACTACCAACCACACTTCCAGATATGGATAAGATGAATTTTCTCAACTTTTACCTTCTGCTCTGGTGGTGACGACAAATCGGAGGGAGAAAAAGCAGGCAAAATGTATGTAACCAACATGCATTTGTCTGTTTTCTCTCTTTTTTTTTTTTTGACTGGGGATCACTGGACACTGGAAGAAAAACTGGCCTGATCTTGGCACCCCAGGGTTAATGAGAGACAAAATTTACAATAAAACAAAACACTAAAACTAAAAAAACTAAAAAAAAAAAAAAAAAAATGACCTGCTTAGGTTTCTCTCCTGGGTTTCACAATATATTGTTGCATATATATTATTATGTACTAATATAATATTGTATGGTTGAAATTGTTGGTTTCAATTTTTCCATGTCCACATAAAGTCTTTCAAGTGTTATATAGACAGCAGACTGCCTTGGACTTACTTTTGAGCGACTCCATTCCCACAGAGGATGGTCACCTTTTCCAAGGCAGAGCCACCGCCTGCTCTTTAATTGGCGTTGATCCCGGCTGACTTTTCAAAGACCACCTGCAGATATTAATCCTACAAATAAGACTCAAGCTGCGCTCCAGTTAACTCTTCTGTGACCCATTAGACCCTTTGAAATCAAACAGAATATTGATCATGAACAGCAAACAGGTTTGCAATGCTGTTTGACAGATTGTTGAAAAAGGCCTCGCTTTGTACAAGGAGACACAAATTGGTTTTAACCAATTTGTGTTTTAACATTTATAATCAAATTTCCTGCAGTTACACAATTTTTTTTATTGCACTGCTCTTGAACAGAAAGTTTTGGGCATAAGTTTAGAATATAATAAGAGTAAAATGGTTTTCTGAAATATGGACAATATGCTAATTCAGGTATATTTGCAGTGATTATTACATTTTACAATTTTAAATGACTTTAAGCTGGTTAAATTATCATGATTTAAGTCATTTGCATTGTGTATATTTAATCACAAGGAGCTGCTGCATATAAAGAAGTGCCTGCTAGATATTCTGTTCCCTTGTATTCAAATTTATGACAAAGCGTGTAAATGTTTTGTTTGAGAGTGACGTGAGTTCTGAGGTGTTACATTAATTGCTGCAATAGAGTGATGACATTTTTGTCAGCCAGTGTGCATGTTGCTTTGACCATGCCTGTCATGGTTCTGAGTTTCTGGTGTTCTGGGGCCTCATTTATAAACATTGCGTACGCACAAAACGGGGCCTGAAATTGGCGTACGCCACTTTCCATGCAAAGGTTATGATTTATAAAAAAAAACTTGACAGAAAAATGTGCGGTCCTCCACGTAAATTCTGAACCATCCGTAAGCCTACGCACATCTTGGAGACAAGGGGAATTTGGCGACGCAGATGGTGAATTGAATCCAAACTGCATCATGATTCGTCTCACACATTTATTTACACTCTATATCAAACGTTAATTGTAAATCCACTTTATCACAAAATCCCAAACAGCAGTGATATTTGTGCTCGCGCTACTGAGCCATAACTATTGCATAAGGAACATGCATTAAAAAAAAAAAAAAAAAAAAAAAAAAAAAAAAAACTATATTGTAACGAGTGTAACTGATGAAATTAGTATCACTGGTTGACAAATTACACAAATGACATTAAACAATTGCAGCACAGTGCATTCCCCTGTCACACTTCCATCTTCAAATCATGCCAGGGTGGTGGATATCACAGATTGAAATGTAAATTGTGACAAGTTTTGAGGCAAGCAGTCTAATTGCTGTAAACATATAAATACCGTGGTGACACTCATGCGTAATTGCTGGCGCCTTGGTAAGTCAATTTACAAAAAAAAAAAAAAAAAAATTATTGTAGAAATTCTAACTATTCAAGTCTGACGTACTGATGCACTCTTCCACTATAACCTGCAGCCTGCAGCCTGCCAGTAGCCACTGTCACCTGCAGGCTGCAGGTGACAGTGGCACCTCGATTTCCGTATCTGTAAAATTCCGTTTTTTCCGCCTTTCTCTCCCAGGTTGCCATGATTAACCGTAACACACCATTGGTCAGCTAGATCATTTACATATGCATCAACATTCATGAGGTGCTTTGCATTGGCCATTTATGGTTGAATGTGGGCGTGTAGTGGGCGGAGGATGAGACGCAATCTTGTCTGCAAACTTTCAGGTGGACTGTGATTTATAAAGGGAAATTGCTTGCAGGTGTGCGTACGCATGGCTTTATAAGTCTGGATTTATTTGGGCGTACGCCATTTTTGGCTTTTGGGCGTACGTACACTTTAAGTATGGATCCTACACAAAGTTTTATAAATGAGGCCCCTGGACTTTTGGTATGAACTCCACTTTTGTTTTTCTGTGTTTTCCTTGTGTTTTGGTGGAGTTTCCTTTGTCCCTGCTGTGTCATTCCCATTAGTGGTTTCACCTGTGTCTGGTTCCTCAGTCTTGTTTGCCCCTCCCACTTCCACACCTGAATCTGTGTCCTTATCCCTGGTTGTCCTGATTTCCCTCAGCCTCTCCTGTCTTGTGCTCCAGCCTCTTTCCCAAGGTGTGTCTTGTTCTTACTGGTTCCTTGTGTATTTAAGTCCTGTCTTCACTTCAGTTCCTTTTCTGATCATTTCCTTTGCTGCCATGTGGTGTACTGCAATGTGTGCTTCCAGTGTTCCCTGTGATTATTCCCAGTTCTCCTTGTGTGTGTGTAGATTCGGTTAATAAACTATTTTGCTTCACTGCAACCTGCTCCTGCATCTGGGTCCTGCCAACCTCCACGTGACAATTTATGCTTTCAAACAGGGCTTCTTTTCAATCAGGTTCTTGAAAAGTTAAGAGCTCTGTCGCAAACAGCCTTATGATGCCTACACATTTGGTTCAACACAATATTCTCCCAAAGCCAATACAGTTTTTTTTTTTTTTTTTTGACTTTAAGTAATTAGCTGTCAAAACTATAAATGTTGATGTTAATGGGTGTATGTTTTGGCACAGAGCAAAATGTCAAACTCTTGTAGGCGTAGGTTCGGACCTTATTTTCTGCATAAACACCAAAATCCTGCGGGGAAAAGCATTTGGAAAAGTGGCCTGGGGAACTAACGGCTCACAAATGCTAAGTCACTTCTGGGTTTTATTATATTAAGCCACTTAGCCAATCACACAAGCGCCTGAAAGCAGCAAAGTGAACAAAGACCAATAGAGACAGATTTCTGTTCCCCAAAGAGCATTCACTCAACCACATCCTCTCAGTCTTGGTGAGACAACAGGGAGAAAGCAAAAGCTGAAGGGGGGAAATCCCTCAACTAACACCCACCCCTCACTGTCTGAACATAAACTGATTACAATAATCTGAAGTCAAAAACAGACTGCATTTTGCTTTCTAGCAATGCGCCGTCCCCCCCCCCCCCCATCCCCGGAGGTAATCGGAGGAATTAGATATCAGACCACTAATCTGTCACATCACATTCTTTACGCAAGTGAATTCCAGCTAATTAATGTGCAGGGAGAGCAAATCGGAAACATTTGACCTCCTCCAGCATAAAAATAAGTCCCACAATCCTTTGGGTTGTCAGAATTGCGCACTGGGATGTCCCGGTTTCCAACGCGTGAATGTGTGCGTGTGGCAGTGATAATTACTGCAGTGTAGAAGCTAATTGGGCCAATGCATATTAATTCATTAAAATGTTTCCCTCCTGGTGTGGGCCTCAAATCTGGGCCTCATCTGTCGAAGGATAGGAGTCCTAGCAGCTTCCTGAGAGAAATACAGAGGAGTTATTCTCAGGTAATATCCAGAGGATGGAAATCAAGATGTCTGTGCAGAGCAACATCTCTGACATCCTGCTGTTTTTATGTCCCCATATTCCAGCTTACCTCAAATAGAAAGTCTCCAAGCATGGCCTATTTTCAAATGGAACACCTTATCTTCCCACTAACCTCTATGCTCTTCATTTCTTGCAATTTAGATTTCTTTGATAGTCGATGTCTAGTCGTCACAAGGTCCTTGAGCCTGTGACATGATCAGTGTGTATGTGTGTGTGTTTGTGAGAACCACAACTAAAGGCTAGCAGGGCCCACAGGGGCTGTTCCTGGGGCCTGGATTGAGAATGGTTGCCATAGCAAACTGCTTAGTATTGACTTCTGGCAAAGAGTGAGATCCTCTGGTTTTTGTCCTATCCCTGTCCTGTGTGTGTGTGTGTGTGTGTGTGTGTGCGTGTGTGTATTTTTAAGCTGTCCATCTCAGAGAGGCTTTCATTACATGCTAAACAAACCAAATGAGCAGATAGCAATCAGCTAAAGGGCACAAAGAGTTTCTGCACAGCGCCACTGAATACAATAGGGCCAGACTGTGACCTCTAGCTATAGTGTGTATGTGTGCATGTGTGTGTGCGTGGCCTACCTGAGGCCACTGCATGTGTGTCTGCACCAAAGCACAGATAAATGCTGCTCTCCACGTTAAGAATAGGGTCCACATCAATGAAACAGCCAGTTACTGCACTTACTATTGAACCAGAAGATTGTAGGCAACCACAAATGACAATATATGCCTTGTCCATTTTTGTGGTGGTGGGAAATCTCAGTTATGCATTTGAAGAATGCATAACTGAGGCCTGAGGGAGAAAGGCCCTATTTGCTAGACTGAAAGGGTGGAAAAATCAAATTACGGCACATCAATGGCATAGTAGAGCATTTTAAAAGGAGCTGAAAAGACACAAACAGAGGAGAAATGGATAAATGGATAGACGCCAGAGTCAAGACAGAGCAAATGGGAATATGTTGGAGCAAGTTGCTTGAGACAGTGGGAGAGAGGGATGACAATGAGGAGATGAGACAAACCAAGTGGGAGAGAGGGGAGGAAGACGAGGAGGGAGAGGCAGCGAGCGCCTTGGTCGATGGATGAGAGGGAAGAGAGCTGATGAGTAACAAACAGAGAGAGGAACACACTCCAAAACATCTCCCAGGCCCGTGGTGTAAGTGTATGTGACAGTCTAAAGAGGGTGTGAAAAGAGGGGAGAGAGAAAGGAAGAAAGGGACATGGACACAATAGAGAGAAACCGCTTCCACACACATGATTCAGGAATAGTGCAATACTTTGATCTGGGTCTATCCAATTTAGGAGGCAACTGACAAATGAGGGACTCTCCGCTACCATTCATGCCACACCGGGATGTCGCGTCGACTAACACCGAAGATACTGGATAGTTAAAGGAAGATGATTCTCATTGGCGTCAGTGGTAAGAAAATGGAATACACTCCCTGTCCCCTAAGTGGGTGCAGTCAGCCTTTCTCTGCCTAGGAAGCACCGCCAGATCTCAAACAAACATCTGAACAACGTCAACTTCATTTCAAAATGCTGGGAAGATCTACGGCTTGTGGAAAAGAGGTCCAATATTTAGCCCGGTGACGATGACACATCAGAATCAGTCATACTCTGTACTGAGACCAGCCTCTTCCATTGGGATCAATACACTCAGAAAAACTGCCACTTGGCTCCTGAGGTGGGGGGAGGGCACAGCAGTGTTGAACCACATGACACAAATACCAGAAATAACTCGAGGTTGACGCATCTCGCCTCTCTATATTCTCTGCTAATGCTGTGCAGCCACATTCAGGTTAGCATCCCTGCAACAGAGTGCTATAGTTTGGCATTTTGAAGGTGGTACAGCTCGGACTCTTACCCATGCAGCAGTATTAGTTGCTCTGTGTGAATGCGATACATCTACCAGGGTTGGTCCATTGAGTGCGTCCCTGTCGTGAGAATAGGAGTGTGCCGCTCCAAAATGAAGACGCAGATACAGACGGGAAAACAACACGATTCTGAGTGGCGAGACAAAGCTGAAAAATAGTTTTGAAGGATGCACAACAACACGTTTGCTTTGCTCTCACTTTCATCACTGGTTTCAGTCCCCTGGCTTCCAGAGCGCCGGCTGCTTTGTAGTGATACAGCGGCAATGCGGTGGTAGAAAACGACAGCGATGGAAATGAAACAAACAGGCTTCTATCAAACTTTTCCACTGCACATTTATGAATTTGTAACAGCCTGGCCAAAAGCAAAAATATGTTTCTGTTGGTCCTCTTTCACTTTGCTCTCGTCTTCCTCTCAGGCTCTACAGACTGAGTGGTTGACTGCGAAAGTAAGTCTGAGTGTTGCAGTTTATACTAAAAAAACCTGGAAGCCACGTAGCATTTTTGAGCCATGGGTTCAGTGGCCAGACTTCCCATGTTTTCCTTCCTATAGGGTTTTCAATTTATGCAGTATGTGGTTAATTTAAGGCTGTGTACGTGGTTAAAAAGCCAAAATAAATAAATAAATAAATAAATAAATAAAAAGTGTTGATTTGTGGAAACTATCATGTTGAGCAAAGTTTGTAGGTATCAAGCATGTGCAAC
Source organism: Myripristis murdjan (assembly GCF_902150065.1). NCBI lineage: Eukaryota > Metazoa > Chordata > Actinopteri > Holocentriformes > Holocentridae > Myripristis > Myripristis murdjan. The sequence goes on along the minus strand of NC_043990.1, from coordinate 25,243,159 downwards.
AGAGATTAGTTTCTTCAATTTGCAAAAAAAAAAAAAAAAAAAAAAAAAAAAAAACCATATGGAAATCCTGTGAAGGAACCCAGTGGTCATTGCAACCTCCAGGATGGCATACAAATACAGGTCATGATAAGAAAACTCTATTGCAGATTCTGTTAAATCAGTTTTACATCATATTCAACAGGCCATGTGACCCCAGAAATCAAAGGACCATGCCAGTGATTTTGTATATTAACATAATATCCAAGAAATATATACTTCACGTTTCTGCCAAGCTTTTCCCAAAGCAAAAAGTCATATGTTAGAGCTCCAATATCACAGCCAATCATCAGTTCCTCGGTTTATGAATGGTGGTGACTTTGTTGGCAGCAGAAGCAGAACATTATGAGATGGGTGTTGAGATCAAAAATCCAAATCTGAAAAAGGGCTTTTGATTTTATGCTGCTAAGTCTTTAGTACCCCCCATGGTTTGCCAAATGGCTTGTTGACCCTGATTTTCTAGCTTCTTTAATTCCGGTGTCACCAACAAGGTAATCATGTGTAATCAAGTGGAGCTAATGACATGTTAATTATATCTAAAGTAAACAAGACGGGCACTTTTCATCACAGTGGTCGTTGTGCCTCTTAAAAGGCGGTGGCACGGCACAACTATTTAATCGCGATTCATTTCTTTTGAGGTTCAGTCATCATGAAAGCTTCACATGAACACTTCTTGCTTTTTTTGATTTCACATGGCTTCAGTGGTATTCTTGTGGCTTCGTATGCAGCAGACAGCAAGCAGAATGACCCTTCTCTCTTTATTCAGATCCTCATTAGCTGATGCCTCAGAGATTTGTGGACTGCTTCCTCGAGTCCACGTTTTTCCCAAATGCATGTCGTCCGTAACATACATTAGTCTGCGTGCTTATTGTTTGATCTAGCAGTGAAGATGAAGTTGAGAATTAGTTTTCATTTTCGAACCAGATATTTTGGAGAAATGGATGTGCTGCCAAAGATTGTTTTGGCTGAGATATTCTAATACCCTGCTTGGCTTTACATTCATTCCTGCTCCAGTGAGCTCCACAGTGTACAACAAAAGCCTGTGGTTATACTGGGCAGCTCCCAGCGTCAAGCAGTGGAAAACTGTAGGCGTACTGGGCAGCCGTACTACGCGAATGTGTTTCACTACATGTTCACTGCAGGTTCACTCTCTGGATAAATAAAAGAACTACAACAGTATTGTTTAATATTTCATTTTTTATAAATATTAGACTATTATGCATTTTTAAAGAAACACTCGAATACTGAATCCAGACGATGCTACTCATCAGAATAGATTTTCCTGAACAAATGAGCATGAAATATTTGAATCTCCTCTGTTCAAAATCACCATGTCAAGGAGCAGGCAGGGTGCCGTTGTGGTTGACTGGTATCCTGTGATGCTACCCAGCGTGGATTTTTATTTTTGACCACAATATGAGCGCAGCGTCAGACTGATAGAAAGCGACAGAGGTGCGAACGCGCAGAAAACTAGAACGACTGTAATAGCACGGGAGTGAGAGGAGGACAGAGGGCAAAAGACGCGAGAGAGGAGAATGAATGTAAGAGTATAAAACCAGCCAGAAGATACAAAAATAAACTGATGATAGGGGAAAGAGTATTAAAATGAGAGATAGAGAGAGGGAGAAGATAGGAAAGCCACAGGTCAAACAGGGGTTCGTTTACTCATTCTCCACATCTCTCCATCGCCCGGTGTGAAGTCAGTAGAAAAATCAATCATCGGATAACTCTCTGTCAAGAGCATCGACATTCGGCACAACCTCCCTTCCCCGGTTCCCGCTAAGAGCATTCTGCGCAGCGCTCCGAACAACATTCCCTCCGATTTTCCACATTTACTGAGAAGGTTGGTAAAAGATTTAAACTTTGGGGTGAGTTATTCAGTGTTTAGGAGAGCAGGACAGTAATTAATGTCCCAGTGAGCCCGGTCTGGAATGTTTTCATCTTTAATAATGCCACTCTGCGACGCACTCAGGCAAAGTGCATTACTGCCCATTCATAATTGATGTGCCGCTTTCACTGCACCGAGGCCTGGATGAGAGTCCTGTGTAAACAGATACGCCTCGCACTTGAGATTGGGATGCGAGCATGCAACCACACAGGCACACACACACACACACACACACACACACACACACACACACACACAGTATTAACACATATGTTTTAATATACTTTATACTATAATATACTTAAATGCACTATGACTATGAATTTCCTTACTTCGCCAGGTGCTGAGATTTCTTGCTTTACAAAAACAACTCAAAAATTTGCTCAGCATTTTCTATCATGTGGCTGGGATGTCACAGACAGCTTACTGAGATTTTAGTGTATATGATCGGTTCTTTCTTTCTTATGGACAGCTTTTGAATCCAATCCTGGATGTTTCAAAGATTATGCAAATGATGCAAAACACAACTTGAATTTTAGTATTTCACATACATTTCCATAATGACTTTGGCTTTTACAAGGAACTCAGACAAAGAAAAATCCAAGTAATTGTGCTTTGAAATAATTGCGGCACAAATGTTTGTTTCCATGACTTTGTCTGCTTCCCGGTAGGCTATTCGTACATACCAGTGTGAATATGAATGCCAACTAAAATGAATGCTGCCAAAGTTATATAAGTTTTGTAGCACCACCACCCAGTGTACGGCTTTGTGTAGGCCTGAATAATTCGCAAGAGCAAGCAGAGAGTGGAACCTAGCTAGCTACCATAATGGACACAGTGTCTGAATCAAAAACTAAGATGTAATGATTACATAATCTCTGTAACTACAATCTTGCTACATGGAATGCAAGATTTACTACTATTCTTCACTTTGAATCTACTGATCTCTTGCAAATACCGCTCCCCTGAAAGCAAACCAGCAAGCAGTTTATGCTGGTGAGGCATTGTGCTTGGAGCGCCGCAGTGACACAAACCAGAAATCAAACCAGAATCAAACATTGTACCTCCTTTGGATTCAATAGTGGGGTCAACCATGCAGCCAAATACAAATAAGAGTAACTGAGTGAATAAGAGTAACTGTGTTTGCTTGAAGGTAAGTCATTGTCTCTGATTTCTAAAATGTAACTTCTTTGGTCAAAATAAGAATGAACTACAGTTGGAAGCTACAGTGAACGCAGCTCTACTTTTCTAGCTATACAGTGAGCTGGACAGGTAGCCTTGACCTGCTTTTTCTAACATGTCACCTGTCAACAACGGACCCACGAGGAAACATGACAAACAGGGTAACAGTTACATGCCATATGAATTATTACAGTACAGGAGCGATGTCAGTGAGACATGCTTTTTTGCTATTCTTGCCCACAGTTTGAACATATATCGTATACCAAAAAGCTCAATGTTTTCTGCTGAATCTTATGGTACCAGAGTTGGAGTAATCTGACCTCTGCTTTCTACGCTACAACCCTCGGAATATGGCGACGACATGTTCAACACAGATTTTACCAGCAGATCCCCACAGAAATGTCCTGTTCTACAAACTCATTAATGGTGTCTTCATTCCTACATTCACGAACACAGAGATATGTCACAGATCAAAAAAATATTCAGCATTTTCTGCTGAATCTAATGATGCCGGGGTCCAAACAGTTGCACAAATAGCTGGCAGAGAATGTGTCACAGTCAGCCATTTAGCAAACTGGCAAATACCTTGTGTTTGGTTTGTTTTCAAAGGTATTGGACCATCAATGCATGTGTAATATTACAGCAATGCAATCTTGTTTTTTGTGTGTGTGTGTGTGTGTGCCAGTGTTATTATACAATTTTCAACTATGTTTTGGTGAATTTTTGGAGAAAACAATTTTTTGTCTGCTGAGGCATTGTCTATGATGTTGAAAGGTGTGCCTCATAGGTGTGCTAATGCTGAAATAATTGTCCGCCATCCTGATGAAAATTCCTATGATGGGTGCATAAGGGCATAAACGTGTGGTGCCCCAGTTTGGGGGTTTTAAAAAATGGTCACCCTTGACGGACCCAGTGTTAGTAATGACATTAATTAAGGTTCCATTCCACAGAGTCTTTACCTCACGTGAGCCAGTATGAATAAGGATACAAGGATACAAGGATACAATTAAATATTATACAACAGGTTGTATAATGAAATTAAAATGCGGTTCCCTCTTGACTGATGACTGGATGCTGGCGCTGTTAGACTTAAATGGAAGAGAACCTTAATTTATGTCATGCGTAACACCTGTCTTTACGTGGTATTTCATGTCGAAATGGCTGCTGTGAAAAAGATCTGTAGACTCCTGCCATATTTCAAAGTGCTGCAGGTGTGTTTGTCGTACCAATATTCGTAGCAGGATTGTCACAAATATATGGCAGGCTTGTTTATATAACTTAATTTCCTGTGACTTTTAAAAAATAACCTCTGTTCATTTTCTATCTTGATGAGGACATTTGTCTTCATAAAAATAGAAGTACAACAGCACACATATACACACATAAACACACACACACACAAACACACACACAAATAGTATTTCTAGGAAGATTAAATCTAGCATGAGCCCCAGAAAGTGCGAGTAAAGTAATTACACTGTCTGAGCTGGTTGCTGTTGTATGGGCATACTCTGGCAGAGGCTTATGGGTGAGGCCAAATGTTGCCTAGACAACAGACTACACCCCATCACCCCCACCTAGCCTCACCCCCTCCCTCCTCACACACACAAACACACACACACATATCCTTACCCCCTGCCAGCCTTGCCAAATGAGGAAAATTCATCAACAGCGATGTGCATGGCACGCACACACAGACACAAATAGACACGGACACACCCACACATAAGTAATCTCTTCATCCTTACTGACACACTCATACACACACACGCATGAACACACTTTACCACCCGGTAAGAGTTTGATGTGTGATGAACTGTCCAAAACAGTGCTAATGAGTTGCTATTGTAAGATACAGCTGGGTGACTGGTCCTTGACTCCGTACCACCGCTGCTGCTGCTGGGCTACAAGATGTCACTGTTGTGCCTGACGTCATGCAGTAATTTTAGTATGTTGTGTTGCATTACTGGAGATATTTACGAAACCTGCTAACTTCCTCCTATGTCATCTGTTGTTCCTTACTCTCAGAGAAAATTGCCTTTTGTGTTTGGTGCTGATATGAGCATTGTTTTATTGAATTGGTAAAGGCATGATATTTAGATAAAGAAGGCCAATGGCAGCAGCAATACAGAGAGATAGCATGCAATGACATAGTTTTAATGTGTGCATGACTCAGGGTGCATTCTTGCACTTTTTTAATCTTGTCACAAGGATACAGGGAATCATCCAGAAGTGTGATTAGGTTTAGGTTAGGCATGCTGTGATGAGGGTTAGGGCCAGGTTTAGGGATTGAATGTAGTCATTGTCAGGTCCTCACATGTGTGGTAATATAAATGTTTGTAGGTTTAAGTTTCCATGCATATGTTAAGGTCATGAAATGAAGCCCCCTTGCCCCACAAATCAGAAAAGGGGCAGAAAAAGGTGGCACTCAGACAGTAGATTGTCAATCTTATGCATGAATCCACATTAACATTTCATCAAGGTATCAGAGAAATCCAGCGATCCAGTCCCAATGTGCACATTTTCAGACTCACAGACTCCAGTGCATGATTCCAACAAGTCTGTGAGGGTTCAGGGCCTTCACACACTCACTGTGAAACCAGTGAGTGTGTGAGATTTTTTTGAGCCCTTCACGAACCCTTTCCCCAAGTCCGCAGTGTGTATGTTTTCAAAAGCATAATGCTGATCCACAAAGCATGAAGAATGTGCTGAGAGGAAAACCCCCAAACTATAACGACAGAATTTTTAGGACGATTACCATCAGACATCAAGTTCGTCAACATCCATTTGTCATCTGTCACTTTGCGCCGTTTTCCACGCTGCAGTGATACCCTGGGTCCCCCATAACTTGGCCGCTGTGCTTTAGCATGCTAATGAGGTGAGAATCCAATATTTCTGGATCCATAGCAGGAGTCTCCGGAGGTTGCAGCTCGTTAACTCGGCCCGCGAACATCAAATCGGGAGTTCATGCGTGGAATGAAGAAATAATGTAAAGACGATGGGGCACACTCACACACACACTTTAAACAAGCAGAAACTGCCTAGGGACCCATTACAGTATATTTCTGTCTTATTTAAAGATATTTAAATTTGGGCATCATGAGGTTGAACCCAGTGATTGCGTGGTGTATTAAAAGGGGAGGGGGCAATAACAACCAACAATAAATTAGTTATATTTTCAGTACAGCTTTCGTTGTTGTTTTTCCTCCTTAAACCGCCTTATACCACTGAGCCACCTTATTAAGACATATGCAATAAATGAGGTTGTAAAGATTTCTGTCAGTCGAAAAAAAAGCAGATAAACTCTATTCTGCATATAAAAAGGATTGTAAATTGAGTTTAGGTGGGCTTACTCTCCTTTACATTACATTTCTGGGTTGAGCTCTACAGAGAGTGACAGGAAACATGGAAGAGCAATTATAGGGGAATTAACAAGCAACAAAAGCCGCATGCTGGGACCAAACCCATGTCACTGTATATGTATGAAATTCACAGTGTCCCACAGAGCAATGAGGGCACCCACCAACAATCATCTTCAAGAGTTGGAGTATTTTCGCTGCGGCTGCTGAAAGTGGCATGAAGTGTGATAGTATTTTCTGTTATCATATCCCCAGGCATGGCTGGTTTTGCAGTGGGTGCAATGAACAGATTCCAGCAGCAGATTTATGGCATGACTCACAGCTAGCCCCTACTCACCACTATGTATATAATACACTTAGGATTATAGTCATGTAGTATCATCACTGTTTATGCTTGTACAGGGCGTGTTTGAATGGAGGGAACTGAATTCAAATATGGATGTCATACTCCGCCAGCATCACTCCACATTTAGATACTGATCCCAAATTGAATGAGTCTACGAGCTCCTAACGCATCTCTGTAAAACAGACATTGACCCCGATGTCTACGCAGGTTATGTATTATGTATATGTAACTGACCTTATGAACTCCTCTGCAAAATGAATGGAGTATTGGAATTGTATTTTGACCTTTTGGTATTGCTTGACATTTAGCCGGCGTTGCTGTGATTGCTATTGATGGTGCTGTTTATGTTATCATTGTTATTTATTAGCATTCAGAGGATGCTGCCATTAACCACGGTGGCTGTATTGAGCAGCCTTGACATGCACTGCGACTTGGTCATGTCATCATATTCTGTTGTCTTGAAGGAATACTCCAACGTCTTGGGCAAAACAGCCTCTTTCAGACTTCCCCAGACTGAGACAAGATAAGTTGGATATAATTTTCACCTCAGTACGTCCAGTGGTTCAGTTCCTATGGGTAGCATTTTGTATTAGCTTAGCAAAAAGACTTGAAGTCTATGGGAGTCATTAGCCTAGCTCTGTCAAAGTGAAAAAATAAACCTTACAGCAGTTCTGAAGCTGTGGTTCATGTCGATTTGAAATACTCGTCTTGGAATTAAAAAAAAAAAAAACGAGTAATTTCAGGAGAAGTTAGATGGTGGAACTATAACCGCTGAAAACATGTATCCTTCCATCTAGTGCAGTGATCGGCGCACCACTGAAGGTATAGGAAGATCCTGCACAAATTAACTGCTCCTAAAATGACTCTTTGACTTTGACAGCACCAGGCTAACGACTCCCATAGACTTCAAGTCTTTATGCTAAGCTAAAACAAAACCCAACCTTAAGACCCAAACCAGTGGACATATAGAGGTGAAAATGGTATGGAACATCTTTAAAATAGCTTTAAAATAGCTCCTGCTTGGACAAAATATTTTAATATAATGATTCAAAAGTCACCAATTTGTCTTCATGGAACTAAAGGGACAGACAAGAGCCATTCACAAGAAAAGTAAGTTTCACAAATTCAGTGTCATGATCATGATATTTCAACTTCATATTTGAAATCGCTTTTTAATTAGCATGACCCTGCTCCACTGGTCATTAGTGTCACCAGGACTGATGGGGTTCATTCTCTAGGCTCTTCACTGTGCTTTCCAATTTCATCCAAAAATGTTAGATTTTTGTCAGATACATTTTTGGGGGGTAAACATAAAACGAACATAGGATTACCATCTTGCATGTGAGGCAGGGTAGGTCAGGTAAGGAGTAGCTGTTAATTGTAACTAAGTGCTCCGTGCTGTTTAATATGCATGGTTGGGTCAGCATCAGAGCTTAGAATCGGAGCTGATAGAGTTGAAGAATCAGCTCCCAGAAGTGGGGCCTGCACTTGTGCCAAGATTAGTCCAGCAAGATAATAGGTCTTTGGTGGCTGACCGAGATGAATTTCCTTACTGCACTGAAAAGATGAAGCGCCATAAATAAGATAGGGTTCCTTATGAAATTAAAGTCTTTGTAATTTGCAGACAATCTCGAACAAGCAATCACACTTTGTTTTGTCTGTGCGTTGAAGACGGCAGATTCGGAGGTGGGGGGGTGGAGGGGTGGGGAGTGAAGACCTGTAGGTTTTATGCTTCCCTCCTTCATCTCCAGCTCTGGATGAGTCATTCCCTCTGCACTCCACTCATCAATATTACAGCACCTCCCTCCTGCTGCCAGCGGGCTTGGTCCACATTACTAATTTAACTTTTATTTTTCTGTTTTCTCTCTCCATCTCCCCACTGCCTGCTGGTCTGAGTCAGGGAGGCTTGAAGAGCATAGAGATGAGCTGATCATCCCTGTGAGGTGTACATGACTTCAACCTTGCTGTCATGCTGTTGATTTAGACTGCTAATCACATCGTCAGTAAAAAATAAATAAATAGTGACTTACAACTACGTAAAAGCCAGCCACATTGGATATTAGAATAAAAGATGTAGTCCTAGCGGCACATCACACCTTGACTTCATTTTACAGCTTTGATGTACTTCTCACTGATTCTAAAACAGTGATTTTTTCCAGTATGAGCAGTACTTTTGTGCATTCCTGCCTTTTTAATGTGTATTTCTCTAATACACAGAGATCACTCAAACAAAGGTCACTCTGAAAATTACCTTCCTGATATCTGATGGGCCTTCTCTGGTATTGACAGTTACTGTGTTATTGGTCATCGATCCAGCTTTTAATGTCCTTGGATTGCCGAGAGGCCACGTTGTGCAAGGCCGGTCCTTGAGAAGGCTGGTCCTATCCCCAACTGTTTGATATTAATATTGATCACTTGGGCTGGTTTGCATTGATTAAGGGGGGGGGGGTCTGGGCGGTTTGCAGGCACATGATGAATTTACGCATGCATCTTACAAAGACAAAAAATGCAACCGTTTTTGCTGTGGTGAAGAATATTCAGACAGTGAAGGACATCTGTTTATTTATTCATTTTTAGTTTTGCATCTTTTTCCAAATTAGAAAAATTGGAAAGGAAAAACATGACGCAAGTACTGTCACCTTACAGAGGCAAAGACACTCAGGGACAGATGAACGCTGTATAATTGCTGCCAATGACAAAAAGCCAAAGACACTGCCAGGCAAAAGAGCCTCCCTACAGCGGGAAACTACTCTCATCGTGACTTGGGCGCTTGGCAATTGTCTGCATCTTCACGTCAGAATCCCCTCCTGCAAATGAACCCTCTTTGAGTCATGTTTATGGCTTTGTGCACAGTCACTTGCCACCGTATAAAACAGACAATCTTCATCTCTGCACCGAAGAGTCTTTCTCAGCTTCATTCAGCAGAAAGCAAAACAGAGAGGCTTTTCACCTTGATCTTGAAGACCTTGGCCCAGCTGCCAATTTTATGATTAGATTATGATCCACAGACAGCTCTGGGGACGGGAGACATTCTTACACAGCACAGCCTTTTTCCTGTGATAGTGTAACTCCCCGAGGAGGGAAAACAGACTTGAAGAATACATGCGACTTCGCTCAGTACAATGAATATCCAACGGCAAAGACATCATTTTCTGAACTGATGGACTTACTCTTATACACTTGATGTCTAATACTCTTTAATATGGACTCTTTGTGCACCTAGCTTTCTTCAACTGTGTCCAATTGTCTGCACACATTTTACAAGTGGTGGCCCGAGAGCTTGTTAGAGGCAGTTATTCATCACCCTCGGTTAAGTCAGAGCTCCCTTCCCTGTCTGACACATTCATTAAGTCCTCCAGTGTTGATCTTATAGGTGAGAACATCCTCTCCTCACAGCCAAAGGAGATTAAGTGGAAGCATTACAACATGCAGTCAAAGCATTAACGTGAGCCGCTTGGTGCATTAAAACTAGCCTTCTCTGTCTGGCATGAGCGGTAGGTTCAAGTGGGTGAAAGCCTAGGCCACAGGAACGGACAATTAACAGAGGACGCCCCCGTCAAAGAAGTAGGAAGTGTTCAGCTCTTTTTAGATCCTGATTCATTCCACTGGGCATGTTGTGTTCAGGTACATGTCGTAATTTCTGGTAATATTTTGACCTGGATGTTTTTTTGTGTTTCATGCTAGTCACAGCACTCGGAAAGTGCTTGTATATTTTTCATCAAAACAAGTGAAGGGGTGGCCCTGGGATGATTTCCACTAGGGATTACAAAAAGAAAGTCCCTATTCCCCCCTCAGAAAAAAGCTCTGCTCTAATCCCTGCCTCTGAACACAGGTGACATCAGCTGCTGTGGGATTAACTGTCACATAGTGGGCAGGTGTTTCCTCCTGACAAATCATCTGATCACAGCTTTTTCAAGAAGTCCACATCCCCATGGCTCCATAATCTTTTAGTGAAAAACATCACCCGTACGCTTCCAAAAACAGACGCTAAAATTAAGTTTTACACAAGAACAACGGATGTATTCAAATGACGAGTTTGCTAAGAGCAGGAAAGACAAAACTGACTTACCTTGGACACTTTCAGCTTCCCACTCACTGAGACACAGAGCACAGATGTAGGTGCCTTCCCACCCACAAACACAGTGAACCACGTAGACTCCTTCCTGCAACACTTTGCGCTGACATACCGAGCTAAGCCTCAGCAGGGAGTGAAGAGGCGCCCGGCAGGTCTTGCAGATCCAAAGCAAAAACACAGCAGATGTGAGAAATTGTCATTTGATGTAAATCAGATATGCAAATCAGACTATGGTCCAGTGCAGCATCGAAATCACGGAAGCTATTTTTTGATTTAAAAGAAAAATGTCTGTCTTCTAAATTAAGTATTCTGGTGTTATAGAGTTGCTGTGTCCTATTTATCATATCCTCCAGACATATTTGGCTTTGGGTAGACCCTAGCGAAAATGAATTTTTGTGAAAATGAAAATTATGATATTGCATTGATATATTATATTGCAATATATTTTTACAATATTTTTCACACCACAAAAGCAGCACTGTGTTTGAAATCTGGAGAGGATAGAATATTCTGGTGGACCTCATCATGATGCTTCGATTTTGGCACAGGAAGAGAAACTAAGTCAGTCGGGTGGAAACCAAGAATCCTGCAGGCAGTGGCAGAGATTTGATGGAATAATGTTTTTAAAAATCAGATATTGCACATGAATGCATTATTTACAATGGATTCCGGTTCATGTGTGCTCCAATGTGGGAATACAGGCAGATTGTTGGAGACCGATTTTTTTTTTTTTTTTTTTTGTTAATAGGTTATTGACATTTTCATCCAGGGCTCTACAACTAATATTACAAAATGAGGCTCTCTAATTATTAATAATTACAAAAAAGGTGCATTTTGGAGATATAACAGCTTCATATTTAGAGTTGGAGCTGAGGTCTGGATGTGCGGTGATTATGCAGTGGTCAAACGCAGTGATGTGCTACAGTAATGCCTCTCGGACAGTCAGCGGGTCATCTGGAAAGAATGAATTACCCGTGTTGTTTTCACACCCATGGCCACGTGTTACAGCAGCCAGTCCCCTGGATCTCTGGTCTTTACCGGCCACTCATTTATCTGAGGCCGAGCTCCCCTGCAACGCTAGTATCAGCGCAGGGGATACAGGTGAGCCTCAGGGCAACGCTGCTCCCATTGTACCTCCTGAAAAGACAAATATCCAGTTACATGTCCAGCTCCATTCATAGATTTTCCACATGTCATGGAGCTTGGGTCAAATGGAGTAGTGGAAAAAAAATGCTTTGACATGTTCCATTAATGATTTTAATCTGAAGTCTCGCCTCCTGTCATGTGATAGTAGTTAAAAGTTGCTCCCAGATAATGTAATAGTGTAAGCTGGATGCAGGTCTTTGAGTGAACTGCAGTTGTGCAGTTGTTTGCTCCTCGACTTTGGCTTAGCGCTGACTGCAGCATCATTCTGGGAGGCAAAGAACAGACCCCAGGCACTAGAAGTTTAGCTCGCTCGTAAGAGTTGCCCGCAGGGATGTAAATGTAAATACCGAAGAACATGGCGGTAATCCGCAAGAGAAAAAATTGGTTTTGACAAAATGCGGGCCTCCTCCAGCCATGAACCTGCAGCTTGAGTTGTGGCTCTGATGTGGGATGGGAGGAAGTTGTGGAAAGCAGAACTGAAGGTGTTACTCAAACTCACTCCCCTGGTGGAAATGCTATCCTTCAGCTAATTCAGGAGCTCTTTTGAATGTGCTCAATGCATCATGCCACTCTATTTACAAGCACATGGGAAATCCTCACTGTAACATAAAGTTGTTATGCCAGAGGCCGTTCTTTTGTTAGTCACTTGTCTTTTGCAGTGAATGAAGGTAAGCAAAAATGTGGTTAAACTATTTGGCAGTCACCATAAGGCAAAGAATCACCCGACAATAATCAATTATTCTCGCATTAAGGCATTGATTCATGCCTTATTTCCCTTAAAATCCCTCTCGTCATAAAACTCACATCAGTTTGATATTACCTGCAATAAATATTAGCCTACAAAAGGCAGTAAATGCTATTCTGCAAATAAAATAGGATGCAAACTTGAGTTTATGTGGGTTTATCCATCACTGAATCCCTTATCTTTTGCAGTGTATAAATTGAATCACCATATAACTACTTCTAGTCATTGTTTTGGTACATTCATCTTAAGTGATGTTCATGCAGTTCTTGCTTTGAATTATTCAACAACATATCGTCCATCAGCAACCCTGGAACAAATGAGTTAGGGGATGGTTGAAGGAACGTGGAAAGAAACCTGTACTCAACAATAATAATGTGGTAATTTGTATGGGCTGCGCTAAACTTTTGTATTGAATCACCTCATCCTACCTCAGCAGAGGTTAGATAGGCCAAACGAAGCTCTCCTGCTGGGAGCCGGGAAGCAGGAGGCTGTGGAGGAGAAGGGAATCTTTCTAGAATATTGAAATGAAGGTCAGTTTTCTGGGCCATGGTTTCCCACAGTGGCCATCCCGCCTGGGGAAGAGGAGATGGAGAATGCAACGCAACGCGACCGCTGCACAGTTACGCAAGACCAGAGAAAGTGCAACAACAGCACTGAACCCTCGCTCAGAGGAGGGAAAGTGCCAACAGTACACAAACACAACAGAGAGCGAGGGAAGAGAAAGGGGATGGGAGGAGGAGGGGGTAATTCAATCACATCAGTGTCCTCATTCACAGGACAGAGAGAGAGACAGACAGAGAGAGAGGGAGACAGAGAGAGAGCGTTATGAAGAACTAATGAAATAAGCAAAAGCTGAGTCAGATGTTCGTCCCTGTCTCTCGGCCCATGAAACAATGGAGAGGTGAGACAAGGTGAGGGACAAGGGTGAGGGCAAAGAAAACACCAGCGCCATTGCTTGGAAAGACAAAATGGTGGCGTGTCGCCAGTGGAAACGATGGCGGCGATGTGTGTTCTCTGCTGCAGTTAAGGGCCTGTTCCTTTTGGCGATGAAGGTTCAAAAGGTCATGGGCACAAATGGGAGAGGAAAAGTCTCCCATGCAACTTCTCATCCATGTTAATCCCTCGGAGTCGAACAGTGCATGCATGATCACACACTCAAACACACTACTTGGGCCTCGAACTGCCTACACAACTCTGCTATCCTCCAACTTCCAGGCAGTGTTCCCTATCATCCACACTTCCATGGTCATTTACCCGCTGGGTTTCTGCTATGAGCTCCCAATGCCTGGCTTCTTTCCTCTTGGGTGCCAGAAGCACTAGGACCTCTCCAAGTAACATCAGTGGCCACTGAACACATCATCAAGTTTACGTAAATGTAATAGAGGACCCAGTTAACAAGATTTAACCAAGACACCAACTCTTTAATGAATAAGAAAGGGGTTTCTTAGACTAAGGGTTCCCATTTGTCAAGGAAAGTCGGAGCTAAATCATCTGGGAAGTCTGGGAATATCAGGGAATTATCTATGTGAATCATCTTACAGAACTGCAGCATATACCCGTATTTTATAACCTGGTTCACAGAGTCATTGTTTTAGATGGTGATTTTAAGCTGTCCTTCTGAACAGCAATCCCACTGGTTGTGCAAACCAGAGTGTTTACCACAAAAACTTTTCTTAGCTGAAAAACAACAACAACTTCAAAAATAAAAATAAAAATGTAACAACAAGTTTCATGCCCTGGATGAGCTCCAATCTAGGGGTGGATAATCATGGATTTTTATGCCAGCACCATGTTGGGAACCTTGGGCTTCGTTTTGAAGCCTCAGCCTTTCATAAAGGATTCCATTACTGTTGACAAGGAGAGACAACAAGGTAGAGAGAAATCAGACAGGCTTCAGGCAAAAGTTCCTCTTGCAGTTTTAAAAATTGGATGTGAAAATCACAATCGCAAGACAGGATTGAATTTTTGTAGAGCATTTACATTTGGACTTGCCATAACATTAATTAATCTTGGCAGTAGTGTTGTTTCATTGGGCGCCCTTGGATCCATGTAAACAATGCTGTGTCTTTACAACTATCTGGACAATTTGGACCTCTCCAAGTGACACCAATGACCACTAAACAGACCACTGAACAGTTTCCAGTAATGAAATAAAGCATCTGGGTAACAACATTTAACTAATACACCAAATATTAAATAAGTAGCCTGTAATTGGGATGATTCTTAGACTTATGGCTTTCCTCTACATTTTCAATTCAGTTCAATTCAATTCAAATCACTTTATTTGTCCGAGAGGGGCAATTTAAAAGGGCAAGACAGTAGCTTAAAAAACAAGACAAAAAACACAAACAGCACACATTGCAACAGGCAGCCTTCACAGAACAGCAGATAAAAACACATGACAATAATAATAAAGTGCTTAAGTTATAAAGTGCATTGAGTTCATGTAGCTGCAGCAGTAATTGTAGGTGAGTGTGTGTGTGTGTGTGTGTTTGTTTGTGCGAGCATGTGTGCACACACACTTCTGGAGTTTTGACTTGTGGAGAAGTCAAAAAATATATATTTTACACATGGGTCCTAGAATAGCAGAATGTATATCAGTTTTATAATTTGCTTTTCTTTGTATTTTTGCGTCCTGAAAACTCTCCAGCCTAACAAAAATAACTATCTTGGAAAAGTCACTGAATATTATACCTGGGAACCTTAGGCTCTATCTTGAAGCCACAGGCTTTCATAATGGATTGCATTGAGCACTGCTCACAGGGAGAGACAACAAGGATGTGCAAATCATAATCATAAGATTGGAACAGGTTTGCGGTGAGGCACATACATTTGGACTTACCATGTCATTCATTTGTCTTGACACATTGCATCCATGTGAACAATGTATCTTCACAAACAGTTAGGCAAGCAGGTTGAAGGCAACAGACCTCATTTGCCCTCTGTGCACAATATGAATCCATGCTGTGCCAGGAAATTGTAATTGCACTCTCTCCATCCTTCAGTCACATCACTTACCGCAGTCAATTTGTTCAGCCCCACTGTGATACCATTCCCTCTCCTTGATTTATACATCAGTATGTCATACCTTACTATTAACATTCACATTTCATCATCCACAGCTTCCAAATGAGTTTTGTTCTCACCTCTGCTGGCAACAACCAACACCTTGCACTCATCATCGTTCCTCCCTGCTTCTCCATTCCTTGCACACTTTGGCTACGAGGTGTTGACTTACAGTGACGCTCTCATCACAATGCAAAATGCTATGCGCCGAAATAAATCGTGAGCTTTACGCAGCCTTGATCACACAGCGGAAGTGAATCAAAATCACTGAGCCTAGAGCAACAATCCTGTTGGCCGCACTGATCGTGATGACAGAATAATTGTCGCCTAAATGACTAAGGGCTGATGAGAGATGATCATTACGTGCTGCAGTGGCTGATTAAGAAGTTGATCGTCCTCAAAACCCCTCTGCCTCACTTTTCTCCTCTTAAATCCATGACAGTGTGACCTGTCTCAGAAGGAACGTGTGCACCAGTGCTGTTCCAGGCAGTGCTGTGATTAGGAGAACTCTCATTAGGAACGTGTCATTTTTGATTTTCTGTTGAGGTGCTGGTTAGAGGGGCCAGCTGTCTGTTAGATGAGCAGCCCAACTTGGTCTGGAGAGACCCCCGCCAGTGAGTCATCCTCAACCTTTGGAGTTAATAAAACCTTCCCACAGCTTTCCCAAGTTCTGTGAGGTGTGACGAACTATGGCTGATGTCTGGCTCAGATGGTAAATTTCTCTCTCTCTCTCTCTCTCTCTCTCTCTCTCTCTCTCTCTCCCTGTGTGTGTGTGTGTGTGTGTGTGTGTATGTGTGTCTCTGTCTCTCTCTCTCTTTGTATGTGTGTGTGTGTGTGTGTGTGTGTGTGTGTGTGTGTGTGTGTGTACTGGCTGATAGCCAGTAACCCCCAACTGGGCTGTCCCATCAACAGCAATTTTCACCGAATGTCCAATGAGTGACTCAGATCTCAAGCTTCTCATCCTCCTGATATTTGTGTGTGTGTGTGTGATGACAAATATCATAGCCTAACCTTAGGTCCAATAAAATGATTGTAAACTTACTACATAGTACCATAGACACACTATTACAGTTTCCTAGCAGTACTATAATATGTTGTGATATGGTGATTTTTGATTAGAGAGAGGGAGAGTGGCGCGTGCGCGACCCCTATGCAAGCCATGTCTCCCAACCAACGTCAACAGAACAAATGCGTAGTGCAATGAAATACTTTATTACAAACACAGCATGGTGCGCCGTAATTCCTATTTTATGTAGAGAGATACATCTGTTCTTGGGAGGAAGAGAGAGAGAGAGAGAGAGAGAGAGAGAGAGAGAGAGAGAGAGAGAGAGGAGGGAGGAGGGGGTGGGAGGGCTGTGCGCCACTACGTTGCCAATAGGCGCAGCGCTATCTAATTAAACCCCCACCACGTAATCCCAGCGACACCATCCCCCCTGTTTAAATCCACTCCACCGGCGCAAACCGTTGAAACCCACTGTCCTCCGCTGCTATCCCGTCCCGTCCCATCCCGGCCCCGTGGAGGAGAGGAAACGCCGCCACCGCACCGCAGCACTCTCTCTGCTGCCCGCTTATCCGCACGGTAACATGGTTTGCAAGGCTGGGCTGCAGTAGCCAAGGGCCAGCCAGCCATCCAGCAAGCCAGCCAGCCAGTCAGTCAGTCCGTCGGTGCGCGCGTGTGTGTGAGTGTATATGTGTGTGTGTGCGTGTGTATGTGTGTGAGTGTGCTGTAAGAAGCAGCAGCGGCCAGCCGGACAGCTCCTTCAGCCCAGGCGCCGTATCCAGCAGGAGCACCGGGCGGGACGCATCCGGAGCTCACCGAGCATCGCTGCATCTTCTCCCCCGGCCCTCCTGCCCACCGGCCCCGCTGATTCGGAGCAGGGATCCCCCCCTACCCCACCCCCTCTTCCTCCTCACCACCACTACCATCTCTGTCGGATCGGGTAAGAAAGATAACGCCACAACCCAGTCGATATATGCATTTTGCGAACGTAGCACTTGAAATATCCTCTCCGTGACATTTCGTGCAAGAATCCTCTCGTTTGGTAGCGGTGAAGCCGGATGCGGATGGCTTCTCGCACAGCGACGCGGCCGCTTTTGTTTATCCGGAAACGGTGCGTGTTGCCTCGGCGAAATAAATCGCGGAGGAAGGACAATACACGTTAGGTCTAATGTCTTTTATTTGTTTCCAGTAAAGCAAGAAATTTCTTTTTTTTTTGCGCATCCTCCACTGGGTCATCCTTGTAGCATGCATCATGGAGGGCTTTCATCAGTGTATGAGTAGAATAAAAGAAAAGGCTGAAAACTATCTTGCGTGGCCATAAGATAGCTGTAACATTTTTTTTTTTTTTTTTTTTTTTTAATGAATGATCTTAACGCACTTTACATGGGACAGGGTTGAGTGGATGGATGCGCGTGGTGGTGCTCAGTATCCGTCACCTCTTATCTGTCTTGAGCTTCATTCAACTCAAGGGAGAGAGAGAGAGAGAGAGAGAGAGAGAGAGAGAGAGAGAGAGAGAGAGATCTAATATATATTATTTTAGCCTTTTCTTTGGTTCGATTAATTTCTGCCTCAGGAAAAAAAAAAAAAAAAAACATCACTCTAATACTCCAATAGAAAACTTATAAAGTGTCTCCAGTGCATAATACTGGGCTTAAACTGTCCTCTAATGTGCTTTAATGTATTTGGTGTAGCCCTGTGAAACATTCCTACAGACATTTGAAGTAATGTGTGCGTTATTCCAATAATGTATTTATAGTGACATTTCCCACTTCATGGTGTTTTTATTCTTTGGAATTTCTTAGCCTGTGTTCTATTCTGTTTTTCTTACCCACTTCAGCTTTCTGCTCGCCTCTGTTAAAGTTTTGCTGTGGTAGTAGACTGTACTGTACCTATGAAAGTGATGACATGATTACTGTAAAATATGGAAACTCAATGATCCTCGGGTGGAGAGTGGGCCAGAGTTCTTTGCTGGAAGGGCAAGGTTCGTGACATTCCAACCTGGCCATTTCACTGCGCTGTGTTATAGCATCATAATAGCCTGCTTAGCCAATCAATATGGCTCTGTTGCATCACTGGGCATGTTCAGTTAGGCTATGTCCTGTCCTGTTAAACTCACTTGTCTCTGCATGTCATGTATCATATAAAATATGGGTTTCATCATTTCATCCATATCGTAAGTGAGTGAGCATTATTTATGGAGCATCTCTTGCCGGTAGTCAGCGGTGTTGTAGTTGCAGGGGGTTGAGTGTCCCCCAGGTGATCATCATGCATTATCATCTGTTATTAAGGTCCTATCTTAATGAAGAGAGGAGGTGGGAGTTATCCTGATAGGATCTCTGTGTCCTCCTGCCCTGAGGTGCCAGTCCTGCCTATTCCTGAATTTGGGCCTGCTATTTAAAGACTAGTATGATAGACTTGCCCATTCTATCAATTTGCTTCCCTAAATGCCACACAGCCGCTGCATGCCTTCGCTATAATCCTCTCCTATTCATCTAGTTTCTGTGTCAGCCTTGGCATTAGGCATCAGGAAATGAAAGAAAGGATTTTGTGCAGGAATTCACCTGTCATTCACTCAGAACATTCAAAGGAGCCATTTGCAGATGAGTGGCAGTTATGGGGTCTAAAGGCACTGTGGTCATTCTCTACTTGTCATTAAAGGGCCTAATAAAGAAAAGAGTAATGAGAGTGCCAATAATGTGCCCATTATCGGATCTGACCTAAGGTTAATGGGAGTGATGCAGGCAGGTCCCCAACAAATTGATTGTTATTTGGTGATCATTTTGCAAGGAGACCCGCCCAGCTTGGGCAGCGTGCAGTCTACCGTGGGCCGACTCTTGCTGCTGTTACTGGTTAGAGGCAGTGTTAAGCTTGCATGTGCTAATGCCAGAGTAGTTGTTACATAAGAAGATAAATGGGTGCTGGAGCGGCTGCATCACTCTCTCAGTCACTCAGTCTCACACACACATACACACAGCCTGCACCAAGACACACACACACACACACACACACACACACACACACACACACACACACACACACACCTAACTTGCATATATGCACACACGAGCTGGAGATCTGAGCCCTCAGGTGCTGTTTATTTAGCAAATGATGGATGTCACAGTCAAGGTGTGTTTCAATGAGCCAGGTAATTTGCCATGCAGAGTGAGAGAGAGAGGGAAAGAGGGAAAGAGAGAGATTAGGAACTGATTCTTAAGTGAGAGAGACTTATGAATTTTCATAAAGCCTTTCATTATCTGACTCTTTCAAATGGCTATTTCAGGCCCTTTGTGCACACTGTATGCCTTTCCTCAGTCTATGCTTCAAGTCTCAAGTTGTATAAGAAGTGGCAGCGATGGTCATATAGGTGTCCATCATGCCATACGACACCGCCAGAAATTCACAAGATGCCCCTGACTGCATGTATGCTTGGAATATATTAGCATTGTAAATCGCCTGAAAGTCACTTTGAATTACGGTTCCTGTCTGTTAACATGGGAGGCAGGTCAGTGGCGGGTCAAGGATGGCGGGATAGAAACACACACTCACACTCGGGCCCAGTTTGGCTCACCATCTTGGAGGCTTTCCATGGCACTATATCTTCCAGGGAGATAAATGCGACCTTTGGACCCGCTGCTAGGAGACCTTGGGTGGGCTGGTGTGGCCCGCAGGCCTTCGGTTGGCTCACCTCACCCTGCAGCGGCCTGCTGTTTGTAAATCTTCCAGCGGGGTGATGGATGCGCACGGCCGGATGGGTGTTTCTCTAAGGAGGGAAACTCTGAGGAGTTTATGGAAAATAGAGAGAGAGAAGAGTCATTAAGAGAAGGGCATCAGAGATAGCCGTAAACATTAGTGTCAGTTGAAAATGGCTCTGTGGCCTAGTGGGCCTGGTGGTGTAACACAGTAATGGGCAGGAAATGGTAATGCTATCCTTTCCAGGTTAGGCCCACATTACGTGTGTAGTGCTGTGTTATAATTACCAAATACTGAACCATGCACTCATGTGCCATTATCACCATGACCATAATGATGATGACTCCTGCTAGGTGGCTTATGTACTCGCTGCAGGTGTGTGATCTGTACCTCCTCTATTTACTGTATTTGCCAACTGTAGTTACTTCATTGCTTCCCATATATTGATTATACTTGGGCAGCCTGCCTAGAACATGAACAGCAGTCCGACTCAGTAAACTTTTGTTTTATTTATTTCCAGCGCTGCAGTGTACTAGGCTCCAAGCTGGTGTTTCTGGCCGGTGCAGTTGTCGAAAAAGTTGTGAAAGCATGCTCGTGAACCACAGTAAGCATAATTCAGCGTGTCCGTGAGACAGTGCATGGAGCACTGAATAGAGAGTCAAATTTCAAATGTAACCTGCACAGTATATTGAGAACATAAGCCATGTGCAAATAGCCGCGTGCTATATCTGCCTCGCCGTAATCAGAAAAGCAATAAAGTGGAACATTCCAAGTCGTGCTTTGTCTCTCATGCTGTGCAAGTCCTGTCTGCATGGCTGTGTTTGCATATGCCGGGGGAGGGGATGTGTTAGATGTGGCCTGCATGGGTTGACACGAGGTCCGTGTTTCCCATGCATGCTGCCGAGCCTATAATCTACCCTGATCCTGCTGGGAGGGGCATCTCCTGCCTGTAAGCCAGCCAGGCTGCCGCTGATAAGGCCCATGATAAAGCAGAGAGAGAGAGAGAGAGACAGAGAGAGAAAGGCTGCTCAGTTGGAGGTGGAGGGCGTGATGCAAAACCCAAATGAGAGGCACTTAGCCTGGTCCTTGAGCAGACTGTCTTCTCCAACCAGTCCGAAGCGATGCTTTGATGCGGCCGACAGCTCAGAGTCAGTAATGACCGCATGGGTTTTGTCCTCATTAGAGCATCCTTCCCTCATGAACCGAGCTATCACCCGGCATGTTGGTCTGTTGTTGTTTGGCTAAGCACAGTGGCTCCTCTTTATGAGCGGGCTGATCTCTGCCACTGCTGGCTTTTGATGATGAAGGAGTTGGTGAAGTTAACAATGAAAAAGATCACTTTAAAGAAGTAAAGTCAGCAAGGCTCGGGCACTCTGCTCTTTATCATCAGTGAATCCAGTGAAAAGAGGCGGTGGTGCGATGGAGTATTTCGAAGGACGTAGTGTATAATTTTTACTCTTGCATCAACAATAAGAGTATTAGTAACAAACAATAAGGAATGGATTGCAAATTGCTTTAACGGTCAAATAAAAGCAAAAATAAAATCAAGAAGGCACCACAAAGGACCCCAAACAAACACAAACAGAAGGTAGAAACAATTTAATAGCTAAGAAAGGATGTAAAAGCATCGTGGAAGAACAACATGAAGAAGTTAAAAGAAGAGATTTAACAAAATGACAGCGATTCTGCTTTTTCTCCTCGTTTCCTCTCCTCCGGCCATTAGGAGGCTGAAAAAGCAGCCAATTATTCCCAGAGCTCGGCGTGTGGTTGGGCTCCTGAACTCGGGTGTGTGCGCTTTTGCACAAAAGGGCCAACAAGCTCTCAAACCGATGAAGCAGGGAGTGCAGGCTCCACACGCAGTCCTCTGTTGCCCCTGTCTAGAGTGTCCGCCTCTTTTCTCCCCTTCCTCTTTTGCTTCAATCTAGCCGACCCTCTTCTGTCATCCATCTGTCATTGCTCTTCCAGAAACGAGGACCACTTCTGTGCTTCATCTCGCTTCTTGAGGGTATTTTTTCCTCCATCGCTCCCCCCTCAATCATCTGATCCCACCCTTGCCCCTCTTCAATTCCACTTCCTTCATAGCATTTCTCAGTCTCTCTTCCTCTCCTTCCAAAAGGCTTGCTGAGGAATTAAAAAAAGAAGCAGCTATAGTAAATCAAGCCTTTTGCTCTTAAAGTAGGGATAACAAAAATTTCCTCTGCTCTGGTGGCTTTCCCCCCGACATTCGACTCCTCAAGGGTTTCTCTCAATTTAGATGTCTCTCTAACGGCCGAGCAGAATATGTGGACTCACCACCAGCTGTGTCACCATCTTAGTCACGCAAATCTAAGCAAATAGGTGAAATGTTTTTGAAGAGAGGACAGAATCGCTGCCCTGAAAGGCACGAGGTACAATGCTCTTGGTGGGAAAAAAAAAAAAAAAAAAAAAAAGGCAAGCCGATTTCATACCATGACAGCATCAATTAAGCCCAGCATTTTCTCCCGGCAGCCTTTCACAGGCTTCTCTGGGCAATAATAGACGGCCAATCAGAAATAGAAAAATCGATCTGGCGCCGGCTGGCTTGGATGCATTTACAAGCAGCCGTAATGACTGCAGACTCATTTCTCCGGCTGCTGGTGAAATCACATTGCAACCTTTTCTGTGGAGCTGTGAGCAGAAGATCAACAATATACTGTGGACCCTGTTCAATTAAATCTGCAACCCGGCTCTCGGGCCACAGAATGACACCAATATAATGTGAACTAGTGTCAGGTTTATTTGACATATACTGCTTTCTTTATTTAAGGATATAAATCTGATTTTTTTTTTTTTACTTAAAATAAAAGTAAAATAAAATATACCTCATCCAATTTTTTCCACAGCCTTGGATAAGAGCTTATAAAAGCTTATCTGGGTTATGGCCTGTTAACAGAATATAGTGTTTACATGCAGCAGCTCATTAGCAGCATCCTTGTGTATCCTGAATATTAAGGGGCTTATAGACTGGATGTGAATGTAACAAACGACAGGGACAGCCCTGCTGCTTACCAGGCTGTAAAGTGTTCAGAGAGCTGTGCTGCTGCGCAAGCTGTCACTCTCTGCAGCGGAGAGATGAGTTGTATCTGTGTTGTTGCTTACACGTTAGACAGAGAGAGAAAAAAAAAAAGCAGATGGAGGATGAGAGAGACGTGGAGAAGTGAAGGGAAAGGAGGGACAGACGAGTCAGGAGGGAGGAAAGTACAGATTCTGTGTCCATCTCTGGCTATGACATACACTTTTGATCATCCTTTTACCTGAAGGTGATCTTACTAGTGCTCAAATCATTAGTCAGTTAGTTGGCTAGTTGATAACAGAAAATTTAAGTCATTGCAAATTGGATTGTTGAATTGTTTTAGTCATTTGTCAAGTAAAAATGCCAAACATCTGTTGATTCCAGCGTCAATAAGATCAAGATGCCAAGATTTGCTTCTTTTTCTCCATTCTTTTCAGTGTAAAATGAATACTTGGACTCTCGTAACCTCTGATAAGCATTTGTCATTATTTTTGACACATTATAGACTAAAAAATTAAGCAATAAATGCAAAAAATAATCATTAGAATCACTTTATCAACCATAATAAACCATTAATAGTAGTTACAGTGCTAAATGTCAGCTCTCTTGCTCTCTACTGATCAGATGCCGTCGTTCCTTCAAGGGAAAATACAGTAATGATAGGCTGGCTAATTTATATTGGCAACTGAATGTAAGCAGACACAGCTCATGGCACACAGGCATACACAGAAGCACTGCTCCTACAGAAATGTGATTTCGTGGAATATGCATGCCCATGTATAGGCACATAGCCCAGATGTCCTTGTGTCTCTGCGACATTGTTGAAACTCATTTGCATGCAAAGGAGCCTGCGCGAGATTAAAATCACATTCATGGCATGGTAAAGGTTTTGAAAAGATGTTCAAAATGACACCTTTTTCTTACACTTTTAATTCCATCCTGCTCAATAAAGAGCCTCGTCGATTAATAGAAAATGATTTTTACCACTCTGTGGCAAAATTTCACGAAGGAGTAAAGTGCTGGGGCAGCTGGATGTGGTGACTGAAGAGGACAAGAGTGGAGCAGCGAGTGGGAAGAGGGCTTGGTTACGAACCAGGGCGGATGTGCGCATCTTGCTCGGTATCAGCAGAGCGACGTGTGAACTCCACAGCCGAGCCTGCGGGAGATAATGCGGGGCGGATGTGGAGCGGCAGCCGAGGAAAAACCGCGAGCGAGCGAAGGAGTTGTCTGAACGCGTGATCTTTCCAGCCGAGCCCAGAGGAGGCCCTCCTCACCAGCAGCGTGCCGTACGAGGCCAAGCGTTGCATTGTGGGATGCCTCCGTCGGCGCGACATGATCGCTAGTGAAGGGGAAATTCTCGCTGAGTTGGCCGTTTGCCTTCCTGACAAAAAGTGGGGTGCGTGCGGGTATTTTTAGACGCCTTCTCTCTCGTCGTCACCAGTGCAGGAAATAGGAGAGCGAGGCGGCGAGAGTGTGGCAAGTCGACATGGCATACTTTTCCAATCACCCCAGCCTCCTTTTCCTGAAGCATGAGATTTAGGTTGTTTCCCAAGCTTTTTTCCACCTCCCAGCATTCCATATGCTGCATGCCTCTGCCTTATTTGGGAATTTGGGGCCTTTTGAGTTACGCACTGTATGTATGTTTTAGACATTGCGTTCCCTCTCATGATATCCCCCCACATGTGCAGTTCCACTGTTAAAATACCATCAAGTCCTCTGACTTTTTTGGGATTGGGTTTTCGAGTCAAGCATCTGCACATATGAGGATATGCCGTCAACTGGGTTTAATCAGGAAATAAATGCAGCGGGATGAGAGTTAGATTTGTGAGAATGCAAAGTGGAGTTTAAAATCCTCTTTATGTAAGGAAGTACATTAGAGAGCGATGTCCTTTAATGTGATGACTTTTAGGCAAGAGCTCCCCTGGCTCCCCCCGCTCTCCCTGGTTTTCTAACCACTTTTAATACAGAGATACGCATCAGACCCCGAATCGCTGTAATCTCCAAAATGTAAAAGATCCGAGGGGGTTTTATCTTGGTGTTTTTCACAGGATACATGATAACAAGGACAACAGGACTTGACCTACAGGGCAGAAGGAGCGCTGTAAAAGAGCGAGGGGGGGCGGCAAACGTCTTCATTCAGCGTCGCTGCAAAGAGCGTCGCGGAGAATATGGAGTCGCACAACACACCTACACGCAACACGGTGTAAACACAAAATGTGGCGAAATCTAAATTATTATTCATTCAGCGCGCTCGTGTGGTGAGTCACACCCTCTGAAGGATGTGTGATCAGTGGGTGTTTGCATGTGTGAGGGAAACATCACCGATGGCAAGATGCATGTGTGTGTGTGTGTGTGTGTGTGTGTGTGTGTTTTGTTTTGTTTTGTTTTTTTTTATTTAAGAAAATACCTTGGATTTGTGCAAGAGAGAGTGGATGAATGAGAAAAAAAAAGAGCCAGTAGGAGAAAAAAACAGAGAGAGGAAGACAAAACGTGAATGCCAGAGGGGGTCGTAACCTTGTCATCAGTGTGTGTGCCAGCAAGCAGCTGGAAAAGACTGATGCCCCCCCGCCCACTCAACTCAACGCACACACACACACACACACACATGCATCCCACCCCCGCCTTTCCCATCTGCCCTTCACACCCCCACCACTCCTCTTCCCACCTCACACAATCATAGTTCCTCATCCTCTTGTTATCTCTCTCTCGAAACACCGCTCTCCTCCTCTCCTCTCGTCCTCTATCATCCGGTTGTTTTTTTTTGTTTTTTTTTTGGGTTTCTTTTTTTAAATTCGTCCCCCCTTCTTCTGCTCGCCCTCTCTGTCCACTCTCGCTGAGCTACTACGCACACGCACTCCTCCCTCCCTGCCTCCCTGCCTCGCCACCCCTTTTCCAAAACGGTGATTGTTATCCAGCATCAATTCACTAAACCCTAAGCTATGGCAAAGGCCCCGCATCTAATTTTATTTTTCCATAAAAACTTCAAAATCCACTTATACTGACTAAATGTCTGGGGATAAAGTGGAGCAATCACTGATGAGATGTGTTTTTTCGTCACTGTAATGAAATATTATGCTTACATCACCAAACTACCGGCTTAGAGCGAATATTGCTACTGAATTCTCCAGTGATGTGATTTTATTCGAAGATATGGCCTCCGAATAGACAATTTTCGCCTCATCATTCCTCTGCATTGTAATGATCAAGTCTCGAATATGGACTCTCTTTGGGTAAAAGCTCATGTCTATCTTTTTTTTTTTTTCTTTTTTTTCTCACTGCTAGTGCAGTTCTCCTTGACCTGGATAGCCGAGCTAGTCGCCCCCAGCAACAAATGAAGGAAGTTGATGCTGGTAGAATAATTACCATCCTCATCTAGGGAAGTGTGTCCCTGCGGTGTGTGTGCGTGTGCTTGCAGATGGGTGTGTGTGTGAAGCAAGCACGTGGCCACGAGTGTCTTTCGGGCTCTTGCCGCTGTGCCAGTGCGGCACGTTGCTCTGGGACGTGAGCTAAAATACACACTTTCGGTGCCTCGAAAGCCCTTCACCCTGGAGGCCTCTCTCAGTGAGGGATGTCCCTTTTTTTAGAGCCCGCAGAGAGCTCAGAAAGCGGCACAATGACTAACCCTTTCAGCGCACGTGGCGCGACTCTCTTCCTGAGCAACTCGATACTGTAGGCAACTTGAAAGGAGAGAGGTTTGATTCAGTGTCCTGTTTAACTTGCCCTTACGGGATAATTTTACACCGGAGCTACAACTAAACCAAAGCCCACACTTTCAAACTCGCCTCACAGATACATGCGAGCACATTGTGCAAATTGGACTCTAGAGCCTTTCAAAGCGTGATCCATATTTTGAGTGAGCTCCAATCTTGACATCAATACATTTCAATCATCCACATCATTTGCTCTCTTGGACAGCCTCCGTTTTCGAGTTGGGTTAAATAAGGCCGCGCTGTGAATTGATGCTTGTTGCAGAGTCTGTAGTCCATAACGTTACCGTTCCTTATGCCACTTCCATATCAGTTATCAAGGCAATGTTAATTACACGGACTTCTCAATCTGTAGTCACACACATACTTAATGGATGATTGTGGGCCTGCTAACTAGCTCCTGGCAATAAGGCCGCGGTGTGTTAGATCTCGTTAAACTCGAGTGCTAGTGTGTCAGTAGGCATTCCAAAGTTACAGACTGACCGTTCTCAGCTTCGAGTGCGCCTCCTTTCATGTCTTATCTGAGCAGATCGGCCGGGCGGCTAAATTAGGATGCCATGAGAGCACTCCGTAGCTCCAGCACAGCACGAATGGAGGACCTGAACACACTTCTGGGCAGTTTAGTAACAAGGCGAAGGGCCAGAGGGCCGGGTTTTGGCTGTCCCTTTGCCAGTGTGCCTTGGCAAGAGCAGGACAGAGAGATCTAGAGCAGCGATACCAGGGGAGCTCAGGCTGCAGCGAGTGGGGCCCGTGGCATTTAGCAAAGATCAACGGCTGTTAAAAACGACAAACCGACACCGGAGACGGTTTACAGGAGAGGGGAGGTAGATGGAGGAGAAGGGAGAGAAAAAGGAGATGCTAAATGAAAGGATAGGGAAGATTGGTGTTGTGTGTCAGCAGATCGATTGCAGCCAAGGATAGAACTAGATCAGGATTCTCCTTCACCTCGGTGACAGGAATAGCTGCGCTTCTGATCCCCTGGGAGGAATCTGTGAATGCTATAGATTTAGGGGTCAGTTTCACAGACACCGAGTCAATTCTTCTTTCAATGCAAATATCTCCTGGAAAATCATTTTGGTCTAGGAATAGGCATATTGCATTTCTGCAAAACCAGCCATATGAGTCCCTTGTGATAACAACTAATGTCCAGCTGAGAATTTGTGATTTGTCAGCTTCTGGCCTCTCATCAGGCGTTATTAAACCTCATAATGGTGCACAATAGCAAAGGTAGTGTTACTCAGTGTTTTACACTTTGCATGCTGTGGCCGTGCATGTCACCAGTGAGAAGTGGTCTAATAATCTTCCTATAATCCTTAGTTCATCCACAGGATTATCTGCCAGCTATACTGTTGCCATACTGCAGGGTGGATGCTGGCATGGGACTAAATGAATTTACAGTAGGTGTCAGATTATGGGTTTGGTTGGATGATAGAAGGACTCTGGTGTGTCTGAGCATTGTACCTGTTCTGATGCTTCAGATTCACTGTATGGCTGCTGCATCGAAGCACAATTCATTATGTAATGAAGTAAATCTTTTTGTGTGTGTGTGCATGTAAGCTTCTGCAAATAGAATATTCCTCCGCACAAAATGTTCAAGCTTACGTGGGAAGAATCCAAGATATTAAAGCGCTTTCGCAGGGTTCCCACGCATCCCGGAAAACCTGGAGATGACTTCTTATCCCGCTCATAGCAAACACCTGGAAGTTGGAAAACCGATTAAATGTCCTGGAGATATTTGGAAAATCCCAGAAAATTAGAGATTGACTGAGAACACGTATTCAAATTCAAATTCAGTGCCCACTCATAACCCCCTGTCATGTTTTGGCGTTCTGCGCTGTTGCATGTATGGAAGCCCAAACTGGTCAAAAACACGCAAAAGTGACACTCTGATCAATGCAGTGTTTGCACATAAACACATTGTTTGCCCGTTGTCAACATGTTTGCATGCTGTTGACATGTTCAGCTTCTTTCTTTTTTTTTTTTTTTTTTACACATAAACAACACAATTTTAAGCTTTTCGGGCACTTTATTAATTTCGAATATTTCTCATGTACATATGTGCACACAATATGTGCACAGTGTCCAAAACTAACTTTCTGGCTCATCTGCCAATGGCAAGCAAACTGAGAAAATTTACCAGCCCAAATATTTGTTACCAGCCATAAAACTGCATCATCCATTATTTACATACTGTGCTTTTGAGCTTCATATTTTATTTATTTTATGTCTGTGACTTTTCTCTTTGCCTTCATGTTTTCTTTCTGATGGCTTAGGACCAGAAATGTGTCGCCACATCTCTGATAACATGTAACACATACGTTTCTGACGGCAAAAACATACAGACATGATGTGGAAAGGACCAAAGAGTAAGCAGCTTGGATTTAATTGGCTGATGTCATGATTTATTAACCCACCAAACCCCAAAAGTTACCCACATTCGGCTGGTAAATGGGGTTTATTTTGGACCCTGCATTTATGCAAATCCTCGAAAAATTCTGGAAAATTATTTCTTTTGAAGAGTGGGACCCCTGTTTAATACGTCCCACTTTGATGTCTCAGAATGAATACTTACAGTTGTGATAGAGTTCGGCAGTGTTTTATAACACATAGTTAGTCTTCCGTCTGGCCCGGTTCAACCTAACAAGCCCCCTGATCTCGCAGCTCATAGCTTTGCCCAGCTGTACTGAATCCATGGATGTGAAGTGAGGGCGAGCTGCAGAGGGCTGTGACCATCTGTTATAACTTCCTGACAATGGCCAGGATTAACTTAAAGACAATAACAGAGGAGATGTCTTAAAATGCCTCTTTACTGAGGATGTGCAGTGGAAGAACTGGACTGTGACTAGCTCAGCTGCTGAGGCCGAGTTGCCTCCAAGCAGGAGAGGAGCTAACTTGTGTCTGCATCTCGCCCCGTGGGGGTGTTCTCTGGTACACTGCTGCTGATATAATAAGCTGTCTGGGTGGAGGACCATGATTTGGCTTGTCAGCAGCCTGGCCCTCTGTCTTGGCTGTGCCCAGTATGAAGCAGACACTATGGATTTTCATATATTATTATGCTCAGACCCCAGCGCTAGAATTACACACTCGCTAAAGGTCACCGCGCTGCAGAGAGCAGATACTGAGACAAAAACAGATGGAGGGAGGGCAGCGAGGGAGGAGGACATGTAATGTGGCATTAATTATCCATCACAGTGTTGCTCTTGTTTACTTTAATCCTTCCTTTCCCTTTCTTTGAAACCAGAGGTTTTCAAACATCGTCATTCCTTGAACCCCTAAATTGACCTTGATTAAACCCCGGGCCCCCACTTTTGCCTGGTGGACCCTGATATGAAAAAGATCATTTGATTTTTATTTAATTGTGTTCATTATTTAATTGTAAAGTGGAATGTTACTTTCTTGTATTTTAACTATTTAAATGATTGAAAATTAACCATTTGAAACATGATTTCTTGGATCAGATTTCTAGACTGTTCCTCATTCCTTGCGGTGTCCAAATCCCACTTTGAAAACCACATTTTTTCCCCCCTCTCTCATCTTTGCATTTTCCTTCTCCCTCCTTCCGAGCAAAGACCTCCCTGCCCACATTATCCAACCCACTACGCACCAAACATCTCCATGCATCCCTACCCTCTGTCATCCTCGCATATTGTGTAATCAACAAATGGAACAGGTCGCCTCTCTTTGATGCACCAACTGTCCAGGCATTCGGCTTGTCATCTCCCGAAACCTGGCCCATTCCACACACACACACACACACACACACACACACATACACACACATACGGCGCGCTACAGTAGAGAGGCTGGTACATCATCCCCTGCTGTAAATGCATGGACAGATGTAGCTCTGACCTTCGCCGTATGCCGGAGAACACAAGAGCGTCTCTCCGCAGCAACTCCAAAACAGAGTGTTCGGAGGATGGACGCCTCTACGGCGTATTAGCACATTAAGCTGCGGCGTGTCTTGGCCATTAACCCAACTAAATAAAGAAATAAGGGGGAAATGACTACAGCTGCCTCGGCGCTGCTTGCTCTTTTTCTCTTTGCGGCTGCCGACCTCGCTCTGTTAATGTGCACTTTATTCATTTGCATGCATGAAATTGCTGGTGTTAGAGAGGAAATGGCATGTGTAGGATTGGATTTCTGTGTGTTTGTGTGGTGTGTGCGTTCGCGCCTCGTCATAGTTCAATTCCCCAGGTCCTATGAAGATATGTTAAAATTATGCATTCACTGTTTGTCGTGCAGTAAAGAAAGGTGAGACTCAGATGCATATTGCATTGCATCTGTCATTGACTTAGTTAAAAAAAAATTCTCATCCTTATGCAGATCCTCAGTGTGAATTTGCACTTATTACATGGAAGTGTCCAGTCGCAATTAGCATAGAAATGCAATTATGGCTCTTCTGTGTGGAGAGAAGGAAGCGGGATGGCAGCTGTGAAACTGAACTGGTTAATAAACACTTGCTGTCTGTGCAGTGAATTTTCTGTTCCGGCTGTGAAGACGAGCTTCCCTGTGTAAATATTTCATAAGGTGTGGCTGTGAGGAGGCTTTGCACAAAGTCCCACTCACTGACAGAAAAAAAAAAAGAGGCAAAATTCAAAGTGAATGTGCTCTTTTTCCGGGTGGAATTGTAGCTTATGCACTGTATCTTCACTGTACCTCATGTGGAGCGAATAAAGACAAAGTGTATATGTGCATAATCCTGTTAGATGTTTCCTTTTATGAAAAATTAAGCGGCAAAAGAGGATTTTGTGGTCGAGGACGTCTTAAAAGAAAAAGATAAAAAAGATGCAGTGGTTCAGAAGACAGCTGTATCCTGTGGATTGTTGGACAACAGCAGTATGGAGCTCCCACACACGCGACCTGGGGCTCATCGTGTCTCTTGATGGACACAGACCATCACTTTACCACTTTAGCCAAGAGAAAATCATGGCTCTGTGGTGAGCAGGCATGACGATGTCTCGGTCTCAGGGAAATGAAATCACTGCCCAGTGCCAAGAAAGCTATTATCACTAACTGCCTTATAGTCCGTGGTGATGCGTGTGGGAATAGCTTTACCTGCATGAGTCACCGGCCCTTAAATAGTTGTGGATTTAATATGCATAGAATTGATCTGCCTTTTCCTGCTGGGGGCCCAGGCAGCTGAAGCAAGCAATGAATATGTGTCAGCATTTGGCAGTCATGTTGTCATAACACTAAAAATGTCTGGACACGTCACATGTACAGGTTTAATTTTGCGTGCAGGGGTAATGGAGTGTTACAGTCTGTAGTCCTAAAATCTGGCCTGGCGTCACCGGAGCAATTCGCAAATTAGTCTAAAACTTCCCAATTAACTTTCGATTTCCAAGAGCTTGGGTAGACCTGCAACCAATCAGAGCGATGAAACTGACAGAAATAAAATACAAAGTCCATTTTATTTAATACTGTCGCGATAGACTGGCAGCTAGCTAGGGACTTGAACACAGAAGGAGCAACATTGACAACACAATAAAATGTTGTAGTTTGTTTTAGCCTAATGGCAGCTTTGGGCCTTTACGAATTGTCTAAGTATCATAAACCTTTTGTGGCAGAGATTATTTGCTTAAATTTTTTAAATGTGAGGGAGAAAATCATTGGAAATCTTGCTGAGGCAACCCATGGTTGAAGTAATGTCCGACAAAATGATGACATGACTCTATTTCATGTACAAGTATGGCATTATTTTGGCCAATGAAGAGCCAGAAAGTCCATTTCATTTCCGTATTGGAGTTCTTGGAGGCGTGCCACTGTCTTGTGATTTGTACCTGTCACTACGAACCACCAGATGTCTTCAAGTACACACTCGTTTCCACTGACAGAGTCATAAAAATTATGTCACTGTGCTAGTCCGTGACTCACTAATACAGGGATTAAAGACATTTACAGGCTCTACTATGATCTGTACATGACATTATGTCTGTACGTGTGACGTGTTCTGGCGTTTTTAGTGTTATGGACACCCATCCACTCCTCAGTCCTCAGTCATGTAGACATGGGACAGTGATGTCTGGAATGCAGGACATTATTCCCTGTCTTTGTGGTCTTTGTGGCCCTGGCCCAGATGGAAATATCCTTGACCTCCAGTGGACATGTTAAAATGAGGCCAGTCGTCCCCTAAATGGAGGTCTGGCTTCTTTAAAAGAGGTCTAGCTCTGTGGCCTCATTGTGCCAGGAAGAGGTGGAGTGAGTGGGGAGGGTTCAAACTCCACTAGGCCCTTACACACACTGATTGGCCCGACTGGTTAAATTTTCCCAGAAATTCTTAAGGCGACATGAAACGAACTTCCTCGGTGGAGGCTGAGGTGGGGAAGAGGTTCAGAATTCCATTTCGGCAAATGGTACGGCTCTATGGCGTCTTAGGTAAGGGTACAAGACAGGCGCGTTCTGACATTCAGCTCTTGCCTCATGCAGCTTTAACAAGTCGTTTAAACGTTGGGTCTTAAATCTTAAGACAAATGATGACAAAATATGCCATGGAAGTGGAAGCGTTTCTTGCTTTCATCTTGTGAAACTTCTTGTCTCCGCATTTTTCTTGAATCCTTTTCTCGGTACGAGCTGAGCCGCCTGCCTTATTTCGCCCTGGTACAAGATATTAACTCTGCTTGCTCTTTGAGAATCATTAAAACAAGTGAAACTGCATGGGAGGCGAGTGGAAATATCGCTGCCTGTTTGCAAAATTAGTCACTGGTAGGACAAATATGGCTTTTGAAGACTGAATATGAGACTAAACGGTTTATTGAAGACGTGCATATTTGCTCCTCGTGTGTGTGTTGTGTGTGTGTGTGTGCCTTTGGAGATGTGGGCTTAGAGTCTGCGCTGTTGTTATCCATTATTCAATATGTTCATAAGCGGAGGATACACACATAAAAAAGTAAATCCTTCTGCAGTTCTCTCAGCGTGATTGCGATAATCTCCCGAATATCATTTCCCCCACCATTAATAATATTATTTCTCCATGCCTTCCATCAGAAAAAGACATCTCTGGTTTAGTCTCATCTCTGTCCCTTTTTTTCCCTCTTCTGTCTGCTTTTTCTCTTTTTCTTCCATACGCTTTGTAAGCCTATGCCTTGTGTGACCTTAAAACGTTGCTTCATCACAGTCTCCTCTTTCCTCCTTGGATTCTCTTCCCGGCCAAATCACCAGTGGCTCGAAGTCTTTATACAGCAGTTGATATTTTGAACTCTGGGAGAAGCAGAGGTAGGAAGGACTGCAGGGCAAACTGGTAGCCTCACTACCTTACCGTTTATTGTGCGTGTGTGTGTGTGTGTGTGCGTGTGTGTGCGCGTGTCTCCATACATGTGTGAGTGCACGTGTTCCCTGCTTGACAGAGAGCTATTACAAAGCTCTGGACATGCTCTGAAAATTCTCTCACCACGGCAGGATGGAGTGCCACACCAAGGACCAGGCCTCATTCTTATTTTTAACCACTCCATTATCATCTTTCCTCCGACACTTCTCTCTTTCTCTTCTCCTCAGCTGTGTCATCCGTCTCTTCATCCATCACTCGCGTGCCCTCTCCGTGCGCTCTCCATCACCTTTTGAGTCACCGTGACGAGCTCCTTCTCAATAAATCACCACCACATTAGTATGAGGCATTAGTGGACGTCAGTGTAAGCACCATACACAAATGAGACCATCACTAAGAACCATGGTCTGTCTTACTTGTTTGCAGAAAGTATCCAAATATATCACAGTTAATATGAAAATGACACACTAGGGCATAGGTCGGCAATTAGCGGCCCCCGGGCCACATGTGGCCCGCAAGCAAAAACATCTGGCCCGTGAGATTGTTTGAACTAGAGAATTATACTTTTTAAAAATCAGACTGACAGTCTCAAAAAAGCTCTTTATTTGGAAACTTCATTTTTCAGAACAGAAACATTTCAATCGATCTAAATATTATTTGTTATTATTTGTTATATCTGGATACGAGGGTGAATAAGCGCATCAGCGAGGTGCAGCGTGGGCACTTAACATGCAAAAACAAATGACGGCAGCGGACAGCGCCTGGTGCTGAAATTCCAGTAGTCTCTAAAACACAAGTTGTCGCTCAAACAATGGACATTGGCAGTGAATGGCTTGTTGTGCTTTGCGAGCACCCAGGACGCTTTTAGAGATGCGCTAGTTACCTTCTGTTGGGATGTGAGACCTCGCACCAAGATCCTGTTGCTGTGTGCATAAGCACCTTTCAGGGCTTCGATCTTGCGCTTTCGTGCCTCTGTCTTCTGAGGGAACGCAACCTTGAAGTTAGCATGCTTCGTTTCGTGGTGCCGTCTAATATTGTATTCTTTGCATACTGAGACAACTTCATTACAGATCAGGCAGGTGGGCTTTGCATTAATAAAACTGGGCAGGATGAATGCATAGTTCTCTGTCCATTCATCATGAAAGATCCTGTTTTCACTGCTAACTTTTCTCTTTAGATTTTTTGATAGTGCCATTTTTTCGCAGCTAACAGCAACACATGGAAATGTGTGTGTGGGGTGGTTGTTGTTGTTGTTTTTTAACAAACGTGCAGATAATTAATAGCGCCCCCAATGGCCAGTCAGCAAATTTAACCTACACCAGCCAGCTTGAATGTCTCAGTACGTCTGTTCTGTCATTTCACGAGCGCCTATCATTTTCATCCTCCCCTATTAATTCAATAAATTAGCCATTGTTTTGGTTGTGGCCCGCCATGTAATGGCTTGGAAAAAATCTGGCCCGAGGCCAAACTTAATTGCCGACCCCTGCACTAGGGTTTGGTGATAATGACAAAATCTTTGACCAAATACCGTCATACTGATACTGTGACAATATTGTAGGGATGACTATTGGTGTTTTAGACATTTATACATAAGATTTGTGATAAACAAACATTAGCAATTTGATTATGACAGCCAAGCAGGTAGAGGCATGTGACACAACAGTGAGAACAGTCTAGTCAGTTCAGAAAATTGCATCCCTACTGCTATGCAGCCTTTAAAGCCAGATAAAGAAAGCACTATATTCCATTATGTAAAATCCCACACAATGTGCAGGCTTATATTACAACATCAATGCATTGCCTAGCCCAGTGATAAACAAGACATATGGTTAAAATGCTACCTGACAGTGTTATTGATTGTTGCGGTGTCACGTGAGCTTTCACGGCATCTTGTCCACAAAATGTTTTCATCCCAGGTAGCATTTAACGAGCCAAAATACCGTTCATTTTGATTTATCTGTGCATTATCAGCACCTGTGGGGAATAAACCCGACGCACGCCGCGCCTTCATCACGACGCCGTGCATGTTTAATGGAAGGATGCAGCCGTGACAGACTCCCTCATTTGAAATGGATGAACCTCTACTGGGGAATAACACACTCATCACCGTAAGTGATGCCGGTGTCTCCATCTCTTCGTTTCTCTCTGTGTTCCATTAGCTGAGAGAAATGACAAGCAGCAAACTTCAGAGAGAACAATCTGACAGAGCGAGAGAGAGAGAGGGGGGGAGAGAGCGGGCGAAGAATTCACAAATGTGATTTGACGGAGAGAACGTGAAAGGTCACCGGGGCTGAAGTTGCAGAAAAAGAAAAGCCAATTGTTGAGCGCTTTTTACAAGAAATTATGAAGAGGAGGGGGGTATGGATGAGGTATAAGCTGCTCGGCATCTCAGGTGGCCTCTCAGATTGCTGCTCTTTCAGAAACCACAGGAGACGGGAGGACAAAAACACTTGAGTGAAGCGCACACACACACACACTCACACACACACTCACACAAAAATCAATGGTGCCTGTCGTCTTTTTCATCTGCCGCTTTTTCACATGGCACCAGCTCTGTCTGCTTTGTTCCAGTGCTGCATGAGACTTCAACAACCCGCCTCCTCTTCCCTTTCTGTTCTCCCTTCTCTTCAATCCTCTCGCTTTCTATTCTCGCTCTCCCCCCATCACTCTGCCTCCCTAATGACTGAGCTGTTGGCAGGCGAGATGAAGGAGGCATTTTCTCTTATGAGCACATTAAACAGTCAAGAAAGAGATGGGCTTTCTGCAATGCTGAACTGGACTTGGATTTGTTTGTCTCTCTGACTCTCTCTCTCTCTCTCTCTCTCTCTCTCTCTCTCTCTCTCGGTGACTTTCACTCTCTTTCTCACTTACATTCCAGTGTCCTTTTCACTCTCCTCATCTCTGTCTTCTCTCCGTGACTCTCTCTGTCCTCTAGTGTACTGCAAACAGGCTGAAATGTCTACATACCTAAGTAACTGCCCTTTTTGCATTAAAAAAAAAAAAAAATAGATATTGGCCAGTTAGTGTCACCAACCTCTGATATGAGGGAGTCTTCTCTCCATTGTGATGTGGGAGGATTTTACCCAACAGTCTGTGAAACCTGACTCATCTTGCCTTAAGGAGCTGCTGGCCCACCTAAGAGAATTTTTTAAGTCTAAGTTTCAATGGAGAGTTTAAAGGATACTAAGGTTTCTCAACCCCATCAACCCAAACCTGAAAACTGTATATAGCAACCTCACTAGCTTTTGTGATGAGAAACTCGCCACTCTGCTGCAGCTTCTTGCCAGCCTTCAGTAAAGTCTGACCGGGCGCTCGTTTTCGGCCTCAGAAAACATTCGAAATGTTCTCTTTTGAAAACGGGAAATTAGCAGCACAGGAACATACCCGATGAAATTGTCCACCCCCAAAAAAAGTGGCCAGCAGTGCTTTCTATCAGATTGTATAGGACACATTTGATGCATCCACAACATTCTGCTGCTAATCAGGGCAACGCTGCTTTCACCTGAACTCGGAATTTCCGTCTTGTGAATTTCCGTCTTGTGGCAACATTGCCTCCACGATGTTAACTCAGGAAAAAAATAAATGCTCACATGAAGAAGAAAGTGGAAAATACCAGAAAGGAAAAGCATTCATTTTTCCTGAGTTGACACCATGAACACAATTTGCAAGATATAAATTCCGAGGTCTAAGTTCAGTGTGGATGTATACAAGGCAGTGTATTATCATTAGTAAATGTATTATCATAATGTATAGCATTTGTTATAGTGCATTTTTGTGCATAAATGCATAAAACTTGTTCGAAACCACCATTTGCAGGGGCGCCGTGGTAGCTCACTGGATAAGAGCGCATACCACTTGTTAAGGCTGATCATGGGTTTGAATCTGACCTCAGGTCATTTGCTGCGTGTCATCCCCTCTCACTCTCCCCTGCCTTCCCTGTCTCTCTACTGTGACTGCCAAATAAAGCAGAAGCTGAAAAATAATCTGTACAAAAAAAAGCACCATTTGCGTTCATGTTTAGACAATTTCAAGGCGTATTTGACTGTTCTGTGAGATTTCAGCTTTCAAAAGGGACGTGTGTAATATCTTTTTCCTGTCGCAAAGTGGTCAGTTTCTCACCACTAAAGCGCGCAGTGAAGTTGCGCTTTCAAGTGTCATCTGATCTGTGTGAATGCTGTTTGAGGGCCCTTTTCACTCTGACAGGAATAGAATTCTGAGAGGGAAAATAGCACAAATGATCCGCTCTTGGTGGCTTCAGTCCAAAAATATCAGCATCCGTCTTCAAAAACCCACCTAGGTGGAATCGCAGCATCTTCTCTGTGTAGATAGTCTATAACCACACCTCGCCAGCACCATCCATCCCCACGCAGGAGCCTGTCTTTATCTCCTCTTCTCCCTAATGCGCTCCATCACTTCACTCCACTCGGTCTCTCTCTCTGCCAGCTCCTCTCGTCCTTCGATCTCGCTCCCTCTCTTTCGGTCTCTTTGTCACCTCCGCTCGCCTGCACCGCTCCTGGCTTTCATCTTATCTCGCTTGTATGTCTGCCACTCTTATCTGTCTCCCTCTTTCTATTCCTCTGCCATCAGCCCAGATGTTGCTGACCCATTTAGGGGCTCTGGGCCAGATGTTCAGGGGCAATGTATGAGTTTGTGTGTGTGTGTGTGTGTGTGTGTGTGTGTGTTGACTGACGACAG
This sequence comes from Myripristis murdjan, assembly GCF_902150065.1. Lineage (NCBI taxonomy): Eukaryota > Metazoa > Chordata > Actinopteri > Holocentriformes > Holocentridae > Myripristis > Myripristis murdjan. The sequence continues at coordinate 25,203,929 of NC_043990.1, read as the reverse complement.
AGCTGGACGGGAGCCAGCAAGCAGTGGGTGCAGTGGACTGGAGAGACGGATTAGTGTTTCATGCCTCGGGATGGAGGGATGAACGATGGAGGGATGGAATGAAGGGATTGCAACTCGAGTTTGGGGGCTGAGAGGGCGATTAAAACTAGCGCGGTTGGCCGGGACAGGAACGTGGCATTTTCCCTGTTTAATATCGCTCAGATGAAGAAAGAGGCTTGGAGTTGAGCAATCACAGGTCATGACCTGGGTTAAGGAGAAAAAAGGAGGGAGAAACAGGGAGAGAGTGGTAGAAACGTCACACTGTTAGAGTGAGATTTGTTGTGTGGTTGGTTTTCCAGTTTGTCTTGATCAGTCTCTGGGTTTTGGCCCCCTACAGCATTTTAGAGCCTCTTGTGGGACTGTCAGGTGGCGTAGCACACCCTCTGTGGTGGCCATGTTGGAGGTCCTCAGTTCTTGGGCCTCCACCACATAGGAAGGAAGGTAGAGCTTGGACAGATTCCCATCAATGCAACTTGCGAGTGTTCACATCAGTAATGAAGTAAAATAAGTGAACAGGAGAGTAAAGAAAGTTTTTTTTATTATTTATTTATTCATTTATTTTTTTTGACAGTTAACATAGCTGACATTGACATGACTAGACATACATGACATAAGGTTGACAGATACACAGTGTAAAAAAAAAACAAAAACAAAAAAACAACAAACAAGAACCAAAAACCAAAACAGAAAGAGATAATAAAATAACAGTACATGTTCACTTCTATTGTGTGTGTGTGTGAGTGTGTGTGTGTATTCGGATGGTTAAATGAGATGCCCTTGTATGTATTGATAAAGAGTGTTACCGATAATAATATTGATAATAATAATATTAACCACAATAAAATAGTACTAACAATAATATTGATTAATAATACTGATACAATAAAAATTACTAATTATAATAATATTAGTAATAATAATACTAGTAGCGATACTAGTTTATACATAATAGTGATAAGTATGTTTCAGCAACAAAACCACAAAGAAAGGTAGACGAATAAGTAGATATACAAATAGTAATATTAACAATGATGATAAAACGAAACAATACAGAAAAAAGAAATTTTACAGTCTCATGCATATGTATGTATGTGTGATATTAATAATAATAACAACGGCAGTACTTACTAATATATATTTATATGATATAAAACACACATCTGTACAATATCCATGGGGCGAGAGGAGGGCAGGAGAGTAAAGAAAGTTAATGTCACAATTCCTCAGGTACATCAAAAGGTAACGCTACTAAACCAGTAATTGAACAAAATGTGCTCAGTGTCATGGCATGAAGAGGTGTGTGTTGTTTAAAAAAGCATGCATGATAAAAGTTTTAGTGTGTTGATTCCTGACTTGACTGCAAAGGCAGTGGCTGGCTTGCTCTGGGCCGAAAAAGTGGGGATGAGCTGTCGGCTTGTTGTATTTCTGCTTTGCTTTAAAGGCAAAATTTCAAACAAACCATTTTTTTTTATCAATTACTGCCACATGGGAGCAGGCATGCCCTTTAGAAATTTTGAAAGAACTTTAATCAAGGATAAAACTTCACCCTTCAACAGGCCAATTCACAGTGTCACTCCAAAGAGGCACTCCAACACTGGTTTGGAAGCATGACAAGTTGACAGGTTTATTCATTTAAAAAGTGACAGCAGACGTTAATAAATGTTGTAAAAGTGCCAGTTTAGCAATTTCGGGCAATCTTCAGCTGTAGCCCCTGGACAATGATGGCGTAAAAGAACATAATTTGGCACATAGCACACAAATAGCACATGGAAGACACTGCACAAACAGCATCACATGGACAGAGGCACACAAGATAGCGTCTCCATAGTTTCTTGGACTGACTGTTTTGATGTTTTCTCCACATCAACAAACCCACCAGTGGGCCTTCAGAGTTTATAATAACTTCGCTAAAGAAACGTCTGTCTGATGAGCACTTTAGAAGTGGATGAAATACGTAATATTTCAGCTTTCTTAGCCAGACCAAGGTAGAGATCATAGAAATGGAGTGAGTAGAACCGACATCGTATAGGGAAATTCTAATGTGGCCAGTGAACCTCCTCACAGTTTGGTGGATCTCTCTCTAGCCATTTTTACACTGCAAAAACGCAAAATCTTACCAAGATTATTTGTCTTATTTCAAGTCAAAAATGTCTTATTTCTAGTCAAAATATCTCATTACACTTAAATAAGACATGATCACCTCAGAGGTAAATTGTTTTTAGACAATTTTCACTTGTTTCAAGTGAAAATTCACTTGAAACAAGTGAAAATTCACTTGAAACAAGTGAAAATTTGCTTGTTTCTTTGGCAAAATTTGCCAGTGGAAAAAGTGAAAATTCACTTGAAATAAGTGAAAATTAGCTGGAAACAAGAAACAAATTTTGCCAATGAAACAAGCAAATTTTCACTTGTTTCAAGCAAATTTTCACTTGAAACAAGAGACAATTGTCTAAAAACAAGTTATTTCTGAGGTGATCATGTCTTATTTTAAGTGTAATGAGATTTTTTTTTTGACTAGGAATAAGACATTTTTGACTTGAATTAAGACAAATAATCTTGGTAAGATTTTGAGTTTTTGCAGTGTACATACTGATTCTGGAAACCTGCTGTAACAAAGACCCGACTTTACACCAACTTTTTTTTTTTTTTTTTCCCACATTGAACCAAACAGTGTGTGACTTTACAGAGCATCCTGGCGTTGCGGAAGCAGAGGTGTGACCTGTACACAACAGCGCCGGCCGGGAGAGCTGTCCTGCCAGCTGGCCCTTTTACACAGATGTTGATTAGACTCTGTGCCGTAACACCGGAACGACAGTCCCCCCCCCCCGTTCCGCGTTCGTACCTTTTACACAACATGAGTAATGGTGCAACACTGTGGCCTTGAACAGGCGGTGTAAAATGGGCTTCTGTCACTGTGTGTGCAGCTCAGCAGGTTAAAGGCAACGCACGGGATTAATTAACATCATTGGCGTGCTGCAAAAGTTCTTTCAAAATGACTGGAAGCTAATTCGCAGCCCATCTCAGGTTAACTTCATAAGTGATTCGATGTGAGCTAAGTTACCATCCTAATTAGCAGCAGCATCATAAACAAAGTTGTTGACTAATGTTCTGGCAAAGTCAACAACGTATACCAGGCAACTCCTCCAAAAACTTTTTTGAATCAAAATAAGGAGCAAGGTTATTTTCACAAGTCTTTTATTCATTTTCTTGTGAAAACCAACCAAAAGGCCTGCGTCAGAAACCAAAGGTCTACTCGTTCAATTTCTGTAGTAGAGAGTCTGCTGCTCTCTGCCTGTGTGCCTTGCTTTCGGGTTTTCTACAGATTTTGTGCATTGTGTGTGCTCGCAAGATTATGTCATTTCTCTCCGTTATCATTTTTGTTATGACTGAGCATAGAGCTATCTGAGCATACACAGACAGATGAGGCATTAGTCGCTGTAATGAGGCTATAGAGAGTCTTTATCTTTCCCATTAAATCTCATCCCCTCTTCCAAGCCTTGCTTTTGATTCACACGTGCACACACACACACAAACACACACGCACACGCACTCTCAAACACACCATCACAAGCATAATCACAAGCACACACAGTTTGTTTTGTGCCTGTGTTCGCCAAATGACAATTGGAGAGTGTGGGTGTTTGTTATTAGCCTAATTACTGCAGGTACTGGTGTGTATGTGTGTGTGTGTGTGTGCATGTGTGTGTATGTATGCGTGTGTGTGTGTGCTGCAAACAGTCGCTGGTGACACAGTTATTGCACTCAGACCATTCTCTGCCTGCTCGACTAAAACAAACAAATTACAGGTTTATAGTGAGATCCACTGATTTCCCTTATTGCGTTTCCAGGGTTGCAGGCAGATAACTGGGCTGCATAACTCGAGCCAGTCTGTGCCAGTGCCGCTCAATTGATTTCAGATGCTGTGCAGCGGGGTGGGGAGCAACACATTACCATTAACAAAATATTCACATTTGAATAAAAAGCTCATATTAAACTCAGTGCACCACTTTACCTGTAACAGCATACACCTGGCTCCCTTTTACATCAGGCATTAACATCTGATCACCCTAAGCACGTCTTTGGCCACATTTACAACAAAGTAGAAACCCCCATCTGCACATAAATACACTTGAACACACAGATCCAAGAGGGAAACACTGGCAGACAGCTTGTATAATCACATTTTTATTTTATCTGATTTCTTTAACCTTTAAGTGTCATTGAGATACCAAAATCTCCTTTTACGAGAGACATGGCCAAGACAGCAGCAATCCCATATAATATAAAAATAGAACATATTAAAAACAGCCTTACAGATAGCGTGCACACACACTCTAAGCTCTCAGAGGGAAAAAATGGACTGTCAGAATACTTGAGCAATTTTTTTTTACAATATTGTAAGTATTATCTGAGGAGGTGACGTGTGTGGCGATCTGTTTGCAATCTGATTATCGGCGTTCACACCATGGCGCTTAAGTGTCAGGTTTAAATGTAATCCAGCTAAACCATATCTGGACACAAGATGTGTTTTCCTCCCAGGTGGCAGTTAAGGCCATTATAATGTTTCCTAATCCTTTAAACGTGCAGCTTTAACCAGCTTCCAAACAGGAGAGGAGGAAGTCATAATTAATGGCCGTGCTTCTCCCGTCAGTTGCCCGGGAATTGGCTGCAAGCGCCGCTGTCAGCATACGAGCATGTACTGTAATTCCCGGCGGATGAGAGACTTAATATTAGTCTAATTTTATTAGCTCTGTAATGAGATGATTGACTGGTAAGGGTTTTGTTTCTGTGTACGCTGGGCTCCCGTTAGGCGGCGCGGAGGACCTGTGACCCGTCCCGGTGGTAATGTTTGGAGAAATGAGTCTCGACAGCAGGGGAGGAAATAAATTTTAAAGCAGCTATGAAAATAGACGCGCTGCCAAACGCATGCACATAAGTATGTACGCCCACACCCGCCACGCTTATGGCCTCGCTGACTTTGTGGACGCGGACACGGACGCACGCTTGTTCTCTGCTCTGTTCTCGTGCACACATGTACGCCCCATAGGAGTTCTTGGTTTAATTACCTAACCTGTCTGAAGGGAGACTGGAGGTCAGAGAGGTCGGCCAAGTCTCATCAGTGGTATTCAAGCCCCAGCGATACTGTAATTTATATCACCGGACACACACTCACGCATACACGTAAACACACACAGCAATTTAGTGATTGAACACGGGCTAATTAGCTGTCTGGTACAAGGAGAAAGTGGCAACGTGAAAAAAACAAAATCCCCTGCTCTTTCACCTTTGCAGAGGTGGTTTTATAGCAACTATTCATCTCTCTCAGTTTAATCCACTGAGTCGATGGTTTTCTCCCTTTATGGCACACTAAAGGTCACACCTAAATCTCAAGCTACATATGTGTTTAGACCTAATTGTGCAAAATGTAACAGAAAGCATCATTATATTAAGAAATATTTCACTTAAATCTATGACAGGTGAAGGTGTCAATGTGCCAATCAAATTTTGTTGATGTGAATTAAGGCATAATCATAAAAACACAACAGTACAAAAGAAAAAAAAATCAGGAACAATGCAAATGCCAAGGGGTCATTTACAGATAGTAACTGCTCACACAAATTAACTCATTAGACTAATTTGCGAGGCTTTGTACCGTCTTCATACAGTGAACATTCAAAAAACCTGCATTAATATTGTAGTTTTGCATGGATGAAGCAAAACGAGTCGATTAGATGAGTTGCTGAGAGCTTTTTTGTGATTTTGTGGTTCTCTCTGCTCTAGTAGGTGTCAGTTGAAGGTTTGCCACAGTTTACTGCTGTGCTCAACTTCCTCATGCACTTCATGCTCGTGTGATCGATTGCTTGTTGCCACATTAGGCAGGTCAGGTTGACTTTTCTCCAGCTGTTTTTCACACTGGTTGCCTGGATCAGAACCAGAACCTAATTGAAACCGATATAAATTGAGCTGGGTCAGCTCTACCTTTTCCTGGGTGAGTTGCCACATGTAAAGACAAGTTATGTTAGGCTAAAATCACAGAACTTATACGGAGCAGAAGGATTGTTCGCCGTGATCATTTGGCTGGTACAGAATAAAATGGTGATTCTAGTTTCATGGCTAAAATGCACCAGAGATCTCAAAATTTCACGGCACATTTGACGTTGCCTGAAGGCACCAGCACACCTGCGTGGTTGCGCCGCACAGACGAACGAGTGAAACAGTGTTTTGTCCAGTCAGGCTGTTTGAGATGAGATGAAGATTAGGGGATGTGGACACGCCGCACAGCTGATCTGACACACAAACACACAGCTGGCCAGATAAACTGCTGAATGTGATCAGTGGGCTAGCGCTTGACGTCACCGGGTCGCATTCGGGATTATCCAGTGGTTTTAGAACACTGCCCAGCGTGATGATGCACTTCAGAGACTTGTTGAGTTACATCACATGTGCTGTTGCCAGGGAGCAGAGTACTGTAACTGGTCAAAGTCGGTGTTGTTGGGCTGTCCCAGCAGCTCACCCGGTAGAACGTGTACCCATGTACCACTTGTTAAGGCTGAGTCCTTACCGTGGTGTGGTGGGTTCGAGTCCAGGCCCAGTCTGTTTGCTTCATGTCATCCCCTCTGTCCCCTCTGTCAAATAAAAAGCAGAAATGTCAAAAAAAAAAAAAAAAAAAAATTAAAAAAAAGTCATATCATTAGCCTCGGGAAGGAAACAGCTTTATATTAGTTTATATAATTTTACATAATGCACATACCATTTTACAAATTAGGATTAATTCACAAAGTTGGATTAGTGCACATATTTTTACATAATGCACACACTTTACAAATTAGAATTAATACACAAAGTTGGATCAATGCACGCATTTTGACATAATGCATATACTATCACAGATTTCTAATGCACACATATTTTTATAGGTCTTATGTTCCATTTCTATTTCTTATCATTTCACTTATGCATATACATTTTTTTTTTTTCGATTGAGAATCTGAGTAACTGCAGCTGACCCAATGTCCCCACTGGGATCAATAAAGTATTTCTGATAAAAAATGTAAGTTTTGCATTTGTTGCACATCTCAGCTTGAGAAGTTTTTGTCCCATTCATAAATCCAACTCCTTGCGTTATCTTGTTTGGCAATTGCTGGAATTTGTTTAATATTTCATTTCTCATTTGTTGCTTTGTGACTTTAGTGACCTACCACTGTTTGCTGGCAAACGTTTTTTCCTCTCTCTTGTTTGTCATTGGATGCTGACCGCCTCTCTGTTAAATCACTGGTTCCTTATCTCCTGTTTGCTCATCTCTGATTGGCAGGTTTGAAAAGCGGCCTGGCTGGTGTTGTAGTCGCTGCTGTTGTCAAGGAAATCAAGCATCCTGTCCCGTTGCCATGGGGAAACAGAACAGCAAGCTGCGGCCGGAGATGCTGCAGGACCTCCGGGAGAATACCGAGTTCTCCGACCATGAACTGCAGGAGTGGTACAAGGTACAAAACACACACACACACACACACACATACACACACCGCACACATAGCCTAGTGTGTGTCCAGTGTCTGCATCTATCTTCTCATGTGCAGTGTTGGATGGTTGCACATTACAGTGTTATTGCTTTTTCCAGTAATGAGCATCACAACAAATTAGTTTTTCAGTTCCAGTAGTAATATTACATTACTAATTAAAAAAAAAAAAAAAAAAACAAATAGGTTGATACTTTCATTATCACCCTTCTCTATATCAGACTGAAGTTGAATTATCCAGACACTATGATTACCCCGTTCCTCTTAATGGTTTTCATCAAAATTTGCCATCATCTTCTCACACAAGTCCAAATTAAAAAGGGCAGGCGTGTCTATTTTCTCTAAATGAATAGATTACCCCAACCTCGATATCACTGGAGGATGTACTTGGAGTTAAAACCAGTTCACCTTCCTTTTTATTTGTGGCTCGAACATTTTGGGCAAAATCCCCTTTTTCCAACTTACCCAGACTGAGACAAGATGTTTGTTACCATTTTCACCTCTGCCCAGAGGTTCAGCACCTATTGGTAGCATTTTGTATTAGCTTAGCATAAAGACTTGAAGTCTATAGGAGTCGTTAGCCTTGCTCTGTGTGCTTGCTCCCAGTGTATCTTGTGTGGATTTGAAAAACATGTCTTTTAATATATATATTTAGATAAAGAGGAGGTCATTATAGGACAAGTTAGAAGGTGGAACTAAAACCACTGAACACATTTATCCTTTCGTCTATTGTAGCCTGTAGGTAGAGCCGGCACAAATTAACTTTTCCTAAAACAAACTCTCATTTGTTTGTTTTCGTTCTAAGACTAATGAGTAATGAGCTCAGCGCTGCTTATGTACAACGCACACACACATGAAGGGGTAGACCCAGCTGCACAAAAGATATTTGTATCCCCTCATTTATCTGTAACACTGATACAACAGACAATATGACAGTGTTTATTTCTCTCTGTGGTGGTGCAGCATCCTCCCAGCCTGTTAATCCGGTGGGGAGACTGATGCCCGTTGCTGTGCTGCCCACTGTAGCAGAAGGCTTCTTTGGCCTTGAGCAGATTTCTAGACCAAAGCTCGGCATGATGAAGTGCCACAGTGAACTGAACGAATTACCTCATCTCTTTTGTGTGTACGTGCATACGTGTGTGTGTGTGTGTGTGTGTGTGTGTGTGTGTAAAGTCTGGATGGCTTAATGCATGGATTAGACCTATGTAACAGCTGCGTGAGCTGTCCTGAATAAGAGCTGTAGATGTTAAACCATCCTCTCCCTGACCCATGACTTAAGCCTTGTTGACTCTGGGTTAGCAAATCAGGCTCCCATCACACTGACAGTGATCATGATTTTGCCCACTCCCAGCAGATTTACAACTCATATATAAAATGCAAATGTTTACAGACACCCAGTATGTGTTTATAGACATCATAAAAGGATGGTAGGGTGCCCGGAGTCTCTGAAAATTTATTTGGCCTGTCTATGTCAGCTATTTAAATCAGTACTTTGAGATGGCAGTGAAAAGTTTTAATGCTCTCCTGTGCCAAATGTCAAGGCCAATGCCAATTAAAGAAGGTTTTTTTTTAGGAGCAAAGCCATGTTGATTTTCCGCTCTCACTCATGAGAATCTTTGATAGGCTGACGAAAAAGTAATTTCACTCTTCAAATTGGGACAATGACTCCATCACCTTGCTCCTTCTTTGTCGGTTGCTTCTGAAAAAAGAAAGGCCTTCAGTGCTTTAAAGTAGCACAAGCCTGACATGACTTTTACCTCGCTTCACTCCTCAAGCACAATCCTCTGTTAGAAAATATATGCCGTGAAAGAAGGTAGAAGTGCTTTGTGCCATCGAGTGCCCAAGATTAAGCCCCTCTTAGAAAATACCTCATCACTCTTTTCACAATGGATGTTCTACTTGTATGAAGCTTTTCTTCTGGAAGCCTTGATGGGCTGGGGGAACTTATGTCAAATCTTTTTGGTTCCTTATGGCTCCAAGTTGCTTGGAAAAGGTTTTATTTGGATCTGTTATTACATGGTTGAGGTGACATAAATGGTGCCATGTATTGTGTGGTTCTAGATTTGAGAGAGCAAAAAGGACTTACTTGTTTGTTCTCTTTTGTTTGCAGGGCTTCCTGAAGGACTGTCCCAGTGGAAACCTGAACGTGGAGGAGTTCAAGAAGATCTACGCCAACTTCTTCCCCTACGGCGATGCGTCCAAGTTCGCCGAGCACGTTTTCCGCACGTTTGACACCAACGGCGACGGGACAATAGACTTCCGGGAGTTCATCATTGCCTTAAGCGTGACGTCACGAGGCAAGCTGGAGCAGAAGCTGAAGTGGGCCTTCAGTATGTATGACCTGGATGGAAATGGGTACATCAGCCGCGAGGAGATGCTGGAAATCGTACAGGTGAGACAAGATGGTTGGAGAATGAAGTCTCATTGGTAGAAAAGCTTGGGGCGACGCATTTTGATTATAAAAGACAGTCGATTGAACCCTTCAGTCATACAGTGTTTATAGCCATATATGTTGAATGCCAAGGATAGAGGATGATAAGTGCATTTCTGCTGGAGGTTCTTTAAGTCACTGTTCAGCTGGCCGTGTTTCTCCAAAACAAGAGAGAAAATATGTTGGGATAAGGCAAGTCATAAAGGCTGTCACACGGATGAAACAGCAGTGGAAACTTTCCTATCTGGAAACAGGCTCAACATGTTTTCAGAGCCAGGCTGGATTTCCTCCCCTATCAGTGGAACAGGCCTCGGCCACAAACAACAGTCAAAAGCCTTTTGTTAGCGTTTCCAAATGTTTGGTTTCAGTTACTCAGATGGGGATGTTTAAAATGACAAATGTCTGGGGTTAGATGACCGAGTCACAGAACCAAATTAATATTGCAAGCATCCATACCAGGCCTAACCTCGGTTTTTGTAAGTAAATATAGAGGCAGATTTGAGCGTTTGAGCTGTCCAATTTGGCATTACCAGGAGGTTAAATATGGCTTGTGGTCCTGGCTGCAGGCCACTGTCATTGTGCCATTTGAATTTCCCCAAAGCCAGCTACAGTAAACTCTGTTTGGACCAACCAATCCAAACAGGAGAATGCCTCACACAATGCCAAACAGTTGACATCTGCCTAGCAGAGCGCAGATTTATGCAAGTCTCACACTCAACATATGAATTTAGGCACGTTTATGCATGAGTGTATGCATGCATGACGTATGAACTGTGTGTGTGTGCATTGTGACAGTGTGTTGTGCGATGCAGTGGCTTGGAGTCCAGGACAAATTTCCTTGCAGGACAATAAAATGCATCTTAAGAAATCTTAAGAAAATACATGAATGTATAATTATAGCATGTGCTTGGAGGCTCAGTCACCACTGGCACTACTAACATCCTTGCTGTGCTGAGTGAGAAAGTGGCACAAGCAACAGTTTGCATGAAGAATGTTAATTCTTTCACTGTTGAAAGGCAAGAAATGGAGAACCTCACAAGATTATGCACTGCATGTGTGGCGATACAGAGGGCTTCCCAGTATGACTGTGTGAGTAGGGGTGTGCGTGTGTGTGAGTGGGGGGGTTGTGTGTGTCTTGTGCATGTCGTGTGCACGCTTCTGGGTTTTCTCACGGATTAGTGAGTTAAATTTAACCAGAGTTTATCCCTGAGTGTGCAGAATACTGGGATTATCCTCAAGCTCATCAAGGTTACGCACCACTGGATGAGAGAGGAGGGGCCCATTGTGTTATTGTACACAGAAACAGCAAGAGAATGTGCAGAAAGTGTCTCCATTTTATTGAACAGGTGCATTTTGAGAAAAAGAGAAACAGCAGTTCCATCATGAGCATAAAGGCCGGGAAGTATGAAAGCCTGCATCAATGGCTTTCACTATTTCGTTCCAATTTTCTTTCACAGTTTTCACAATATTTGGCCCTTCACCCAGCTATTCATCCTTTTCGGGGAGGGAAAAGAACTCTATGTAGAACTTTATAATCCAAATGATACAATTTTAGAGCTGGCATGACTTATCAAAAGGGCTTGTATTACGCCTGCTACTGTACCTTTGCCTCTGAGAGTGCTATACAGTGACACTGATCTACAGTCAGTTTTACATCCTATACTCCCAATGGACAGGATTTAATGGGCACGCTAGCTGATTGCAGATCTGTGCCTCAGGCCAGCTGATACTCAGAGCCACTCTGTGTTCACTTGCAGAGATTAATTTAATGCTATCAGGGGACAGGGGGCCGTCGTGTCGGCCTACAGATAAAGGTGTATCAGTTCAACACGGTGAGCTGTGCTCGTAAACCTGCGACCACCCTGCTAGTGCACTCCGTCTCTGTCACTGTGCAGCCATGCAAACTCTGCACGGCTCTGTATTTACGGAGAGCCTGCCTAGGGAGCAGCTCTTAAATGTCAGCGAATCATGTGAACTTTTGAAAGCACCCTCACTGGCGTCTTGAAAGCATCAGGAACTTAGATGTTTCAGTGCATCCCTGTCGAGTTCCCCTCATGAGTCCCCACCGGCCTGGATTCATTTATCTTTCTGCCTCCCCCACCCTTTCTTTCCCTTTGTCTTTCAGGCCATCTACAAGATGGTGTCATCTGTGATGAAGATGCCAGAGGACGAATCCACGCCGGAGAAGAGGACGGATAAGATCTTCAGACAAATGGACCTCAATAATGATGGTGAGAGGAACAGGAAACTGGGATAATGAGAGATACAGACGGGAAGAGGGGAAAAGAGGAGTGGAGGAGTAAAAGATTATGTACACAGCAAACACGTCCACTGTAACCAGTCAGTTGTTCTCATATTAAGTCTAAAGGCAGATCGCTTATTGTGTATGTCTATATATTTTAACCCTATAAAGCCTGAACTATGAAAGAATTGACAGAAAATTCCAATTTTTTGAAATTGAACCCTTTATTTAGTCCTATAACAAAATACATAAAAAAATAAAAAAATATGTTATTACATGGCCTTTCTGGTGTATGAAATATGATATGTACTTGAAGTGCCAATGGTATGGTCCAGGGTGAACAGGGGAAGTGTTCAAAGGTATACAACAATATTTTGGTCAAGTATTGATTAAACTGAAAATGAAAAATGGAATTGGAAATGTGTATCATATATGATACAAATGGCTTTATAGGGTTAAGTAATTTACATCTCAAATGAAAGTGTTAGGTTTACAGTGAGCTATTTTATTATGCATAGCACGGGTTCCTTGCATGTTGGCATGAACAGCTCAGACTGTAGAGGAAGAGGAGCATCACTCTGGCAATGACAACAGCATATTTACTGTTACAGAGCAGTGAAGTATAAAAGTCTCCATCGTTAGGAGTAACTTACCTTTGATTCTGACACCTCGCTTGAAATCACACAGGCCAGAGGCAGGACAGCTCATATTTGCTGAGCTACCGGGCTCCTGAATCCCATCCTGCATCAAAAAAAAGTGCCACATTTTAGGATGAGGCAGCAACAAGAGTTTGCATATTACAAGACTCAGCAACAAGGGACTTAATAGTCTCTTTCATACCAGGCTTCAAATGGGAGTTGATGAGACCCTGAAGTCTGCTAGTTCAGGTCTGGTAGGACTGGAGCCCGAATACTGAAAGCTAAATGGGTAGATGTCTGCGTGTTAGAATCAAAACCAGCAACTGCAGTGAAGAAGTGAAGCAGAGGATTAGGGTTTGGACATGCAGATGGATGATTCAGTGCAGTTTTACAAAGACGGTTGGAGGTGTGAAAGAAACGGACTTTCTCCGTGATAACAGCTGCTTCCATATCCATCCTGCTGCAGTCTCATTGGCCAGCGTGACACATCTACTCTGTGCATCTTCTCACACTAGAAGTGCGACAGAAATAACAGACATGTTTGAAACTGGTCCAGCCATCTCAGACTGTCCCAGACTGCACTGGGAGATCGGGACGTGATGTGCTGAGTTTCTCACACTCTGTGAGCTGCAATATGCTGTTTTCACTCCAGTCTTGAAAATTTGTCTTGGACTGTGTGGGACACCCAAATTGACTGTGATTTTGTATGATGTGTGCCAGGCGGCAGTGCTACTTTAAGATGGACATTTTAGCAAGTTACAAAGGATGGACAATTCATGCCCTGTCATACTTCTCCAAAGTGATGTTTTTTTTCCCCCCTCATTTTCTTTTTCTTCTCCCCCTTCCCTCTCCTTCTCTGTCTGTCTTGCAGGCAAATTGTCCCTGGAGGAGTTCATCAAAGGTGCCAAAAGCGACCCCTCTATTGTACGGCTACTCCAGTGCGATCCCAGCTCAGCCTCCCAGTTCTGAGCCCCGCCGCGTCCCCTTCCTCACCCCCCTCTGTTGCTATTGAAACAGTTGCTAAAATCAATGCATGATGGTTCTCGTCTCTCATATCATTTCTTTTCTTCTTCTTTTTTTTTTTTTGTTGTGTGCAAGATGGAGGAAGAATTTTAAGGAGGATAAAAGAAATATCCGCATTATCATTTCACTCTCTTTTTGTTTGTTTTTGAGAAACGAGGGAACGCTCATACATTAATGATCAGTCAACAGAGAACACAGTTTTGCCAGGGAGTCTGCTAATGTTCTGGATTTGCTCTCTCGCTCTCTGGAATGTAGGATTTCCAGCAAGTTGATGAAGTTTTTTTTTTTTTTTGTCTTTTTTTTTTGTCTTTTTTTTTTTGCAGGACGGGAATTAACCTATTTTGAGAACCATGCATGGCCCTAAGTGTTTGGCTACACAGTCTCGTTCTGTTACTCCTCCAACGCACAGCTCCTCTGTCCACTTTTATATCCATATTTATGTGTATATACATATACATATATTGCATGTATATATATATATATATATATATATGTATATATATATATATATATATATATATATATATATATATATATATATATATATCATAAGATAAGATGAATAGACAGGTATATTTGTCTTCATGTTCAGTACACACGCTCTGGCATTGAAAGGCAGTATTATGTAGCTTAGTCTTCTGCTCTGGTCTGACTGGGTCGTGGGTTGGGTGGTGGTGGGGGGTGAGGGGTGGGATTTTACTGCTATATGATCTTTCGCTGAGGAAAGAAGGCCGAAGATCCCATTGGGTTTTTATCGATGTTGATTGATGTTTTACTGATTTTTAATTTTGGGTGTTTTTTTTGTATATAGCATTGTTTTCCTCATTAATGTTGTTTTATTTATTCATTTCCATTCTTACTATTGTGGTTGAACTTTGATATGTTGTTGAAGATGACCATATTCCAGTTTTTGAAGGGCAAATTGTGATGCAGGGAGAGAGAAAAACATGATATGGACTTGAGAATGACCTCTCTTGGATTTATGGATTTTGTCAGGGGAGGAATATCAAATTCCAGTATTGACAGGGAGCAATGAATGCAGATGGGAAAACGTATCAGGAGATTCCATAATGCATTTGATCAATGACACCAGTAGCACATATCGTTTGAGCCCCCACGGGTGTATAAAGTATGGCTGTGTATTCGATTCGAATGTGTGTGTGCATGTGAATGTGTGCGCCGTATGCTCGAGGCTAACTTTTACAGTATTATCATGTGTTGTTTCTTAATTTGTAAGTATTTCAAAGTTCTTTATCAATGAGTAGTAAAGTAAGATAGTCGTAATCTCTCACACACTGCATGATCCTATACCAACCAGACGACCTAAACCAACAAAATCCACAAAAACAGTACTGCACAGCTGTGTCTTTTTCTGTAGCTCTGCAACCTCCTCGGCACTGTACCTTTGGGACAAAACTACCCCACCTTCTTTCCTCTGACAGACAGAGAACTCAGTAAGGGCTCGTTCATCACTCTCTAGCCGAATGCTTTTATAACCTCCTCCATTAATCTGCTTACAGAGCAGTTAGATGAAGGGACTTCTTTTACCACATAGGAGCAAGTTACCAGTAGTCATTTAAACTCGGTCAGATTAGGGTTTTTTCAGTTTCCAGATACGATCGTCTGAACAGAGATCGATGGCTACGTTCACATGCACACTAATATTCTCTCAGTACTGGAGAGACTGAAGCATTCTGTTCCTGGTACACCAAGTTTTCTGTCTTAGACAAGAAACCACAACTTTTTGGAAGCCTCTCCAACAAACTATACGCCTTAACATGTTTTTTTTTTTTTTTTTTTTTTTTTTACTTTTAACTCAAGCTTTTAAGGCTTTAAGTTCAGATCCTTTGATTTAACCCTTTGAAACCCTGAGCAAATTCACTCAATTAAAATATGGGGAGGGGAGGTGATAAGCAACTTTAAAACAAACAAACAAACGCACAAACAAACAAAAAAACAGGAAAATTATTTTAAAAAATGCAAAAGAATTATCAGAAAATTAATACAAACAATAAATAAATAAATAAATAAATACTTGTATCCTTGTATCCTTGTAAATACATAAATAAATAAAACACAAGAAAACTAGATTCATAGTATAATTCTATATTTAAAATTAAATTACAAGAAAAAAAAACATAAAATTACCACAGAATTAATGAGTGAATAGGTGGGAAAAAATTATCCCCACAAAAGTAAAAATACAAAGAAATAATGTGAATTTAGTAGATGAAATAAAATCTGTCAGAATGAAAAGCTGCTCCCAGCTTCTGGGTTTCAAAGGGTTAAGACATTTTAAGACTTTTTTGGGACCCTCATATCCTGTTTACAGCGACACCGACAACTTCTTATCCAGGTTACGAGACCCAGGAAAAGGCATCCAGTACATCATCTGGGTTACTGACACACATTAACATAAACATGTCATCCCATTCATCATAAAGCTCAGTGTAGCTGTAAGAAATTCTGTTTATTGGTTGGTACATAAATCCAGAGATGACTGAGAGTGGCATGTTAAAGGTGCACATAAACAGCCCAACTTAAATAAACCTGCGCTGGGACAAAAGCCAGTATCTGAAATGTTATGTGCATGTAAACAGAGCCGCTGATTTGGGAAGGTTGTGGCTGCAGCCGTGCCGCCACCACTCTGCACTATGTGCACCATACCTCTGCTGCCAGCTCACTGTTGCCATCTGCTGTTTTGGACGTTGCTGTGAATGCATTTAGCAGTAAACCAAAGACAGAATCTCATAAATATGAATAAAATGAAAAATGAAAAAGACTAATTCAAGGAACAAGCTAAAAATGGTATGCACTAATTCATAGTGACATAGAAATTGGAAAATATTGCTAAATGACATCATTTTAGGTTAGTTCTACTTGAAATGATTTTTACTAAAGAGGAGTGGTTTCCTTGATGTTTTCACATAAAAAAAACAATCTGGCCTTAAAAGCAATCTTCAGTTCAATCTTTATAATATGTTTTTTCATGGTTCACAGGTAAGGAGGGCAGCTGTTCGAATAACATTTCAGTAGTAGTGAAGTATCAAAAGTATTATTTAATGTTTACATTTGATTTAGACCATATACTTTTCTAGAATGATAAAAATACAACCGCTGTTGTATTGAAGAGATATTTTATCCTGATTATCAGTATCTCTAAATGTGACAATGTCCATGTCCAAGAAATGGCAAGGAATCAGTGTTTCTCCCAGAACTGTACTCTTTTGCGAGGCCTCTGAAGCAGCATTGAGACCGTCATTAAGAGACTACCACTCTGCATCGATCCCCAGACTAATGAAATGTTACAGGCGGGTTTTATAGACTGACACCCTGAAGCTGTTGAGGAAAATGCTCCCACGGCGTGCTGGAATGATTTCTCTGCTCAGATACCTGCTATAAAAATGACAATAAAGCATATTGACTTGCTGTGGTCAGTGAGGAACCTCCATCATATCTAAAGTGGACAACACTGGCCAGCATCCATTTTTTTTTTTTTTTTTTTAATAAATGGACATCATCAAAAAGATAAATTGGTGTAACCTTAATTTGTGCTCCAAAACAGTAAATGGCAATATAGGGGTCTAGCGCAGAGGGCCAGGGAGTGGCCTCAGTGTGGCTGCAGCCATGTGATACTCGGAGTGACTTACTGGGGTTAACTTGTACCAAACTTGTGCACCGGGAGCTTCCTAACCAGCCGCACCTCTGCTTTGGGGATTCTATAGTGTCACTGCCTTCTGCTGGTAGGATAAGGAACAACAGTTGCTTCCCCTGACCTACGGTTGACTTCTTTTCTATTCTCACTGCCTCTGATAAACTGGTACCTTGTGTTGGATAAATAGCCCCTTCTTTCTTCCCAACCCCCCCCCTTCCCTCCTCTTTTTCTGTTGCATGAAAACCTCACAGGAGGATGTCATGTTTGTTCTGCTGGACCTGAAATCGATGATAAAATATACCTTATGTGTTTCAAAGCTGCATGTGTGGGCTCTTTTTTTGTGTGTCATTTCTAGATATTTGCACTTCAGTAAAGTACAGGTTAACACCACTGAGGTGAGACAGTTTAGTCCCATCTGTGGAGCGAGAGTAATGTCTGACATGACACTGTAACTGTACAGCAACACACTGCTGTCTGATGCAGCGTGTCAACGTATATATACATTCCTTATTAATATGCTTCTGACAGGATGTGGGAAGGACTGCTGAGCTGTCAGCTGTGTGTGTGTGCGTGTGTGTATTTCGACCAACCTGTCTTCCTGTCAGTGTGTGTAACCAGTCAGTCCTGTCAGGTCACTGTTTGCTGACAGTACCAGTTATTAAAAAGGTGCAGTGCACAAAATTACCAAGGGTTGATTTGCATGAGAACCTTCACACTCAACTGACAAAAAAGCGGAATAAGCACACACACACCGTACCAGTGAGTGAGAACCATGTAGACTCAACCATCTTTTTTGGGGAGTCAAGATGTTGGGTTACATCGACCCTTTGCAAATTTGTGTAGTGCACCTTTAAATGACACATCACAGTTGACAGACTCATTACAACGTCAAAACACTGAACACACAAAGACCATTCAACTATTATGAATAAGACATTTATTTAGTAGGAAAATAAATACAAAGTGGACGCACTGCAGAGCTAGTTTCACGTGAAACGAGTTTCTCTTGACCCACCAGCAAATGCACACACACACACACACACACACACACACATACACACACAAACAATAGTGTACTCAGTCATAACACACAATAATGGAATCAAAGAGGCATCACAAACGGGAAAGAAAACAATCTTTGACAAAGACAGGTTGGGTCAAATACACCCTAATACATGCACACACACACACGCACACACACACACACACACACACACACACACACACACGTGTACGCGTGCATGTGTGCACACACACATACACACACACACAATCTCATGACTGGGATCTGCTGTGCAAACAGAGAATTCATGCATCAGATTGGAGCTCACATCCACAGCACAGGTAAATAAAACATCTCCTTTCTAGCACTTTTGAGGTCAGAGTTCATAGATTTGAATTAGTGACAGGAAAAGGGGGATGGGTGAATCACATTATAATCCAATTCTTGTAGCTAGGACAACAGCACGTTCTCCCACAGCCGGTGGAATCAGCACAGTCGTCTATATCCAGAAGCTGGATCTCTCCAGCGCACCTCTCTCCAGCAGCTGATGCTGCTCAGGTGCTCTCTGCTGGCTGCCGCTGCTCGCCGCTGGCCTTCCTCTGTGAGGCTGCTGGCGAAGAGGCTGCCTCTCCGACGGAGGAAGGCTGCGGTGCTGGCGGTGAAGGTGCTGCTGAGGAGGAGGACGAGGCTCCCGTTGAGGAGGTGGAGAGCGGCGAGTAGGAGGTGGAGCGTAGCGAGGTGGAGGTGGACCGTAGCGAGGCGGCGCAGATCGCTCCACCGGCCTCGCCGCATTGATCTGCACACACAAACATGAAGGGAGAAAAACATGAGGCATGGAATGAATAATTCAAAACATGCTGTGCCATAAAATCATCTCACACATTAACTTTTAAGCATTCAGATGAAGGCCCAGATGGCTGTGTTAGCATATTTCCAGCAGCCTCTGTGCTGGCAGTTGTATGGCTGGTAGCTGGAGGGTCAGTGCATTGTTCTGTGTGGGCTCTTTTTTTTTTGTCTTTTCTAGATATTTACATACAAGAGAGCATTAACCTCAACTCTGCAGTTGAGGTTAATGCTCGGAACTATTTTATATTCTAGTGGAGCCCCCGGGGTTTCCAAAGATACCACATACGTCCTGCTAAATTACAGGGAAATGTGTAAAAAATGATGCCCACGACCTCTATATATTTTCTGTTTGATGTAATGGTGCAACTATAAAACAACGGGGTCTTGGGTTTCAATATTTCACTCAGTGTAAGTGTCATGTAGCTTCAATCTACACCAGCATCAATCTAAGGGATATGTTGTGAGTTTGAGTGGTGACTATTTGCAGGAGAGAAGAGCGTTGGCAGTCTGCCAGTTCCAAGCCCACCTGGGACCCCCAAAGGTCCCTGAGGGAAATCCAGGTGACCTCAGAAACAATGGTTCACTTTCAGTGCTATTTCATTACTTGCAAGCAAGCACAATGAGTATAGTATAAAGGATGACTGTTGTGCTCACAGGTTTCCTCACCTTCAGTAAATAAAGTTAAGAATTCTGTATAAAGTCATACATAACAACAAATCCTCTCAGATGGGGTGCAACAGACCTTTTTCACAGCAGCCATTTTGACATTAAACAGAAGGTAAATATGTTTTTAATGACATTAGTTAAGGTTCTGTTTCATTTAGGTCTAACAGAGGCAGGGATGGTGCATGGATCACTAGAAACATCCTGGTACACTTGAATAGAACAGAACCTTAATTAGTGTCATTAGTACAAACTGTGTGTGCCTGCTATTTCAAGGCAAAAATGCCGCATGTCAGAGTCCAAGCCTCACCATTCTGCCGTGGTCTCTTGGTCTCGTCTTACGAGGGCAGCAAGGGAGACCAAGGAACGAAATGCACACGATGAAGCACCGGGTAGAAAACACCATTTGGATGATGCACGTCACAATTAGAGGCACCCAAAGGACCAGAGTGGTGCTCTGGAGGGAGACAGAGAAGGAGACACAGAGAGAGAGAGAGAGAAACAGAGAGACAAGGGGAGAACAGACGGTTGTTAGCAAATGCCAGCTGGACCACGCAGAGCACAATCTGAGGCAAGAGCAGTCACGAGCTTCACAAAAAATGAGCCCACTGTGTGCATGTGATGATGTGATGGTAGAGAATATTCCTCTAAGAGCGATCTGGAGAAGAACACAGTGGCAAACCAAGCCGTCTCCATTTACACAGGAGAGTCGGCGGGAACAGAAATCGCAGAGCAGAACATTTCAAAGACAAAATGTTCAGAAAGAAATCAAAAAGGGGGGGAAAAAAAAAAAAATCAAACATCAGACACATGTTCTTTGTTAGTGATTCCGACTTGAGCATGCAATCCACAAGGAGCAAAAGTTTGGTTCTAGGTCTTGAGTTTGGTACGCAGGAGGCACAGAAGCTACATTTTGCATGAGAATAAAATCTGTCAGAAAGCAAATATGTATCAGGATAAATGTGAAAATCAGGCCATGAAGGGCTTTCACCTAATGTATCACAGCCATGGCAGCCACTTTCAGCTTTTGGGTGACCAATGCAAGCAATTTCTAAATGCCTCACTGTTTCAAAAGAGGTTGATAAACTGATTCTATACCGACTGACGCTGAGATGAAGCACACGTGGTCAGTTTTTCTATTATCCACGTTATGTTTCTAAGTGACACATAAACCACTATCTTGTCACACACAATTCCTAATGGAACGACATCTTCACTATAATTGTTCAGGCACCTCTGTGTGCAGCCAATTTTCATTGGCTTCACCATGACGGTGCCAAACACAGTTGCTCAGACAGCTGTGACGACTGCAGAGCCTCTCTTCCTCGGTGGCATTTCCATGGCATTAGTCGGGACAGGGTTAGATAGGGCCAGGACGCTTAACTGACAAAATGTGAACTATTAACCATGCTAAAATGCCAAAGTCATGCGCTGATGTGTGGATGGAGCTGTGAGGCTGAGCGGGGCTGACAGGCCATCTGTAGCGCACTGTTACAGGACAGACCCTGAGGTGCACGGACAGGGTCAGGTCAGCATCCCTGTCACTAGCCCACAGGCTGCAGAGTGTGACTGACTGAGTGACAGAAAGACAGTCACCCAATTCTCTCACTTTTACACGCGTGCACACACACACACACACACACACATGCTCAAACACAGACAAAAGGGACAACACCAGGATCTGACCAGTTTGCGTTATTGAAGGTAGATGCTCATACCATGAATTTGACTATTTTCATACAAAAGTTTTATTCAAAGTTTCCCCCATAATGGAAAAGCCTCCATTTTAAATCTATTGAAATTCTGGCTAAAAACAATCTCACATGTTTTTGCATGTTTGTCCACATTTCAATCAAAATGTCACAATACAGCACATGAAAATTTAAGGCCTTTATCCCTTAGGATAAAATCAAACATGTTTGATTTTGTCAGAGTTCTAGTGAGAGTTCTAGTGAGTCCCACGAATAATAACACTGTGTCGCTAGGGTGTCAAACTAAAGGAAGGTTCCTCCTCTGTGTTCCTTAGGCAATATAAGGAAACTCTTAAGACTATGCAAATTAAGGCAAAGACTAAAAGTCCCCAGCTTCATTTGCTTTGCTTTGATTTGCATCGTTTTAGGAGAAAAACTCTGGAAAAAAGCGTCATCTGGTGTGTCTTCAACTCCAATGTAGTTTTAGAGCTCCAACGTCTCGGTAGAGACAATTTTAAGTCCTAGGAGCAGACTCTTGTGACAAAACAGTCAAAAGCCAGTGAGATCGCAGGTGGAAAAAAGTACAGGCAGCTCTTCTTCTGTGTTCGTGACAGTAGAAACTCCAATGAGACAAAATTTGCCACATGAACGGAGCATGTCTTTCATTTTGCCTCTTTTTGATTGACTGTGAGAGGAGTGCAAAGTCAATAACACTTGCAGTGTAACACAACAAGCTCTGGCAGCAGAAACAAAGCCCGCAAGGAATGCCCACTGCATCGAATGCCTACCTCATGTCAGATGGTCAAATTTAGGTATAGGTTAGAGATGTTTATGGTTGGGGTAAGGAGGAGGTGGGCGTTCTTTGAGGTTTTTGAGGTCTTTGGTCTGCCAGTGGACCAATCTCATGCAACACACGCTTGTTGCATAACACTGTTGAGCTGTGGGTGGCGGTTATGCCAACTAGTTGCCAACCTTCGTAAGACTATGTTAAGAAGAAGCAGAAAAAACAGCAGCATCACATGCATTGCCACCTCCTAGATTCATAGCTGTGGGATGTGAAGCCCTCTAGGACAGAAAGCACAGCACAAACTGTTGTTGGTGAGTGTGACAAACTCCACATATGACTTGGAGAGAGTCGCCTAGTGTGTCCCTAGCTTCAACAAACTGCGGAGGATCTTTCATATTGCAGATGGCTGACGCTCCACTGGCTGATATCTGATTTTTAATATAACAAAAAAACAAATAATATATCAGCCAGATCCCACGGTAAATCCCTACACAATATACAGTAGATGAAGGAAAATGATGCAGGTAAGATGACACTGTAACGTGTCTGTTTGCTCTGTTTATGCAGCAGTGACAGCGGACTGGGCGAGCATCTGCGGTTGAAAGTTGCAAGACAAAAGGTCAGATCACACCTTGACTTGACTCTCTCACACACACATATACACTTACATAGATGCGTGTGGGGTCAAAAGGACACTCATTGGTGACGCTGGAGTAACCGATGGCGTCTGGGAAGCGACAGTGAGTCAGGAGGCTCCGCCCACCGTGAACGATGGCCCTCACCACAGAGACCATCAGCCCGATGGCTGATGCTGCGGCTGTAAGCCCAGCAACCAGACTGACTGTGAAA
Source organism: Myripristis murdjan (assembly GCF_902150065.1). NCBI lineage: Eukaryota > Metazoa > Chordata > Actinopteri > Holocentriformes > Holocentridae > Myripristis > Myripristis murdjan. The sequence continues at coordinate 25,180,548 of NC_043990.1, read as the reverse complement.
AGTGACCACGTCTGGGGAAAGAGCAGAGGGACATACAAATAATTACATCGGAGAGCCAAAACCTGGTGACTGCGAAAATTAAAGTTTGATGATCTCGGAGAGGCTGCTGGGTTGTTGAAGCAGCAGTAGGATACAGCAAAGAAAAATAAATATCAACACAAAATAGAACAAAATTATTAAGTATTTCAGCACAACACAAGAGTGTGAAAATAAAGAATGAGTACTCACATAACAAAAAAAAAACAAAAAAAAAACAGGAATTATTGCATGTACACGGGGTATGCAGCAGTTTCAGACAAAATAAATTAAACTGCCAAAAATCAAAACATATATGTATAAATCAAACAGATATGTATAAAACTGCATGTATAACAAATAAGACAAATGAAAACGTGAGGAAAACTTGCAGGCATTCAGAACACATATCATATGTGCAGTGACAGGTCTGCAGGTAGTCAGACACACGGTGCAGAGTCTGGGCATGCAAACAGGCTTGGTGGGAGAAGAAACAAAGAGTTGAGAAAGTGGTGATCCTGTGTCAAGGAGATTAACAGCTCTGTGATCGGGGTATTTGGTCTTTACAGTGTGAGAACATGTCAGCATGAAGAAGGGAGTGGTGCTCACTGCACTATGATAACATGTGATTCATGCCCTGCACGGTACGGACGGCAACTTCAGCTAATAATAAGGATGAGCGTTTGACTCGCTGTTTGTCAGCTCTGCCTTTCCAAGATCACGGTTCCACTGGAAAAAGAAAGAGGGGGGCGTGGCCTGAACACAGCAAGTGTTTCCCAGGGCTTACTCACTGTGTTCGGCTCATTGCCTCGTCGGTCTCGTCTGAGCGGCCTGACAGCTGACTGAATAAACAGGGAGGCGGAGGAGTGCTACATGACCAGAGGGAGGGAAACAAAAAGACGAGGAGAAGGACAGACAGAAACCACAGCTCGAGACGCGACGGGGAAGGTGTTAGAGCACCTGAAGCTACACCCGGGAGTACAAAAGCCTTTTCTTTTGCAACTCCTCCTGACTGGAGGCAGAGGCACAGACTGAGAATAAAAGTGTGAGAAAGAAGAAAAACACATTCAAGACACATGAAAGCAAGTTTGTGCAGGAAGGCAACACCATCACGGAGGATATCAGAGAGAGATCAAATTTAGGAACATTAGTTGCACAAAAATGCCAAAGCTTATCATCTGACAAAGCGGGTAGGGAACAATGGAGAAAGAGGCAAAGAGAAATCAGTGCTTAATGTCAGGGGAACACGCCGCATGCAGATTTCTGTCCCCAAGAACATTCAGTGCAATACGCTCTTAATGAGAAACCAAAACTGATACCAACCAGGGCTCTGCTCTTCTTGTTTTTGGACAGGATGATAGCCAGAATGCCAACCACGACACCCTGCAAAGAGCACACAAATGAGATCTACACCATAATCCATGTTGCTCCGTCCATATCCACCACAGGAAGAGCACATTCAGAGTCAATCCCTGGTAAACACAGCTGATCAAAACACAACGAAGCAGTGAAAAGGGCAGTAAAGGTGCAACACAATGTGACTACAGTGTGAAAGGTTTCTCTCTTCATGTACACTCAAGGTAGCTCCATAGAGAGCGTGAAGAGACCATTACTCTCACCACCTACAAAGTGCTTTGACTACAAGCATTTGGAATATGCATGTAAGTGCTTAGGTATGGTTTGCGAGTTGTTTTTGTCGGGTCTGAAGAAAAAAAAAATCATCATGGTATGGTCTCGTTTAACTTCACAACCGACAATTCATATTTGGCTTTAAGACTTAGAATTCAGGCACTTTTTCAGAGAAGTATTTCCTTAAATTTGAAAATTAACATTGCAAAAACGATATGAATTAAATGCTTTTGAAAACATTCAAAGAAGCCAAAGAAATCAGATCAGCTTTGCTTAAATAATAATCAGATTTGCTTAAATAATAATTCAATAACTGCAGCATGTAGTGTCGAAAAAGTTATTTTAACACAGCACCTTTGGAAGATGTCATACATTCTTAAATAGTTTGCAACAAAGGTCAGTTGTTGCCTGCAGCTATTTGAGCATGGTGCTTTAGAGATCCTTTCTTAAGGGTATAGCACCATGAAAGGGTACAGACACACACAAAAACAAAAAAACAAAACAAAAAAAAAAACACTTTCTGGCAACTACATCAAACCTGCTTTTCAAAGTGCACAAACAATATATCGTAAGTAATTTTAATAAATTTGTTGATGGAACTGATGCAGTTAAATTTGTGTGGCCATGACGTAAAATGCCATTCTTTTTCATGACCTTCAGTGCCTCCATGGCCCTCCATCCTGGTTCGTTTGCTATTTTTCTGAAAGGTGTGAACGGTCTGATTTTTTACATTTATTTTTAGTTTACTTATTATTATTTAAATTGCTTCTTTGTCAGGGACAGTGCACATTGATCACCGTTTGAAGTGTAAATGTGCCAGAATTAGCTGAGATTGAATCATTTCCATCCACAGTGCCTGGCCAGGATGTTAAAAGCTAAACCTAAAAATACACAGTGTAATGATATGAAGAAAATTGTGTGCTACAGTTGTGCCAAAATGTGAAATAAATGACACAAGTAGAAAAATACATTCTACTGTATCCCATTTGCAATTGAATTCATTTGCAAAAACAGATAAAAAACATCCTTAAAGTGAATACACCTTTTTCACTGATACTGCTTGGAGTACACACACACATATATACACACACACACACACACACACACACACAAAGCATGATCTAGGATAATAAACATTATGCCAGGCTAAATAAACATATAAACAATAGAAATAAATATAAAGTAAATTGTAATAAAATTCAAAAAAGTTTGAAAAGGTTTAATAAATTCAAATGGAGATATCTGTTTTTGCAAATGAACTCTTCAATTATTCCCCTGAGAGTTTTATCAGTTTCCCTTATTGTTTTGTGTTTGGAATTGGATTCCATGATACTCCAGACAGCGCCTGTGTGTTTGTGCTCACCACCAGGCCGGAGGTGAGGGCCACCACATTGGAGATGGCGTACTCCATGGCCCTGGCCTGCTTGTGGAGGTTGATGTGTCTGAGCACCACGCCGTGCACCAGCGCTGCCAACAGGAAGTTAATGTGACCAATGAGGACCACGCTCAGCCCCATCTTCATCAGGGCCTTGGGCTCCTCCAGGCTGGCACAACACACACCTGAGGAGGCAAGCAAGGACAGAGCAGAAGAAACAGGTTAAAGCTCAAGGCAGTGAAATACAAAGAGGCAGGAAACAAAACGGAGTGCGGTGCAGGGAGTATCGGGTTGATGTTACATCATGTGTGCTGTCCAGGTCCAGAGTTCCTCGGCTGTTGTATTGATCAGGGACACAGGAGGCAGGTCAAAACCACAGCCGAGCTGTCACAGACATTAATGATTACCTGCTGAGCACATAGCCACCGTGCAGACCACTGGGACTGGCCCAAACAAACACAGTCAATCACACTGAGAATAAAAATAGCTATGAGACAACTTTTAAGTCAACTGAAATAAAATCAACGTTGGAACTATAACCAAAATCAAATGAAACAAAAAAGTCAATTTAAGAGTAGAGTACAGGAGATAATTACAGAATGTAAGCGTAAAAGCCACATGTACTTGCAGCTCATATTTTAAGTTGAAGGGAGGGTGAGGTCTTACTAAAATGCCTATTTTAAGTACTTTCTGCTCTTTTATATGGGAGCACAAGCTGCTTAGGTATGAATAAAGTATTAGAATAAAAGCAAGCAAGAGCACAGATTTTGAAAGTGCTCGAGGGTAACTGTTATTGAAAAGGAAAAAAAATAAAAAACGACTTTGTGTGTGTGTGTGTGTGTCATGGGATGACACCATCTTTCCTTGCCACTGCTCCAACCTTCACACAATGACAAGACGTGTCACCACTTGAACATTGTGTGAATTCCTGCTCATACATTCCAGCTAAATGGACACGTTCCACCTGCCAAGGTGACAACTTACCCTCCACATTTACACTGCACACACATTTAAGCCTGTGAAAATAAGCCTGTGTCCACATGTAAGACCAGTGATTGGTCCTCTCTGAGAGGCTCCATGGTTCAAGCCAATTTCTGATTTGAACCTGACTGTACAAAACATGTGCACCAGCATTCTCAATATTCAGAATTAACCTTTTTTTTTGTTGTTGTTGTTTGCTGCACAGCTGATGTTAAGTGCGTCAAAGTTTACAATTCCCTCATGTAAAATACAAAATAGCCTATAATCCATCTCCAGCCCTGTGGGTGTTAAGGTTCTGCCCCACCCAAACACACGAACTCTGTAGAAAGTTTTGAACAACCCCTGCCTGCGCTGTAAACACACAGAAACTGAAATAAACAGGCCTGTTATTTACCTGACTTGCCCATCTCCGTTAAGTCACCATTCGTTAAAATTGACGGTGTGTTTTTGAGTGAGCGCGTCTCCTCTCACTGCCAGTCTGAGCACACAACGCCGCGTCAAGCCACATATAAAACAGGGATCATGCTCACAGTTTTCAAAATAAATCCCTTACTAACAAACACCACCAACCTTTTATAAATTTCATAGACTACAGTGGATGTTAAAGTTTCATTTAAGAAATAGTAAGCGTACAGAATATGAACATATTTAAAGAGTAATCCGTGGTAAAAGTTCTTTATTGTTAGATTTCTCTGTACACCTAACTTTATTAGTCTGCATGTAACAAAGTTATTTATTTATTTTGAAGCCAAGGTCGTCATATTTCCGGTGCTTTGAGGTTAATGCCTGCGTACTTGACGCAGAGCACAGGTGCGCCTGGTTGGCACCTCCCTCCTCCATCTATTACTGGTATTCAGATGAACAGGTGACTTCCCCGTGTTGTAGAGAGCTCTCAAATCGAGGTAGAAATCTGTGCAACTACCTCACATGTTCTCCACCAGGCGGATAAAACCCCTGAAGACCATTTTAGAACATAACTAATTATACCACAGCTATAATCTATTGAACCAAACCATAATATGATGAATCAAATACATATAACATTGTAGGACTATTAGAATGGTACCATGGGAGATGATTTTTTTTGTAAATGATAAGGGTCTTATGATATCACCTGTAACAAAGGAGAAATTGAGGAATATAAAGATGGAGAGAAAATTACCATTGAGTACATTTACTATAAACTCATTGTTGAGTAACACAGACACATTTTGAGTCCTTTTAGGAATGTTGAAGGAATAATACAATGACATTCTTCCAAATTTTTCTCATTCATCTTCTTCCTATTATTATTTGTAGCTGGTTGATTTTTAAGCAATGCAATTAATGGACAACTTACCTGTACCTTACTGCAAGTGAAGTCTTATCAGTGTAATGGGCCTTTGGTGCCACCAGGTGGAGAAAAAGGCCTAATAAAACCTGAGAGCAGTGGCTCTTGCCACAGAAAGTGCTACACAGACAATACCATTTTAAACCAAAGTTGAAGAAATTTTATTTTCAGTGCTCCAATAAAAGTTATCAGTAAATACAAAATAAGCAAAAATCATCTTAGTTTTGGCCAATGCAACACTGGGAGAAGTAAGAAAAAGTCACGATGGTCACAAATCAATGAGAAAGCATAATTTTAGGGCCAATGGTAATTTGATAAATGATACAAATTCATTCAACTGTCTATTTTTCTGTAGGTTACTAAAATATTTATTACACTGATTCTGTATTAACACTGTTAAACAAAGGAAAGGAATAATGGGGTTGAAGTGTTGAAATGTAACCTAATACACATAAAATGTCTTTGTAGCTCATTTAAATAGATATACACTCAGTGGAAAAAGTTGTTATTATAGTTGTTGTCATCTCATCAATCAGTGATATTCATCAACAGACATCTGTAGACTCCCTCCACTCACACCTATGATTTTAGAGCGGGCCTGCAGCCATCGAAGTCCGACTCAGCCTGGATCTGACAAGCTGAAGTGTGGACAGTGCCTCGATGTCTGAGGTTAACCATCCGGGCTGCAATCAGGTAGAAAATTTCACAGAGGTTGAGTATCACACAGATTACCGATGTCCCAACCATGAAGTAGGTGAACACTGTCTTCTCCGTGGGTCGGGATACGTAGCAGTTCACCACGTTGGGACAGGGCTGGAGCTTACACGAAACCTGCCTTGGCAGCCGGAAGCTGTCATAGATGAGTTGGAGCAAGTACAGGAAAATCACCTCTACAGCGGTCTTGACAAAGAGGCTCATCAGGTAGGTCCACCACAGCCCTCCGTGCTTCTGGCCTGGGTTGTCATAGAGCCGGGTGTTTTCTCCATGCTTGGCCCGGTACTTGCGTTCCCGCTCTTCACGGTAGGCCACGTGCAGCACCACCATGAAAGAAGGGCAAGTGACAAAGATGAGTTGAAGGGCCCAGAGGCGAATATGCGAGATGGGGAAGAAGTAGTTGTAGCAGATGTTGGTGCAGCCCGGTTGGCGGGTGTTGCAATCGAAATGGGCCTGGTCGTCGCTCCACACACGCTCAGCAGCCACCACGAAGACCATCACGCGAAAGACAAAGACTACCGACAGCCAGATGCGTCCAAAGGCAGTAGAGTACTTATTGACTCCACTAAGCAGAGCCTGCAGTGACTTCCAATCCATGAGTTCAGCTTGGGGTTGCTTGTCTTCTCCTCTCTCGACCTTGGATCCCCAAGAAGTTTTTCTTCAAACTCTCTTAGCAATCTTTTTTAAAGAAACTGGAAAGGCAGGGAGACAAAGAATATTCTTGAGAGAGTCTCATAGAGTTCACCATGGAATTGTCAAGAGAAGAACATAGATCTAAGGGAGCTGATCACAAAGTAAAGAATACAGCAAATGATAGAAAATCAACCCTCTTCACATATTTACCAAGCCTGGTATTCTGTTGTAAAAGTAAATTTTTTTTCTGTATGTTTTACTGTTACTTTCTAACTTCTGATCAAACTACCTCTGTGGCAGCCCTGAAAGCCAACAATTCCCACTCGTAACAGTTAAAGAGTGTTTACTTACTTGCACTTTGAAGAGATCATTAATATTTGATCAAACATAGGCTTGCTAGACACATAAAGCAAGCCACAGTGCAGATGAAGACTAAGGAATTTGTACGCTAAAGCACACAGGGATTTTTCTCCTCTTCATCCTCCAAATAATCCTCCTTCATCCTCCTATATTCTATCGACACGTATGATTTTTTTTTTTTTTTTTTTTACAACTTACAGCTCTTACATTTTATGGCTGTTGCTTTACAAAATATCTGGCTAAGCCTTAAACTGATGCAGACTGACCCTACATACAATAACTAAATCATAACATAAATTCATGTTAAAATCCCTATCATAAAATCTGTACCTTAATAAAGCAGGTGTTGTGCTCAGTCCATTGTGTCCCCTTGTCCAGCATGTAGACCTTTAAGAATGAAGTAAAGCGGTACTTTGAGCAACCGCCCTCTTACAGTTCGTCTCTGATTTGGGTGGGTAAACGAGGAAACTCCTGGCCATAATGCAAAGGTGTGGCCACTATATTTTGGCATCCATTCAGAATTTCCCTTTAAACCACCCTCATTAATGGCCTGCTTCTAACTTTTTATGCCGGTTAATCTTTACTGAATTCACTGAACTCAACATCCCTCTCTACCTCCATGTCGCTATCAATTTACCTCAGAATGGACATCCAACTTAGACTCACCTGAGCTCCTTGAACAGTAAATACTAAAATTCATGTCAGTGTTATTTCATGACCCTGTATCCAAATTGAGATGTTAGCAACTGATGAATACATCCAAGGTAGTGTGTCATTTGGTCCTAGAAACTTTGTCAAGACTGACTGAAAGAGGAGTTGGGATGCTAACTTTAGACACAGCTAAAGGAGGCATTACAGCAGAAGAAACGTCCAAGTAGACCCCGCATCCTGTTTAGCTATGTTTAATCTAATCCATAGCCAGGTTTACATTGTGACTGACCACCGCGTTTCATAACAGGTGACTTGGTATCAGTCCCAGGTAATTTTGATTTGGAACTGTGCCCTTTGTCTACCCTTTGATTAGTCAGGTTTTAACAGGGCCACCACCTGTTTGTGCAAGAACCCCGGAGCCAATGGTGCCGGCACAGAGCTGAGATATGGAGATATGGAGTATCGCATAGGCAGATAGAACAAGGTATGCATGTTCATTGTGGTTGTTGATTCATTTCCTAACATAGTGGTGTACAGCTGCCACTGCCTTATTGTCACAGTCACTTATGCAACGCTGGTATTCCTACTCATTTATGAATCTGCTGATTAAGCAATGCAGGACGTGGTCTGAAATTCAGGAGTGGTCATTTTATCAACTTTTGTTGATATCGCAACTCTCATTCCATCACTACCTATGTAAGATCATATTGTTCCCAAGAAATTTCCGTACGTCAGAAAACTGCATTGTTTTATTCCTTTTGAACATGTTGTTATCATCTCTGTATTACAGAAATTTAAATCAGCATCTCAGCTGTCTCCCCTATTTATCTGCTCCTCATGTGGGAGTGACATGATAACGGATAGTAATCACATTTCAGATTAATAACTGCATACATACGATCCAGCATAACTGGATCGTATGTATGCATTCATGGAAGCTATAAATGGGTTCAGAAATCATTCCCACAGGGATAACAGTGGGACATGTGGATTGGGAAATACCACATGATGGCTGCTTATTTTAGAAAATATAATTTGCATCCCATTTCAAAGGTGCTTACTTTAGTCTAAGCTTATATTCACACTCTTAGACCACAGAATAAGTGAGGGAGAGTTTTATTGCACCACTGTGAAATTCCATGTTTGCACATATCAACATACTCTTATAAATAATTTGAGTAAAATCAGATAATATGTACCAATGTATCAATTTAGGTCACAAGTATAAAAATCACACACATTTCCAACTCAACAATATTAGGGGACCATAACATCACTGGACATGGTTTTGGTGTAAAATTGCATGGCATATACATATTAAAAAAAAAAAGTTGACACAGGCTTTGTAAACAACATTTTTCTTTCCATTGTTAATTTTTTTTTGCAGATAGCTTGGGCCAAGAGTACAGTGCTACAAAGTGTAAAGACTTTCTTTGTTCCCCAAACTTCTCAAGTCAAACTTCATTTAAGAAAATGTCTCTCAGGAGACTGCCACATGGTATGCTGGGGCTGAACTCTCTTTGGCTCCATCTCCCCTGTGATCGGACATCTTGATCTTCTCCAGGCCAGGCTCTTTGAACAATGAGTTTTCCCTCCCAGCCAGAGGGGCCTTAGTCATGATGAAGGAGTTATCCCTCACGGAGCGATGTCTTATTCCACAGCATTCCCAGCATCTCTTCCCGCACAGGTAGAAGACCTCACACAGAGTGAGGAGGATGCACACAAAACTGGTCACCACCATAAAGACAGTGAATATCTTCTTCTCTGTGGGCCTGAGGAAGACATTGTTAGAGATAATGAAGATAGTGAGGATCAGTATAGAGAAATAGTCTTTTCACTTAGAGGTTTAAGGTCAGAGGTCAGCTAAAGTTTATAACCATGATCCTAGACATTTTAGGGACTTGTGGCTTGCATGAGGACACTTATTTTTATTTTATTTTATTTTTTTTTTTAAGGAAAATAGATTAGAAAACTATTCAAAGGGAACTAAAATTGAGTTCATTATGATTAACATTAACTTCATGCTTACCTGGCAATATAGCAGTCCACTACATTGGGACATGGGTCCTCGCTGCATTTCACCAAAGGTGGGAAGAAGGTGGCCTCATAGATGTAGAACAACAGGAAGACAAACACAGCCTCCACCCCTATCTTGAAGATCAGGCTGAGAAAGTAGGTCCACCAAAGACCCCCTCGCTTCTTCCCCGTGTTATCATAGAGAGGGGTGCAGTTTTCGCCATACTTCAATCTGTGTTTGCGCTCTCGTTCCTCCCTGTAGGCCACGTGAAGAACCACCAGGAGGGACGGGCAGGTGACGAAGATAAGCTGTAGGGCCCAGAGTCGGGTGTGGGAGATGGGGAAGAAATGGTCATAGCAGACATTGTGACAGCCGGGCTGACGGGTGTTGCAGTCGAAGTCTTTCTGCTCGTCGCCCCAGACCTTCTCGGCGGCCACCACAAAGACCATGAGCCTGAAAATGAAGACCACAGACAGCCAGATTCTACCAAACGCCGTGGAGTACTTGTTCACCCCGCTCAGGAGGCCTTGGAGGAAGGCCCAATTCATGATGTTGTTTTAGAAAAATGACGATGGACCCCAAAATACCGAAAAACACAAAAACACCCCAAAGATGTGGCACACAATCTGTAGAGACAGGGTGCTCAAGAACTCCCTCTGAAGCTGTCTTTAACCCAACATATCACAGTGAACTGAGCACATCAGGCACGACGGCTGTTTAATACAGTACTTATTACTACTGCCTTCTTGGCACAGGTTGGAGGGGAGGGAAGAAAATCGAAGAAAAGCAAACACACTCATTATTCTTTGACTGCTCATGCACAGGTGGGAGTGGTGGTAGGAAACACCTTGATGAACATAGGCCGGCAGGAGAAACAGAGACAGTGATTCATGAACACTATTTCAAACAACTGTCCAGTGCTGTCTAGGTTCACAGTGACTCCAGTTTACTGCCAGAATCATGACATGTCTACTCCTTATTGGCAAGGCAAAATATCAAGTTGTTGCACAGAAACAGATTTGTAAAAGAGCCGATGTTATGTAGCTTTGTAGTGCATGTAGTGGGTATTACAGGTATAGATTAGTATGTGACACAATGTAAATTATGCAAGTCAACAAAATTCTTTAGTGATTCCATAACAGGGACCAAGCAGCAACTCTTGGTCCTTGTTTGGTCTCATTGCACTTTGAACTTCAGCAGACGTTCTCTGAGGAGTCTTTCTCTTTCATTGAGGGGGTTTCTTGTGAGGAGCTACATACTTAATCATTGTCATTGCACCTCCAATCCAAATACATTAAAGTTATTTACATTAAGGTTGCCCGCTTTACCCACCACTCCCCTAAGCCATCTTGCCAAAAGTCCATGCCACCCCTTTGTCGCCCCTTTGTTGGACTCAGCCAACCCTGGCTGAGTCCAACGCCCACTGGAAACAAACTTTACATCCAGCTGATGGGAGATTAAAAGTCAACGTTTCAAACTTTGAAAGGTCATGACTGCCACACCACTGATTTTGGTGAAATTAGGAGGGACGATGCAAGGGTTCCTGCATAATTCATGGTGTTTGACGCATTTCACTTGTATTCTTTTTTTTTTTTTTTTTTTTTAGTGTTAAATCCAATAATTTCTGCAGCAGCAGCAACCTATTTCCCTTACAGGCACCAATAAACTTTCATCATGTCTTATGCAGTTTCACAACTGTTGGTTGTCAGTGTGATTCACCCTCTCTAGTCAGATTTTCTGTTTTTCAAACATCAGAGTTGGAATGAAAAAAATATTATTGCCAAAAAGTTGGCGACATTGATGTTGTAACTGCATTATAGCTGGTTGAAAGAGGGCAAAGTGGAGGGATCAGACGTTAAGATCGCATATCACCCAGTTTTCGACTAGAAATCAACAGAACCAGCTCCCTGAACTCATGTGCAGCTCTGATCCAGCTCCATGAATCACAGCTGCAAATGAGTTGGGTGGCGCTGCGTCAAGACAGCCGCAATTAAATTAACTGGATCATCCGGAAGTTAGGCGATCCTGACTTTATAATAAAAGCGTAGAAATTGTCACCTCAAACAACCGAGGTGTACACAACACCGGAAAAACTTAGTTGCATTTTAATTTCCAAAGCCTTTCACCGAAAATATTTATTTATTCTAATTTCTACACTTGACATTACTGAGATAAATGTTGGAATTCGTTGCATAAACGTTAACCGGAAGTTAACTCTGATCTCGGCTGGCTTGACAGTGGTGTCGGGTGAGGGGTCATAAATTGAGAGACTCCCCACATTTACATAGCTCATTTCCCCGCCGCATCGCTGGACTAGACAATGTGACCCTGCACGGATCATCTTGTGCCGGTTGTAAACTGTCAGCCCCGGACCGAGGAGTTACTTTGTGCTGCGACTTGGGTGGACTAGTACTTTCTCAACATTTTTTTCCATCACCTCTCTCCGTCCAGCCGGCTGCTGCCTGCCTGCCTCTGTACATCGACAGGAGGTAAGAGAGAGGTGCGCCGCGGTGGGACAGTCCCGCTAGCTACTTAGCTAGCTAGTGAGCTAACTAGTTAGCAGCGGACTAACTCCGCCAGCTGGGGTCCTATAGCCACTTTGAGCCGCGTCTCAGCCCAAAACAGCAGCCACACCGGCTGAGGAGACACACTGTCACTGTCTCGTTAGCAGATAAGTAGTGTCAGCTGAGCTAACTAGATAGAGCTAGTCAGACAGATTGAAGAGTGTCAAGCCAGCCAGAATGAAATCCTACTTCCGGCAATTACCTTCAAAATAAAATGGGCATTGCTATTGTATTTGAATCAATGCAATGGTTAAAAGATGGAGCTAACTTTACAAAAGAAAAAAAAAGTGTTTTGGTTATTGGTGTGCTGATATTCCCTGATACTCGTCCCATTTTCTACTAAACACTTCCACTGCTAACATACATGTGTGTTCCAAGGTTATTAGAGTTAACTAAAACTAAATTAAACGTTAACTCTAAGTGTGAATAAAACAATATTGTGTACTTATAAGATAAATGAAACTAAAATAAAAGTATGCAGAATTTGTCTTTAGGTTTAGTCTGTCAGTTTGGTCAAGTTTGTCAACACAAGCAGCATGAGGAGGTGTTGGTGCTGATGTTTACTGAAACTGGGACGTATACAGGACTAAATCAGCTGCCTTGTAATACATATTCTGAACTTCTTAAATCTTGCCCCTGACGAAAAAAATCCATGTAATAGAAATCATAATAATCATAATTATAAACTCAAACGAATACTGAAGCTACTAGAAACTAAACTGAACCTACTCTATACCAACTAACTGAAATTAAACTGAATTTAAATGAAAAATAAAAATAAATAATAACAAATAAACTAGTGAACATACAAAATTGTAATAACTCTGGTGTGTTCCAAATACCACCCAAAATGTGTCATGTGTAGGGCTGACACGAGTGCGCTTTTATTTCGAAGGTGAGGTGGTTTCACTTCCTGCCTTGTTTCTCCTCTCTCTGGCTGGCTCGCTCGACGCAGCAGACAGCTAGGCTAGCTGGTGAGAGGCTGGCGTGCAAGTTATCCAAGCTAAGAGTTAACACTGTTAGCTTAGCCACCACAGCTGGCTAGCGGGCTGTGTGCTGTTGTTGTAGGCTTGCCAGCATGCTAAACAAGCCAGCTTAACCGCAACCCACTGCAGCAAGTCCCCTGTGTGCCTCAGCAGAGGTCCAGCCGAGCTGAGCTCCTCCGAGCCATGCGACAGTGGTGTGTCCCGGCTGCGACCCCACGCACTGAACCACTCCCCACGGGGCGCCTCTCAGTGTCACCCCCTCCAGCAGGTAACGACACCCCACACATTTCACTTTTTAGCAAACTCCAACTGTTTGCTGTGGACTCTCCTTGTGTTGCACGGCCGCAGCTAGAACATGAGCTTGTGTGGTTAAATTGGCTGACTTAGCCCAGATACGTGTCGGGTTGTGTTGTGTGGTACGAGAGAAGGGCACCAGAGGCCGTTTAAAATCTGATAGTTCAACATTGTTTTGCTTCCCCACGAAGGTACATACACCGTGTAAATTGACTTGTGGCATTTTACGAAGCGTTTGGGTCTTCTTGTGAAGTCGGCATACATATAAATTAACAAGCGACCTTTTTAATTGCATTAAAATCCCAACTTTTAGAGTTGATTCAGTTTGCGCGCTGTAGTCCACTATGGTGTGTTTTGGAGGAAGAAGATATAAGGGTCAACCGGGGTTCAGCAGTTCTAAAAGTTAAAAAGTTACAGAGTTCAGACTCAAATCGAGCGTAATATGTATGCCGCACTGATTTTTTTTTTTCTTTAACGATCAGAAAAGTCTTCTTCTACCATGTGTCTACCTTTTGTTAGTAAGCACGACCACATTACATTGTCCGATGTTTTCTCAGCAGAGGAAACGGGACTGATCGGGTCTGGACCTGATGTCAGGTTATGCATGTCAGGGTGATCTTCACTTGCAAAATGGTCAAATGGAGCAAGGTTAGCTCCAGGCCGCTGTGCCAAGCAGTTGAAACTGTGCCAAAGTTTTTATTGACCCGTGAGTTGTTCAGAGGAGAATGCAGTCTATTTTTTTTCTCCCGATTTCAGTTATAGAAATAATTTTAAGGTGGAATTGCTCACATTTTTTATTGTTATATTTATTAATATTAACATTAACATAAGTCAGTGCCCCTTCTGTTTTCAAAGTGCCTCATTCATCAAAACTAAACTTGTACAAAAGGAAATGGTGTTTGAATTGAGCGTTTCATGGCCTTTTTATGTGCTTTGTCATCTATTAATAATCTTTGCTTTTTTATCAGCACGTCTGCAGATCCAAAGAAAACTCTTACATCATAATACCTAAACTCAATGCCTTTAAAAGATGTTGAGTGCTGACTATTTTAAGTCCTCAGCTCACTTTGACATCTTAAAATTTTTTGCAAGTTATTGATATGTCATTTTGTCTGTTTTGGGGGGGAAATCAGCCCAATCTTGCAGACCTGCAGCATATAATGATAGGTGTACAGTTGCCTCCATTTTTATGTTCTTTTGCAAAATTGGTCTAATATTTCATTCAGCTGATATTGAAGAGGTCTTTAAGTGTCAGATTTAACTTGACAGAAATTAGACCCCAGTTTATGTATCTAGATGCCAGGATGGAGTGCTGTGAGGTGGAGCCGCGCTACACCATCGAACAGATTGACCTCCTGCAACGCCTGCGGTTGTCCGGCATGACCAAACCCCAGATCATCCACGCCTTGGAGTCCCTGGAGAGGCTCGACCCGGACTACCGCCCGCCATACTGTGACTCCCACCCTGCCCCGTCCAACAACACCCCGGCCACAGCGGCTCCAGCCCCGTCCTCATCCTCATCCTCCTCCTCCTCGCTTTCCCTGGCCTCTGCCACCACACAGACCTCTGGCCTGGATGGAGCCTCTCTGTCCCCCAGCAACAGCTATGAGGCTTCACCACCACCCCTCTACCCTCCCAGTGTGGGAGTCCAGAGGTCGTTCAGCTATGACATGATGGGAGAGGATGAGTGGGACCTGGAGGAGAAGGTGGAGGAGTACATGAGGTGAGAATGAGGGCTAGAAGAGGATGGCGGTGCTTAGTTTTGTGAGCGAGCGAGAGATGAGCTAAGGCTATATGAGGACAACTTCAAGGCAAGACCAAAGGATTTGTGAAGACAAAAGGAGACTATTATAACATCAGATAATGACAGCGAACGTCCCCAGAGGTGCAGGCTTATTCTCCATAATATCTGGTTGAGTTAATTCAGGTCAGGTGTATGGGGATGGCTGAATTAAGGGAGGCATCAGTGAATAAGGTTAGACAAAGCGATGGCTGTTGTTTTTAACCACCGTGTAATGGTCCTAAAGCCACGCTGGGTGGGTGATGTTGTTGTTACAGGAGGGACAGCAACCTGGTGAAAGAAGAGATCAAAACTTTCCTCAACAATCGCAGGATCTCTCAAGCAATAGTGGGCCAAGTCACAGGTACTCTGCTTTCCCCGCTTTTACCAAATCATTACAGCCTTCTTAACAGTTACAAGGATACTAGTAAAATGTTATTAGATCATAAAACTAGAGGTGCACTGATAGCAGTTTTTCATAACTGATGTCAGTGCAGAGTATTTTATCAACTGGACTGGCACATCTGAGTACTGATGCAAGTACAATAGAATTTGCAGCTGTAGTACTAGCCTGTTAAGACACAGCTATGCAGCATCAATTGTATTTATTTATTCATTTGAGTACATGCATTGTAAAACAACCCTCAAATCAATGAAAATGTGCACAGTAATTATTATTATTATTATTAATAATGATAAAGATCAGGTTATAATACCACATGGGCCGCTTTTCATGTATTGTTCAAACACAGGTTAGCTCAGATAAAGCAGAATGATATTTAAACTATATAGACAAGGCTTCTCTTCCAAACAAAAGCTGCTTTTCTGCCCCTGGAGAAAATTTTAATATCGCAGCAAAGCACACAACACTAAGTGTTGATATCAGAACAGTTTCATTAGCTTATATGAAGTACTTTGGAGCAGGCTCATTGCTGATCCCAAGACTACAGATAATACCAGTGCACCACTAAATCAAATGTCATTAATATATTACAATAACATGTCTTGCCTCTGCCATCTCTCTTAGCCCCCTTTTGCTCCATCTCTCATCCCATCTTGCAGGCATCAGTCAGAGTTATATCTCCCAGTGGCTGCTGCAGCAAGGCCTGGAGATGAGCGATTCCAAACGCAGAGCTTTCTACCGCTGGTACCTACTGGAGAGAAATAACCCAGGTGAGACGCAGGGCAGAGGTCGAGGACTGTGGCAGTTAGACTGGGAATAGAGGAGCTGTGTTGAAGATACAGTGCAGGTTTGGATTATTATAAATGGATGGAAGCTGGATCCAGAAAGATTAGTTCTGAGATTGAGTGCAGACAGGGGCTAGGATATTGAATGTGTGGTAAATGATAATGGATCATCGACTGAATGCTGTAGGAAGGAAGGCTGCAAGAAAAATGCTGATATTTTTGGTGTATGAGTGTGGACCCCTGCTTGCTAACCCTCCCTTCCATCTGTCCTCCTCCTCCCCTTCGTCCTGTTTATGTTTTGCACGGTAAACTCAGCCTCCTCACTCATGCTCATTCCATCCTGGTCCTTGAGGGCTGTAAGGTCAAGGAAGGACAAGAGGCAAATCTATAATTTTAGAGGAAAGACAAATGATAAAGGTAGTCCTGTCACTGGAGAGGCTAATCAATAATGTTAAGGCTTCTGGTTGGAAATGAAACTTTAGTGGGTGAATGCGGTTTGTCTGTACAGGCTAGAGTAACAGCTTGGGTTGTTGTTGACCTCTCCGTGTCCTAGCGTACCGGGATGTATCTACTACAAAAATCTCTGCATAAATTTGCAGGCATTTTAAACAGCTGCACCTCACCAAGTGTTTGTACATGTGACAGACCCACTGGTTATACATCGAGCCAGAAGTGCCATCATGTTTGTTGGATCAGACAACATGCATCCACAGCAAATCATATTATACCTAAATATTGTTGTTTACAGTACTGAGTATGGAATGAATAAAGCCACTTATGGACCATCTGCTGTCCCTGCTTTCTGCCTTCATCTAAATCCTTGCCCTTTTTTTTTTCTTTGTTCAATTCCCCGCCCAAGCTTTGCCATAGCTACCCTGTAGTTGTCAGCCCTGATCCTGGGTACTCCGGTGCTGGTTTTCATTCCTACATGGCTAACAGGCTTTTAATTATGGCACTAACAATAACAACTTCTCTCCACAATCTTTGCAATCCAAGGTGGGCACATTACTTTGCTTACAATAAAAACTCCTTTGGACCTGCCCATTGTTACCCTCAAGAAAGGACAATATTTTGCCCTTTGTTACATTTACAGTAGTCTGGTCAGTCAAATTGACATGTATCTAGCAGATACACTGGAATGTATTGCAAGCAAATAGACATTTGATTCTGAATTCAACATGAATAAAAACTGACTGGCAGGTCTACAGGAGTGTGCTTATTTAACCCAGAGCCACAGATGCATACGTTTTTACTGGCACAAATATGGAACCACTGAAACTGAAAAATCTCCAATCACATTTGCGAAAACACTTGTCTATAATCTAATCTATGGCTGTGGCCTGCGTGGCCATTGATTTTGTCCTGACTGAAGGGCTGAGATGGAGTGAAAGCCAGCACAGCCTGAGTCCCATGCCCAGGGCCAGGGGAGGGGACAGAGACAGAGACGGGACGGTAACAGGGGCAAGCGGCAGCCTCACCAACATCCTCCCCAACCCCAACACCAACCTCAACCCCAACCCAGCGTGGGGCAGGCAGAGAGAGCTGCTGATGCACTTGCTGCCGTGGTACACTGCTGCTGCTGCAGCCGCCCAGGCCCAGCCAGGTAACTGTGCCTCGCCCTGGCCTCAGCAGCTTGCCTCAGAGGAAACCTGCACATCCGCTGGTCTGCATGCCCGTCGCTCTGTAGCCACTCTTCTGTGCGTTAGGGACACATCTCAATAGCCTCAAAAATGGTGTATTTCCCACCAGCAGAGATTAACTGGAGAATTTTACCTTCAATAATGAACAGGAAGCCGCGCTTGACTATTGAGATAGGTCCTCTTGTCTTTTCCATAGCAGCAACAATCTAGTCCTCTGTGCTCACAGCAACTATGAATATGAACTCATTTTCACACTGTTCATCAGGTGCCACCTTGTCAATGCGTTCTTTGGTGAAGGAGGAGCCTGATTGGAGGACGGGGATTATGGCTGGTGACAGGGGTGGGATGGTGGGAGGGCCTCTGAGGCTGCGCAGAGGAAGCAGGTTCACCTGGAGGAAGGAGTGCCAATCAATCATGGAGAGGTGAGCCAAACCTCCTGCAGTGCTCAGTATGTAACAGCAGAAGACACAGTTATGCTGTGTTCATGTCATTTGGGAGAGATGATGAATGGGAACTTCCTGTTTGAAAAATGTTCAAATAAGCCCTCAACTGGTAAATTCTACTTGGTAACTCAAAGCTGGAATCCTGAAGTCTCCAACTTCCTCAGCTCTGTTGTCACCAACAGTAAAATACCTGTAGTCAAGAATAAGAAAAGGTTTATAAGATGAACAACATTAACAGTTTTCCTCACGAAAGTCAATTTATGATCACAACTTGGGACTGGACTTTTAAAGTTGTTGTTGACTTTGCAGAGTTTGATTGGTTGCAGTACATGAGCTCAAATGTATCACTCACCAAGTGTATGTGCATTGAGTGAAAAAAGATGATTGGAAGCAGTAAAAACCTACAGAAAACTTAAGTGATGGTGTTTTGAGTGGTTCAAATGAACAAATATTTAAACCATGCAGGTACAGTGTTGTTTTTCAGACTGTATATGATGTGTATGTGGCATTGCTTGAGAGAATTGTCTTTTATAATAACCTTGCGTACATGTTTATTACACAGATAATAGGGCGACGTGTCCTTGCTTATTTATTGGTATTTGTCCCAAACAGTGTGGACTTCTCAGCAGCTGACAGAGGATGCTGAGACAGAGCAGTAGGCATTCTTCCACAGCTCCTAACCGCTGTGTGCAATTGATTTCTCTATTATATGGTTGCTGTAAGTATAGGGTGCAGTCAGGGCACTCAGAGTAATAAGACCACACAGGCACTCAGACAACACTCACCAGCACGGCTCTGGATTACGCAATTCTACTGCAGTGCTGATCCTTATGAGCTAGTTTAGACTGAAGGACGATACAGTAGAGGTTAAGATGGTGTGTGTGTGTGTGTGTGTGTGTGAGAGAGAGAGAGAGACACACACACACACACACAGTGGGCAGGATAGGGCAGTAGGGAGGGGAGTGTGAGAGGATGAGAAGGCTGGAGGAAATTGATCCTTGTGTGTTTTGTAAAAATGAGATAAATTATTCTTTTCGAGCCTTGGAAGGATATAAAGGGAACTTAGGATAGGACAGGAAGGGGAGGGAGACAAAATGTTACACTGGTCTTTAATTTGATTTTATTATTAATATTTCTTTTTACAAGGGGTACCTCTTACTTACAGGCCAAGGAAGAGATTTAAACCTGCACTGATAAAAGTGCAGAATTTAATCCACGTAATGTGTCCATTAATCTAGTCCTTTACTGTGAGGAGCATGCGCTGATTGGATTATTGTCACAGCATTCTTATGTATCTGCTCTTTCTCTCTTATGGATCTCACTGTTCTCAGATTTAGTATGGGGATTCTAAAAATTTATGATGTGTGAAAGTTGGGTGTATCTTGCTGTGCCCAGACCTGTGCTATCTTTTCTTTTTTTATTATTGAAAGTATACCCTTTGTTTGATGCAAGATGATTTGACTGTGTCCAATATACTGGATGGTATGTGTTACAGTTTCTTCATGGAGAACCAGTACCCAGACGAGGCAAAGCGAGAGGAGATTGCCAATGCCTGTAACTCAGTCATCCAGAAACCAGGTATTAAGAAGTATCTGCAACAGTATCTAGGTCTACTCCTTTCCAAAATCCCCTCGGGCATCTGTTCATAATAATAGCTCAGATAATCAGTTTCTTACAACCCAAAGTCCTAAAGACTTTCGCCCGTCTTCAACAAGATGACATACCTTGCACTTTATTCAATTATACTCTTTGCTTTTTTCCTGTTTATTCATCTATCATGGCCAACCTCGTGTTGAGTGTGGAACATTTAGATTCAGGCAGGTAGATGAGCTGTTTTCTGCTTGATAGAGAAACATCAGAAATAATTTTATCATAACCTACCGTCATTGACTTTCACAAATCATACTGAAACAAAACTAAATAAGCATGCAAAATCATGCTAGCAGTAACAGGCGATTTGTCACTCAGTATCTACATTTTGGTCATCACACGGCTCATGGCATTGTTATGGAAGAAGCACAGCATTTGAAAATCAGCCACTGCTGTGCCTCTCTGGGTACCAGTATGAACATTATCTTGGAAGACTCCATTTCACTGGGTGCCTATCAGGCGAGCTAGGATCAGTTTCTGCTTTTATTGGTATCCAATAGTGTTCAACCAGTTTTATTTTCTGCACACGGGCAGTACTGTCATCTGTCATTATAAGATGCAGGGCTAATCAGAAAATAATAGTTCCACATCAGAAACATTAAATTCTAACACTGAGTTTGACTTAAAAGTTTGTAACCTGATAAATCAGTCAAGATTATTAAAACTGTGACACTTGGAGAGATGGGGATTAAATATGAATTAGCCTTTACCTGAGAGAAAGAGCGCACAAGTGGCTCTTTTTAACTGAGAAATTTCTCTCATTTACTGAATTTTAGATTTGACGGATAATTCCAAATGTCATCTGTCATTTTGATGGATTTAAAAAGTTAACAGCGACCATGACGGCGCTCACAATAAGTGCAAGGTATTAAAAATGCCAGATCCTGGTGCTGAAATCCATCTTTCCCCTACGTTTCATCCACAATGGGCCAGCAGAGGCTCAGAGGTTGCACCTGACTGACGAGCAGACAGAGACAAATACATAGTACCTTTCCTGGTCTTCATATTGGCTCTTGGTGTAAACTCACTAAAATAAGCAGACTATAGTGCCTGCAGAGAACACAATATAACTTGATATAACAGGTAAAAGGGTGTATGTATTTGTTTGGAGAGGATGAGGCATGGCTTCAAAATTATCCGAATGAAAAAATTAAACTCTGCCAACAAGCCTGCATTTAATATTTCCAAACTTAAAATATGGACAGAGCAATCTGCAAATATTGCATGAGGACAGTGCTGCACAAATGTAGTAATGCATCAAACTTACATACACACTTCTGAGAGAAACACTGATCAAAGCAAAAGGGGATTTACATCCACAGCATTGTTGGTAACAGAGGCAGAAGGCACAAAGAAATGGTCTCCATCTCTGCAGTAGATATATGATGAAAAACATTTGACTGTCAGCATATTCCACCAGATCAAAAAGAATTTTCACAAGTTGCTGCTTGCTGTTTGTGAGCTGTATAATCACTTGTGAAGGGAGATTCAAGCGAAAAGTTGAGAGGATCTTGATATTTCTCCAACTAGTAGAATCTAGTGCTTGAGACTCATTTTCTGTCCTTGACCTTGTATGTCCTAACCTCAGAGTGGAAACTAGTGTCAAAGTGCCTGT
This sequence comes from Myripristis murdjan, assembly GCF_902150065.1. Taxonomy (NCBI): domain Eukaryota; kingdom Metazoa; phylum Chordata; class Actinopteri; order Holocentriformes; family Holocentridae; genus Myripristis; species Myripristis murdjan. The sequence goes on along the minus strand of NC_043990.1, from coordinate 25,158,683 downwards.
GAAGAACTTTCCTCCCTGAAGATCACAAAGAGGAGAACTTGGTATACTTTAAGAGGCTATGAAAGTGCTTTGGCTTTTAATTAAAATCTGGCACCCAAATTTAACAATATGCCTCAACCGCTCTCCATCCTTCAACAAGGAAATGACTTTGATGGATACTTACTTTGATTTAGCCTCAGTTTTAAAATGAATCATTTCCTCAAGAGTTCTCGACATGAGAAGAGATCATGAGTAAAACATGAGTGCTCAATTAGGGGTGAGGGGAAAAAATCAATTCTGTCTTCTGCCGATTCATAATCAATTCACAGATTCCAAAAATCGATTCATATTCAGGTTGTAATAATGTTGGTTTGAATTTTTTCCTTACTTGAGAACTATAACTAGTTTACTTCACTAAATCCTACAGATGGCATTGTGGTTTAGGTTTCCTCATAACTAAGTTTGCTACAGCACAGCTCTGCTGCAAGCAAACAGCTGCAGTCACAGACTCACAGTGCAGTGGGGCCACTGCACAGTCAACTATGAACAGGCAGAGAAAATAACTTCCCATTGCTTATTTCATTTTAAAAGACCAGCATCCCTGACATGTTGCTGATAATCAAGACTTTCCCATCGCTTCCAGAGTAAATCCTCTTGGTGTTTGATATTTGCTGTCCTGTCCAAAAGATCTGCAAAATGTTTAGCTGACAAGTCAAACCTCATTAAAAACCCAATGAGATCGACTCTTTATATATTTTCTGTTGAAACAGGATGCTTGGGTGGGACATTGCTTGGACGCAGGGAAGGATCATTCACAAGTGCAAAGCAGTAGGATGTCGGTTTGGGAGAGAAACACAATTTTATTTGAAGGAACAGGTGGATGAGAGAGGCTGGTTAAAAATTTGTGAAGGTTTTATTGGTTGAAATTTTAATTTACAGCCACTAGTGCAGGATGATGTCACTATTTAAGATACTGTGTTTTACAGGAAGGAGAAGTCATGTGAGGTCATTTCAAGGGAACTCTAAATTGGTAGAGAATATACTGTGAAAGGTCGCCTTACCTCAGTTCTGTATGTAAACACTGTTAGTGAAAACCTAGAAAAGGCAGATTTCACTGTTTTCTCTCTATGCAGACCACACCTGCGCCAGACTACTGTAGATACATTGCATTGAAAATAAAAATCAATCGTCAATCGAAATCGAATCGTGAGATTCCTAAAGATGTTTGACCATTTTAATGTCTTTCACATTTGTGCCAGTTTTGAGTCCTTGAATTTCACCAAAGAAGACTTGGAAAAACCTTTGGCCTTGAACTTTTCTTCCCAGTGGTTGTGGGTGCCCTGTGACTCTGACATCAAAAACCAATATTTTGCTGGGTTTTCTGTGTTCCACCTTAGTCACTACTTTATATTTGTATTTCATATTTGGAAAGGTTTCCTGCAGATTTGTACCTTACTGATTGCAACTTGCATGTAACCTTTTTCACCCAGAAAATTTCATAAACCAGTCAAGACAAGCTCTTTATTTTCCCTATCCCAGCTTGCTTTCTGTGCTGCTTTGAGGATGGCAGAATGATTTAGGGCGTGTGTTTTGTTTCATCGCGCAGGTTGCAAGCTGTCTGAGTTTGAGCGTGTGACTGCGCTGAAAGTGTACAACTGGTTTGCCAATCGTCGGAAGGAGATGAAGAGGAGGGCGAATATAGGTGACAACCTGATTCATGCATGTCTAGACACTCTCCTGTACATTCCATGTGCATGACCTCATGCAGTTTAAATGTGAATATGATCCACATAGCGGTTAAATGTTGTTTTTATGTTTTTAATCGTCTGTCTCAGTATGTTCTGTTTTGTGCACCCTGCACACATGCTGTAATTTATGAATATCCATGCTGTTTAATGGATTTCTTCTTCATATGCTATCTTGTGATCATTGGTTGCATGATGTTGCATTATGTTTGATACCAACCAGTCTAATCTGTTATATTCTGTTATTCTGTTATATTTTACTTTACCGTGTCCTATTAACTTGCTGCTGTAACATTCCACTTTTTCCATGGGGATTGTTAAAATGTTATCTGATGATACTGCTGATACTGCTGGGACTGAGCAATCTGTTACACAGCTATGAGATTAATTTCTGTCTCTCGCCTCTTCTTTTCCCTTTTCCTTCTAACTCCATCAGAGGCTGCCATTTTGGAAAGCCACGGGATTGAGGTGCCAAGTCCAAGCTGCCACTCAAACGGAGAGGAGGGAGAGACGCAAGAGTTTACCGATCAGGTGAATCAACGATTCTCTGAGCAAGTAAGTCAACACAGAGCCACTTTACTCTTTGATGGTGTACAAATCTGCACCCAGTGCCCATTTGATTAAGTGCATCTTTCTTGTTTTCGACAGCTTACTCCACCAGATAGCGAGTCACATTAAATGAAGCATGTAGGTTACAGACAGGGTTGAGATGTTCAATTACTCTTAAAATAAGAGTCGAATAGAATGAGCACAAACATGATCTAAGTGACTCTGGCACTAGCAATCATGCTCAGATAGTTTGAGCATCTCAGAAACAGCCATCCTGCAATTTTGGTGTCACAGTAACACGAGTTTACTATGAATGGTGCAATAAACACAAAAACAACCAAGGGATCTGTCCTTCCTGGTGACTGTATGGGGGAAATTTTGTCGAAACACTCTTGTCACCCTTATTACCAGCTGATAACTCTTTGATGACCACAGCCTACCTGAACCTGGATGCTGATGAGGTACATCCCTTCATGGCAGCAGTATTCCCTTTTTTATGAAACACTTTAACCAGAATAATATGGCTCTAGGAACATGACAGTAGTTACATTTCATCCAAAGTTTGAGCCTATTCAGCACATTTTTGAAGATTGGCAGAAGAAAATGAAAATCTTTGGGAATTTCCATTAACTACATCATGCATATTATTTTGAAAATTGCAGTGTAGCCTCTTACGTAATCAATGTTGGGCAAGCAGACAGTTCTGAAGATGGAGCAATCTGATGACCTCCTTGTTCTGGGGAGAGTGGTAATAACAGCCCTCCTTGTACGTGGCTTTATTAAGCCTGTCCACACATAATGTTATCTTTCCCCTCTGCCTCTGTTTGTTGTCATTAAGCTAAGCAGAAGCACATACCAAAATCCCCCCTACATCATTATTTCCTCAACTAAATTGTTTCCACTAGACATAACTGTGTTTTGCCTTCGTCCACACTCCAAGTAATCCACCACAGCCAAGTGTAGAAACTTTTTCTTTCTTTTTTTTTTTTTTGCAAATTTAGTTTTTAGTTTAGTTTTTCCAAATATCAGTGCATCAGGTTTTGCTGTGTGCATATTCAAAATTGTAAAATAAACATAGGTGAAGGAAGAGGGTTTTAACAGCATGAATGTGCCACTGAAAAATGCAGAGAAACCAAATAAGGCCATGATGTCGGCATCAACCAAGATCTTTTACCAGGTATTTTATAGATGTGCCTAATGTGGATGCTGGGTGAAGTCAAACTGTTCATATTGTACTGTATTCATGGTTTTTCCACAGGAAGACACATCTTCCCAGAAGAATGTTGATCAACAAGACCCCTCCTCATTGGCTGCTGCTGAGGTAGCGGCCCTGCCTAGCCCCACCCCTCACGTCCTGGAACAGAAAGATGAGGAGTCAAAAAGGGAGACTGTGGATGAGGAGTGACCAAAGCTAGAGGATCCCGGATAGCCACATATTTGAATTCTTATCAGATGAAATAGGAAAAATATGAGTGTCTCCTCTTCCCCTTGTGGCCTTCAGGGCCTGTGACACTCAGAAAACAAAGGGAGAAGGGTGCTAAAGCTCGCTGTGGTGCCTCTAGTGGTAAGGACGCCACTGTATGTATCAACAGTAATCCTGCTTATATTAATGGCAATATCTATCTCTATATATATATAGTGCATTCCAAGACAGTCTTAACAAGCCTAAATTCCTTAGAGGGAGAGGAGTGTAAAAGATACCTCGCCCACTTTAAGCTAAGCCTTTCTTTTTTTCTTTGCGACATGCCTTCTTTTAACATTTTCAACAAGCGGTTGATTGATGGACAATGGTGAAATGAATGTGCAGAGCCTGCAGGTCAGGTGTGTTGTGGGTGAGAAGAGAGCTTGATGTGAGATTTGGTGTGGGATATAGCACGGTATACAGGATGTAGCTTGTTGTGACGAAGATAACCTCTGCTTGCTTGAATGTCTGTGACCCCACCTTGTACGCGAGACTATAACCTCAATCAGTCGATTGATTAAATCAATCGATCAATCAATTTGTAGTCTTGCTGTCAAATCAGTGCAGCCCTGAGGGACAACTGGAATCTCAGGTAATCCCAAAGATGGTGGATGAAGACAGTGGTGAATTGTAACAAGTTTTTTTTTGTTTTTCTCTCGACATAAGCTTTGTTTTCTTCAAATGAATGTGTCATATCATCTTGACTATGTTCAGCCAAAACAGGATGTGTTATTTATACCTTTTGTATTAGCAAAATAAGCCCAGGATCATGTATCTCAGTATATCTTTGTCATTCATCTTGTTTGTTCAACTGAATGCTGTCGTCTTTGTTCATTTTTGTAATCTACTGTACCCACATTTCAAAGTCTGTCTGAACCCTGAACTCAGCCAGTGAAGCTAGACTAGTTATGAAAGTCTACTTAGAATTTTTTTTAATGTTTGAAAAAAAATATGCTAAAACAAATATTATAAAATCATAATGCATTGGCCTACTTGCTAGAAGCACCTTCTCTCATGTTGGAATAAGCTAAAGCTTAAGCTAACGTAAGTTTGTATGATTGCAAAGCTGCACTTCAAAGTGGATCCCACTATAATTGAAAGAAGGGAACATTACAGACTACCTTGCGTTTGGGCCTAGACACAACCCAGGAACCACTTCTATGGGTGCTGTCCTGTGTCTAAAAAGAAATACATTGGCAGCATTTAGAAACTATTAACTGTTGATTTTGAAATATGAATAGCTGACTGAAACTCTGCATTATGTTGTCCCCCATACTGATTGGCCCAAGGCCGTGGGAGTTCTTGCTCTCTAAATGTTCATGAAATGAACTAAGCCGCTTTTTCTCCAGTGGCCCACAACAGGGCGCTACCATCTTACCTCCTAATGCCAAAGCTAAGCCAAGGTAGAGATGAGCTCCAGAATAAACTGTGCTCATAGAAACAGTGTAGTTGAGACATCTACATCTTATGTCAACAGAATTGACATGACACGATATAGTTATAGGTGTTCATTTGCTCAGTACAACACTAGCCAACTCTAGCTTACCTCAAAATAATTCTGTCATGAATGTGTTACAGGCTAGTTGTCATAAAACTGACAGCGGCTGTTACTGTGACTGTTTATGATATGGACAGTGTTATGTAGCATTTTTGACGGTGGGGTTTGCCCTGTATTGTTAATGTATACTCACCTCAGACAGTTCTGTTGTCTGGCTTTGGACAGGAACCCCCAAAGCTGCACGCTGTTTCTGATTATTAAGCTCCTCTCTATCTGCTTTTCTCTGACAACAACAAACAATAACAGTAATAAAATCTGTAAACAATGGCTGTGATATGTTTGGATTTGTTGGGAAGGATTTATAGATGAAATGTAAGATGTGGTCCACTGCTGAGGAACCACAGTTGCCCTGATGTCTATATACATTATTCTGCTGCTTCTCATTTATTAGTGCTTTATAGTGCTTAAAAGTCTTATTCAATCTTAAAATCTTTTTTTTTTTTAAACATCGTGAATAATTATGACGAGAAGAAAGAAACACAGTTAAATTTACTTCAGGAATTTTCTATAAAGTGCCACTAGGCAGACACTGCACTATTATGAAAATGACAATCCATGCACATTCTTTCAAACAAACCACACAACAATTAGTGTTTTGGCCTATCTACAGATTTAATTTTTTAATATAAACAGGATTTTAATTGTAATACAAGACTAAATGACATGTTCACGCCAATGTTAATTTGCATTTCCATCCTGATATCAGTAAATCATGCCAGTGGAACCTCAAGGTCATGATGTTGATATTGGCAGTAAATCCTGGAAATTAATGGACTCGTTCTCCCGTCATAGAAAATGAAAATGATCAAATGTCCTGGAAGTCCTAGTGAGGTCCTGTAAAATTGTAAAGTTCTGCATATTCAAAGCTCCTTAGCTCAAGTCAGATTCACGCATTTTTGAGAGATTTGTCCACTCTGAATCCTACCAAGGTGACTTTCTGTGAGCAACAGCTGATGGGAATTTAAGTCAGTGAATATGTCCTTGAGAAACCCTGGAAAGTGATTTCCTTAGAAGAGCAGGAGCCCCGTATTTACTCTCAAACTGAATGAACTGATCAAGACACGCTCAACCCAGCCTCTCATAAATATGCCACAGACTTTGCATCTTACATCATTTACTGGCGAAAATTTCAAAACCACTAACTATTAACCTTTCCTGGGAACAAGGTGGAACCATCACAGACTAAATGTGTAGTCTGTGGGATAAATCATTAGATGTGGGAGTCCAAACCCAAGTCTAGGCAACACTGGCCCTGAATTCAACCCTGAATACTATTTTTTTGTGTCTCTGTCTTTTTGATTTTCCGCTCCTTTGTGAGTATAAAATTTGTTCAAATCTGGACTCAGGCCAAGGTACTGTATCCAGTTGGCTTCTACACATTGGAAGTCAAGGACAGGTGTAAAACTCCAGAAGAGAGAGGGGCCAAATAGAACAGGTCGGCAGATTTGGGTCCAATTGTAGCCCCATTTCAAGGTTATTGTTCACATGTGGTTACATCCTAGCTGTGTACCACAAGATGGCAGTGTTGTTACTTGTCTGAAAACGAAAGCGGCGTGGGCGCCAAAAGCATGGACAATATGGGATGTGATCCTCACAGTCTGTCAAGTTATTATTAAGCCCAGTGCATGTTCACATTTTTTTGACTTTGTACTGAAACCTGTTAGTAAAAACACGCCGTCACACATTCTGCTGTGTTATTCAGGCCTCTGATCCCAGGCTGGAGGTGTAAAGACAGCCTGCATGTCAAATAGATCCTGCGCTGAAGGGAGAGACAACATAGGTGCAGCGGGGCAGGTGATGACAGAATAACTACCAAGTACAGAGGAATGCGAAAAACATAACCAATATGAACAGCACCTTTCAGAAAGTGTTCAACCCCCTTTGACTTCTTCCTGTGTGGCAGCATGAATTCAAAACAGATGAAACTTTAATTGTTTTTGTTCACATACTACACAAAATGCCCCATATTTATAAAATGAAAAGATGCTTTAATATATGTCCCTATTTTTTTGTCAGATTTAAATGAGTACTCTACACCTTGCGTCAATCTGCATAAGCATGTTTGGCAGTGGTTACAGTTTTGAGGCTTCTGTAATACTTGAAGTTTTTCTATAGGTTCCATGGGATTTGAGTTGGGGCTTAAGCAGGGTCTCTAAAGGACTTTCATATATTTGTTCTGAAACCATTCCAGCATTCAGTTTACTGTATGCATATGGTCATTATACTGTTGGAACATAAATCACCCCAGTCTCCAGTCTAACTGGGGCGATGAAGCAGGTTTTCAAGAATTTGCTTCTGTTTGGGTCCACTGATTGTTCCCATTATTCATGGGAAGTCTCCCAATCCCGGCTGCTGGAAAACCCGACATGATCCTTCCACAAAAATGATTTATAGTACTGACTGTATTAGATGAGTGTTAACTGTCTCCACCAGACTGTGCCTTATGGCTGAGGAGTTCAGTTTTTGTTTCAAACAGAATCTTTCAACAAGGTCTGGCGGCAGACACGAAGACCTCAAAGAAAACCTCATTTTCCTCCGAATTCTTTGAGAAGTGTTTAAGGATACGTTTGCACGACAATGGTTTTGCAAAAAACGGAAAAGTTTTTCCTTTGCAGTTTCAAAAGTTTTGCCTCCATGTGGAAACTTTGTGAGAAAAATCCTCGTCCACACGGACACGCAAAAGAGATTGAACATGCTGTAGTATGCATGCCGGGCCAGTGGGTGACAAAATAACTTTGATACTCAACTATACAAACACCACAGAGGAAACACCCTGTGCCTTTGTACAAACAAGGAGGATAAAATGAAGGAGAGGACAAGGGGTCACATTGCATCATATCATTGGGCTACCACGCTTGCTCAGTAAAATCTGGTCTGCACTTGAGGAGAGAATCAATAGATGCCACACAAATACAACAGAATACCAAGGAGTGCCTAAGAATACCTCCTAGGAATTCTAACGGCATCTGTTGGGTTAGGGTTAATGTGCATGTGTCGGACCCCATAGCTCCCATGGGGTCAGAGATCGTGTCTCGGCCCCTTGCGTACAAAGGCTTTCTTCTCGGTGAGTACATTACCGCCACCTTCTGGACGGCAGTGTGGATCTGTGCTAATAAATTAAATTCTCCTAATAATTCCTGCGTTTTCTAAAAATCTGAAAATAGCCCTGTACCCTTCACCACCTGAACTCCTCTGCAACATTTCTAATACCTATTGTCATTTGATTCTTTTGTTGTGCAATTTCAAGTGTCTGTCTCATCCAGAACAGCGTAAAAATACTGGTTTCACCATTTCCTGTTGTCTGCAATGTTCACATCTACCTTTCTCATGCGTATTCATTATTTTTACTGCACTGTTCAGACCGGTGTGACCAAACCTCACCCTTGAAATAATGTCCTCCTCCTTTCTGTTTCTATTGCTTCCTCTCCTTTATCCTTCGTGTCTTTGGATACTTTAGCAGTACTGGCCGTTATCTCCTCTGTCCCACTCTTCCTGCCATTTCTTTTTGATTTCTGACTTGATTATACTTGCAATCGCAGCTTTACTGTACTATACAGCCATGTTTCTTTTTGCATATTCAAATGTAGGTTAATTTCCATCCACTCCCACTCCAATATGTGCAGGAATCCATGTGAATTTAATTTCTGTTTCTGTCCTCTTAATTCTGAATACTAATGTCTAATGCTATTGTCTTGTACCTGACTGCATGTATTAATACTTGTCAGTACACTAACGGAATCAGACGTTGTTGTTGTTTCTTCTTATGTGGGCTGAAAATGTGAAAGCCCTGTGTGAAGTGGGGCTATATTGTCACAGTTTTCAAAAGAAATGCATATTGCCTGTCTACACAACAAATGTAATGATGGCATTACCAAGAGATTCCACTCTGGAATCTGGTTTCAAAAGTTTGCAAAAAACACATCATATCAATCTCCCTATATAGGTGTCTAGTAAGAGATGGTTAAGATTAGGCAGCGGTTCAGTTTGGTTAAGGTAAGGTTAGAGTAAGGATGAGGAAGTGTTCGATAAAGAGAGTGTTCCTTAAAGTTTTGGAGATCTACGGTCTGCCGCTGGGCCTTTCTCGAGTCGCCATGTTTTCAGTCTTTCACATGCTTTTTTGCATAGTCCAGACTGCTGTCATTGTTTGTTTTTCCACAAATAGCCTCCTTCTGACCATGCTATCATTAATCCTACATCAGAGGAGTGCTGTCCCACTGCAGCCAAAAAACTGTAGCTCTGTCACAAAGGTCCATGACTTCTTGGTAACCTCCCTGTCCATGGCCCTGATCATTTGGTTAGTTTGTGATTTTTACTGGGTTCTCATAACTTTATACTTTTCTCCTCACAATCCTGTCTCTGTATTCAACGAACAGTTCCTTCACCTTCTTGGTAGAGCGTCTGCTGAGGCATTCATTCTGTCATCTGTGGAATTGTTAAATAGACAAAGGTATTTCCTTTGAAAGACATGGCCAAACATTTTATTTGGCCACAGGTGCACTCATATCAAGTTTTAGAGGCAACTCAAGGACATTCACAAGAGTTTGGATGCACCTGAACAGAGTTTGGGCTGTCGCTGAAAAGATGTTGAATACACAAAGAATCCTAATTGAATTCATTCTGAACTCAGGCTGCAACGCCACAAAATGTAGGGAAAGTCAAAGGGTTTGAATACACCGAGGGCACTGTGCATCCATCACCAACAAAGCAAGGCTCTGTGGGTAACTGCAGCTTATTTCCTCCTATAATATTCATTGTAATAAAGTGGACACATTTGCAAAGCATTAGAATTACACAGAGGAAATGCATCCTCTTGTTAAAATCCACACAGAAACACAATCCACAAAAAGTTACAGTAACGAGCACATTAGATGTCATACATTTTTATTAATGATCATTATGTGAAGCAAGTTATATGAGAAAAGGGTTTTTTCAAGAAAATAAAACTTACATGCTGGGAGTTGTTGTCTTTATGGTGGTTGCTGGCTGGAGTTCAAAGTTTTACCTTTTTGACAGAGCATCTGTTAAACCAGACAGTTGTGAACATTACGTGGTTGAGTAGGTCCTTGGTTTTTCTCCAACATACCTCCTGTGAAATTTTAATGGTGTTTTTGCTCACAGCCAATAAATTAGCTGGATGTTGCTGTGAAATCTGCAGGTAATGTAAGGACATACCATAACGAATCCCAGCCAAGGCGATCAAACGTCATCAATGTTTTATAATGTATAAAGAAACGGAACACATCATTCAACAGAAAAAAACAAACAAAAAAAACCCCATCACAAATATGTTCCTCACAACCTTCACCCAAGACATGGAGAAGGATTTTCAATAAGAACAGCTTCTTATCAGGGGAAAAAAAGCCTAATGAATGTACTTTCCCCGAGAAAATCATTAGTTACTTCCACATTTATGTTTTCTAACTTGTTAATTGATCTTCAATTGAGCAGCGCACATGGAGCTAAGGATCTGGCAGGCTGCAAAGAAGCAAAATAAACTTATCTCCGGAAATTGGCATTTGGAGAAAATGTAGATTCATTGACTCGAAAGAATGATTAAAGTAGTGGATAGCAGCATGATAAAATTTGCCACACACCCCTAACAAAGCTGGTGTGTGCGCTTGGCCTTGAGCCCGTTTGCTGATGCTGAAGTCAGGAACTGTTCCAAATGTGAATCATCCAATAATTACCCCCCGCAACCCGACACATACTGTCAATGAAATGGGAAAAAAAAAAAAAATCAGGGCAAGGTCCTGTTTCTCTTCAGTCATAGTTTCTTAGCTAAACCACATGATGGAGACATTGTCTGGCTCAGTCAGGGGGGGTTTGAGCAGCGGGGTGACATGAATCATTGTTACAGTGCCAGCTTGTTTGAAGTGTATTGAATTGGCACTGATTTAAACCCAACATTTATTAATTCAACTCTGGTAGAGTGTTGGGTTGTATAGTTACCTGAGTGTGATATGAGTTAACATGGTGGTGAAATCTCCTCCATAGTTGCTTTGTGCTCCTCTAGGCTGCTAATGTACAAGACTGTGTTTGAGTCTCTCCATTTCTTTAGGCCTACACTGTGTAGCAAAGTAGATCCGAAAATATCACTTACAGCACATAAACAACCATGAACAAAGTGGATTATGCCAAAATAAAAGAGAACAAAGTCTTGTAAAAAAGCTCTTTTCCTTCTTTTCCTCTTGTTTTCCTATCTGCATCGGAAAGTAGATCCGGCTGCAGCTAGCCATATAGCAACCTTGCACGAGGAAGAAATATGTATATATATTGGCATAATCCACTTTGTTTGTGTTTGTTTATGTTCTAAAGGTTTCATTTTAAGAGATGCTTTGCTGTACTATGGAAGTGAATGGAGAGATAGAAATCCAGTGGTGTGGGTTAGCAGCCCAGGGGAGCACAGAGCAACTAATGAGGAGATTTCACCACCATATGGACTCATATCACATGCAGGTACCTATACAACTCACAGCTCTACCGAGCTCAGTTTTGCTTTGAAGGAACTTATATTCCTACAAGATACACTTGCATTCATAAATCCCCCTGAGACAAGCCTGGAGTCAAAGTGTTTTCCATAGAACAGCATTTGTTTTCCACTTACGACAGCACAGAAAGTTTAAACAAGCGCCATGAATTTTCCTGCAAGTCAAATGACCATATCTTTGTGTTTTACCCGCTATCTGACACTCCCTGACGTGTCCTGATGCAGTAAAACCAAACGTATCTTGTATGTTAAACAGCCTAATGCAAAGTCTGCAAATGAAGCCTTGTCCATGTTCATGTTTGACTCCAGAAAACAGCTGGATCTGAATGTGCCTTTGGTTGTCTAACTGCAGCTGATGTCCATCTTAGCAAGTTCAGTCTGAAGTCTCCTTTGTCTTAAGACAAGATAAAAGCGGTGTCAACGGGGGTGAGATCGTTACTCTTGTTTCCCGTGGCGTCTGACTCGTTTTGGGGGTCAAAGTGATTCTGCTCTTGTTTTCTCCTCTCTGTTCAGCTCCTTTGTGTGCCCGTTCTCCAGGTTATCAGTGTCTCCCAGGCTGCACGGAGACCAAGAGGAGCAGGCCTCATTACTGTGATGTTAAACCACATGTGCTCTCTCTCACACACACACACACATAGAGCTGTATAAATAGACACATAAAACCCACAAACCTGCATATGAGCAAGCACACACATGCGTATGTATTAAAGCACATACATAAATTTAGTGCAATCCCAAGACAAACACACACACACACACACATACACACAGCACAGCACAGCTCATACACACACAAGCACATATGGATCCACAAAATACAGGCATATATAGGCATACAGATACATATACTACTCAAATACACACATACACACACACACACACACAGTGCAGGCACATATATACATTGGTTGGAACAAAGACATAGGTACACATAACATACAACACCCCGTGCACAAGTTCATGCACACACACACACACACACACACACACACACACACACACACACACACACCAAAACATGCATGAAGACAGTTGGGCATGAAGACATACTGACCTATACTGAAATATACAAAAAAAGACACACACACCAGCATACACACGTGCAGACATGAAAAGTGGGCACACACATGCGCACACACACAGGCATACAACATGCAGGTGCAAACACACACACACACACACACACACACACACACACACACACGCCCTGATGTGTTTTGCCGGTGTCAGGCTTTGAGCTCAACGTGGCTCTTCTATCATTCATTCCCTCACAAGTGTTTTTCATCCTCTTCTTCCCTGTGGAAAACAGAATTCATGACCCGTCACCTTTTCTGCTGACTGCACAGGCCATCCGCTGCCTTAGTAAACGATTTCCCAGCTATTTTAGTCGCCTCACAAAACACTTGATGACACAAGTGGCATGAAAAGCATGCAATTCAATTTGTCAGTGGTTATTACTTTGTACCATCGACAGTTATGTTTTGATTATGGGCATTTTCTGTTGAGCCGGCTGTCACCGCGCCTGTTTGTGTGAGTGGAGGAAGTGTTTATTCCCCCCATTTGGCTATCTATAAGACGTCCCTCTTGTCTGATTAAATTTCCTGTAGCCTCACCTTTTTAGCGAGGTGTCCTTCTGTGTCGAGTGAAAGCAGGCGAGAAACGAAGTGGAGGGGAGAGTGTTACACAGACAGAGATAAAGAGGGAGGATGGAAAGGTTACCTTCAGCCTGGCCCTCTGTGTGGCCACTAGATTGCAGCTTTTGAGTCTGTGTGTTAGAGGGAGTTTCATCTACCCCAAAGCATTGATTTCTTTTATAGCATGTGTGCATACGGTGTGTGTGTGTGTGTGTGTGTGTGTGTGTGTGTGTGTGTGTGTGTGCGCTTTAAATAAAGCTCAGGGACCAGCCACGTTGCTCTTTTGCCCTTGAAAGAATGACAGGAGAGTAGATGGGTTGGAACCTTTTCACCATGTCCTATTTTGCCAGACAAATAAAAGGAGGAAATCACGCACACACACACACACACACACACACACACACTTAGACACAGTGACGCGCACACACAATGACACGCTATGCCCTGAATCTGTCAGGGCCTTGGTCCCCCTTCCCACCGTCAGATAAGAATTTCCACAAAGGACTTGTCGTAATCTCACCATGTTTTCTGATTTTTTTTTAACCTTGTCGACTTATTCCTCTTCCCATAATTCAGAGCATCTCTCAGCAGCGCCTAGCAACATCTCAAATGAACAGGAGCAGGTTCAAATAAAACAAGCAAAGCTCGTCCCTCCTTGGAGGCTTCTCCTGTGAGCTAGATATGTGTTTTCCTCTCTCTCTCTCTCTCTCTCTCTCTCTCTCTCTCTCTCTCTCTCTTTCTTTCTGCCCCCCTTTCTTTGCTCCTTCAATCTTCCTCAGTAGGATTGCAGTGGGGAAAAAAAAGGAAAAAAACAACTTTTGCAAGTTGAAAGAAATCCAAGGTCTGGTTACGGAAATATCAAATCGTCAAGTGTTCAGATAAGACACAAATGACAGTTACACACATATTTTTAACCTTGATATGTCAGAGGAAGCATTTTTGAGCATGCATGCTCTTCATCAGCACTCACAGTTACATGCATTCACACTGGGAAGTGAATGCACACAGTATTTTTCTATGTATGAACTGTCAATATATTAAGTTAGGCTTTTGATTTACTTTTTGGCACAAAGATTTATGAAAGTTTAGAATCCTCTTGGCTGTACTGGCTAACACTGATCAATCACTAACAGAAAAAATACTGGTGGTTTATATGTAAAAAAAAACCAAACAAAACTGAATACACATACATAATATATTATGGTAATATTTTACAATATTGAAAAGAAGAAACTGCTGCTTCTCATATTTTCCAAATTGTATCGATGTGTGTTGATCCACAGTGAGTAACAGTGTGAGGACCTCACAAAATGAGCATTTCATTCAAATTATTGCATGTCACATTTTGTACACTTATTGCTTTATACATGGAAAAATATGTAGCCATACATATTGCACACACTGTAATATTTATTGATTTATTTTTAAATGTATGTCTTTATTTAAACCCGAAAATCATTGAGGGTAAAAGCCCCCATTAACAACAATGTCAAGCAGAAATAAAATAACAAAAATACAGTACAAACTATTAAAACTAACATATAAATACAGTTAATACAAACTGTAACATCCAAATCAGTTAAAACAGGCACAAATGGGAGTTGAAAGGTTTAAGATTATTTAAAATTCAGGCTTTCAAATGATCAAGAGGTACCAACAAATTAAATAATAGTAGCAAATTGACATACGGCGGTGTATGATTTAATATATTGCACTATATTTTCCTTTATGTTGGCAGATGTGTTTTGCTGTGTGAGGGCTGTGCTGGAGGCCACTGAGCTGCTCCATTGGAGCAATGCATTGCAGGGGCACCTAGCGGATAGTTTTTGAGGGAAGGAAGACTTTAAATCCTTTACTTTCTCCATCCAGATTTTCCCAGCCAGGCGAGGGACTTGAATCGGCAGCCGTCCAATCCCAAACTTCCTGACCTCTAGATATCTTAACGCTTAAATGTGTTCTGTTTGTTCCTCTGCTATGCCGCCTGTAGATACTGGCTTCCCAGATGCTGCTCCCTCATTTCATTTCATGTTCCAGCCGTCCCGCTGTTTCATAAGGGTTTAGGCTTATTGGCAGAGGATACACTCATATGAAACACCTGAGTGTGCTGAGCTTCAGAGAGTCCCACTCTGCCCTGCGTATCAAAGATAAGGCTCAGCCACCCCCCCTCCCCTCCACCGCACATTCATCCCTCAATGAAAAAAGATTGAAGAGAAAGATTCCCTGGAAATTTCCAAAGCAGCAAACAGGATCAGCAGCTCAGATGGCTTTTCACTTCTCAGCAACTTCCTCATGCCCAATGTTTATGCTGTATTTATGAAGATCCTTGTGCGTCTGTGTGTGTGTGTGTGTGTGTGTGTGTGTGTGTGTGTGAAGCAGTAGCTGGCCCTGTGATGGAATTTATTCTACAGTGTATTGGTGTGTAAAAGATGCCAGAATGCTGTCTTTCCCTTCAGTGATGATGTGTGACAGCCACATGAAGAGGGAAGTAAACCCTCACACACACACACACACACACACACACACACACACACACACTTTAACTCTTGCCCATTTAACATCACACGCGTTCTGACATTCATATAAATATAGCTGCTGAGTACATTATTACGTTAAAAATGGCTATAACATTACATTCCCGCCTATGTCACTTTTTATGGCTGCAGCTGTGTAGTCTGCATGCAAATGAGACTGGGAGGATCCAGGGATCTTCACACACACGCGCATACACACACACACACACACACACACACACACACACAAACCAACAACCTTGAGATAAAAGCTCCTTCTGCAAAGCCAGTGAACATGAACTGGTTCTTATGTTCCTATTATCGCAGGCAGAGTGTTTCTGCCAGTCAGTCCTCAGTCGCTTTACCTCTTAATTTTTATTGTAATGACACAGATTGTGATTTAACACAAGAGTGATCAGGGCTCATATGGTCAGGAGGAGTGGCTCAAGTTATGCTGTGCTTGATAAATGGAACAGCGTCGTACGAGTGCTCAATGCAGTGCAGTGCGAGAGACAGATTCAACACTGAGTTTTCCAAATGTTCAATGCTCTCACCAAAATGTGGTCTGCCAGTTGCATTTCCATTCGTCTGTTATCTCCACAGAGACTTGGAAATGGCAGATTGGAATAGTTAAAAGAAGGTGAGGCAGAGGGAGTTTTGGAACAGATGGAGCGTCAGTCTCGCTCCTGACAGTGGATTGCAGCAGTCAGTCAAGCCGCTGAAATCGTGGCAGCAGCATCCCAGCGAAACTGTTTCGCTGGGAGCAGAACTGGAGCAGGAAGCTGATGCTCTCATTTATAGAGCCGACAAAGGGTGACGACCAAAAGACATGTCAAAACGTCTGCACTAGTATTGCCCAAGCCATGTGAGGTTGAACACGTTGCTTAAATGTTTTCCTTGTTTGCACAAGTGTTACAGTGGTGCAGATTTTTTTAGATGTTAAAACTGCACTAGGCAAATTTAGACACTGGTGGCCCTAAGTGGGGGCTAAATGAAAGACTGAAGGACTTGCTTGGGATGACTCACCCAGGAGACAGTTTGTATTCCACCACCTGAAGATTTCCCAATGCTGAGCACAGCAACACCACAAATTCATTTGGGATAGGGGGTGAATCCTTGTTATAGCCGCTTTTCCACCTTGAGCAGCGATGGCGCCCAGTTCCTTTCTTGTTATTCAGGGAGGGTTGGGTACACAGTTAGAACCCTAAATACTTGTGTGTCTGTGTTTCCACCGCATCGCAACGGTGAATTTAATGCAAATAAGAGGAAGGTGTCTGATCATTCTTCGTGTGACTGACAACAACAAAATAATAAACATGGAAGATGTCAAAGCCGTCATTGTGTTCATGATTATTCACCACTTAGCTGCTATCGTGCTGCATTTGGATTTAGAGAAGAGACAAGAAGAGGAAACTGCTTTTACTTAGAGTGATGGGGACCAGCTGGGACACAATGTGCAATCCAGTGGTGGATGGAGAAATTTATCAGGTGGAGACATGGAGTTTTAGCAGGATGACGGGTGGTCAGGTGAGGGGGTCATTGCTCCATCATCTTTGAATGAAAGACAGAAAATGTTTTTAGCATTATTTTATTACTTTTTGAATACACAACTGTAAAATACATAGACTACTGCTGCTTACGTAACTGTTGTGCACAGTTTTGAACAGCGCAGTCATGGTCCTGCCCGCTGCAATGGCTCTTTCAAAACACCACTGGTATGAGTATAATTATTTAACAACATTATGTTACACATAAACCAACTAAAGCTGATATCTATACAACAACTTGATATTTGAAAAAAAGAAAAAATAGCCAGTAACTACAAAAAATATCATTGGAAACAACTGAGCCCTAATGAGAATACTGCATCTAATGCTGCTTTCACTTGCACTCGGTCAAGTTGCATTCTCTAAAACCTGGACATCTGAGATTTGGTCTTGTAAATTTCTGCCCAGTAACAATATTTCATATTTCATTTTTTAAAAATGATATTGCCCAAAACTGGGGTGGCAACTGGGGTGGCAAGGCCTTTTTGTAGTGGCACCACCTAGATCTGCCACTGGTGCATTTGCAAGTGGAGACAAATAATATACAGTCATGAGAAAAAGACAGTACACCCTCTTTCAGTTCTGTGATTTTACATATCAGGACATAATTTAAAAAAAAAAAAAAAAAAAAAAAAAAAATCATCTAGTTCCTGTGACGCACTTTGAGACAAATTTGTAATTTGTGATTCTGGGCTATATAAATAAATAAAAATTGAAAATTGAATTGAATTGAATTGAAATTGAATCTAGTCCTAACCAGGTGCTAAAATTAGGTACATCTAACCTTCGGTGTAAAACTACACACAACAGATTCCAAGGTGGCAATATTTATTCAACAAAAATTCAGCCAAAACGCAGAAGCCATGTGCCAAAATTAAGTAAACCCTCACTGCTTCCACATGAATTAAGAAGGTAATTAGTAGGCAGGTGTTGCTGATCTAATGCACTTGATGGATCATCAGCAAGTATGGCCACTTCTATAAAAGCAGAAGTTTCGGAAGTTTGCTGTTCTGAAGCATCCAGATGTGTGTTAACACAATGCCAAGGAGGAACGACATCAGCAATGATCTTGCAAAAGCAATTGTTGCTGCCCATCAATCAGGGAGGGCTTATAAGGCCATTTCCAAACAATTTGAAGTCCATCATTCTACAGTGAGAAAGATCTGCATCTAGGACTGCTCTGGCCTCAGTTAGCATTTTAAATGTTAAAAGTTCATGACAGTTCAATTAGAAAAAAACTGAACAAGTATGGCTTGTTTGGAAGGGTTGCCAGGAGAATGCCTCTTCTCTCTAAAACGAACATAGCAGCATGGCTTACGTTGGCAAAGTTGCATCTGAACAAATCACAAGCCTGAAACAATGTCCTTTGGACAGACAAGACCAAAGTGGAGATATTTGGCCATACTGCACAGCACCACGTTTGGTGAAAACCAAACACAGCGGATCAGCACAAACACCTCATACAAGCGTGGTGGTGGCGGGGTGATGATTTGGGCTTGTGATGCAGCCACAGGACCCGGGCACCTTGCTGTCATTGAGTCAACAATGATCCCAAGCACACCAGCAAAGGTGTTGCAATGGCCAAGTCAAAGTCCAGACCTCAACCCGATTGAAATGCTGTGGTGGGACCTTAAGAGAGCCGTGCATAAACAAATGCCCTCAAACATCATTGAACTGAAGGAACATCGTAAGAAGAGTGGGCCCAAATTCCTCCATCACGATGTGAGAGACTGATAACATCATACAAAAAACAACTACTTCAAGTTTTTGCTGCTAAAGCTGGTTCTACAAGCTGTTGAATCATGGGGTGTGCTTAGTTTTTCACACACGGCTTCTGCATTTTCGCTGAATTTTTTTGTGCAACAACTACTGGCAAGCGTGAATCTGTGTGTTGTTTAAACCTGAGGTTAGATTTATCTAATTTTAGAACCTGGTAAGAACCAGATGATTTTTTCATTATGTCCTGATACATAAAACAACAGAACTGAATGAAAGAAGGTGTGCTTTTTCTTATGACTGTAATTTTTTCTGTTACTGTTCAAACGATTTCATAATAGCGCAATCTTTTACAAGCAGTTGGTCATTGGGGAAAGGGGGGGGGTTCCTGGTTCTAGTTCCCGTGATCCAGGGAGAGCTCCTGCTGTGGAAAAGGGGTATCTGTTGCAGCACCATTTTGAGATTTAGGCATATAAGGTAATATTTGTATTAAAACTTGTATATTGTGACAGCACTTTTGTATACCCATCCCCATATGGTGTGTTGAGAAAGTCTGAAGTTGAGAATTGCATTCCTGCTGTTTGTTATGCTTGTTATTTGGGTTCTACTCCTGCGTGCTGACCTGTACTGACCTCTGGCAGTATGTACTGTACACACTGAGCTGAAACTCTTCTTTCTGGCTGTGTTTTTGGCTTTCTCCATCGGAGCTCACTGTGAAAAGACACCTATGCCCTGGCATGCCCAAAGTGCCAGACAGATCCATGTTGAAATTCTGAGAAGATTTCACATTACCACGAGGTGTGTAGGTGTGTGGGTTAGTCACATCAAGGGAATCTGTGAGTTTTTTTTTTTCTCTTTTCTGTGAGGAGCAGACAGGGTGAAGACCTGTCATGCTGTGTGTACCTTCTGCTAGTGTGTGTATGTGTGTGTGTGTGTGTGTAGGCTTGTGCACTGCCAACGAGTCACTCTGTCCTCTCTAACAAAGACTGATAATTAGAAACTTAAGCACCCAGCAATGATCTCCAGCTCCTGAAGGATTATATTCGCTGCCTCGTCCCGTTCTCTTTTCTGCTCTATTTTTTCTCTTTACTCCCTCCCTCTCTCCCCTTCCCCCTGTCATTTTCTCTCTGTCGTCCTGTTTGACCTTGTATTATTCTAATTATTCTCATTACGCCGTGACTTCAGAGACTTCCCATAGCAGGTACTATACTAACAGCAGAGCCTCGGCTGACCTTGGAGACAGTCGGACGATGATAGCTCATTTAAACACAACAGTGACGGCTCTTAGTTGGTGTGCGTAAAGGTGTGTGTGTGTGTGTGTATGTGTGTGGTGGTGGTGGTGGGGGACTCGCTTGGGGAGCCTGACTCGTCTCCTACACAGGTAATTAATACGCTTATTAACTCCTCGGCTCATATCATAATCAAAACCGCAAGAGGAGAGTAGGGGGGAGGATATCTTAATGGAATTCAGCTGCGAGCTTGATGGTAGAATAAGAAAAAAAATTCCACTTAAAGTTTGGAGGGTAACTGAATCCCAGAATTATGTGTTTGAGTGTGGTACCGTATAAGCATGACTATGGCGAAGTGTAGGCATTCGCTATCCCTGAGTGAGGATAAAGTTGATCTTGCAGTTTTGGCCATTATAATTGAGAGCAAAGATTAAGCAAATTTTGCTGTTTGGTAGCCAGATCTTAAAGATGTATAATCAGGAAACAGAAGGTCAGTCGGTGGGATTCGTACTCGGAGTCCTTTGGGTGACAAGTGAAGGTAAGGAAATGTAATGCAATGCACAGAGCTGACTAGAGCCCTGCAAGAGCCTTAAAATGAGAAAGCCTCAGTGATCCGAGTTGCTGTGGTTGCCTTACCTCAGTACTGTAGGAAGCACTGCAGGTAGTTGAGGGAGTCCATTGAGAATGCAGAGTTTCAGCTGCCGGAGGCCACATCAGACCTCATCAGACCAGCCGTCCAGATCCAGGTGTTGTCTGAGTCAAGAGGCCTCACCCTCTGCCTCGCCCACGGCGTGCAGGCGCCTGGATTTATATTCAAGCATGTGCGCATGTTGTTTGTGTTTGACCACGCGTGCGAGTGCACTCTCTAACTAAAGGCCAAACCAGACAAATCTGACTCGACACCCAAGAAGGACCTCACAACCCCGGTGTGAGGAGGGGGCCGGGCTGGCCAACCAATCATATCACTGAGATGGCAAAAGAGGGGTGAGTCTCCTGATGTTCAGAGACACAAAACTCCCCAGGGCTTTGATTGATGGCCCCTTTTTTGTCCGTGTAAGCTCATCGCACCCAAAAGAATTCGTAAAGCAGAGGAAAGAGTTTTGTTTATGAATGCCTAGTGAGCCAAGCATGGAGGTGAGACACAAAACATTGCGTTTTAAATTAGGAGGTGTGATAAGATTTGGCGCTGTGGGGTTGGTTGGTCGCTGTGGTGAATACAAAAGAGTGTATACATAAAACGACGTAGATTAACATACATGCTGGAGGGGAGAGACAGATAGAACATTGTATGACTAGGAAACATAGATAATGCAAAAATGTTAATGTCTGGTAAATGAGCCAAATGTCACACGGTTGTGCTTCTCTGTTGTGGAAGGCTGCAGAAAGCTGAGACAGAATGTGAATATTGTTCTCGGGGAATGAACAGGAAAATGTCTCCTCGACATAATTATGAATTCCCATGAATAATTTTCAGCGATATGTGGAGCGAGGAGGTGATAAATTGCATTTTTGTGCATTTGTTACGTGCATGAAACATTCAAAGTGAGGGGTAATGATGCAGGGAAAGTTGGGTGTCGGCGGTGGCACTTTACCTTTTCTTGTTTGCATGCAGAGTTGTGTCTGCGAGGTTTGTCATTAGCTGGGACGAGCCAAACGAAGAGGCAGGCCTATCATTTTCTCACTCTCTTTCTCTCTCTCTCTCTCTCTCTCTCTCTCTCTCTCTCACACACACACACACACACACACATATCAGAGGAATGTATTTGATCACACATCTGTGTCTCTTAGACACATGGACCTTTTGTTTATTGTTTACATGAACACATGCACACACATACACATACTAATACACCCGCGCACACACACACACACACACACACACACGCACACACGTACCCCTCGATCAAAGGGAACTCTGAAAAGCAGCTCAAAGACAGGATTTTTCTCCTCTTCTTTACCATTCTAGTTTATCTTTGTAAAAGAATAGAAGCTTTGAAGAACCACTATGAGGAGAGGTATATCATTTCCAATCATTAAAAAACTGAATGTGGGATGAGTTATGCTGTATTTTTATAAATGCCCTCAAGGTAGGAAGCAGGTGATAGGGAGAAAAAATCTCAGTATTCATGACATTTCTTTATGGAGCTTTAGCAGCTGAGAAAGGCCTCTGATCTCCATCTGCATCGCCTTCTCCAACCGGCCTTTGAAGGCCTAAATGCATTTCTAATTAATAGACCATGCAATGAAATGCTAAATCCTCTTTCGGTTTTTGAGATTATTTATGGTATTTCTGCTTTTCAGACAGGAGATTCAGGAGAGAGAGGCAGGCAAGATGAGCGAGAGAGCAGGTATGCTCCATTTGAACCCTAGACATGGCTTAGCCACCAGAATTTTCCATGCAGGATCGCAGTTTTGGTCATGAAGAGCCAGGCAGTGTATAAAAAGAGGGGCTGACATTTGGTTCCAAAGACAGCCACCATTTGAAATAAAAGAGAAAGAGAATGGCACTCTTGGGAAATTATACTGCAAATTAGGGCATCTTGTAAAGGATGGCATACCTGAGTCCTTGGTCTACAAAACTATTGCACTTCTAAAAACTGGATTCTACCTGCAGTACATGTGTTAAGGAAACTGAATCTTTCTCTAATGCTGCTTTCATGTCAAACTATATTTACTGTAAGTGCCACCTTCTGACATCAAAGTGGTAATGATGACCAGGAATCTCATCTTTTTCTGATGCTCCGATATATCCAACTAGACAGTAAATAACATGCAAGAGTCTGGAAAATAGTGTCTTCATATCAGTCACAGCCACAGTTCAAGTTAAATGCTTATCATAAAAATGAACAGTTAAAATAACTGTTCAATAGTGTTGATGTTTGATGTATACTTTAAAAATTGTAACGTTAGCTTACTTTACGTCCCTGTAACTTTCCAGCCGAAATGAACACTTGCAAGTCCTCCATCCCAGAGGTTTTAAAGTGGAGTCTTGGGACCCCAAAGGGTCCTTGAGGGAAATATCTAAAATGAGGAACAGTTTAAATATTTAAACACAAGACCAGGGTTCGAGTTATGTGGGAGCCAGTGAGAGCTGAGCTCCCATTAGCAGGGGTTTGAGCTCCCATGAAAGCCATAAAATCATACATCTGGTGGGGTCACTAAAACATTACCAACAACCCTTACTTTTATCACAAATACTGCATAAATAAATAGGCTAAAAGAAACATGTTTTCTAAAGGAACTAAACACCGTATTCTCTGGTGAATGCAGTTCACCACCAAACCACCAGGGTGCGCAGTAGAATATTGTGCTAACTATGCCTTTTGAGAGCATGCAAGCCACAAACATTTGAACATTTGAAATTGTTTCTTTTCAAAAAGAAAAAAAAAAAATAACTGGAATATAACTTGAATTCACCTGGTAGCATGACAGCTCGTGTTAGTTTTGCTACCAAGACTATCGTTTAGCTGTTGTTTCAGAACCATGGACAGCGCTGTTGTTTCAGAACCATGGACAGCACTGTTGTTTGGGTGTAGTCAGTAACTTCATCCTGTCACCGGCCCTTGCTTGGCATATTTCAAGCTTTTGAAAATTTGTTGTTTCAATATTGCAGACATCCTGGGCAGCTGTGGGTTGTTGCAGTCTACCTGATACAGCTGTTGCAAAAAATGGGCTGATGTGTGTGTGAAAAAGAGCGGATCCATGTAATCTATCTATCTATCTATCTATCTATCTATCTATCTATCTATCTATCTATCTATCTATCTCCATCCCTACTGTTAGTTATTTTAGGGACTTCCACAAAGTTCAGAATATAATTCGAATCCTGCAAAAGACATCTGACGTTGCCTCAGCATCACTGAAAGTGGGGGACAAAAAGTCTGGTTGTCCCCTCTATTCTGGCACCAGAGGTTAAGATTACTTATCATTTAGTTTAGATTAGATTAGACAGTTTTATTAATTCCCAAAGGGGAAACTCATTTGCCACCAAATCAACACATATAGACAACAAAACAATAGAAAATGCATTCTTATCATTTAGATTTGGATGTGCTTTCGGGTTTTCTCACTTTTAAGATACCTGCTATCTTTCAGCATAGTGTGCTAAAGTGTTAACACTGACCAAAGTATGTAAATGACCAGAGTCATGAAGGATTGTCTTTACGTCTTTCCACTGGACAAACCAACCTCCAAATCTCCAAAAAACTCGCCGTGTTCCTTTAAAGGGTGATACCATCTGATTTGAGTGGTGTGATTTGTGCTGTAAGAAAATAGGCCGCTGCTTTGCCCAGGGGGCGGAGGAATGGCTGGATCTGTTTACTCATACTCAAGGATTTCATTTGTTATTTTCATTGATGTTCTGATTTCTCTGCGAGCTTCTCTGCGTATTAATGTTTGGTTTGAGTATGTGTTTGCACACACTCGTCTGCTCTATGTGTGAGTGTGTGTGTGTGTGTGTGTGTGTGTGCGTTTGTGTATGTGTATTTGAGTACATGTGTGATTTATGTAGGACATGTTTTACACCCACGGGCTTTCCCTCTCTCCTTGATACTTTGATGTAAGTGCTGCATGCTCTCCCTCCGAAGATCCTTATCCTGCAGTATTGATTTATGCTACACAGCTGCATTCATTGGGCCCAAATGGAAAGCCAATACAGCATTTATAGACACGTATATTTTCACATAATGCCTTGTGGCTCGTTACGTTTTTATGCCCAGTGGCACCTCTGGGAAACTGTATAGATCTCAAGCGTTTGCATTCAATCCTTGCTCTGTGTCATCAGTAAGCAAACATTAACATTAACTGTCTATGGGAAATATTCAGGGATTTCAATGCTTCAGGCAAGGCTCGGTGTACAACTACACACTAGGGTTGTCCAAAGTATTAGTTACTTTGGTAAATATCGAAAAGGTCTATTGAAATTATTTGAAAGACAGTAGAATGAGTGGACAAGCTTGGGGAATTATGGCAATAGTGCGAGAGCTTGTTCAATGCCAACAGGACAGACAAGGAGAGGAGTTGGGCAGAAACTGCTTTGTCTTTGGATATGCGTTAAAATGCCAATGGTAACACAAAGTTGCTGCAAAGCTTTCTAGTGTAACTGTTAACCTAAGTCTATGTTATGTGAGGTAGAAAGGAATAAAAAAAAAATACACTTTTGTAAAGCTTGTATCAGAAAATATTATGATGGATTACATGAAGACATGTGAGCTAAGTGAGGTCAAGCCAGTTTCAGTGTGGCCCTTCTTACCATTTAAATATTAAAGATTTGTTAAATCTGTTGTTATGTCTGTGGTGTCCCACATTTTTAAAATTGGTTAAGATCAGAAAATTTTGTGTGCACCAGTGTTGAGACAACAGCAGGCCAAGCAGGATGTCTGTATGTGAGGATGGAGCCCTGTACAAGCAGGCCAGAAACTCCCTGACAAAGGAGATCACAGTGGCTAAATATGTTTTCAGCCAACACCCTGTCAGTGTGGAGAGGCCTGCAAGACATCACAAACATCACTACAGAAGACCATCTCCTCCTGCTGAGGCAAACAAAGACCTGGCTGATGACCTGAATGTGTACTGCAGCTTTGAGATGGACAAATTCACACACCACACCCACTCCAGCCCATCAACACCAGCCCCCATCACACCTCTGGTAATTCCCCTGCCCTCTGTAAATAGGATATGAACTGGCTCTTCCTGAGAGAGAAGACCAGGAAAGTACTAGGTTGGTAGGGGGTCTATCCCTCCTGTCTTAAAGCTTGTTCTGGCCAGCTGGATCCAGTCTTCACGCAGGTCTTCAACAGATCCCTGGAGCAGTGTGAAGTCCCGCCAAACTGAGCATCCTCCAGGAAACCCTGCATCACAGGACTGAATGACTAAATGCCTGTCACTCTGACGTCTGTGGTCATGAACTCCTGAGCAACTAGTGTTGGGGAAAGGTCACAGGACACCTACGGGACCCCGTGCAGTTTACCTACCAGGCAAACAGGTCAGTGGATGATACAGTCAACATGGGACTGCACTACATTCTGCAACACGTGGACTGGTCCAGAGACTCATGCAAGGATCCTGTTTGTGGATGTCAGCTCGGTGTTCAACATCATCATTTCAGAAATCCTCTCCTCCAAGCTCTTCCAGCCCACTGTATCCCCTGCCATCTGTCAGTGGATCACCAGCTTCCTGATGGCTAGGAAACAGCAGGTGAAGGCTGGGTGAAGTCACTTGTGGAATACAGACAGTCAGCAGTGGTGTCCCCCAGGGATGTGTCCTCTTCCCACTGCTCTTCTCCCTCTGTGCACCTCTGAGGACCCAGCTGTTACACTTCTGAAGTTTGCAGATGACAGATTGGCACTCACCTGCCTACTGTGGAGGACTTACACACCTCTAGAGCCCGGAAACGGACAGGCAAAATCATCACAGACCCCAAACACCTAGGACACAGTCTGTTTGATCACCTTCCCTCTGGCAAGCGCTACAGAACTATGAGCACCAAACCCACGACACACAGGAACAGTTTTTCTCCCACAGGCCATCTCTCTCATGTACACTTAACAGCATGGACACTTGTTATCTACACATGACACTTTGTGAAGAGCCCCCTCTTCCTTACATAGCAGTGTTATAGATAGTCCTGTGTCCCAGTCCAGGGAAACAGAGTGTAAGTAACCCCCCACCCCACTATCTCTCACTTACACATCTCTGACCACACTATCTCTCACTTACATAGCTCTGACAGATGTGCAATATAAGTGTGCAGTTGAAAATGCATACAAATGCTGTATATTATTTATTAATTATTCAGCCATAATAACAAGCCATAACGCTCACTTCTTGTGAGCACATACTTACCTCCAGTATTCTACTTATTCTATTTATATCTTTTTTTTTTCTTTTTTTTCCCTTTTTTTTTGGCTGTCTGTTTTCTTCTTGAGTGACATATGTAAGCACTGGAAACTACTGTAAACCTGAGTCAAATAAAAATTAAAAATTGCAAAATATATCACAAAATAAGGAAAAGGATTACTAGAAAATTTGGGGGAAAAATATATTTTAAAAGAAATTGTATTTGTTTTAATTACATATTAAAAATTAAATCACAAGACAATTGCCATAAAATTACCACAAACTACTGGTTTCTTTTAAATTACAAGAAAATTACTAAAAAGCTAAACAGTCACTGTGCAGTGGGAGAACACATGGTTGCTGGAACAGTTGCAAAAAAAAAAAAAAAAAAAAAAAACTTTGCCAAATTTGTTATACAGTTAGTGGCATTTCATTTCAAGTCTATGAGCCTAGAGGCACTTAAGTAAAACCACTATCAGCCTTTTCACTGTCTGTTATGATGTTAACATGGAGCACTGGAACAAATGACCTGCAGGGGACACATCGATAATTTTGTGACCAATGTTCTCATCATACCGAGATTAAAAAAAACATTTTCAACTCCATCCATCTGTGAGTCATAATCCAGAAGACTTTTCACAGTATAAAACAGCAGAATTATGGTGTCCACATTTCACAGAAAAAGAGTAGCCCATTGCTGAGGACTGTGTTGTTAAGTAGAGGCTGTAGAGAAGAGTGTTCTCTCAAAATGACTAATTAAGTTCGTTTTCTTTACAAGGATAACAGTGCAGTGATTTTCCCCAAATTCTCTCAGCTCTGCCAAAAATGAAACAACCTAAAATGTCACATTACTTATTCATCGCAGCAAACGATGTTGTGATTTCACCTGCCATGCTTTTTACCCTCCAGTTTTTTAACAGGGAATGCTAACGTTTTTGGCTTCTGGGTCTGGGCCAGGAATCGTTTTTTTGAGATGCTGCAGAATTTCTGAACATCCTCGCTAATGGCTTTTCCTCGAGCTGCCCAAATAAAACTCCTGTTTCCCAGTAGTGGAGCGAGACTCCTCCTGCGATGCAAATATAACTCTGCACTTTCCAGAGGCAAAAGCACAAAGCCCGTAATGTAGTCAAACACATTCAGCAGGTAATTTTACAAAAGCATAAGATATTCATCGAAATGCAAACCACCGATGGAAATTTGTACCAATTTTCCTTGTGCTGAAATTATTTTCAAATCTAACAGGCACCTCTTTGATGCAGAAGCCTCCCTGGAGACAGTGATCATCAACTAAATAATCACCTTGTGGGCACGACAAGGGGAATGAGGGAGTCATGGGGATGGGATGAAGAGAGTTTGTGATGTGTGTGTTTTTGTGTGTGGGTTGTTGCAAAGAAGAGGAGGAGGAGGAGGAGGAGGAAGGGGGCAGAGGGAGGGTGTTACAGACCTAAGCAGGTGTGACAGTTCTGAAAGCTTTCATGGGGAAAAAAAGGTTCCTCTGGCCTTGTAGCGACGCTAAACTGAGCGTGACCCTGAAGCCGAACCCAGCCATCTCTCTCTCTCTTCCTCTTTCTCTCTCTCATTCTTTCTCTCTTTCATGCCTAAACAGACCATGGACAGGAAAACCCTCCACTGATCGTGTGGTCACAATATAGGATTTAGGCTTTACAAATTCCCCCACTCTATAGCTCTCTGTTTATCTTCCTCTCTCTCCCCACCATTTCCATTCTCTATCTGTACAATGTTCGGATCACACGTCGTTTTGCAGATATACAGAGCTGACTTTGGCCACTTGTCCATCTCAGAGATAATAGAAGCCCCTCTCTGACTGATGCGGAGCTACTGAATATGTTTTTCATCATCGTTATTTTTATTTCAGATGTCTAACCAGAGAAATCATTCCACTGTGGTGTGGGAGGATTTTTACTCAGCAGTCTGTAAAGCCTGCGGTGAACTCTGCCTCACTCTGCCTTGAGGAGCCACTAACACAGCTAAAAGAATTCCATTAGGGATTTAGTGGAGAGTTTTAGTGTCCCATAATGGTCTGAATGCTGTTTCAGAGGCGTTTCCACCATGGCAAGTATAAAATTCTTAGGGAAATGCTGAGGATGCTGACATTTTTGAGGAATTTCAGAGCCATGAAAGTGGTCAGATGTAAAGATATTGGCCATATGAGCCAAACCCCGGTGTTCACCCCCTCCATCTGCCCTGTGTTTACCCCAGACTGTGGCTCTGTATGTTATGGGACGGGGAAAGTCCACACAAGCAGAAGGCAAGGGAGCGAGCCATCAGATTGGAACTCCTCCACCTGCCAAGAGAAGTAATTCTTCCTTTTATGAGCCAATTGATATTCAGCTCACAGGCTATCCATTCTGTCAATGACAAGAGGAGTCGGGACAACCTTGCAACCCCCAACACTAATAACACTGTAATGGTCAGAGATAGATCAACCTGAATGCTGATAGTTAGAGAGGGTGCACGGCCTCCCATAAGTGTTGATGGCACACAATATTTGCCTTCATTTGTTTGGAGCAGATGCATGCTTGGGTACACCTGCGGTCGATCGTAATAGTTTTCACTCCATTGACAAATAGCCCGGCCCGTTTTCGCGGCTTGTTCAGACAGCAGATAATGCATGCTATATGCTGAAAGACACGAGATAGAGGGGAATGGCGTGGCCTCGCTTTGTATGCATTAGGCCTGCTCTCACCTCTGACCCGCTGTGCTCCTCTCAGCACCATGACAGGTTCATTACCAGCGTCCGAGTTGGGGGAATCAATCCAAGAGCGGAGTGTGTTCCAGGACGCTCTCCGCGCTGTGCCTTTCACTTGCGCATATCCTTCCCTAAGTGCTTTTGAATCGATGGGAGTCCAGAGGAAAGGAGGAGAGAGGACAGAGAAGGGGGGTTTCTTCACAAGGGTACAGTTCTAGATGTGTGACCTGAACTGTGGCTGGTTCCCTGCTATACTCAAGACAACCACTAAGGGGCGGTAGATAGCCTATAATGGCACTGCCACCGCTTCAGCTCTTTGTATGGACTGAGATCAAATGGCCAAATTAAACGATGGCACTGCGTAAACGATGATCATTATCATTTATATCAATTAAAAAAAAAAGGTTAATATTCCTGCAGTGTTTGGATTTCCAATTCCCTCACCCAAACATATAGTCTTCAACTGTTGTTATGTTGGGAATGTAATCTCAGGATAATTCACAAATTATAGGACAGGATATAACCCCTAATGTTGCTACACGGAAATAAACAACACCCTCACAGAAACAATCGGGAATTTCTGGGTAACTTTAAAATGATGTCATAGTATTAATAATTAAAAACCGACACACCCAAACAGCAAAAACAACCAAAACAGTGACGGAAATCCATATTTAACTTGTGTCCCTATCAAAGGATAAATCGGAGAATTCTGTGCTATACGAAAATCACATCAAAATCCCTGTCGGTATACTGTACAGATACGGCAGGAGGTGAAAAAATACCTAAAAGTAAAAGGTGATTATAATAAACACACAGATGAATACCACTCTATAATGATATTACAGTGATTTCTCCTCGTGGCAGAGTGACTTCAGGAGCAGCCTTGACTTGAAGGCTCCCAGGGTGGTCTCTAGACGGTCTTATTATAAGTGGGAAAAAGGCTACACCCCTCACAGCGGGTACACCCATAACAGTGCTGAAAATCTGATAGCGGGATTATCACTATTGGAGGAGGCGCGCAACAACACAGCACAGTAGGCGGCGTCAGTCCGGCTAGCTGCGTCCTTCTGAGCTCACTTCCGTCGGTTTGAGTCGGATCATTATTCTTCCAGTCTGCCCGCTTTTGTTCTTCCATTTCCATCCAGCCAGCGCTGCTGACAAGAGGGAATCCGCCGCTTTGGAAAGCACAAAAACGCAAAGCAGCGGTCCGTCCGTCGCCAAAACGCACGGTAGCCACATGCAAAGCGCAGACTGCGGAACGGATACACGGCACTCCGTAGTTACATAATTGGACTACTTTTTTTTTCTACTGTTGGGGTTTTTTTTCACGTATTTCTGAGATTTTTTTCTTCCCTCAAAACTCAAAATGGAGAACGACGGCAAATATCTCCCCGAGCTCCTGGCGGAGAAGGACAGCCTGGACTCGTCGTTTACGCACGCCATGAAACTTTTAAATGCAGGTAAAGTAGTCCGACACGACGGCTGCCTTTCCGCTCGCTGTTTTCTTAGAAGGGGTCTGCTCTTCGGGTTGGACAGGGAGCTATAACGGCCCATGATCGCACCCCTCCAAAACCTCAGTGCTTGGTGCGCCGTGTGGTGGCGGACGGGACGCGGGCTGCCCCGTTAACCGCACACAATAATCCTCTTAGTGCTCAGGTTCAAGCGACTGCGTTGACACGTGTAGAGTTATCGTTACAGTTTAATGATAGGGTACTTTATGGCTTCTTCCTTTTTAGGCTACGTGTCCTTTTTAGCCCAGCTTTCTCTGCTGCACTTAATGAGATACTTTAGAGAAATCTCTCGAGTAATTTCCGCTCGCCTCCCTGCCGCTGCATTGTGCCGTTCGGGGTGCTGAGAGTCCCAGGCCCCGGACCTCACTGAAAACTTCCACTCTGCTGGCCACACAAAGAGAGAGAGAGAGAGAGGGCATGCATATGGCCGTTTGTGTCCACGGCCGAGTCCCTGTTGATCGCATTGTCTGGCAGCCACGTTGCGCAGTTAAAATGTGCGCCAGCGTGCGGGGTCACCTCGATGCTCCAGCCGCCCCGCAGGCGGCACGGTGGCCTGGCGGCGAGAGAGCCCGCTCTGCAGCCCGAGCGCCGGCCGGGGTTCAAGGCTCCGCACGGGGTCGGCAATGCGGCCGCCCTGCCGTAGTGTCCTTGGGCAAGACGCTGAATTCCTGCCAGCTCCAGGGCTGCTGAACCTGGACATGGGCAAAAATAAATTTCCCTGCAGAGATCGATATTTATTCTTCTTATTATTGTTATTATTATTGTTGGTATTATTATTATTGTTGTGCGTGATTTTTTTTTTTTTTTTGCGTTCACAGTTATTATTCTGGGACTGTGTTTTTTTTTTTTTCTTTCACTCCTGTATTTCTCTGTTCACCAGCCAGCTCTGAAAGCATTACTTAAATTGGAGTCTTCTATCCTGTAATTATTTTTTATAGCATGGCACCTCCTACAGAACAAATAGAGTGATGTCAAAAAATAAACCTAAGGGCCATAATTGACGACTGAGTAGTGTACATACTGTAAGACCCAGTTATAAGACACAGGGAATACAAAAATAGCATCAATATCTGCTCGGGATTGAGGAGATAATACTCCAAGGCCTTGTAGGAGTGGTACAGTGATTATTTTGTCAGGGAGGCTTTGAGCTGCATGTTTTGTTGTCGTCCATGTGCTTTCTCAGTGGTTGGTGGAGGATCTGCTGCAAGCTGCTTGTTGTTTTCGCTGCTGCTTCTGCTGCTGCAGCCGAGTTGCTTCAACGACTTGCCTGATGGTGATAGCATGAATAACTTGCCTGGCTTGGTGTCTTTGTCTCAGGATATGCAAAACACAGGCTACGCCTCTGAGAACGAGAGCGAGAGAACCCCAGAAAGAGCAGAAATAGAAGAGAAGAAACAGGCCACGCCGCTGAGAATGAGAGAAACACAGGAAGAGTGGAAAGAGAGGCTTGTGGAAATGAGTAACGGAGAAAAACCAAGTGTGTCAGTGTGCGCTGCGGTTACCTCGGGTAGACATCCACTGTGGTTTCCTCGTTGTGCAGCTGGTAGCCTGTACAGCAGCTGACATGTTTGCACATCGCAGGCTTAGGAGTTGTCATGGCCCGGAGTGAGGAGGTGGTTTGAAATGGGCTGCTATAATACTGCTGCTGGGTGCTATGGGCGCTGGAGCCTGGGTGCTCTGCCACGAGGGAAGAGGTGACTCAAGGCATAGCACAGTTAAATGCTGAATGGATGGACTAGTGGTTTTGAATGGCTGTAGGCAACAGGACAAAAGCATAGCTGTGAAAACACTGCTGCTTCAAATGGAGCTCCTGTGCAGGCAGGGTAACGGCAAGATCTGCCCTTAGTATTTTTACCCACGCGGTGCCCGCTGTGTGTGTACAGATGCCATTGTTTGACCTAGCTGATGTAAGCACACATAAATCTTCACCACGACTTTGCTACATTAAATTCTGTTAGGTTGCATGAACAATAATAATGCCTGGAAACTTTTCCCTTTTTCCCCTTCTAGAAATCGAGAGAATCCAGAAAGGAGAGCCCAAAAAGGAGGGAGAAACATACCTGGACCTTTTCACAACAAAGAACATCAAACTTAAGGAACGAGTGCTCATACCTGTTAAACAGTATCCGAAGGTGAGCCTTGTTTCCCCCTCCCCCTTTTTTCCCCCCTCTTCTGTCCTCTTTACCCACTCTGATCCCCTCTTGATTTAATTCATTCTGCAGCCTGGTTTCAATTACACAAAGCCATGGGGTTACTTGGAGCTCTCAAATTACTCCTCTCAACCATGATCTTTTAGTACCACGGTATAATTACAGGAGATGTTTTAAAACATCACTGAAAGGATCAAAATGTTAATATTATTATGGTTAAGGGCAGTCCAATTTCCTGCATAATGCATACTGTATTCTGTTGACTGGATCGTCCCGTCTGTTTATGTTTCCATACTGTGACATGCCCTGCCGGCTTTATCTTTTAACCTCACGTGTGTCCCTCCATATGAATGAATCTGTATCTGCCTCTAGACATGTGGCAGCATCGATTGTATGCTTCCAGCGCGTGATGTTTGAGAAGCGGTGTTGCAATGCGAGGGTGTAGCCTGCCCTGTTGAACACGAGCGAAGAGCATTTTTCTCGGCTTAATTTATTTGCATCTATCTGCACGTCATCTCGGTTTCTTCAGCAGCTGCCAGAAACCTGTGGTGTGACTTTTTTTTTTTTTTTTAAGGGATTAGATGCACCTTTTGAGGCTTTCAGAGGTGGAAAAGCTGCACCGCTTTGATAGATTTTTTTTCCGAAGATGTTGAAGTTGGGCTGTTCGGCTCTGCTCTAACAAGAATAAGATCTATAGATGCTGTCCCATCTGGAGCACCAGATCAATATGATGTAGGAGTCCTGCCTGTGGAGTCGGACAGCCTTCTGATCTCAAAGAGTTGGTTTTATGTCGTAAAACAGACCGTTAAGACCGGGGTGACAAAGCTAATATGTGATATATGTTTTCTTTTTCTCTTTTCTTTTGATTCAAAAGCTGCCTTCACAAATCTAGGAGAAACTGTTTCCTTGGATCTGTTGGTAAAAAAGGTTTGATAGTGTTGGCTAATTTTCAGGAAGCACTGTATCCACACAGTAACTGCATTGTTTACAGTCTGTGGAGATAGGGATGGATCCCGGCCTTTAACTGCGACTTGCGGGGCTTTGCTTGATGATTGTAGTAAAAAGTTCCTGGCGGTCTTACAGCCCTCGAGGGTTCATATCGACCTTCCCTGGCAAATGCAGTACTTAAGGCTGCAGCATGCACAACAAGACCTCTTGACAGTGACGGCTCTCTCAGTCTCATGGCGATGGACCGCCTCCGTGCGACTGTCGGGCTAATTTTGTTTTTGCCCCTGCCTTTTGTTATCAGTTCAATTTCGTGGGGAAGATTCTGGGACCTCAGGGCAACACAATCAAGCGTCTGCAGGAGGAGACCGGGGCCAAGATCTCCGTGCTGGGCAAAGGATCCATGAGGGACAAATCCAAGGTAAAATGCTGTATTTGCGCACACACACCTGGTTCCACGCACCTGCGGGAGAGGTTACCTGAAGCCATAACGCATCTGTCCTGTGTTTGAGAGGGGGGGGGTGCCAGGCAGTGGGCCCAGCTGGCGTTGGACTTGCAGGATAGCTCAGGCAGGCGTAAACATAAAAGCCAAGGGCATCGGTGCATTTCACATCTGCTAAGCACCCCTTCAGGAAAGCCCGCTAAATGTGTTATCTACCAGTCTGATTTGATTATTAAACTCTATATGGGATGGGAATACCACACCCATGCTCCAGGCTTTCTGAGGTAAATGGAATTCAGCTGTGTCTTGCATAATTAATTTGATTTTTTTTTTAGCAGCTTATGAAGAGGGTATGCCAAATGAGCCGTGTGTTTGCTTTGGCTGACGGACGCTCCTGTTTGTCTTGCCCTTGTTTTCAGGAGGAGGGGCTGAGGAAAGGCGGCGAACCCAAGTACGCCCACTTGTCCATGGAGCTGCACGTCTTCATCGAGGTGTTCG
The DNA here is from genome assembly GCF_902150065.1 of Myripristis murdjan. Lineage (NCBI taxonomy): Eukaryota > Metazoa > Chordata > Actinopteri > Holocentriformes > Holocentridae > Myripristis > Myripristis murdjan. Next base: position 25,123,171 of record NC_043990.1, on the reverse strand, counting down.
CGCCCGTGCCCGAGGCCTACCTCCGCATGGCGCACGCCATGGAGGAAGTCAAGAAGTTCCTGTTTCCCGTAAGTGGGAGCCGCTCTCGTCAGCCGCCGACATCTTCACTCCGTTGGCCCGCACGTGTGTGTCGAGACCGTCTGCTGACTCGTCCGCGCTCAACATCACGGCGCTCGAAATATAAGCCTCGGCATGAAAGCCATATACATGCTGAGTCAGAAAGTGTTCTTTGATCGTTTACCGAAGGCGTGCCTTTTTAAATCGTATCATGAGTCACAGCGTGTAGGTTAGACGGAGCGTTTGTGAGGAAGGGGGGAGGGGGGCGGGGTGTAGGCCAGCGAGATGGAGATGGAGATGGAGATGGAGTGGGTATTTACCTGGAGCAAACAGACCTGATGGCGGAGTCGAGGCACGTAAAGCAATCAGCTTAAGCGGAGGAATTGGGTTGCTTTCACCGTGTCAGCAGGGTTGCCCCTTCATCTGTCTGCTTACATATCTGTCCGTCACTCTTTCTTCACCTTAATCTTATTTATGGAGCAAGAAGAATAAGCCTAGAGACAGAGGCCCTGGGCGGATCTGTGGTAATTTCTGCCCTGCGTGGCCTACGCCTAGTATATTGGTTTTATGCTGAGAGATTCTGGGGTTTGAGCCAACTCTGTGTGTGCTGTCAAGCAAACTCTAGCCCATAGTGTTGTAACAAAGCCTCCTGTCAAACAAGGCCAATAAGCCTTGGATTTTGTGGAATGCCTTACATTTTCTAATTAGCGCATCGAGTCCAAGAAGAAGGAATGTAATTTGTATCAGGAGAGAGATGAATGGGCTGATGAACAGGTTGTGATGCTCATATTGCCATGTTATATAAAAAGTCGGGCTCTGCAGAACCTGTCGTTACAATTAAAGGCCATAATCATTCAGGCTTGACTGCTTTCGCTCGGAGTTGCATCAAATTCTAATGAGTCGCTGCGTGCCATCGGAATTGGCTGGACTTATTTAGTTGGTGGAAAGATGAGTATGTGGCTCGTATTGCTGGTCGAACTGGAATTCCTGGAATTTTTTTTTTTTTTTTGTTCTTTCTTGTCCTTTCAACTAAGACGCAGAAGCAAAGGCTTGCTCTTTTTTTTCCTTTCAGCGCGCCTCACTGTTTTCTGTCGTGGCACTTTAATGATCAGAGGGGGGGGGGATCGATTCGGTGTAAGATCGTGAGCCTTTTTCCAGCGTAAGATTGAGATTCTTTTTCTCACAGCAATTACCAGTATCGATGATACCACAAATCAATCTTTATTTACATTTTTGTCACTTCACTGACACAGCTTTGTCACAACTTTTATGAAGAAGTAAATGTTGGAGTCCTGCAATTGTTGTGGAGAAAAAAGAACAGGGTTGTACTTAGTTTGTATTGAAAATACAGTACAAAAAAAAAAAAAAACAGCATCACTTAGTACATATATTCATAATTTCCCTATACACTCCAGTCAGACAAGTTGTTCTGTCTGCACTGACCTGAGATACAAGTAATTCATCACATTGCAATGCTGCTTGAATTTGTTTCACAAGTTCCTTTCATAATTAGGCTTAACGCCACAGGTTGTTCTAATTGCGTTTAGGTGAAGGAGGCTGTTGGAGTGTGGCGCTTCTTCTCTGGATCTGTTGATTTTCTGTTGATCTGGATAAGTAAAAGATGCGGAACTGAATTAATTGAATAGTTACGGCTTGTGTTTTTTGAAAATGTGGCCTTTATGGCCGTAAACATCCTAGGGCCGCCCCCTAATAGCACATCAGTTGATGAGAAGGGTCTTCTAGTCGACCATGTTTTCTGCGGCCGGCTAGCTGCAGGGGACTCATTTGACAGCCGCATCTTTTTCTTAACAAGACCGCGTCAAATATATGGAAAACGCTAGAGGGCTGTTAGTTTGAAACGATGGGCACAGGAAGTGGCATCCCTCAGACAGAGACATAAGTTTGCATTTAGACGGCTGGTAAATGCGGTTATTAGACTGTCAGCAGGAAATCCAAAGTGTGGGCTCACTGTGAAGGGCAAAGGACGACCACAAGCAGATGACCCACAGACTCTGCAGGCCAACCTTCGCCTTGCATTCGCCCTTAAAAACATGTTGAAACATAATGTTATGTAATGTGGTTGTTCTGACACATTGAAAATGATGAATAATTTTCAGTTTTGGCAGATCACTTTCTGCATGCACTTGTAAAATTTATACTTAAAAGGCTCATCATAAGATAAATTAATGTCATAAATGGCTTGAAGTAACGGCTACTAGTCGACTGGGAAGCTCTTTGCACAGTGGCAGCCCTAAAAAACATCCAACATCAATACCTGATTGACTGATTAATCGAAGAATTGGGATTAAATTGAATCATGAGATCACCGGTTGGCTCTCAGCCCTGATATTTATCTCATTTCTGGCCAATGAAACTTGTTGCTTGCAATTTGAACAGATTGACTGGTGGAAGCATGTTAACCTGCTGGCTTTCATAATGCAGTTACATTGGCATCACCCGCAGCCACAGATGAATTTGTAACCAGATAAATGGCTTATGTTTGCCTGCCTTCGCTGCAGAGAAATTGAACGCTGCTGTCTGCACTGCATATTCTAGCATCCACCGTTTTTTTTCCCCCTCTCTTTTCAGCCAGCCATCATTAGAGCACCGTCACCCTTTCTGTGCAGGGACTGATTTAAGAAAAGGAATTGATTGGGACACGTCGCCACTCTTAAGACCGCTCCCCGGAGAGAGGCGGTGGATTGTGTCGTGGGATTTTCGCTGCTCAGACAGGCGGCGTCACTAATCCACCCCAAGTTATTGTGTTATAGCGATAAAATAGGGTAACCGCTCGTGGAGTCACACACGGCTTGCCAACTGCATAGACAAGTCACTCGGCGTGCATGCGTGCGCGGTGTGGAAGTGCAGCAAGGCAGGAACCGTGGATGCTCTCCATCTGTATCTCCACCCTCTGAGTCACCGACACAGAGACTTTGTTTTGTTTTGTTCCGCTTGCCCTGTTAGGCATTAGAGGGATGCCATGTTCCGAGCAGCTCAGTAATTGCCTTCCGCTCTTTTATTCATTACTCCTTTCTCCTCCTTCCTATGACCTGCCTCCTCTCTTTCCCCTTTTCTCTCTTTGCTCTCCGTCCACATTTGCCTGCTCTTTTCCCATATCCAAGGCTATTGTTTCTCATCCTCTCCTGCTTTTCATTTTCTTCCTCTGCACTCGTTCGTGTGTGTGTGTGTGTGTGTGTGTGCATCCTGTGTGTATGTGTGTGTGTAGGACATGATGGATGATATCTGCCAAGAGCAGTTCATGGAGATGAGCTACCTGAACGGAGGCCAGGAGCACGGAGCCCGAGGCCGAGGGGGCCTGCCGGTCAGGGGCCGCGGAGGACCCCCTGCTGGAGCGCCCAGGTGAGGAGGCACAACCACAGTCTTTTTTTTTTTTTTTTTTTTTTACAACAGCTGCCCCGTCATTGAGGCAACAGAAAGATACCGCTGGTGTTCATTTACCATTTTATTCACGCAGCAGTGTATTCTGAAAATGGCGATGAAGGCTGGAAGTACCGAGTCACATTTCCGCTTATTATTTTGAGCAAACCAGTGCAAACACAGTCCTAAATTGCTGTTTCATGCTTAATTACTTGATACGTTTTATTTTGTGAAGTTGTGTTTTTTAATAAAACGGCTCCCGAACTTAGTTTTTACTTTCCTCCTTTTTGCATTTCAAGACAAATATCATCTTTAAATACATTCAGTAATTTTCACATTTTAAGTGAGCTACTTTTTTACACCAGTAATTTCACTTCTACTCAAATAAAATGTCAGCAGAGTAAGGAGGAATTTTTTTTTTTTTTTTAACTTTTCTATAATCCCCTGGATCTCCCTACTGCACTGTTCCCTGTTCTTCATCTCCTGCTCCTCCTCCTCTCAGGGGTAGGGGGATGCCTCCGCGTGGTGGTGTCGCCAGGGGAGGTGTGACTCGAGGCGGCCCAGCCAGAGGTGGGGCGGTGAGGGGGGCACCGTCAGGCCGAGGAGGGCCACCAGCAGCGCCCGCCAGGGGAGCCGCAGCACCCCGAGCCAGGCCCCCAGCCGCCGGACCCCCCCAGAGGATGGCACCTCCGCCCCCCCACCAGCACGCCCCTGCTGCAAGCGAAGGCTACGAGGACTATGTGAGTTTGTCACACATTTTACCTTCATCCAGAATTTCCCCTGCTACTCAGATATTGCACTTGTCCATAGTGCAATTCCAATAATATTGCGATTCATTGTTGGGCCTTGCTGTGAATTAGGTCAAGAGGAATTTTCAACAAAGGGGAGCATGCTTCTCTAAAAAGCCTGAGAAGAGCCTGTTGGGTCTCTTTTAAAGGACCATTCCAGTGGCTTTGAATGTTTGGCCCTTTTACTACAATTTACCCCCATTTTACTTTAGCAAGTCATGCTTGGGGCGGTAAATATTTCACAACATTACCCTCAATTTTCAAATGTGAAGTTTTAGTTGAAACACCCACTATATAATATTCTGCCTCTGCAGTTCACAAAGTTTTCACCATTCATAAAGCACAGAGCTGATAACCGGCTGTGTAAAGCAAACGTTTCCCCGGGGACTATTTTCTGGTGGAGAGACCGTTTCACTGGGCCATTTTCAAGTCATCGAAACCCAACAGTGCCGCTGCTTTTAGGAAAACGAATGTGGACGACTTTTTTTTTTACGGTGATGGAATACTGGTGTGAAGAAAGTCCGAAGTCTCTGAAAGTTCATTTTCATATCGTAGTGGGATGAATGGAAACCAACGGCTGGAGAAAAGGAAAAGCGATACAGCAAAAACGCGAACTATGTCTATTTTATAGGTGTAGATTGTAGATTTGAACAGGCGGAATCTCTGGCTCGGTCCTTTTTAATGTCAAAACTCTGTCATGATACAGCAAAAGAACTTCTAAAGTTTGATTCGTGTAACTTAGACACAACAACAAATTGCCGAAGCCTGGGAGGTGGTATACGCAGCTTAACGGACTGTAGTTTTTCTGTCAAAGCATGGCGTGGTCTGAGACGCTGCTGTCAGATTGGACTTCACCAGACAGCATGGCGGGGGAATCAGTATTCATGACCTCTCCTCTTGACAACGCTTGGCTGTTCCTAAATGAGATTTTTCTGGGCACTCCGTTAGATTTGAATTGCTCGTCCGTCAACAGAGGAATAAGTGATTTCAGACGGCGGAGACAGAAGGGGAGTGTGTCTACTTTAGCAGAAGTGTAGTACTTTGGGGACATCTTGACATTCATGATTCATGAACAAGCCTCTCCTTCAATCTCGCTGTGTTTCTCTGTTTCCTTCCCTCTTCAGGCCTATGATGAGAGCTACACAGAGACGGCCTACGAGTCCTACGACAGCTACTACAGTCAGCCGCAGGCGTGAGTGAATCAGACATCTCCGTGCTTTTCCACCTGCTTCTGTAAAAGTGCACACATTGCTGAGTTACCTGTTTCACTTGCAATGGGATTCGGTGACAGATATATACTTTTTGGCCAGTCTGCACGAATTTTCTGTTGACGTATTTTGTTTTCCGGGTTGTATGATGTTATTCGGAGAACCAAGTGGGACCAAGATGTTCCATGCTAGAGAGCCAGGTTTTGATCTTATTCATGGGAGCCAATTATCATCCCCCCAGACACTCCAGTCAGTAGCTACTTGATGTTTTTCAAAGCTTAAAAGAAGTAATCCTCCTCTGTCCATGGTTTTGCCCATCAGAGAACCAGAGTACTATGACTACGGACACGGAGAGACAACAGAGTCATATGAGTCATATGGTAAGAAAAACATCCTTCACTCAAAATATCCATTTTAACAAGTCATCTAGCCTGAAACTGAATATTAAAATTCGGTTTGTGCGCCCTAATTAGGATAAGCAGCTTGGAAAATGAATGAATGAATGAATAAATAAGTTTTTCTTTTCTAAACCAAGTGGAAAATATCTGATTCTTTCACTTGTTTACTAATGTACTTCTTGAACAAAGTGTCATTTTCCTCATACTAGTTTATTTGCGATATTGTGCCTTGTCTCCACATACTCGCTTGTTTCTTGTTTTCAAGGTGCTACATGAAGCATTTTAACATTAGAAAATTATTACATGCATTTTGAGACATTGGTATAATTGCTGTAAACCAAAAAAAAAAGACGATTGCCGAGAAGATTAGCAACTTCTACTCGGCTCTACACGGCATTTTATGTTGTGTTTGGCAGGAAGTATGCTCAATTGCTTTGTTTTTTTGGGTTTTTTTTTCCCCAACCAATGGGCTTTTCTAGTAACCAGTGAGAACCAATGAGGGCCTGCGATGACGTGTTTTCAACAATTTGATGTTCACCGCTTCATCCACGCTGCTGATGATTGGTGTTTTGACTTTGATCGCTTTCCGTCCCCGTCAGTCAGACCCGTGACCCTCCCCTCTTTTTTTTTTCTATTCAAGGAGGCATGGCAGCTTATCAAAAAAATCATAATAACTTTTTTTAAACATCCATGGTCAATTCTGATTTTACGACCTACTACCATTTCAGTCCCTAAGAGAAGCTGTTATTAGTGTCAGCAACTCGTTTAATAACCAAAAGAATAGATCTGCCAAAAGAGCTTGTGAGAAATACTTTTTTTCTGCGGGGCCCTGACACATTGTGATGATGAACAGGTGAAAAGGCTGAGACCTTCTGCTTTATGGCACAAAGAGGCTGACCTTCCAGCGCAAACGGAGCTGTAGCTTTCCGAGTTTGTTGGGAGAAAATTACTTGTAAAATTGTTGATTTTCTTTAGTCGATGAAAGGGAAACATTTGAGTGATGAAGCAATATCCTCTCTGTGATGGTTTTATGGGAAGTGTCATGTCTTCGACCATGATATATTACTGTTCATACTAATGTTTAAAGTTACTATATGTATAATCTTTATGAAACGTGTAATTTTAAGACGATGAGATAAAGTTTGCGGTGATTCCTTTTCGTTAGCCGAGTCCTTTTTAGTCGAAATTGCGAGCTGTAAATGTGGCCTTGTGTTTGTGCTTGTGTGTCCAGGCCAGGATGACTGGAACGGGACCCAGCGATCGGCCCCAGGGAAGGCCCCCCCACCCAGAGCTGCCAAGACGCCTTACAGGGAGCACCCGTACCGACAGTACTGAAGTGGACCCGCCACCCTTAACGTGTCGCCCTGACTACCGCCTGTCTACCACGGCAGCTCGCGCTTTAAGCAGCCCGACAAAAGTAATTGTCCGTTTTGTCTTTGGTTTGGTCTTTTCCTACACCGGACTTTTTATGAGAAAGAGAAAATCGGGAACTGAAAATCGGAACTGGTCTTTTGAGATTTGACCTACTCTCCCCCACCAACCAACCAACAACCAACCAACCAACCAACCAACCAACCAAAGCGGCTTTTAGATGGGTTAGAGAGGAGAACTTGCGACCTTTTCTGTTCTTTTTGATTTGAGTTTTTGTTTATTTTGCTGTATTTTTTTTTTCTCTGACCCTATTACCCCCTCTGGCTTTTTTTGCATTGTTGACCATTACTTTTTTACTGTTTTGGGAATAGTCATTTCTAGTGGAGTTAGTGGCTCCTTATCCACTTGTTAGTGACTAGGAAACCATTTTAATTGTTTTTACAAAAAAAGAGAAAAAAAAAGAATCTGTCGAGGGTCAGTTGCAGATTCCCATTTAGGCTACATTTCAAAATTCTGATTTAATATAGCCAAATAAAAAGACGTTTTAAACTTTCAATTATGTAATGTAGAAACAAAAAAAAAAAAAATCTTAAATCAAGTGAAGGAAAAAGAATCAGTGTTAATGGAATTCAGTACAATTCATTCATCATGATGCTTCCCATTTGTTTTTAAATAGTTCTAAAAAGTTGTCCATTTAGACTTAGGCAGCAATATTTGTCATTGTACTTAGAGTTTTGAAATATAGCCCTAATAGACACTGTTGAGATGGACTGTCCTCATATCCTCAATTTGTTTTACGTGGTAAAAGTTAATTTTAAGACTCTGAAGACAAAATGTTTGTTTTACTCATGAGAGTATGGCTAAGAGATGGCCTCCTGTTATGCTAAAAGCGGTTCAGGTCTTCATTTGGTGATCTGATTCTCTATAAACTGCATGCACAAAGTACACAAAGAAGGATTGGGACAAAAATCTCCACATGGGTCTTCTCTTTCTTTAGAGAAGGGATCCTGCAGCTTAATCCGAACTATTGTACATATTTTAAAACGTCCTAACTGTACTTATTCTGCCACTAGTATCTGTACCCTCTCCATAAAATGCATTATGCTACATGTGTAAGCTTGCCTAAATAGGTAACTAAATCTGTCCAAAAGATGTTTTGCAGCAGTTTGTCAATAAAGCTTAGTTTGTTTTTTATGAAACTTAACTTGCTTTATTTGTTTCCTGTCCTAGTAAAATTTGAAATGGCCTTTTTTAAACAACCTTCAGCAGTCAGATGTAGGTGTTTTGCTTTGTTTCTCATTCAAAAACGCATTTTAAATCTAAATGAATGTATTGACGTCTGAAGACTTTAACCCTACTAAATGATGTCTTGATTGATTATCAAAAGAGCACAACTTATTCTTTCTCTCTCTTTCTATACTTTTTAAAAAGGACCCAGAGGTAAGACCTCTAAAATAACCTGGATAGCTTCCTAATGTGTATAGAGTTCTAAAGCATTGAATGCCTGGGTATGTATAAGACTTTTTCAATCCTCTTACCTGTGGTCGTAATCGTTAATGAGAATTGCATTGATAGCATCTGAAAATTAACTGAATTCAAACCACCATTCAGGTCTAGGTTTCATTGTCATGAATGACGCTGGCGCGATGGCTACTTTAGTACAGACTAATGGCAGTGCAATGGAGAGGATGGTTATAACCTAGAGCACTCCACTGTAAAGGTAACCTAACCCTAAATGTTTAATTTCGTAGTGTGTTTATCCATTGACATTAAACTTGCTGGTAAATGCGTGCAATTTCTTAAAATATTATTGCAGTCATGGCACAAAAAAAAAGAATCGACTCAAAAGTAAGAAAAACGTAACTTCCAATATCATACAGTAGTGGATATTATGTTCTAAAATAACTGGTCTGTGTACTAACAAAATATAATAGAATAGTGTTAATGCAACTCTTGCTAAAATGAACAAAGCCAAATCTATATCAATATCTTCTGTACAGTTGAGCTGCTGTTACTTTTTCTTTGCAATATCTCTGTAAAGGTTGCTTACTGTAATATTTAAAAGGTTCTGCCTGTACCAAGTTATCCAAAAAAGAAAGCTCGAGTTGCATGAGCATATCTACTCCTGTAGACATTGCATGACTTTGTCTCATGTTTCTCCCAGTGTTTTTAGACTAGGTATTGATTTGGGGTTTGTCCTTCCTTCAGGCACAGCTATCGGTCACTGAGTACCCGGAGACGGTCAGCTGAAGTGAGACCATACAATCCTCAGGTATGTCCGTCAAAGCTAAACATTTTGAGTTTCACTTTTCAATGATGTTGTTCCCCCCCGGGGCCAAAATGAAAGACATTTTTACCGTAGATGCTCCTATTTATTCCCTGGCCTTGGTTTAGACGTTTGACCGGCACAGCATTATGCAGCGGCACGCTCACAATAGTCATAGCATTTCAAGGGTTGGTTGATTCTGATTATTGCCCAGTTCCCGTAGCCGCCTCGCTTTTGACGGGGCTGGTGAGCGGTTGTGTGGCTGTGCTAGGCTTCAGTGAGTCTCGGCGAGGGAGAATGCAAAAGCTGGTGTCAGTGCAGTCCCAGGGAAAGTGACTAATGAGGATCCATAGCTCAAGGCTCTGACAGAAGGGAAAACAGGAGCGAGAGGACTCTGGCGAGTCCCGAAATGGAACCAGCGGGGAGAGAGGGGTTGGTGAGGGATTTCTCTTGATGTCCGTGCCTTTAAGGCTGAGAACAGTGGGCTACTTTGTCGCTAAAAGAATGGTAGATAAACGAAACAAGCCAGATCTCACAGCAGAGCTTGGTGGCAAGAATTCCAGACATTGTAGATGATAGCTAACCACAGGGTGTTGGATCGTGAATGCAAACTACAGGATTGTCGAAAAGGCTGGAATCACAGGAATCACTCCTTCACAGACTGCTCAACATGACCACCGGCTTCCAGATAAACATGAAAATGAAGTCCCACATTACTTTACATCAACAAACCTATCTGGGTCGACAGCTGTGCAGATGTCAGTAATCCACTGCTGCAGATGGAGCTAGTTTGGGCTTTTCAGAGAATGAAGCTTTTTCCCTCATGTAAGCCCCAGAAAGCAAAATCAATATGTTCAATGACATGGCTCAGTCACAAGCTGCAACAAGATAACATACAGTATGTGATGTTTCTCCCCCCTGTGAGTCCCGGTTTCCTCAACATCCCATATTTTAAAAGATCCTTAGATCTGATTGGCCGACGTCCCTTGGGAAATACCCAATAAACTCACACATGTGACCATAGCACTGTTCACTTAATTAAAATATTAATGTTGTAACTGAACATTACCACTCAAGACTGTAATGATGTGTTGCTAGGCAACCGCATTGTTTGGCCACCAAGTCAAGTGCAACATTGCTCGTTATGAGAATATCTACGTCAACTAATTAAAAATGAAAGATTTTTTTTTTTGAGAATTGGATCCTTTTTTATTGTAATGGTGTTTTTACTGCTGTTTTTTTTTTTTTTTTTTATAAAGGCAATAAGCCACTTGAGGTTGAGCTTTACAGTAATGCGCCTCACATTGTACGGAACAACACCTCTCAGCTGCTCCCAATTCGCCGTAAAGCACAGCCTCTCGTGGCTTATTGCTTAAAGAAGCAGTGCACCGTGTTTACATGACAACTCAACCCAGCGTCTCCCTCGCGGCCTTTTCTGTCCCCCACAGTTGACGCCGTGCGTAAGAGGCAGCCTCGGCGTGAGGGAGGTGGTCAGACGAAGCGCTCGGTGCGCGCCGGTAAAAGGAGTGGCCCGGGGCCCGGCTCTTGTTCCCGCGGGAGGGGGAGGCTGAAAGGTGGGCCTGCTGCCAAGAGGCCCACAGGACCCAGCCGATGCACTGTGTGGGCAGAGGAGCCGGCTTCCACTCCCACTGGAACAGGACAAAGACTGCAGCTGGTCAGCTAAGCCGCATCACTAAAGAGCATCCACCCAACACCCACCTTTTTTACGTGGACTATCTTCTGATCATGTGCAATATTGAATTACCGTTGTGATATCTCCGTGTAAAATTTTTCAAACATCGAAGACACTGAAGTCTTGATGGATTGTATGTTGTCGTGCACATTTTCCCCCCTTCTTCTGACAAATCTAATTGTTACAGTATAATGTACCATAAAATGAGCACTCCTGTTATAGTAGGCTGTGAAATTGTTTTTAATTTCTCTTAACCCTTGAATTAGATGTGAAATGAACTATCTTTACTTTCTGCAAGGCAAGCTGTATTCCTCTGTTCAAGGTTTTCGTGCCCCAGAGAGAATTGTATGACTCTGCATTTAAAGTATGCCATTCTTTAACATTCTGCGAGTGTGCTGTTTAGTATCCATGCCTTTTTGCCATGTGAAATTAGACGCGGCGCTCGTGTGTCAAAGATGCCTGGAGAGAGCGGATCTGTATCTTTTACGGACGGGTCCTCGACACACGCTCACATGCCCAGCCGCACGCACACACACACACACACACCTTGGCATAGCATAGCCTATGTAGCCCTGAGGATATCAAATGCAAATGCACTGCCTATTTGCATGTACTCACATGTACCCTCCCTGCAAATGTGCAAAGCTTTCATAACCAATGTTGGCCTGTTCCCCTCGGTTCAGCATCCAAGTATGATAATTCAGTGAGATGGAGCTGGGAAAAGAGATGTGTGTGTGTGTGTGTGTGTGAACGAGAGGGACAGAGGGTGAAGACAGACATTACCAACTTTGACTTCCACCCCCTATCCATCTAGTCTCCGCTGATTTGATTCCCTCCCTATGCCATTTTCTGCCATTATCACTGATGATATTATCGCTGTCTGCGGTTTTCACTTGCATTTAGAGGTCAGATCTGTACTTTCCTATATTAAAAACAAATTTCTCTGTCCCGATCCACTGGTCAAAGGCAGCATTAGCCAACTTGGAGGCTCCATTTACCTTATTGGAAAAGCTAGCGGCTTAGAGATATCGGGTAGAAACCATCATTTGAGATGAGACGTCAACGGGCCATATCCAAAGCAGATCATTTTTCAATCTTTATTTGCCATTATGTCTGAAATAATGATTTCTTTGTCTCCTGTAATCTAATGGAAGAGATAAGTGATGGTGTGGAAGCAATCTTCTTTGTTTGAATCAATGAACTGTCAAGAACATAAGTGTGGAAAAGAAAGTAAATGTTACTTTGCAGCGATCAATAAAAGTAGAGCTGAATTTAAGTAAGCTGTGTATCAGTCATCTGTGATGTTTCCTCCCGGCTGTGGCCATCTTCACCATCCACCTCCATGTTGTCAACTGGCATCAAGTATTCACAGAATACTGTACGTGGGAGAATAGATGGGAAAGAGTGAGAGACAGGAAATCGGTTTGTCTTCTTTTTTTTTTTTTTGAGGGACGTGCACAGATGTGCGTATGAAGCGAGCAACAGAGCGCGGAGGAGGATGTGTTAAATTGCTGTGTGTGTGTGTGTGTGTGTGTGAGAGAGAGAGAGAGAGAGATAGAGTGGTGGAGATAATGTGGGCAGAAATGGTGGACAGCTGGATTGGGTCTTCTGGTCCTAACACGTTCACACAGCAGAGGAACATCGCATGCTGATGCCAGTGAAGATGGTGACAATCAGCCTCCCCCGCATACACACATCAGCTGTTGCTTCATCCTGAGAAGCACAATCCTCGGTCCTGCAGGCAGTGGTGTCCAGCGAAATGAGGACAGGACGACTATCCTGACCAGAACTTTCACTCTTCCCACTGATAAATAAAGCATCTGTGACAAACCCTTAATAAATGGAGATGTGTTGCTGAAATGGGTTTGAATCCCACTGTGTCTCCCCTTCACACCACGGCCATCCACGTTAGAAACCTGAGCACTCAGACCACTTAAGATTTGCATGTGTATCGACTGACATGCAAATTTCCCCCCGCAATCGCTTTGTCTCTGCTTTAGCATGTAAAACATGCTGCTGTTCAACCATTAACATTTCAATTACTTGTTGACCCAGATAAACAAGGCAGCTTCAAAGTATCCCTATCAATCATGGAGTGAGAATTTCTACAGTGTATCTACACTGTAAAAAATGTCAAGTCATTAAGCACAAAAATTTTTGTTCTGTATTATTCATTAGTTTTTATTTGTATTTAATTTTAATTCAGTTTATTTAGTTTTCTCATTTCAATTAGTTTTTTTTTTTTTATTTATTTTTTATGTTGAGTTTTAGTTTAGTTTTTTATTAGTTTCAGTATTAGTTTTTTTTTTTTTTTTTTTTTTGTTATCATTATAATATGGGGGGTACTTGTCATATCAGTGGCAAGATTGAAGAAGTGCAGAACAGGTATTCCAATCCAAAGCCAACATTTTGTGAAGGCAGTTGACTCCCGGTCATGTCTGCGTCCCAGTTTGAATAAACATCAGCACCAACGCCTCCTCATGCTGGCTGTGCTGACACTTTAGACCAAACTGACAAAAACTAAAACTGAAGACATTGTCCTTATATTTTGTATTTTATTGTAGTTATTTTTGCAAGTACACAATATTATCTAAGTAAGTTTTCCTTTTTTTCTAAAGTCTAATTTTTATTTTTATTTCAGTTAACTAAAATGTTAACTTTTAGTTTTTAGTTTAGTTTTAATTAACTATAATAACCTTGCACCAGTACCCTAAGAAGTGAAGATAAATAAATAAAAAAAATAGTGTATATGGTTCTGGTTGCCCCCTCAATAGCTGTGAGTGCGTTTACAATAGTTTTATGTTCCCACACGAGATAGTTTTGGGTGCACAGCATTTTGCATTCCCACACAATAGCTTTGTGTTGCCTCTCTGCCGTTGTTGGTGCCCTCTCAACAAGTTGTGGGTGCATATTTTGTATTCCCACACAGTTTTGGATGCCCTCGTCTGCAAAATGTTTTGCGTTCCCACACATTTCGTATTGGGGGTCCATTAACTAAACATAATTCATTCCTCGCTCCTCATCTTGTATAAACAATAATGCGTTGTGTCTTGTATTTTGTTGACTTCTTTCAGTTCACAGTGTGGCACTGCTCTGCTTGGTTTTAATTTCCCAAATGCAGACTGGAGCACTGGCACAGAAAAATGTGATTTGTCATGAGGGACAAAACAAAGTTATTCTGAATGGACCTGACAGGTTACAGTCAGAGACGAGAAACAACACATAATGGGGGCAATGAAAACTATACTTGTCAACCATGGCTTTTTGAAAATTAAAATGAATGAAATCAATAATTCTGTTAAACTGAAACAATGCCATCATTTACACAGTCACTGTGATGGTTTATGATGGTTGATCACAATAAAGACAGAAGAGGTTACCAGCTTGCACTTGATGGCATGTTGTATTGCTGATGTGCATATCACCATGTATTACTGTATGTACAATATACGGTATATGTAAATCATTGGTTTATGCTGACCAGCTGCACAAAATGTACAAACACAAATGGGGCCTGCGTTTGTAGTAATGAAGATCACACCACTTAATTCAAGAAAAGTCTGAAGACAAATTGGTGTGCACCGGAAAAATGGAAGGTCTCACTCATTTGCTTTAAGAAAAACAAGGTAAGGTGGATATTTTTTGCAGTGTAGTCTTGCATTGAGCCGGTGCCCCAGGAGCGCTCACTAATCCCTCCATCGCTCAACAAGTTGAGGGCCACACACTGACAGAAATCAGCTGTCAATGCAGTCAATCTCACGCTAGTGAATCAACACAGTTCAATTGTTTGTGGCTCTAGCCGGGGATCTACTGCGATAATGGGGCTTGGTTTTGATTCAGAAAGCGAACACAACAGCCATTAGCTGTTAAGTGCGGGTTCCTCCCCTTCACCCACACACACACACACACACAAATAGAACAATGGGGCTACATAAATTACTGCCTGGGGAAAGAGAAGAGGGCAGGAGTTTGCTTTCTTCTTTGTTGCGGTGTGTTTGCTGTCAATGTTGGATTCCTTCTGGTGAAGTGGAATGCTGAAGGACCGGTCCGCTCAGCCCGTCGCACAGAAGCCCTGAATCAGATACCAGCTCGACCACAAGGCTGTGTTTAAGAGGTGTCTCGAAGCCGGCGATGACTGAGCAGCACCTAGACCACTCTGAATTGCAGAAAGTGCTATTTGCAGTGATTAGAAAGCCAAGACAATCTCAGCTGAAATGACTCACTTCTTTTTGTGTTTGTGTGTGTGTGTGATGGCTTTACGCATGTTCTCTGTTTATTTACGTAACTAGCCACTGTGTCATCCACAATAATAGTCTTCTGGATTTTTTCTTTGTTGGGGGGGGGGGGTCTTACCATGGTTTTGTTCCATAAGCACACATGGTAGAAAACTTTCAGAACTCACTGTTGCTATTTGCATAAGGATTTTGTCCTATTTGAGACTGCCCCCCGCCCGTGTGGTGGAGTCTGAACAGGGCCCAAGCCTCATCATGGATGGCAGTGCTCAGCGGGGGCTGGAGTAGTCAAACTAGGCCAGCTATATAAAGTTGATGAATCTTACTTTCGAAAATGGTTGCCATGGAGGACTTACTAGATGCTGCAGTGCAACGTGGGATACTCCAGAGTGAGCTTGTGTGTGCCTGTGTGTGTGTGTGTGTGTGCGTGTAAGAAATGGAGAAGGAAAGCACAGCTTGGGTTGTTTATTAATGAAAGACAGAGTGAAAGAGGAGAGAACAGTGAGTGCCTGTATATGTGTGTGTCTCTGTCTTTGTGAGGAAGACGGGGAGAGAGAACAGAGTAGAGAGAAAGTGCCTTTACGTCGGTGAAGGGGAGGCAGGAAAATGTCATACCTGTCGTGTTTCCTAAATAACATTTATCAAATTGCGCGATCACATTTAAAGAGCAACACGGCCGTCTTTTAGTGTAGTTTGCAATCTGAAAGCTCACGACAGCCAGACCTTTCACTAATCCCATTGATATTCAGCACCGCGTGTGTTTGGGCATACGTGAATGTGCTGAATTCCTATATCGCTGAGTGGCAGACGGAGATCAATAAGACTCAAGCCTTATTGAAGTCGGTCTTTTTCTGTAATGTAAAGACAGCTCAGGCACGGATAGGGAAACAACGCATGCCGCCGCAGCCGCCTCGGCTTGTGATGTCCTCATGCTTCTTTGTCACATCTGATTTCCATCAAAAATAACGAAGTTAGTTTCTCTTGTCTCGGCCCCCGTAGCTGTGCCGATTTGGCAATGCACGCGGCAGGAGCCCAGAGCAGTTTGCAAAAGGGAGAGGTGAATGTTGAAGTTTAAACTTTAAAACTGTTGAGAAGTCAAAAGAAGACGCTGGGACCTGTGAATCAGAGCTTGGCAGGGCCGGTTTAGAAGGTAATCCTTGCTCCTCTCTGCTTTGATCTGTCCAGATTCAGCTATAGGACCTTCACTTTGACCCCCTTCCACCAGTGGAGCCTTCAAACGGGCCGGAGAGGAGACTCTCCTCAGCGCTGAAACATGGCTCAGCAGGAAAAGCACAGCACATGAATATGAGCGCTGACAAAGCCAGTGGTATTAGCTTTCATAATGAACTGGATCACGGAGAAGTAGTGTGGGTCATTAACTTCAGTTTAAAGTGGGAGGCCAAAGCTTAAGGGCTTTGTGAAAGAGCCAGGTGAACAAGTTTGGTGGCTGACAGGGTTAGTCAAGTTACTTTCACGGAGGCGTATGACAAAACTGGGTGTATTGCTCTGCTTGACAAGCACATTTAGATTTGAGCCAGGATTATTATTACTGTTATTATTACTGAGCAGTGGAATGACATCCATGACAGGTCAACATAAATTAGAGCTGCTTCTTAGCATTGCGTCACAAAAACATGTGTAGCCTAAATTGCTCTTTCAATCTAGCTAAAGCGTGGGAACGTTAAACTACTGAACTGTAAATGCATGTAATAACCGATCAAAGCATTATGATGAAAAATAATGTCAAATAAATGGGCTGTTATTGGTTTTATATTGGTTGTTGGTTGTTATCACTAGCCTTGCAAGCTAGATGGATGGCTAATACCAAAAGAATGTTACTGAATAGCAGGTGTGTATTTTCAGTTTCATTTTATAATACAATGAGTCATAGCATGCATTTCAGAAAACATCTTTCAACATGAGCCAAAATCACATTTTGACCTCTGTCCTCGATTTTTTTTTTTTTTCGTAATGTAAAAGCTCATTTGAAGCAATTTCTGGTTTTATTTATTTATTTAGTAAGTAAGTAAGTAAGTAAGTAAGTAAGTAAGTAAGTAAGTAAGTAAGTAAGCAAGCAAGCAAGCAAGTAAGTAAATAAGTAAGTAAGTAAGTAAGTAAGTAAGTATATAAGCTCTAAACCAGATGGGAATTGTTAACCTATTTACTGGAGGATTAAAATGATTGTATTTCGAAGTATTGCACCAAGACCAAACAAAGAGATAACATAAGCATAAATGTATAATTTCCAAAAAAACTAAAAGAAAAGTAAAAAAAAAACAAACAAAAAAAACATATCTATTGTGAGAAACAACCTTTTTGACGCCGCGTACTCACATACTCTCCAGCCAATCGCAGTAGCCATAGGGGAGGAGAAAACATTTCATTTGTTCACAACATCGTGGACGTACGCACATCATGCAGCAACAAGGATACATGATTGGCTGCTTTGTTTCTCTAAACACAGAGCTAGGACTGGATTTCTGTATTTGTAATGTTATAAAGAAAAAAAAAAAAGATCCTGAATCAGCAGTCAGGAAATAAAGTTAATTGAAGCATTATTTCCATGAAATGGTGAAATCATTGATTTTGCCACTTTTTGGCACTATTGTACAGCGGGCTTAATTACCATACAAATACTTTAATTATACATCTGGCGATGCTGTCTGAGCACATTTCAAGTTGACTTTTTTTTCTTTTTCTGAGGGGGATTTTTACTTTCCCTGCACTTCAGGAAAATTTCAGCGGCTCAAGTAGGATATTTTGGAACGGTCTCTCTCGCCCAGACTCCAGCTGTACATCCACACACACAGACATGGCATACGAACACGCACACTTTTCTCACTTTGGACACTTCTTTTTTTTTTTTTTGTCTCGCAGTTGCCTAGAAATCGAGCTGGAAATTATAAAATTTCTACTCCCTCATTTCTCTCCAATTTCAGTCCAATTTCTGCCCCATTCCGCGCTGCCTCCCTCTCATTTCTGCCTCTCCTCTCCCATCTCATTGTGCTCTCTCCTTTCCTTGTTAGCTCTGCTCGGGTCTCTCACCTCTCATTAGCTTCTCCTCTGCTGACTGGAGGCACCTGTCCTCAGGTCCCACTGCGGATATCTCAGCTTCTGTTTAAATCAATTTCCATGTTAAATAGCTACTGGAGGGTGTGGGTGGGATGCGGGGTGGGTCGGCGTAGACAAGAACGGACGGGGGAGGGGGGAGGGGTGGTGGAGGAGGTTGAGACATTACAACGAGCCACAACTCTTTCACATCGCTGACCCTCTAGGCTGATCCACAGTCCCTGTCTCATCCTCTCTCACCGTCTCTCTAACCCCCCCCCCCTTTTCCTGGTTTGGCCTTTTATCACTGCGTGTTCTCCCCTTTGGCTTTTCTCTTTCATTTCATTTCCCTGCCTGTCTTTCTCTTTTGCTTTCTCCTTCTCCCTCCCTTTCTCCCTTGCTGACTTCCACTCTCCCAGCGCGGCCCAGGGCATGTTCTCATTTCAGATGGGAGCTAAAAAGAGTTGTGACAAGGTGGTGTGTGTGTGTGTTTTTGTGTGTGTGTGTGTGTGAGAAAGAGAGAGAGAGAGAGAGAGAGTGTGTGTCGGGTGTCTCGGTGCTTTTCTAACATACAAATTACAAGTAGTCTCCGTGGAGCCAAGGTCACCATGACTGAGTGAGCGAAGCAGCGTTTAGCTGCCGGACTGGACTGGTGTGTTTCTGTCTCTACGTGTGGGCGTGAGTGTGTCGAGGCAATTGAGAACTTCTCATGCTCAGTTATGCAAATGAATAACATGTCAAAGTATGCGTAATAGGAGAGTGTGATTTTGTCATCGTGTATAATTAGGGCTCACTGTCCTAGATAAGTGAACACCCAAAACATGCTCATCAAACATCAGCCGGCTCGGTCTGTGTGTATGTGTGTGTGTGTGTATTTGTGTGTTGTATGTATCATGTTGTCATTTAGTTTCCAGTGCGCCAACACTGCTGAGTACCCTATCTGATGAGATTAAAGATTAATTACTTCCCCTTAATCCCCATATAAAGAAAATAAGCCTGATTGCAGATAAGCCCTTCACCTAAAGAGTCATAAAACGATGAGTAAATGCTAGTAATCGTCTGGTTTAATGCGCACAAACACTTATGCATATGCACCGCGCACGCACACACACATACACACGCGCGCACACACACACAATGAAACGCCTGAGAGTAATGGATAATGACACTCTCGCTATCACTTGATCATGCAGCGCTCGCATGTACAGTGTGTTTATTTGGCTCCGTGCCTCTTGGGAAGAATTCATTATAAATCACTCCAGCTCAAACACACTCATGCCCTCGTGTTGCATCTTCCACCGAGTATTGGATTTGGATCACACTTTGTGTGGCGTGGTGCTTAATATTCACAAGCTGAGGCCGCACGGGCTGCAACATCTCATTTGAGTCGATGTGTTTTTTTTTTTTTAATAATTCAATCTATAGGCTTGTGTCAGCATGGGTCAAACTCTTGTGTACATCACATTTATCAACATTTTGAAAGTCTGAGTTTTAATTAAATCACATTTTTTTTTTTTTTTTTTTTTTTTTTTTTTTTTTTACTGGAGCTATGGATTTTTGGAAGAAGACATGTCTCCAGACTTTGGACATGTTTCTATACTTTGGAGGACGTGACCCCATATATCCAAACTAATTCCAAGTTTCCATGTGCCGAAGGGAGGAGATAAACCGGTGTATCTCTGTCTCCGCACTCGGTCTGCTGGCTCCTGTTTCCTTCTCCCAGACCTGTCAGACAGAATAGAGTCACATCTGCTCCCCTTATCCCCTTCAAGTCAGGGGGACACAGTTGGCAAAGCTACCAGCTGCCGGCCACAGTGTATCAGAGTGCATCTCCATGTGTGTGTACGTGTGCATGTGTGTGTGTCAGCCTGCGTGCGACTGCGAGTGTTGATGGCTAATAGTAAGCCAGCACCTGTCACGAGGGACATCATTAGGCTTTGCTCGGCAGGAACAGGGATAAAGATGGAGGGAGGAGTGGAGAAGGAAATTAGAACATGATATCCACTGCTGTCTAATTCCAATAAGTAATACGTACCCGCTAGTTGCTTATGTGTGTGTGTGTGTGTGTGTGTGTGTGCAGCGCAATTGCATCTTGTCTTACTCCCTTGCTCTGCCCCCACACCCACACACCTATTATTACTGTAGCAACAGATTGCAAGCTAACCCTAACCCTAACCCTCATCCTTTCGCCTTTCTTCTCGCACCCTCATTTAAGGGAGAACAGACTGGCTAAGGCAATGATTACGAGACGTAATGGCCAGCTTTAAAATGCCCCCGCCTCAGGAAAGTGTTTTTTTTTCTCTTTTCTCTCTCACCCTGTCTCTCTCTCTTCAGAGATGAGAGGCAGACAGTGGAAGAAGGATGCAATCTCAAGATTAGGCGCCGTCGCCGACACAACACGCTGTATGGCTACCAGTGCACTGCATGCATGGCGGGGCGGATGGAAAAAAATTGCACAATTCAATTGGGCGAGATGCTTTTTGTTCTCGCACGGCAGACGGAGGGATCTCTGCTTTACTGCGTCCCAACTTCAGCGGTGACCTGCCCTCCAGCTCTGGATGAAAGAGAAAAGAGAGGGAGCGTGCGCGAGAGAATCAAAGTTGTAAAAAAAAAAAAAAAAGAGAAAGAAAAGACGTTGCAAAAAGAAAAGATGTGGTTCTTAACAAAGCTCTACAAAGCCCCCTCTTTTCCCCCCACACTGCCTTTACTCCGAGCAGAGTGTTCACACTGTAGCAAGCTCCGCTGCTCGCGTTTCATCCCTCGCATATGAGAAGGAATGAGGCTTTGTATTATAGCAGCACGGAGCGGATGAATATTACTTAAGCCCACGCACACAGACAATGCATGACCATAAATAAATAATACCCATCTCGCCATGCTCTGCAGCATTAAGACGAGCGGGCGAGAGATACTGAGAATGGGGAGAAGAAGGGGGGGGTGAGAGAGAGAGAGAGAGAGAGAGAGATGGCAGCTTCTGGCGAAGACTGCGAGACGTAGCATCACATTAAAGGCCAAGGCCAAAGAGTTCTCAATCCGTTAATGAGATTCTGTCTCTATGCTCCTCTCTCTCTCTCTCTCTCTCTGCGTCCTTCTGGCTCGCTCGCTCACTCGTCCTCTTGTTTCAGCGTTTTATTTTCTCTCTATTTCACAACATATTTTCTCTCACTTCACACTCTCCCTCTGCCTGAGCTTAAAGGAGAGCTCCGGCCCGAGACGCATTAACGCTGTTTAAAAGCACACGCTGCTGATTTACACTGCAATTCTGGCACCCTTTTGTTGTATGATGTTCTTTTTTTTTTTTTTTTTTTTTTTTTTTTTTACTTTCGGCTAACTAGCCAAAAGTAAAGTCCCTCTTGTCACTTGGGAAAAGCCTCAGCGCAGCTACAGTGGCTGACCCAGGGGACAAAATGTTCAACCATCTGAGACACAACTGTTAGCTGTCAGGTTTCAGAGCCGAACCCTAAAAATAAACCACTTAACTCTGTTTTAGTGTTCATGGATGTTAGGCTGGATTTTTCGCTTAAGTTGACCACTGAAACTTTTGTAGGCCATTTGAGGTTAAGCTAATAAAGTTAAAATAGCAAAAGAGCACTACTTTTTAGAAATATGTTTTCATTTTGGCTAAATATATTTGTGTGTAAGAATATACACAAATATCTTTACTGTAAATATGCTGTAAATAATGTAAATGCATTAAAGTTACATTTCTACTTTAATTGGTTGGTTTAAAGTCACCATTAGGCCTATTATTGATGGATGCTAGGTTGGTTGCTGTGCTAATTTGCTAGTTAGCTTGTTAGCAAGTAGCGAAGCAAACAAAACTGCACAAACTTACCGCATGAAATACGCTTGTTTGCAGCACCACATGAAATGAATATGACAAAATGGTAGCTGAAGGAGCTGCCGGAGAAGCCGTAATACAAGCCAAGCGCCTTCCTGCAGGCAAAGCTGAGAAAATGTATTTTGCCTCAGGTGGAAGATGTCATTTTGAGAAAATAGCCATTGAGGATTTCTTGTTCGATAAACAGGGCACTTAGTCATCTAAATGAACTCCTTTACGGTCTTTGATGAGGAATATGATGAATATTTTGCTCATTTTATGCAGACAATAAATTACAAATGACATTTAGAACCTGCTTTGCCTGCGGTGCTTGGTCTTAAACTCGCACGATCCCAAAGGTGCTCAGGTTTCCGTGTGAAAACTGTTTTTGTAATTAAGCAGTCAACCTGAGGACAATTCCACTCGAGGCCTCTACGCTTTTCAGTCAAAGCAGCTCTCAGTCTGTGGATTGACCCACGTCTTGATTACCACAAGCTTCTCTTGTTACTATAGGCTACAGTGTGCACCACACAGAGCTGAGCCAACCACCATGAACATGAACTGAGTTTTGACCTTTGACATCTAACTGACCCGTGTCGCGTGAGATGTTGGGTGAAGGTAAACAGAAAGAGCAAGACAGGAAGAGACAGTGCAAAAACAACCTGGGGGGTTTAAGAGCTTTTAGCTCGGTGCGCTGAAAAGATGGCCGCTGTTAAACAATTAATTTCATGCACAAGTGCACCGACAAGACATGCACTTGAATCAATATGTCGCGAGGGGTTGGACTTACACACGACACTTAAAACCTCCTATTGATCCGGCGTGCCTCCCGGCTTCCATAATTCACCGTGACCTCGGGTCCTTTTACCGGCAAGCCCGACGGTCTCTGCGGTGAGTAAGGTTTGCACAACAACAATAAACAATCAAGTTTGCTGGTGGAAATTTGGCAGCCGAGGAAACGGAGCAGGGATCGGGTTTTTTTTTTCTGTCTCTCTGTGGGGACTTGCAGCTGAGCTGAGAGTGAGACAGACAGTGTAACAGCTCAGAGAAATGAACTAGCAGTGTGGCGTGTGTGCTTGTGCCATGTTAATCTAAAGCTTGTCTTATGGTACCAACAGCAGTGCTGCTGCTTGGTTTTTGATTACTACACTTTGGTATGGAGCCCAAGACGTGCAATG
The DNA here is from genome assembly GCF_902150065.1 of Myripristis murdjan. NCBI lineage: Eukaryota > Metazoa > Chordata > Actinopteri > Holocentriformes > Holocentridae > Myripristis > Myripristis murdjan. Next base: position 25,099,734 of record NC_043990.1, on the reverse strand, counting down.
AGAAGAAAAAATATATATATTTTGAAGCCAAAATTTACTAATTTGTGGCAACGAGATGTAACTGCTTCCCTCAATGTAATCATAACCGGAGGTAGGCTTCCATAATTCACCTTGACCTTTGTTTGGAAATAAACATTTATTTGAATAAGAAACTATTGAACTATAGTGAACCGCATGTGTGTGTCATATTGGTTGTGCCAGTGATAAATGCCATGTCAGTTCCTGATCAGTAGCTGGATCAGATCCTACAGCCACTCCCAACCTGACTTCCTCTTTGAATTCTAATTAATTTTTATTTTTCCTCACCTTTTGGACCTCATTTGTCTTGATCTTTTTGTAGTCTTACTTTATTTTCCTCCACTGCCTGTGCACTGGATGCCCAGCTGTCCCAAATACAGTGAATTTTGTATTGTTATTTATTTTTTTTCTTCATTTCTAATCACTGTATAGTATTTTATTATGGATCTATAATATGTTTAATACTGTAGATCAGTGTTTTATTGTAGAACAGCCAAGGGGAGATCCAGCTAAATGCTGTAAAAAGTCAATAAATATTACATCAAAACAGTCGTGAAGCCTCAGGCTATTTAAATTATTCTAAGTCCAACTCGATGACAGATTATATCAGGCTCTGACACTTTTTACATTTTTCTCTCACAAGCAGCAGGTGCCTATCCCCAGTTCTGCCTGCGGGAGAAAAGCCGCCTCCTCTTGCCACTGTTGCATCAGTGTAGCTGCTGTGAGGAGACCATTTTCCCGTCACGCCCCCCTTGCTGCACTGACACACCGGTGGCACTCCGACATTACTGGTATGTTGCTTGTGAAATGTGCATAGGAGGCATTCAGAGTAGATACTTTATTCTCCCCAAACACTGATCAGGATACTTGTTTGTACAACTTGCAGTTTGCATTCTTGTGCCGTTTGTTTTGTCAAGGCTCAGGCTACTGTTTTTACTTTCAAGCGGCGAGACAATGGATGGACCAATGGGATGAGCCCACGGTGTGCAGGCAGTACACATGGGGATGTGATTTAATTAGATCAGGTCACTTTTGTAAACTACAATGATTTTTTTTTTTAAAGGAAAATGCCACCCGCCAAAGTGGGTAGCGGGAGTGACGGTGTCACATGCCACTGCAACAAAAAGTCACTTGTCAGTTATCTGATCAGTATCTGATATTTTAAACATGTTGTGCTCCACCAGAGGAATATTTCAGTGTTGTCGTGTGTCAGTATGACTTTATTCATGTCCATCAGGAAGCTTTTGGAAAGAAAATGTTGCCTTGTCATTCAGTTTGTCTGTTATCAATAAAATAGATTTTTTTTTAGAACACGTTCAGCTCCTTAAATTAATCCCATGCATTAACGTGTTCCCTTTGACAGCTTTAGTTAAAATGTAATAAAATAAATGGATAGAAAGTGTATAGAAGATAATGTAATATTGTAATAATGCAATGTTAACTCTCAAATAAAGTATTGTGCTGCAAGAGGTTTAACTTTTAAATGACATAAGTCTAAAGATGCTGTTACATCCTCCACTAAGTGATCACAGTAAGAGTTTTAATATCTTTAACCCATTTCCATATACCTTTTTTGTTTGCTTGTTTTTCAGTTTTTACCAGCTATTGCATTACATTCCCATCCATCCGAGCTGCTGGTATTGAGCTGGTGATGTGAAAAGCAACCTGTGCTCACACATTGCTCTATGAACAGGCAATTATAATGCATTATTATTGCTGAGCTTGTCACAGGCCGAGTATATGCTTTGTCAATAAACCAGAACAAAGGCTCTGGTTCAAATTAGTTAGGATATGACATGTTGTGATATGGCTCCGAGGGCATGCTAATACACCAGCTGACTGACTCTATTCTCTGTGCGTGTTTATGAGAACAGCAGTTTGGTGCCGTGTGTTTCTCCATGATAGTCCTGTGTATGACTGCTGCTGCCTGACAGGGACTGTTTAATTCAGCTCCCACCACCATCGTGGTCAACAACACCAGGACGCAGCGTTTCAGCACCATTACACACACTAATGGAACTGTGTGTAATATATTCTTCCAGCACAAACCTTTCCTGTCTCCCCCACGCTGTCTCTGACACAAAATTATCACTCTCCCCCTCCCTCCTGCCCTCCCTCCTGTTCACCTGCCTCACCGAGGCCGTCGCCTTCCCCTTATACATCTCTCTGTCTCTTGGTCTGTCTCTCTCGATCCATCTCTTTCTCTCTTTCTGTCTGAGAAAAACGCCCACATGCTTCCAGTACGACTACTTCAGGCCACAGAGACTCGAGCACTGAGTGGGAGAGAAATAGAAGATCCAACCCAACTTGCTCTCTCTCACTCGTCCTGCAGTGTTCGCCGTGTATTTAAGATTTCCAAGATCAACAGCAGACATTAGGGGGCTGATGAACTGCCTGAGGGAGAAGTTTAAGTGCTGGGTGGTTAGTATGTGTGTAGCATAATGTTATGAAGAGTTGAAATGCACTTTCGGTCCCTCACAGCCTCTCAACCTTTAAGCGGTTCTGTAAGGCATAAAAAACAGATGATCTGCAGTCATCAAGATCTGGGAGCAGATGAACATTTCTACCCTATCATGTAGAAATACCTCTAACATACCATACTGTAGAGAAATTATAGCACTTTTCACTCCATATCACTTAGAAATACATCTCGATTCTGTTTCTTTACATGTGGAAAACACACAGCATGCATGTAACCTTTATGCATATCATACTGGTTCTCAAACCAGTTCCCAAGTATCACCTGCCCTGCAAGTTATTGTTCCATCTCTGCTCTTACTCATGTCACCTGGGGCAATTAACCGCTTAATTGTGATTACTTGGAACAGGTTCACTTAAACAGGGATTGCATAAAAGTGTGCTGTCCACAATTGGACCAGTCATGCAAGGGTAGAGATGGAACAAAAACTTGTAGGACAGCTCATACTTGAGGACTGGGTTGAGAGCCACATAATGTTCACACCGCATCATACATAGATCCAAGTAACTTTATGCTCCATCATTCAGAAAGCTAAGCATCTTTCAAGCCATGTCATATAGAAAAAGAAATCTTCATGCAGTCTCATGCAGAAATACATGTAACTTCCACACCATTCCATACAGGAAGAGAAGCACCTTTCATGCAATATCATGCAGAAACACATGTAACTTTCACATCATGTCATATAGAAATGCATGTAACTTATATTATATCATATATAAGTACATGAAACTTTCATAACCTGTCATGTAAAAGTAACCAAATGCATGCTGATTAATGACTTCATAGACTGTGGCTGCGTGCGTGTGATCGCGCACCGTGCACATGTGTAGGAGTTGACTTCGCCTGCACCCTGGGGACAAGGTGCTATAATGGAGTATTGATGTCACGAAGGGGCGGGTGAGAAGAGGGCGATAATTAGATTTTGTTCTCACTCTCTCTGCACTGCTCAGATACACAGCATTTCTAATGAGGGAGCTGCGCTCGCCAATAATTACCTCTGTATTTTCAAAAAAAGCTTTCTCAGCACGGCAAACAGCAAACCGTGGCAACCTGACCTGAGAGAACCCCAACATTAGGCGGTCACACAATTAGGTGTCATTAGATGATCAAATGTGTCAGGTCTTTCGGCTTACATAAGCGCTTGCTGAGAAACTCCAAGTAAACTGTCAGAAACATTCTTTTTTTTTTTTTTTTTTTGCAGCTACGTGTGTACAAGACTACCAAGCACTCCTCATATTTTCCCTAGGATCAGCTTGGAGCTTCAGGGCATCGGTGCTGCTGCTCAGTACTGGGTGCTAATGAAACGCTGCCCACTGGGTGAGGAGTCAAGAGGCCAGACGGGATGGTTAGCATGGGAAATGCAGGAGGTAACACACACACACACACAAACACTCCGGCACATATGCACTTCAGACACACTGACGCGCGCTCATATCCCAGCCACAAGCGGCATGAGGAGTCAGAGCGGGTGAAACGTATTCATACACACACTCACACTCTACCAGAAACCACCAAGCTGGCCTTTTTCTCCATTACCCTCCTCAGAGACCTCATTCACAGAAGTTTGAGATGATTTTGATTTCAGCCGGGATGCACTGAACCAGCAAAACCACTCTTCACATTTCAGTCCCAAAGGCTTGCACATGCACACACCCACACGCATAGACACACACATGCACACACACACACACACACGTCATCGTCTCATTCCTTCTGCTTGACATGGCTTCTGGAGATCAGCACCATTTTCTCTCTCTCCACACCTGGTCGGCTCTCAGGATTGGTTCAACCAGGAGTCCCGGTGTAGCATGTTAATGCTGGCTTATGAAGCTAAGTTGGGAAAAAATCTCTGCAAATATGGCATCATGTGGCGTATTTGTGGACTGACGGAGGCTTTAAACGTGAAAGCCGCAATTGTGAGAGGCAGTGTGGAGGGGAAACTCACGAGGGACGAGGCATGCACTGATTGAGTTACCATTCCCAACAAAACATATCACCGACGTTGTCTACACAGAAAGTATACAAATGAGGCGCACTCCCCTGAATTTAAATAAGACCAAATAAAAAAAAAAAAAAAAGTAAACAGCAGCTTTTCAGAATTGATTCCTCTGTCTTGTTCATTATACTAGTTTCCTACTATTAGAGAGGAGGAAAGAAAACAGGAGTCGAAACATTTAGAGTGTCATTTCTGCTTTCCATCTCGGCGGACTGACGGCAGTCGGAGAGTAATAAAGCACCTTTACACTTCATTGCCTCATAAATCCTAATACATTTCATAAATGAACTGCCGCACCAGCCGCTCTCTTACTTAGCTCCCCGTGTTCATTTGGCTGTGTGACTGTAGACAGATTCATTTACCAATGCCCCCGAGCCAGCGCCGCACCGCCACTGGGACCCATTTCAAACGCGATGGAGTCACCCTTACAGGATTACAAGCTCGCGTCCCCCCCGTTTCCATCACCTCAAATCAAATGTTGCTCTAGCTGGCTTGCAGAGGCTTGGAACGTGTGTGTGTGTGTGTGTGTGGTATTTGTGTGAGTAGGTGGAAGATGGCATGCCTCAGGGACCGGTTTGCCACCCTTTTTGATCACTGTAAATACAGTTCCCCGCCTCTTTTCGTTCTGTTTAGCGAAGCGATTGTGGATTTCGCACGAGAAGAAGTGGAGTGAATTCTCCTCACCTTGGGGTAGGAAGACCAAGCGAGGAGGAAGACCTTGTGATTTTTCTTTTTCTGCCTCTCTCCTCTTTGACGGTGAATGTCATTGTCAACTTTGCGGCCGCCACTTGCTCAATACGGTGTGTTTTTTCTCTTGATTCGGCTGTGGTGTTTTCAGTGTGCGGGATCTCCAGAAACACAGCACTCCACAATAACGACAGAGACCCCCCCGGCTCAGCTGGGAACTGATTTATCTCTCATATGCCCGCAACAAGGCTGCCGTTTGATACATTCACTCCAAGTTTGATCATAAAAATGGACTTGGAGTGGGGATGCAATGAAGGCCAATCGCTATGATTCCCACCCTTTTTTGTTCTTCTGAACTAAAGAGAAGTGTTCTCTCATCCGGAGGGGGGGGGGGGGACTCAATGGCAGAGAGAGGCTGTGTTTCGGCCTTGCTTTGTGAGTCATCAGGATGAATGATGAGGACTTGGCAATGCTGGCACAGGCATAACATGCTAGATTTGCCGTGGAAATGTGCCGTGGCAAAAGCTCAAAGAGACATCAAGGTCTTTCGCAGCGGAGTGGGGGATGAGAGAAAGAGATGAAGTTAGTGAGGGTGCTTTTGAGAGGGAACGATGGTGTGTGTGTGTGTGTCTCTCTCTGTGTGTGTGTGTGTGTGTGTGTGATGGCAGCATGTGTAATTTTAGTGTGAGTGTATGTATCTGTATACACCCACTCACTAGCACAATCGCTCTTCCAACGATTTGATTTCCTATGTTACAGCTATTTTGTTTAATTTCTAACTAATTAATTAATTTGATTCATTTTATATTCTATTTTTAAAATTATATTTGGGTCATTTCTCTTTATTTTGTTTCCGCTGTTTTATACCAATCCCGTGTCTTTGCTTGTCACCTTGATTTCTCTTCTTTTGTTTATTTGTTAGTTGAGATGAAATATATTTAATAAGCCCCTTGGGTTTCTTACCTGCACAAATGAGTAATTTGCATCTCCTTCAGTTTTTTTAGTTGTTGTTTTTTTTTTTTTTTTTTTTTTTTTTGGTGCCCTTGTGTGCTATCTTTTGTTTTTTAATCATTTTCTGTCTATTAATACTGCATTTCTGCGTTTCTGTGTTTTAATACTGCACCAATAAAACCCATCTAAACAATGTATTTGCCGGGATGCTGCACATATATGTGTGTTTGAGCCCTGCATCCTTGTGTTTGTCTTTGAGGGGGGGCCCTTATCCAACACATCCAAAGAGCACAGGCAGCACCTTCTCCAAAAAAATCAAATAAGCAGCACAGAGGGGTTGACAGACTGGCTTCGTCTCTGTAGAGGGAAACTGGATCTGCCTCTCTATGCCGCTGCGGTGCTTTGATTCAGCATGAAAGACAAAGAGCTATTTTAATGGCCACAGAGAATGCGTCTCAGAAAGCGCCTCTCCCTCGGTGTGTATATTCATGTTGTAGCTGCAGCTTGTGTGTCCCCGCGTGTGTCTGTACGTGTTTGTGTGCCTGCCTGTCTGAGTAATTGTGTTTGTGGATGTATGCCACCGAGTACGTGTGGCGCATTCAAGCGTAATCTGGCCATAATCCCTGCCAGAGGCATCCAGCTGCTGGAAATTAAAGTTGGATCCCCCCCTCCCTCCCTGCTGTTGCCTGGCTGTGATGTCACCCTATCTCCCTTCACAGTAGCGGAAAACAGGCTGCATTTAATCACACTGCATGACCAACCTTGACCTCTACATCTTAAAAAAAAAAAAAAAAAGTACTATCATTTATTTCAGGTCAGCCATGTCTCCAGTGTGTGTGTGTGTGTGTGTGTGTGTGTGTGTGTTTCTTGACCCAGTCCAGTGTCCATATCATCTTTACTTCATGTTTAAAGGAATATTTCAACAAAAAACTATGTATTTTGTAGCATTTACTTATCCCCAAATTGTCTTGAATGCCTGACAAAAAAAAAGTTGTCATTGCATGCCTCTTGGAAAAGGGTTAGAATGGAGTTGATTGGTGATTTCGAAAGACAGCAGCAGTAAGCGTATGAAAACATCCAGTTGTCAAACTGTTTGTGCAGACTAACCCAAGTCCTACCTTTCATTTGTGTGCTCGCTACGTCCAAAATACAGAACTCCAGATTTATTTATTTATTTATTCATCCATTTAAGCTTTGTTCGAAATCTCTTTTCAAATTGAGACCTGGACAAGACAGCACAGCAGTTACAGTTTCATAGATTTTTTTTTTTTCTCTCTCTTTTGGGAAAATACATGGGGTCTTCAGATAATCTTCCCTCTCAGTCTGTGATTTAAGCTGGCATTTAAAACCTGGACATTTTTATCAGCACGCCTGTGTCTTACATGGGACGGGATCCATTGAATTCTGCTGCTGCTTTCCAACCAAATTAATGATGTTGCTAACAAAAAGCTAACACATTAAGGCGTCTGGAGGCTTTTTTTCTTCATAATTTTGACAAAGCACCAGCATACACAGATGGCCTGATCCAAACTAAATGCACGGAGAAAAAAAAAAAAAAATCCAGTGTTCTGGGCCCCTCCTGAGGCTGTAATCTCATCTGTTACAATCCGACTCCGATGACTCAAACAACCAGTCACTTCAAGTCAGTCCAGTCATGTCTTGTACACAGACAAGTGCACCAGCGCTGTGCACGCTCGCTTCAAAAAATGTTGCATAGCCTACCTTAGCTGCTCCCACTTCATCGCTGCATCGGCATCCCGGCCGCACACATGAGCATGCATGCACGTGGGACTGTTTTTGCTGTTTTCAATTCAAACGTTAACAAAGAAAAAAAAAACTATCTAAACAGGCCTAAGTAGCCGGCTGTTCTGTGACCGGTTTTGCCTGCTCATTCTCAGCTTGCTGCTGAGCCATAACAATACCTGGATCGTTATCTACCATGTCCATTATCTTTGATCAAAGATGACAACAAAATTAATAAAGGGGGGGTTAATTTATTTTTTTCAGCCAGTAGTCTTGAAAATGATAACAAACAGAGGCAGTGACATGATTTCTGAAACCTGTTCCATCCTCTCTGGCTTGTTCACTGGAGTTCACTACTCAGCCTATTGGTGACACTGACTGAATAAATAGGATAGGAAGCATTTCCATGACCCAGACCTGTCACTGTTGGGGTGGGATGGGGGAGTGGGCGTTTATATGGCACTGTAATGTAATGTGTAATGTGCAATAACTACAGAGTGACAAGATACCACTCAAGATTGTCGACTATATTATGCTGCTGCTGTTTTTTTTTTTTTTTTTTCCTTTCCCTCTCAAATTGTTTTGCATGTTTTTCTTTATTTGTTTATACTTTGGAAGTGTAAAGTATGATTACTCAGATGATATGTAATTTTTGTTTATCTTGGGTATTGCCGCACCAAAGGGAAGGGGTGGGGGGTGATGGGGAAAAAAAATGGGTATATTGCATCATAAATGTGAGGTATTTCATTGTGAGTATATGATATTGTGGCAAATGCTCAATAAAAACATAAAAAAAAAAAAAAAAAAAAAAAAAAAAAGGAAGCATTTCTACATTTCCAAGATAAGTTTATGGTTCAGGGTAGATTTAGTTAACCAAAACTATGGTGAATGTTAAGTTTATAGTTAACTAGGTCAATTAACACAATTTGGCTATGGTGAGAATTTGATCATGGTTTAATTAAAAAAACATCTGAAAACTTAACTGGCATTCTTATTTCCATTCTTCTTTTTGGTATTTCAGTGTCTGCACTGTCTATTTCACACGATATGAAATTGTGTACTTTTTTGTATATATGAGTACAAATTTCATATGAAAACACCCAGGAGAGTCTTACCTGCAGATGTGTTTTTGCCTGTAGCTCATTTATATAAGCCTTTGTTGCTTATCTTTGTTATGACTCACAGCTTATATCTTTAAAATTGTTCATACAGCTCCGACAACATTGCAGAACAGTCTGCCCAAGTTATCAAATGTTGTCTTTGTGTGTGTGTGTGTGTGTGTGTATGTGTGTGTGTGTGTGTATGCATGGCTGTATATGTGTGCGTCTCTCCCACCAATTTGCGTGACGAGTGAGATAAAACCCCCACCGCCATGGGTAATTAATAAATCAGATTGCGATGATGAAACACTGGGAAGGCGTTGTTCCATTAATCGCCGTCCCCGTCCCGTTCCAGTATCTTCCATCTCAGCGTCGCCGTTCACAGCTCCTAATTAAATTGTACTGTCTGTCGATTATGCTCATTACTCAGGCAAAACCAATCAGCGGCCTGCAGCCGGGCCTGGTGATGTAGATAAATATGGGAGTGAATGTTGGTTGAGAAACACAACATGGGGTCCGTTGTTTGCCTAGATTGCGGAGACACCGCAACAATGCTTCCTTCAGGGGTGTATCTTGGTAAAGAAATGCACTGGAGAGGAGTCAGTGCGTGTGGATACATTCACCATAAATATGAAGGCAAAAAGGACGGTTTTCCACCAGAGAAAGTTACTTTTGATGGTTTGTGCAGAAGGGCCTTGCCTGCATTGAATAAACAGACAAGAAATACATTTCAGCTGAGCCGTGACCCCAACCCTCACGCAAACAACTAAGCATCGGATCAACACGAGGTAATTCATCCACGGCATAGTTTTCTTTCAATCTAAATGCCATCGTCTGCTTCTAATACCTCTTCTGTCTCCCACCGCAAAGCAGCTGCACTCTCCCCGTCGCTTTATTGCTGAGGGATTCATGAAAATACCCCTCTGGTTATTTGTCTCTATTCCTTCTTTACTTTCCTGCCTCAAGACGTCTCCTAACCTCACCTTTCTCCCACTCACTCCCACACCAATTCAGCTGTTTGTGTGCAGTGTCTGTGTGCAGTTCACTTTAGTACACTGCTGTACATCGGTGCTTGCGTCTGGGCTGTGGGTTTGCGTGCGTGAGGCTCTTTCCATCAGAGCCTCAGAAGATAGCCCGTGCTCTCAAAGAGTTCCTAAAAGCTTTTTGTCGGTGTGCTGGCGGCTTGAAAGCCAAGAGGTCTCGGCAGCACCGATGGAGGTTCCACTCGATGGATGGGTCTTTTCCCAAGCAGCTCGTCCTGCCTGACCAGTCAAGCATTCCTCTTAGACACCCGCCGCCTCCACCTCAGCACTACAAAGCACCAGCACAGAGGTGTGGGGGGAGGGTGTTTGAAAAGATGACAGGGGCTAAAAGAGGCCAGCTTTGCCCTTAAAGTGAGTTTTTGTAGTTAAAATGCGGGTCGCAGCAGGTGATCGCTTTGCAATTTGATAGGTAGCCGAAAATCCCAAATGTCTAGGGGAAACTTAGTGGCGCTGGTATGGGGTTTGAACTGTGTTTAAAAAGGTATTTTGTCCTGAAACTACAAAGTTGTGAATAAGTCTTGCAGCGTGTGAAGGGCTGAAGGTCGACATCTGCATAGCAGCAAAGGGGAAATAAAGTTCAAGAGAAGGCCAGGAGACGCTCCAGGCTCAGCCGGATTGGCTTATGAGATGAGGGGACGCCTTAAGGGGAGTTTAAACAGTTAAGTCCACTGGCACTTTTTTTTTTTAGGCTATATTAACTCAGGGAAAGCTGAACACCATGCTTTTTTACAACCCCACCTTAGTACTCTACCTTCACTCAGTTCTGCATATTCACACATGGGAGTTGCCTTGTATGACCTCAGTCCTCTACTGGCCAATGAGCAGCTCTAGTGGAACAGTGTGGGGTTGCGTTCCTTGTGAAAGAACACTTTAACTGTAACTGCTGAGAGAAGATTGAGCACTACTCATTACACAACCCACATTTCTGAACCAGCAGCACTGCCTGACCCTGGTTTTATGTGGGCGTTGTGCTCGGTGACATCTCCACTGGTCTCCCAGTCTCTCCCAAGTAGGGTACGCTGCACATGACCCAGGTGATACAGCAGGCGCATTTGGCGTACAAATGCCGAGAGCCATTGCTAGAGTGCAAGTAAAACTGCACACTAACTCTTATCCATGTCCAGAAAAAGTATTTGGCGGAAAATCAGATAGCTAAAATTTGTTGGGTCTGCTGTCATGTACGGTCGTCTGTATTTAGTGCACAAGAATGTAGTTGGTTTACTTATCAATCTAAGGAAGGCGCATTGATGTGACCAAGCGTAAATGAAATGTAGACAACTTGTGTTGGGATAAGGGTAAATGGGGCTTTACACTGCGTTCACACCATAGTGCTAACTACTAAAACATGCACGTCATCTCAGGAGTTCGTCATCAGCATAGAAGATTTTGGGAACATCATCAGAAATACGAGTTGTTTAAGGGCCCAGACAGTCTAAATAATCTTTTGCTTCTCGCTTCAACACACGTTCAGGTCATTCATACGACAGAGTAGTGCCTTTCAGCCTGTAAATCTGTGTTGCTGTTAACATGTGACAATTACTCAGCTATCTGAATAAATGTGTGAACAAGTCGTCGAGGCGAGCTGTTAAGTTGGACTTCCAGTCTCTGATATAGCTTGAGCGCCGTATTAATTAATGGCATTAGTAACACCTGTGTTTACATGTCACCGTGGCTGCTGTGAAAAAAGGTCTATTCTTGGCTACCCGGTGTTGCTGCTGAGAAATTAATTTAGAAAAAAGGTTGAAAAGCATTATGGCAATATCCCGTTGACCCAAGAAATCATCCACACAAAGGTCAAAAATGTTATTTCTGCTTTTCAAGCCTGATGCTCAGCTAACTCGGCACCACGGTAAGCAGACGTCGTGTCCTTGTTTATCCCGAGAAGCAAAGGTAGCTCGCCGGGCAACATCCGATGTGTCACACGAAGCAGCCAAGCAAAAAGGTCACGGGTGTCAGCAAATCCGCGCAGTTCACTTTCACCTGACATGATACACTTACCTCCATTGGGCCACCCGTTTCCGTTAACACACCTGTGTTCCAGTAGCCATGTTGGAATGCAGATACCCTCGTGCTCACCCTCGTCTGCAAAGTTCTCAGCGTCACATTCTGAAAGACAGGTGATACCATGCTCGGCTCAACACGGTGCTGGCTGGCTGGCTGGCTGGTGTGTCCTTTTTGTGTATGTGTGTGTCTGTGTGTGAGTGTGGGTGGGTGGGTGGATGGATGGGGGGGCGGGGGGGTTGCAAGTGACAGGGCAAGATGGAGAGAGAGATAAATAGTCACAGTGAGGGAAGCGATAATGGACTTTTCTTGTCTGCACCGTGTCGGCGTCTGCAGACGGCAAGGCCAGAGTGATGACAGACATGCTGATGTGTTTAACTCCTCTCACTCAGAGAGAGAGGGAGGGGGACAACGACAGACCAAGAGAGGGAGGGAGGGAGGGAGGGAGGGAGAGAGAAGATGCTGATGCTCTTTAACTCCCTTCCACATTGCCATTGGCAACAAGACCTCCGTCTGCGCTCTGACAGATGCATGGTAATGAAGCCTGCTTTAGGTGAAACCCATCCCCTTCCTTCCTTCACACATTCACAATCTGTCTCTCTCACTGTCGCTCTCTTTCTCTTCCCCTTTGTCTCCCTCTGTCACACACACACACACACACACACACACAAACTCACGCACACACTAATCTCTCCATCCTGCAACTTCTGCTGTATTTTTATCACCTTTAGAACTAAGTCGGAGTGAGGAGTATGGATGAGTCGAGGAGGGGACGAGCCGAGAAAGGCTGAAGGCAGAGAAAGGGAGAGGATGGATCGTCACGTTGGAGTGATTATCTCTTTGTGACTTGAGGAATTAAGCATTTATCAAACTCCTATCAGCAGCTGCAGAGAGAGGGGAGAGACAGCGGAGCAATAGCAAGCGAGCGGGAAAGGGAAGCGTGGTCGTCTGATCTATTGGTCACTTCATCTTCGTGCTGGTTTTCTCTCGCCGTGGAGTTCGTTTGTCACTGCCAACACAGTCTCATGTCTCACTTTAGTGAGGAATTGTATGTGTGTGTGTGTGTGTGTGTGTGTGCGTGCTACTAGTGGAGACAAAGACAGATGGGCTGACTCCCACTGGTTACATGTGTTTGCTCTCTGCTAGGATGCTCTGCCAAGAGGTCTGGACCTGCATGCCACAGAGGGTAATGCTCCCTCCCAGTGGCTGCAGGGTTGCTAGTTCAAAACCCCAGCCTGCTGTTTCCCTGCAACTGGCACGTAGGGGTTTGACGCCGTATATAAGCCAGGTTAGGAAAGTAATGGAAAAGTGTGAGTGGTTTTCCGGAACAGATGAGAGAGGAGTTTGTGTCGGACACGCTTGACCGATACAAAGCCCCGCTTGAACAAAAACAGCCCCTCGCTTCCTTTCTTTCAGTGTCTCTTTCCCTCTCCCTGTCTCGCTTATATAACACACCTCCTGGCCTTTGCTAATCCTAGCTCAGCGCTGCTCAATTTACCCATCATCCCCAGCACCTGTCCGTCAAAACCCATAACAGCGACCTAAATGCCGTGACAGCCCTATCAGCCGGAGGGGAATGACATCAGTGTCACCTGAAAAACATCCCCAGTTGAAACCCCACATAACACAAGTGGAAGCGGAACTTTTTGTCCTAGTTTGGGTGTTGACATTTGCCTGTCTTTTCCCTGGCATCAGCAGTCGACCGGGGGATTTATGACGAACAAAGAGAGTGAATGCTGGATAAAGAGCCGAACTGGTCTGCGGAGCCGCCGTCCAGAGGGGGAAATGGTTTTGTTTGATGGGAGTTGTGTTTTAAGCCCAAGGCCGTCGCTGGGTTTACCATCTGCTTCTGTCACACACGAGGACAGGGTGCAGGACACAGTGGCATGTTAGAATACAGCCTGCTGCACACACACACACACACACACACACACACACACAGAGGCAGAAACATAAATGCCCATTCCCACTGCTCTGGACAAATCAGCACATAATGCCAAATAAAAAAGTTGCAGTCAGCCCTGCCATGTTAAAGCCCAGTCAAAACACAGTTGTGTGTTACTCATTGGTGCTTGTGAAATGTGGCTTGCTGGCCTTGGAATCATAAGTTTGCATCTGATAGATAAAACTAGATAATGATATAATGTAAAAAATATGCAGTATGTAAATTAAAGGGGTAAAGCTGGTGATCATCATATAAGCAAACAATCAAAAACAAATAAATCCATCAATTATACTTTAAGAAAATTATACAGTTTACCATATAACTTTTGTTACTCCTCATACAAGCATGTTTGGTAGCACTCAGTATGATGCATACTATGAATTTAAAGCCCCCTTCCAGTCATTTACTATGCCTCCAAAAAGCCCCTAAAAATAATCTCTGTTCATCAATATGACATATTTAGAACATTTGTCCATGAAAAGTGTTTTACTGTTACTCTAAAGCTTGCTGTCATTAATATGCGCAGATCTATGAATCTATCTATGCAAATAGCCCGAATAATGGTCCTCATTGATGTATACTTTGAATTGAAATGTGCTGTATGCACAACTGAGGACTATTTATACCCTGCCGACAAAAATATGGAAAAAGTACGTAATTTATCAGTGAGTCATCTGAGTGAATCAATATGAGAGCCATGTAAACTTAAACCATGACATTTTGTTTTGTTAGCTGAAACCGTCCAAACGGTCCTCACCTCAGCCCTTAGCGATTTTGGGAAGTGCACCTTTAAGTCTGAAAGATTTCTGTCAAAAATTTGCATAAACAATATTTTGTGAATAAATAGCTGGCTACACTAAACAGGCTCTGGGTTGACACTACATCCTTAAGTAGAACTCTGAGTAAAACTCAGCTCCTGACAGATTGCTGAAAGTATAAGAGATTTAAAAGATGTTGACATTAATTTAAAAATGCAAATCGAAAAGGTTATTTTAGTTTAGCCATATGGGATGTGAAAGCTTTAAAGTGAAGTTAACACCACTCTGACAAAGTGTCATTATTCCACACTTACATCTGGACACCTTTTTTTTTTTTTTTTTTTTTTTTTTTTTCTACTTAGCTGTCAAGTGTGAATTGTTATAGAAATTCAGTCATTGGCTTCTCATGAGGTTAGATGAATGCAGCTTCGTAGTGCTGGCTTTATGTATGAATGGCTGCACTGAGGCCAATTAAACTAAGCATGAGCCACTGATGGAAATGCACACCCTCTCTATAAAAAGGATTTGCTTGCTCTCTGTGTATGCATGTGTTTATGTGTGTGTGTGTGTGTGTGTGTGTAAATAGAGGCGTCCTGTGTTCTCCCAGTGATGGTTGTCTGCAGCAGTCCAGCTCCCAGGTGAGCCTCAGTCTCTCCTCAAGGTAGTGTCTGCACCCTCCATAGCCTTCTGTATAACCATGGACACCCTCACACACTTAAACAGGAGGTGTGAAGAATGGCCTGACAGAGCTGTGGTCAGTAACAGTATGTTCAAGGCTACATGGTGTGTTGCCGAGAAAAAAAAAAAAAAAAAAAAAAATCTTCTCATTGTTGTGTGAAACATGCATATGCAAAAGAGGAGCGCTCTACCTGTTCTGAACAAATGATGTTTTCATTGCAAACAGAAAAACAGACAGATGGTAGCGTGGACGATGTCTCAGTAAACAGGAAACACAGAGAAGAAGAAGAAGCAGGAGATTGGCTGAGTGTAAACAAGCAGGTGGGCAATGGATTTAATAATTTTCTGCCTTGGTGTGTGTGTGTGTGCGTGCGCGTGTGTGTGTGCGCACATGCGTCTCTGACTGTGCTCGTGTGTGTCTCGGTGTCAATTAATGGAGCGCCCATATGAATCCTGGAAGGTGAGCGAACGAGGAGATGCTGGGCGAAGGTGGTTTCCATGGCAACCCCTGCACTTAAAGAACTTTCTCTGCTGTACCCACTTCACCTTTGCCTGCGGTGATGGTTTCCATGCTGCGCAGCCCAAAAGGATTTCCTGCTAAGTGATAACAAAGAACTGTAGGGAAGAAACCGATGCATGTTAAGGAGCCGGGGGAGATGACAGCGATGACAAGCTATTCCTGAGAATGAAGCACCTTCACGGTTTCAAATGCGAGGGTGGGAGAGAGGCGAGGTTAAAATGAAGAGGGCAACGGGGAGATCCATCAGCGGCTGCAATAACAGCCCGGGCAGTGATCATGTCGAAGTCAAGAAAACACCCCCGTCGTTAAGTTGAAGCCATTTATTTGCGACGAGGGCTTATACAGTCATTCTGGCATTTAATGCTCTGCTCTTCAGGCAAAAATCAATGCAGGCATGTTCAAGATTTCTCTGGGCACGTAAACAGTAAACGCCCCCCCACGGGTTTATGCAGACCAGAGGAAGACAAATGCGTGTCTTTTCACTCTTTTCACATTATTAACCTGAAAATCATCGGAACCGCTCTCATTCTTTACCCAGCTGAAAGATGTGATGTCCTTTTTAAATTTTATGGAAAATTAAGTTTGACCTCAGAGGGTTCAGTGACTGACTCTATCTGTTATAGTGACAGTTTGTGGATTATTTCAACAACCTGTTTCCTCTTCATCACTGGACCGATGGCGTCCTTAATTCCTTCCCTTTATACAAGCTTGCGTTGTCATTTACTCTCTGCCACAACTTTGGGTGAGTTGTACAGCACCCCATCCTAGTAGATAGATAGATACTTTATTCATCCCGAAGGAAATTCACGGTTTTCAACAGTATCCACAGATTACAAGATTAAATAAATAAAAAAAATGGGGAACACTCTTCCCTTGCACCAATACAGCCTAGCAATGTTACCAGATGAACAGGTGAAGTGAAAGTTTGTTAAAAAAAAAAAAAATGAAATCCCTATGGTTGCCTCCTGCATCCTTTTGTAAAATCACGACCTAAATATCTTTCTGACACCAGTTCACAACGGTCTCAAAAGCCGTTTTAATTGGGACTGGGCACCGACACCGACTTCCTGATTTGATTCAGCTCGGGGTTATTTCAGTTACAACATCAATTTTACAGCGTACATGTAGGTTTCGCTTTTTGCCCAATCCTTCATGGTTTGCAAATCCAAATGAGGACATTTGCCTCGAGGCTCGATGGCTCTGGTTTCAGGGGAGGTGGGGGCTCCATCGGTCGCTCCATCATTTGTTCCCAGCATTTGGCCAAGTGAGTTTCCGTAGGCCGCGAGCTTCAGCCGATGACATCTGCAGAACAGGAGGTGCGCTATAAATAGCATTTAGCGAAAATCTGCACAAAGTCATGGATTAAAAGATTGATCTTGGGATTGTAAGAATCAGTATCAGATCAGTCAAATGAAGCTTGTGATTATCAGAAGATGGATATTTTTACCCACACTTTGCTTTAATATTATATTCCACTATCCCATTATATCATACAGTGAGAATTCTGTGCTTGTTTTCATTGAAAACCATAGATATTTATTGAAAACAAGACAAATACAGCTCCTCATAGTGCTGTGACTCTGTAACAGCACATGATGAGCCAACATAAACACACAGTACCTGTAGCCCATAATATGTTAAGAGCTTATTAGATGTGTGCATACTTGTTTATGGGTGATTATGCCTGTATTGTGTGTGTGGGTGTGTGTGCACATAATTGCGTAAATGCTATCCGTGCATTCAAGTGTGTGTGATTGTGTTTGTGTGTGTGTGTGTGTGCACACGTGTGAATATGTGTGCATGCAGATGGTGCTGGAGCCAATTAGAGGAGGATAGTGGAAAGGGAGCCATTAGTGCGCAATTAGCTCTGATTGCCTCAACATTGTTTTGGTGGGATGCAGCGCACTGTGAAATGACCAAATGCTGCGTTCTGCGCCTCCCAGCCAGGCCTTTTCGCGCTCGGAGCCAAGCATCTGCAGCCAGAGGGAACGGGGAGCAGGCACCAAGACTGTGAATACATTTACCGTTGTCATTACTTTCCCTTCCGCTCACTCTTTTGATCTCCTCCCCGCTCCGTCGCTTTGTCTCTGTTGTTACTGCTGCTCAATATTTGCCCGATCTGATACCTCTGCCTCTCTGTTTCACTCTCAGCGCGTCTACTTTTTCACTTAACTCTTCAGTGAGTCTATTTTTTCCTCTCTGTCTGTCTCACTTACTCGTTATACTGTTCTGAGTCAATGGCTTTCTTTTGCCTCTTTTTTTTTTGTGTTTTTTTTTTTTTTTGCCGCCTTACAATTTCTTTCTCCCCCTTTCCTATCTTTGAAAATTCAGCATTCGCCATTGTTGCAGCATGTTATATTTTTCTCTTTGCCCCATTTTTTGGCAGCGGTTTCGACATGATTTGTTCTGCGCTCTATTAGCAAAGTACCATTCAAACAGTTAAAAGTAGAATTTGGCTCCCATCCATTATGCGAAGGCACACCGAGCTTGACACCCAGGACTTGTGTGCACGTGGCACGTGAGCCCATTAAAATGCTTTTTCTTTCTCTCCACCTAAACTGCATGAAATGGCCCGATCCGTACCGCCGTTTATACGTTCATTTGTAATATTTGGCTGTTGGATAAAAGATTGCATTTATCACTGGGATGGCTGGGGAGGATCAATAGTACTCTTGCGAGGGGAGAGGGTTGGCAGCAAGGACACAGTATGATAAATTGGAGAAATATATGAAAGCACAGAAATTGTTATAGAAGAAAAAGAGAGAGAGAGAGAAAAAAAAAGAAATATCTGGAGGAGTACCGTTTGACTCTAGCTAAGGTTCTTCGATATTCAAAGGGCTTTTTTCCCCTTTAAGGATCTATAGCATTGAGTTTTTAACCTTGATATTTTGTATATTGGAGACATATCCTTGAAGTCCTTGCTCACTGACATTTTAAATTTGAATGTAATCCTGGAGGTACTTAAAAGAAGCAGTGGTGCTCGCCGTGGTGATATAAGAGGAGTTTTACTGTATCGGCGTGCGTGTGTGTGTGTATGTGTGTGTCAAGGCCGGGTGGCTGCGCGCGGCGGAGACACAGATCTTCTGACAGGGCAAGAGTGGAAGACAGCGGGAGGCCTCGCCAGACGAAAAGGGCCGGGGTAAATTTAGGATGCGGCGAGTCTCTCATGGAGGAGCTGCCTTCCTGTCTCCCTCTCCCCTCTTTCCTCTTCACGCACTTTGTGCCTCCGTCGCGCCAGGTCTCTCCCTCTGTCTCCTTCAGAGTCGGTTGCTTCTCGGCGGGGTGGGAGTGAAGTGTTGATTGGTACCATGCTGGCAAATGGCAGGAGAGTGGAGGCAGCCTGCTGATGCGAGCTCATGTTGAGTCCACACCCCCTTTCGGCCTGGTCTGGCAGGGACAAAAGAGATGAAATGATGGGAGGCGGGTGGGGTGGAGGGGTGAGAGGCTAGAGAGGAGGAGGGGGGGGGGTTTGAACAAAATAAAAACAACGTGAAATGCCACTGGGCGAGGGCAGCGCTTTTAGCTCTTCTCTATTGATGCTCCAAACCACAAATAGATGTGGTTTTGTTTTTAGCGTCACTGTGACAGGGCAATTTCCAGCCGGTACTCCCTTTGCTTTGGTCCGACTCAGGGGGCAAATTCGTTAAAAGAAAAGGACTTTCCACCAAAGTAAACAAACATGGAGCATCAGCGGCAGTGTGAAGTTTGTGGCCATTCATGTGGCTTCCATTTCCATTTGCCGTGGTCACTGTGAATACTGATGAAAATGTATCCTTGGTATGCTTTAGTGACACATAAGCTCAGTGTTTAATTTAATTTAAAAGAAAAAAAAACATACACCAATTGTTTTTTTCACTTTACAACCATATAAGCTTGTAGCCTATCTTTGCTATGAAGGCCAGCAACAGCAAATAGGGGAGAGTGGGGTAAGTAGTGCCAATTTTTACTTCAAGTGCCTTTAGAGCAAGGGGATTACAGTAATGCCTCCAACTAAAATATGCACATATAGTTTAGGATGTTGTGCATCCCTGGGAACAATCACTTTGGATCTTACTGTTTGAGAAATATAGCTTTCGAAAAAAAAAAGTGTTTTTGTGGCACAACTTGCCCCCGGTGCGGGGTAAATTGTGCCATTAGAGAGAATACACTGGGGTAAATTGTGCCATTGATAATTGAAGTAAAACAGATCATTTTAATTTCACAAATGATAATGCTATATAAAAGCAAAACAAATTCAATACAAAATTATTTATTTAACATTTATTTATTATTTTAACAAGATCACAGGCCACGTTTCTATAAAAAGGCCTAGAGCCACATGAACACATACCCAGAACAAAATAAAAATTCCAAAATGAGCACCTGCAAGTCATCTTCATCTGAATCTGAATAGTTTTAGTGATCAAAGGTAAGAAGACAATGTACAATAACAATAAAATACAATAAAGTAATATATAGTATATAATCACAACTTACCCCAGGCCCTTTGGCACAAATTACCCCAAGCCCACCATTTTGAAAAAAATGCATCCCCCAGCTGTTTTGAGCTAACATCATGCTAACTGTATAGACTCATGGTGTAGCTTACTTAAGTACTAAAACCTGTGTGAACTGTTTTTAACATTTTCTAGAATTGTTCAAACACAGCAATTAAAAAACCTTGATCATAGAAATTTTACTTTGGAGAGCAAAAAAATGTGTTTTGAACTGAAATGTGCTTACCTCTCAAGCCATGTGTCTCCCTTCTTTGTAGGATGAGTGAAATGGATGCCTCTTCAAAAATATGTGGTCACATGACCAACTTCTTCTATGGTTTTCTAGATAACAGGGGTGGCCCTACTTGCCCCTTGGCACAAATTACCCCACTCTCCCCTACAAAGAAAACAGAAAAAAAAAAAATTACCAGGATGCATAAGCCTATCAGTGCTTGCAAATACATTCAGCCCATATATAACTTATTTTAGTTAAAAATGTCTTCAGTGCCAGGGCTGCATAAAGTTAGCTGAATCAGGCAGTGTATCTATGGCATGACTCTTCCACACATTCATCTGAGCTGTACTTTAATAGTGTGGGCCGATCATTTTTTGTCAGAGAATATTGCTCCCCTAACTAATTAACTGTCCCATTTTTTAAAACTGTTGTCAAGTGGCCATGTAATAAGTGCGGGAATGCACTCCCTACAAAGGGAATTAATGGACGAGGTGGAGGTGAGTCCATTAATTCCCTACATTGGGACATCTTGCAGTGCATTATCACTTAATGCGTTTTATCCATAATGCGCGGTACTTCCAGGAGCTGGGTGGCACCGTGATTGGTCATGTTCACGCTCCAGAGTTTGAAATAGGTGCTCTAAATCAACGAGGTGTGAAAATGATGCTATCTTGGTGAATGTGCCATATTAGCATGCGGCTTGGAAAAGGCAAAAAAGAGCACCCACCACCTTTTCACACCCTGAATACAAAGCCAGAGGCGGAAACATGAGGATTTTAGCTAAATGTCAAGTGACTGCGAGGGCTGTGTGGCTTTTTGTTCCTTTTTCTAACCCAACTGACTAGACATCGCCTGTTGGCAGAGAGCTCAGGGTGCTTGTGCCGTAAATGCTTTTTTTTTTTTTTGGTTGTGGTGAGAGCAGGAGGAGAGCAGAGGATGGGGAGAGCAGAGTTATGGAGGACGAGTAATCTTGTTGAACTCGTTGCCAGTTTTCCACTCGCCGTCCTCCACCCTCTCTCTCGTAGAGGAGAGATTAGCTGGTCCGCTGTAAAGGTCACAATGGTGTAGTCCTCTCTGACAATGTCAGCCATGGGATTGGATTGGCTGGCCTTCAAACGGAGGGATTACCACCGAGCCGGAAGCTAAAAGTAACTCAGCACTGACGGCCCAGTTCACAGCCAAATGACAAATTACAGCTGTTGGTTAGTTCTGTGGCAGAGAGAGAGAGAGAGAGAGAGAGAGCGAGAGAGAGAGAGAGAGAGAGAGAGAGAGAGAGTCTTTGCTGCCATGGCAGAAGGATGATGGCTCTTAGAAGCTGGCTGGGTTCTTACTCCATTATACAGACGAGTGCCTCTATTCTCTCCCTCTCTCCGCTTCACACACTCTGCACACACACAGGCGCGTGCACATTGCACGAACGCACACATACACACACACACACACACTCGCACACAGTCTTGAAATCCACATGACTCCACTGCTCTCTGCCTCCTCCTCCTCCTCCAGGATAGAGAGACATCACGTAAACACACGCACACACATGAACGTGCACACACACACACCTCTAATCTCTGAGATACACAGGCGAACAAGCGTGCCCTTCAAAGCCAGGGGAACTGGGGCAGATGAGATAAAGATGGACATGACAGCAGCGACGTTGCACGGAGCGACACGGGACGCACTCAGCTGGCCAGGAACGCCACCACACCCCTGTTTACTCCCATTCATCCCCATTCAGCCGCACACACCTTGACGCTGGCACAGAGATATCCACCTTGCCTAGAAAGTCACGACCCCGACGGCGTCTTTGAAGATAGATGCGTCTGCCGCCATATGGAAAAAATCTCAAAGATCAATAGAGAGAGGCAGATGAATAGATGAGGCAGAGCACAAGGGGAAATGTCTCGAGGTGGGGAGAAAAACAAGCCGTGACGACTCAGGGAAAGGGGAGCTGAGGTAACTGCTGCTAATTGTCACGGCATATTTGCACTAATTGTGTTTATTTGCCTGTTGCCCTACTTCGGCTCATTGACTGCCGATGCCACGGTTGGGTGCTCGCAGCCAGGTTCATTACCTGGTCAAAGCCTGCTCCGGGTCCTCCGGGTCCCACTGTCAATGTCCGTTTAGGCGATGCCCAAGTGAGCAGCCGCTGCCTTTTACACTGCTGCAAACTGCTGGAAGATCACACACATGCATGCATCTCTGAAGCTCCTCTTTCTTCATTTGCTCTGGGGTGTATTGTTGTTCTTTTTTTTTTTTTTTTTTTAAATGTTTTCATTTTCTGTAACTACACTGTCAATTAGGATTTGCTCGAGCCCAAAACAGATAAATGAGCCGCAAATGTGCACTTAATTTGGGCAGCATTTTTCACTATGGATGTTTTTACTCTCTCATTTACTATTTTATACACACACACACACACACACACACATATATATATATATATATATATTACTGAACAAGAATAAATGGACACCAATAAGATAGGTTATAGAAAAAAAAACTTATTTTAAAGAAGCTGTTGTAAAACCACATAAACACGCTCAAACTTATAATATGAAAACAATAAAGCTGAAGTGCATTCTCAAACCAACTGGTGCAATGCCTATTTCCATTGGGAAAATATGATATTCTTGATGAAAAGGCTGCTGGTTGTGGCTTCTTGAGTAATTGTCACAGAAGAACGCTAAATGTTTATGAGAGCAAAACCTCTTTGGTGCGGTTAATTGCTGTCAGTGACTCAAAATGTGGAGTTAGTTATACAACTAATGATGCAGCCCAGCTCTGAAGGATTTGATCGATGTGAGGTTCTGGTGGTCGTCCCTGACATGCTATTAATTGAAGCTGCTGATACCTGAGATTCCGTGCCACTGCTCAGCACAGACTGAATGTTTTCTTCAGAAATGTTATTCCGGTCAGGCTGGGAAAGCATCTAAACAGCATGCAGACCGGAGTAATGAAATTCTTTTAGGTGGGTTAGCAGCTCCTTAAGGCAGGGTGAAGCAGGTTTCATTGCAAGTTTTATCGACTGACACCTCAGGAGCTGTTGAGGAAAATCCTCCCACGCCACATTGGAATGATTTCTCTGGTCAGACATGATTTGACTTGATATAATAAAAATAAAAAATGATGAAAAAACCTATTCGCTGGCGGTGGTCACAGAGGAACCTTCATCACACCAGACCTGGCGGATACTAACTGATATCCAGTTCTCAGTAAAAAGCCAAGATAAGCAAGTGATGTTATTTGCATTTCACACAGAAGAGTGCAAATGTACATTAAAGCCACAATATTCAAAATCCTATTTATTTATTTATTTGTTTGTTGTTTGTTTTAATTGGTATTCAGCTTTGGTGTTAAGTGGTCATGGTGGTGGTTTTGCATTACACAGTGAATGATTGATTACTTGTCAATCATTCTCCCTTGATTCTCTTCTCGTGGATGAAGTTTCTGTAGGTGGCGCTCTTCTGTGTTCAGTCATGGTGGTTATCTTTTTCTATCTCTTGCCATCGACCCCAGTTCTACTTCTATTTATGCCAAACAAATGTGAAACACATCGCTTCCTGTGTGCCAGAGGATTTTTCCCAGACAAATGTAAAAACTTTCATGAACTGTTGAATCACTTCTGTGCTAAATCCATCAGCGATGTAAAAGTGCAAAACAGACATCTATTTATATGGAAATTTCACGGATTATTACTTTATCACTGGGAAAGTGCGTGCAAGCGGGCAGGTGGTTGTGTTCCTGTGGAGGCATACAGGTGGGATGCTGCAGGCCACAAGTTACACTCTCCTCAGTTATTGTTGGTGTCTCTGCACGGTGACTCACTGGGGAGCAGCAGAGCCAACAGACACCACTGACTCATCCCCTCTCTCTCTCTCTCTCTCTCTCTCTCTCTCTCTCTCTCTCTCCTCCTCTTTTTCTCTATTTCATCCATTTCACTTGTCCACAGAGGAGGGAAAGGGCTTCTTTTTTTTGCCGGCAGTTCCTTGAGGCACATAGCTTAGTTTTTACACACACACACACACACACACACACACACATAGGCACACACTCTCTCTCACACACACACACACACAGACACACACATACACATGGGAACGTGTGTACATGCATGCCCTCACATCCTAGCTCTTTCACTCTCAAATGAAGGTGAGTGCACATAGACACATGCACTTTGCACACATGCACATAGACACACAGACTAGAAGATACACATTTGGATTCATTCATATGCATGCACTTTCTCTCCCTCCCTCCCTCCCTCCCTCTCTCTCTCTCTCTCTCTCTCTCTCACTTACACTCTCTCTCTTGCAAAGCAGAGACGGTCCAATATGAACTGTAAGTGACATCAAAGCTTTTTGCGGGTGGCTTTCCCACTGTTAGCAGAGCTACATGTCAAATCTACACAGCTAGGTATGTGTGTGTGTGCGCGCGCGCAAGCGTGTGCACGTAGCTCTCTCTCTTTTTTTTTTTTTTTTTTTCGAGTGGCGGCGGCGGGAGAAGTGAGGAGAGCCGAGTAAATATTGATGCACACTCTGTTCCCTCTCAGCCTCCGTCCATCTGGATCCACAGTGGCCTCTGGAGAACAAACAAACTGGAAGAAACTCTCATCACTCCTCCAAAACTCCTCTAAACTCCCCCCTCCCTCCACCCCGTCCCGGACCACACTGCTCTGCTCATCTCGCCCTCTCTCTTTCTTCCAGCGCCGTCGTTTTCTTGTCCTCCCGCCCGTCTGTCCTTGCCTCCCTTTCACTTTGTACAACTCTCTTTACCAGCAGCTTTGCCAACCCCGCTTCCACCCACATCACCGACCAGCCCTCATTTTTCTCCTCTCCATCGCAATCCTCCAAGAGGTACTTTGCTCCCGTTTCATATATGTGTTCCCAGTCACAACAGATGAATTATAGATGAACACCCATGGAGCAGAATACCAGAGATCTCTCGCTGCAGTTACACACGCCCCCACAACACAACGACTGCCCTGAGCAGGGAAAACATTATGATATGGTCATTTAACAAATGCTTTTATCTTGAGTGAACAGTAATACGGAGTGTATTTTTAGCCCGGCAACATACAATGTGTGCTCCAGAGCCAACTGAGCGGCCGCATCCGAGGCGTATTGTCTCTATCCAGCCTTATGGCCCATATGTAGGGCACAGAAACAGAGCCAGCGGAAAAGAGCGCCCATTCCCTGTTATCATCTATTGCAGTATAAATATCCAAGGATGTCCAAAGACTCAGAAAGAATCTAGAGTATTTGAGCAAGCCATCCGTGAAAGTGAATGGTAAACGCTCCCTCACTGCGTAGCCTCTTTTCCGCAGCAAGTTTCTGCTCTCTTTTTCTGGAGCCCCCTTTTTTTCCCCCCGTCTTTTTTATTAAACAGAATCAGTTTTTCTTGTCAGAGTCCTCCCTCGCTCCATCACTTTTTAATAACCCTCCTCTCTTTAATGAGTTCTGTTATGTACACAGGGGGCAGCGGCTAGGGGCCAATTTGTGATTCCACATCAGATCAGATCAGAGAAAGCCAGAAAAAGAAAAAAAAAAAAAAAAAAAAAAAAGAAGAAGAAAAAAAAAAAAACTTCCTCCATGTCTCCTCCTCTCGGCTGCGCTCACCAGAGGGAACCCTACATCTCATCTCGGCAGTCTGGGGAATAGCTCTCCCTGAGCCGCCATTTTGGAAGCGTCCTCTGGAACAACGAGCCACCGGAGAAAGCTCCACAGAGGGCGAAGGGGAGAAAGCGCGAGGGGGAGAGAGAGAGAGAGAGGAGAAGAAATGCTGACGTATCTGCTTGAGGTTAGTTAACTTTATACTTCTGGATAGGCCTAATGAAGCACAGTGTTCTCCTGTTCTTCCTCACTGGGTTTTGCAGCTGTGAGAACTGCAGAGAGGTGAGGAATTGGGTAATGGGATGCAAGCTAAAAAAAAAAAAAAAAAAATCCTCAACTTGGCGATGTACTTTCAAACCTGAACTCAGTTTGTCTCTCCCAAGGTAATGGAAAATTTGACTTGATCGGATCACAACCTCAGTGTCACAACCTCAGCGCTTTTGAGGAATCATGACAACTGCAGGTGTTATTTCAGTATTTTTACTCTTGTTTAATTGTTTAAAGCGACATGAAGCAGTAATAAGTGCATTTTTTGAGGAGAAATGACCCCCTGCAGTGTGAAAGTCATCACTATACCTCCACCACACAGTTAATAGCAAGGCTTTTGTTGTTTCTGGCTCTTAGCTTCTAAATTTCTCAATCGGCCCAACAATGAATCCCTCCTCTGCCCTCGTCTTCAGCCCCTCGCTGCTGTCAACTCAAAGCGTCTCTGAAACTGTGAATTCTGCAGATCAGCATATCCAAATTTCAGATCAGCCACGCAAGTGTCTCTGCAATCAGCAGCCACAGAAAAAGTTCAGTCAAAGCTTAGCTTGTAGCTGAAAGTCTGCGGCTTCACCACATGTTCAAATTGAAGGTCAGAGAGAAAATAATCCAAGAAATACAACAGGAGCCTTGCAGAGTAAAATGTGTTCCTCATTCCAAAAAAAAAAAAAAAAAAAAAAAAAAAAAACATAGAGCTTTGTGTGTCTACAAACCTAAACATCCTCTGGTCTAAAATTGCTTACTGCAGCTTTCAGGTCTTTACATTAGACACATTAACATTGTACTTAGTGAGCTTATTGCCGCAGGTTGGATGACTCTTTAACAGACTAGCATTTAGTTTAATGCGGTCCAATGCTGTGACAGCAAAGTGGATGATTGATTAGCGTTTTGCACAATAGCAATAATGTAAATGCAACAAATGCAAATCCAAAGGTAAACAAGCTAAACAAGCAGAAATGAAAGCACTACAGAGTTGTGCCAGAGATGCTATCCACAAAATGTTTTGGTGTAAAAACACTGTGGAGAAACAGTGAGATATAGTTCTTATTAACAACAATTTGGATTATTTGAATGACTTGGATTTACCCAATATAGATTATCTCTGGATTTAATAATTTAGCCTCCTTAATTCAGTCATTTAATGTTCTATTGTCCCCTACGTTTTACTGTAAAATGACTTTCACTTTAGTTCATTTGGTTAGACGGCTAATTATGTTGTGATACTTTTTTTTATTATTATTATTACTCTCTTTTCTCCCTCAGTCCGGGTCAGCCACTGGACAGCACTCTCAGAGCTGGGGAGGATTCAATGTCCTGTCAAGGACGTTTCAGCAGGATGGATGCTTGTTTTGTCGCATGGGCTTGAACTCGTGCCCTGCTAAAGGACAGTCTGCTCACTTAGCCGCTGTGCTGCCTCAGTTATCAGCGGCTTGAGCTTTCTTCCAGGGCTGGTGGATTTCCACCCCTCATTTGCATAGCCTCGGAAAATGCCATCTGACTTCATATGCATAAAACTTTGATTAATCCAGGAATATTTTTATTTTAAACACAAATGCAGTATCTTTTAATTCTATGTAGAGATCCACTTTTTTCAGTTCTCATCCAGTACCTGGATTTGGATATCTGTCAATACCAACACTGATGCCAGAGCTTTTTTCATGATTAGAATTTTTATAATTGTTGTCATTGGTATTATGTGAATGGTTATATGAGGCAGTGGTAAACCACACCGCACCTATTAGCCAACTGTTAAAGGCTTTTTAGACGCAAACAGGATGTGCCCTAAAAATGTCTACAGCGTGTTAACAAATGTACAACTTCGCCTGCTGGCAAAGTAAACTTTGTAGTGTGTTGCGGGTTGTGGGATTTGTGTTCGGCGAATTTCATCATTTGACAGCAGAGCTAGACATAAGATAAAATACCTCCTCTGAGCGGTCAACTGGGTGAGCGATGTCTGCATCGCAGTGTCAAAAGTTCACGATGAGTCAACTTTGGTTGAGGAGGAGGGCGGGCATGTGCACACAGGAGCGTGAGTGCAGCTTTTTTACAAGGATGAGCCCGTGTCCCACTCTGCCCCGTTGCATTGCTCGACCCACAATGCTCCTCCACTCACCTCTCAGTGAAAAAGAATGAAGGCCAGGTCAGGTCAGGCTTTCGTCACCCGGGTAAAAATCGCTTCACTTGCTCCATCAGTTGCAGACTAATGGTCCTCTGCATCAAACTCCGAATTCTGAGAGACAAAAAAAACATCGGGACCACTGGATATCTTAGTAGAGCTGCTTAATTATTAATTATGTGCTACAGCATTTTGGCTCTACACTTAAAACTGCATTATTACATATTTATAAATCATAAAAACAGGCTATGGAATGTGGATCGATAACATCAGTCCGATATCCAATGAATTATGTCATTAACAGCAATGATACCAGCACTCTGATCTGTCTCAACTTTAATTCTATGTAGGCTGGGCCCCTCAGGTGTATGACAGTTGAATAAAAAAATAAAAACACTATAAAATATCAATATCACTTACTTTTTTTTGCAAACCTTATAGCCTGAAAACATTTTAAAGCACGTAATGGAAGACAGTGGAAGTTTCATAAATCCCATTATCATTTCATTCTTTGGTAAATATTTTATGAAATCCACCATCCTACTAGTGGGCCTTCTACTGTTCAGTTTCAAGGCTAAAAAAAAAATAAAGCAGTGTTCTGGTTTAAATGAAAGCTGCAGCTCCACGGATTACAATGACACGCGGCCTTCTCTGTTGACTAAAGAAAACGTGTGGAATTGTTTCAAAGAGAGTTGGACTTCAGAAAACAAAAAGTAAGCAATGGGGATTACAATGAACAGCTTTGTTTGTCACCGTCTCTCATGGCTCAACTGGCAGGAGTTTTAAAGCCTGATCTTCTTAATGCTTTACCTTTGGCAATGTGTGTTCTTTATCTGCAGCTACAGGTGAGCAGGGAGATTTTACTAATCTTTGGTGATTTGAATCTCCATGCACCAAATTGTTGTTATTTTTTTTTGCAAGAATATTTATGTAACACTTCACTAATCACTTTCAGCTTTCAGCGGTTGTCTCGTTTAAAGGATTTGCCTGATATCTTGGCTTTTTTGAGGTAGGATAGAGCGATGCAAGGTGTTAAGAACACACATTTTGTAAATGTTTCATGTGCTAAATCACCAATTCTCTTTTTACTGCAGTTAAAAATCAGATGTCACAGGGCATTTCGCGGAGAGCCGCTGATCTGACAGCTGTCGTTCCCATGCCTCCGCTCTTTTTGCTCACAGCCCTGCAGTTTTCAGAGGATTTGGATAGCAGTGAGGACGAAGTGCAAGCTAAACTGCGGAGGCCGTTATGCTATAGGGATACTTAAAAGATGCCGTTGGGGTTTGAACGTGGATTTTCCAGTGGAAGGGCATCCTCACAACACACCACACCATGCTAATGCCATGGGCCAGTACTGTCTTTTGAAAAGGTGTCCTCCCAAAAAGGGTGGAGAGCTCACACAGCGGAAAGCAAGGTGAAATTTCACTTCAGTTTGCTTGCGTGACTTTGATTCAATCATTTGACACATTAGAGAGCAGCCAGGCCTTTACAGTGGTTGATCTTGGCTGCCTTCCATCTTTAATTACTTCCCTCTTTACTATTCATTAGGAATATGTATTGTGCAATCACTCCTCGCACAAAACATGTTCCTTGAAACTGAGTCAAGCATTGAAGAGGCAACACGCTTCCTCAATGTCTTTGGGGAGCCTGTCTTTTGAATACTTTGTGTGCAGATGTCACTAGTCAGTGTTGATTGGTTGCCAAACCCCAATGGGAATTTTACTCCTGCAGAAACGTACGGGTGCTTAGCTAGAATACTTTTTGAAGCTGATTGGCTTTGTCTTTACAGTTCTTATAAGTGTATTTCTTGCTCAAGATGAAAAATTTCTTGTACAAACGTTTCAGACTCCTAGAGTGAGGCCACCTAGAGTGAAGGTGTGTCAGTTTGCCCCATTCGCCCCCTCTCATGCTTGGCAGATGGATCTATTTTTCATATTTTGTGTGGGTTAGAAACGTCTTATTTCTCTGTTTGTTTGGTAATCGCGACAAAATAGCAGGCCTAAGGATTACTTTTCACAGGCTCTAAGTATCTGTTAGTGGTGATTCCTTCAACATGATGGTATATTTACAGTGGTGACAGATTGCTCACTGGCCATGCTTGCTCCTGGACTTGGCTGCTAAATGAGGCACCGGGGGGGGGGGGCTCGGCATGCCCGTCCAACAGCCTGGCCTGGAACTGTCTGGGCCAGGAGAGATGAGGCAGAGATGGAGGGGTGATAGAGAGACATTCTCCTCCGATCCAATGGTGTCATCTGTTGTGGGCTTGCGTCGGGAAAGGCATCGGTCTCGTCCTGTCTCGTCTTCTCTGCTCCGGTCCGGTCGCATTCGTTCGGTTTGGACTCTGCAGGGTGCCTGAAAAGTCTGGGGACAGAGATAGGGATCAGTGACACCATATATATATATATATATTTTTTTTTTTTTTCTGGTCGCACACAAAATGGTCATCAGGATGGCTGAGTGGTCTGAAGAGCCAAGGGTTTTCTTGTTTCCAAATGAAGCCGTTGGTTTGAATCCCACTTCTGACAAGCGGTTTTGATACTTGTTTAATTGCTTCTTTCTCTCATTTGCCTGTTTCGCTGATCCCAGACTTTTTGGACACCCGGCGGAGTTGTGGTTGCCAACCAAGTGCCATGGAGGACCAAGAGTCTGCAGGTTTTCATCACAACTGAAGACTAAAACAAGCAAAACCAGATATTTGCCCAGTATCTTTACACTTTTGAAAATAATGATGTCATTCCAACGATGAGACCTACAAAGTCAGAGTGAGAAATGAAGTTAGTGCGGCGTGCTTTCTGACTCAAACATTAGGCAGCTCTTGCAAGCACCTTTATGTACATTGGAGGGTGCTATAAATAGATCTAAGATTTTGTAATTCCGGAACCAGTTTTTCCAGTGGTACTAAATACATAAGAAAAGTTCAAAACAGGAAGCCACAGACAGAATATTTTCTCCTCTTCTCTCCACGACAGCATGATACACAAGGGTCAGTCATGGAATTACATAAATTCAAATATGACTTCTTGGTGTCTTCTTCACTGTGCATTCAGCTGTCATCCTGCCCTCTTCTTCTACACATTGAGCTGCTTCTTTCTCTCTGCCCCCCCCCCTGCATGTTTATGTGGAGGATGTGTGCCAGCCTCTCCAACTGGCAGGACTGCATAGCTCGAAAGATGTTTTCTGACTTTAATGTCAAACATTTGGCACCTCTTGAAAGCATTATCATGAATTATACCTTCTGTGAGGTTAATAGGTGCCGTAACGAGGTCCCGGATTTTATAATTCCAGAACCATTTTTTTTTTACAGTTGTAGGAAATGAGGCTTGTCGTCTTGGGCAAGTTCAAAACAGGCAGTGACAGGTAGTATTTTATCCAGAGCAAGATAATAATACACGTCTCGGCAATGTATTCTAAGTGTCAGTCGTGGAATTACATAAGTTCAAACGTGGCTCCTTGGTATCCTCTCCACTCTATAATCATCTGGCAGTCTTCGCTGCTCTCTTCCTCTGCACACTGAACTGCCTCTTTCTCTCCCCGTCTCCTTTCCTCCCTCCCTGCGTCGAGATGCGGAGGATGTTTTCCAGCCTCTCCAACTGGCTGGGCTGCGGCCCAAGACGGCATGCAGGGCCAGTTGGGTAGTTCGCTCTGCCAGGCGCTCACCCTGGATCCCCCCGCCCGCCTCCTCCATTGGTATTGGGGTCACGTTCCCTTCATTGACAGGAAAGACTTCTTTAGAGGGCGGATTAAAGGCCCCCAAACTGATCTTGATAGAAGGTGTCTGGCGGTTGATGTTGATGGGTGATATGTCACAACGCTGAGGAGTGGAGAGGAGATGAGGAGGAGAAAGGACTGGAAACTTCTGATTGGCTTTGAGTGTGGTGTGTGTGTGTGTGTGTGTGTGTGTGTGTATGTTCATGCACATGTGTATTTGCGAAGGGCATTTTCCACTGGCCAAAGATGAAAGAGTGACTGTTGTTAGTCTCCTCTTATGATGGCTGATTAGAGTGATGCAATCGACTGAAAGGGAGCCGCCTTCCCTTCAAACACACACACACACACACACACACTCAATTCATCAAATACACATCTAACAGAGTGCAAAAACGTAAACACACACACACACAGGACACACATACACATAGTGGCAGCATACCAAAACATCAATCCCCATTTGATTCTGTACACACACACACACACACACACACACAAACACACTGACACACACATACACGCAAATATGCATACACAGTCTTCTCCAAAGAGGCAGCATCCCAAATTAAAATCCACAACTGACTGTGTACACACCAAGAGCCGGCATCCTAAAACATCAAATCCCCATTTGACTCTGCACACACACTCACTCACACACACACACACACACACACATATACATCACCCAAAATCAGCCACTACCCACACCCCCTCACACGCCTACCCCTGCATGTGACAGTGAACGTCTCACTTCAGTGAAGAAAACTCCATGTACAACCTCTTCAGTGCCTTGCCAGATTAGTGACTCGCTCCTTTCAAAATCACAACGGCCTATTTTTGGCCTCAGAGAGTGACGGGTTTGGGAGGTGTGTGTGTGTGTGTGTGTGTGTGTGTAGGTGGGCGGCAGGGACGGGGGGTCGGGGTCGGCACTCTAATGGCAGATGAGTGACCCAGTCGGAAAAGGTCAGCAACACTACAGGGCTGATGTGGCGAAGTGTCCTCCACTCGCCACCTAATTAAATGTCAGGGAGTGAGATTGGGTGGAGAGGGAGAGGCTTCGGGGGATGTAGAGGATATCTGGGGTTGGAGGGGTGGGGGCAGAGATAGCAGAAGAGAGAAAACCTTGAGAAAATGAATGAGAGGAGGTTTGGCACTCTGGGGGAGGGCAGACAGTGGAGAGGAGAGTGGCAGCTATGTAGAAAGGGAGAGGACCTTGTTGTAAATGTCATGTGTTACATAAGGTTTGCCTCCGCGCTGACGGTGGAGAGTTCTGGGACAAAGAGGAGAGTAATACTCTGAGCTGGCTGATTTGTCCATAGCAGGAGATGTTAAAGTGCTAATCTGCAAGATATGTGTTATCTGTCTATCCATCTCTCACCCTCCCCACCTCTAAATAAAAAAACTGAAATATAAAACTTCAGGAACGAGCCAGACACTGAGGGCTTAGAAGAGGAAATGTAAAAGCTTTTGTGATCTGGCTATAATTTGAATTAGATAGATAGATAGATAGATAGATAGATAGATAGATAGATAGATTACTTTATTAATCCCCAAGGGGAAATTTAAAATGTCACAAGCAGCAGCAAAGGGAAGAAATACATGACAATGGAGAGAAAAACAACACAAATCATGGGACACAGAAGTAAAATACATAAAAACACAGTGATAATAGATAATAAATATGTTGATAAAAGGTGCGTGTAAAAAGGTTAAAAGTGTTAAAAAAAAAAAAAATACCGTTGTGCCATTAACTTACTGTATAAGTTAGTGACAAAATGTGCATTATATGACAGTGTAGGATATGTGCAGATAGATCTGGACATTAAAGGCAGACTATGCGGGTTCAAATTGGAGGGCACCCCACTTTGTTTACTAATGTCTAGCATGAGGCTGAGGAAGGATAAAACTCCTCAGGTTCATGCCACGACTAATAACCTGTCAAATTAATGCAACCCTTTTAAATGCCTCTTGGGTCAGGATGGGGTAAACGAGCTGTCCTGAACTCCTGAGACATTCTGAAGTTGTAATCTTTTGAGAATTGAGGGGCCCTTGTCATTCATTACCGCATCATAACATCCCCTTTGACACGGCATAGTCTGCTTTTAAATTTATACAAAAAAAAAAAAAAAAGATCAGAATGCAAATGCACACATAACATGATGCAAGCAGTGACAGCGTTCCCGGTTTCCATTGAAAGTGAACCTGTTGGGTGATGGCAGAGTGTGCTCAGCTAAAAATCACTGCACAGCAGGAACAGATGAATCCATGGCTGGTGACCTGAAACAACTCCAAAAACAAATCTGACATCAGCTATTTAATTAAGGATTTTCACAGTCGATGACCACACAGTCCATACAATTACGGATATAATTGCCTGCCACCTCCAGTTTTGAGTATTCCCATTTTTCATAATTCAGCTGCCTAGATGGTTGCTCTGCCCACATTCACGTGAAGTTGTGCAAATGAGGATAGCAAATTTGACCTCCTAACCCTTTAAAACATAAGTCCACCCCTGCATATAATAAAAACCACAGCCAGGCTTCTGTCCTTGTTTTGGCGGTTGTTAATTCCTCTCAGTGAACACAGTGCGTGCCGAAGAGTTAGCACGCAACAGTGGAACAAATAATCTGCCCCAGACGCATGGATTTTTTTTTTGGTGTTTCTTTTCTCGTCACTTGGCAGGTGAGTTGACCGATGCGTCGGCCTCTCCAAAACTTGATGTATTACTTTAGCCGAGCCGGCCCCCGGTTAGAGTGTCTCGGTGGATTTGAGCAAGCGGCCGCTGTGTATGCTTTTAGAAACATGAACATTAGTTTAGGAGCTTGGACCTGTTGTTGAAGACCAAAGTGATGGCATAGTTCTTCTGTTGTGCAACTGCCATGCCATGCTCTGTGCGCGAGCGCGTGTGTGTGTGTGTGTGTGTGTGTGTGTGTTAGAGGAGCACGATCCTTATGTTTTTCCTAAGGGAAGATATTGGAAGCGTCTCCTCTCCCCCTAAAAAGCTGTTGAATAATTCACTATGCCCCAGTTTCTGCCCATTAGGTTGACACACTGCTGGAACTCTCTCGCCTGGAGTGGTTGACAGCTCTCTTACACACAAACTCACTCACAGTCGCACACACACACACACACACACTTGCACGTAGACATACCCACACACACAGGCTGAGCTCACAGATGCAGGTCACACATGCAGAGAAGCTCTCTCTTTCTCTCTCTCTCTCTCTCTCTCTCCCTCTCTCCCTCTTCCTCACACACACACACACACACACACACACACACACACATTGGCACAAGATAACACAGGGCTTAAATACATTCAAGCTCTTTACGAAAGACTTTTCTTTTTCCAGCTGAATAAGACGCCTGGCGATTCGGTCACATAATCTCCTCCTCCTTCCCCTTTCCCGGGGTCCGACACTTTGTTCTTTCATTTCATCTTTCTTTTTTTTTTGGGAGGGGGGTACACTTCTTATTCCACCTCCACTTTCACCGTCTCTCATTTCCATTCT
The DNA here is from genome assembly GCF_902150065.1 of Myripristis murdjan. NCBI lineage: Eukaryota > Metazoa > Chordata > Actinopteri > Holocentriformes > Holocentridae > Myripristis > Myripristis murdjan. Next base: position 25,063,890 of record NC_043990.1, on the reverse strand, counting down.
CAATCTGTCTTCCTGTCTTCTCAGCTGCCACATTTTCTCTCACAGGTTTTCCAGGGTGTATGCATTACTGTCACCTTGATGTCCCTATTTCTGGGCTGTTGCTAAGGCCTTGCTCTCAGACTAAATCCAACAGCAATGCTGAAAAACTTTTGACTGCTGCATTTAAATTCATGCATATTCGAGACATTTAAACTCAACGGTCTCCCCCGGTCTGACTGAGAAGGCTAACATCAAAAGACAGACCCTAGAGGCTTTGTCATCTCCACATCCCTCTTGTTAATCTCCCTTTAAGCCAATAATTAGAGCCTCTTTTTTTTTTTTTTTTTGCACAGAACCGGAGACTGGCTGATGCTGTTTCAATAAGCTCAATATTCTCTTAGAGCTAAAGTATGACACGCATGATGGAAGTCAATAAACCGTATATGTGGTTTCCTGGAATGCTGTGTTCAAATATTGAGCCCTGCTTAAAATTTCAAGTCCATCTTCGAGCCATTTCTTGTGATGCAATCTCAGATATTCAGCCCAATAATTCATGGGCGGATATGAATGTTTCACTTACGGGAGAGGAAATTAAACTGAATTAATGATAATCAAACTCCAGGCACTGTTGCTATTTCAAGCCTGGCAGGATAAGACTTCGCCAGATGAATCTTGGTGCGTATCTGTCAGTCCGCGAGTCGCGCTCATTGCAAACTGCTTACCAAAAGGGTTTTTTCCTAGATTGACGTTCCTGTGGAAATTGGTTTATTTCTGTACTGAGAAATTAAATATAGTGTCTGCGTAAGACTTTCTGATTGGTGTGGTGAGTGCTTCTGGGTAATTGTCACTTGCTTTCGCTAATGACCACCATATTGGGAAGTGAGCTGTCAGCTGAATCTGCCTCTGCTGGTATTTGTCATTCACTTAAACCGCTGTTTCTTTTTCGTTTAAAATGTTTCTCGACGAGTGCTGTCAGATGCACCATTGTGCCAGGGACCTTCCATGCTCAGAAAATACAAGGAATTTGCACAAAAGTTACACAAAATTGACACAAAACTATACCAAGTTATATGATTTAATACATTATGACACAATATGATACACTAAGATATGATATGACATACTTGAAGGTCCACATTAGTGATTTTGAATGTTTGGTCCGTTGACTACATTGCAATAACCATTTTATCAGATTTCACAACATGCAATCAATATGAATTTTTGATTGAAACCCACACCTTATAATGATCTACTTCTGTGGCTAACAAAGTCGACACCATTCATGAACCACACAACTGATAATTGTCTGTGTAAAAAGGCTAAATAAACATATAAAAAATAGAAATAAATATAAAGTAAACTTTAATAAAATTCAAATAAGTTTAAAAAGGTTTAATAAATTCAAATGAGATATCTGTTTTTGCAAATGAGCTCTTCAAATGTTGCCGCAAGAGACAAATCGTTTCACTCCACCCAATTTCAGGTCATCAGAACTCAACAGAGCTGCTGCTTTTAGGAACACTTATGTAGACAAATTTATTACGGTGATGGAAATCTGGTGTGAGGAAAGTTTGAAGTCTCTGAGAGTTCATTTTCATATTGTAGTGGAATGAATGGACACCAATGGCTGGAGAAAAAGTAGGAAAAATGATACTGGAGTCCCGAAATGCAACTGCTTGCTTTTGGAAAAGATAAGCAGAGAGCTAAAGTACATTTTGGATATATTACACTAAAGATGCAGAATCACTGGTATGGTCTTTAATTGTCCCCATTTGTTTTGGACACAGTGCTGTATGGGTGCAAATGAGACAAGAAATGAAAAACATGCTTAGTTAAGAAACACTCGAAGTCCGCCTCTACTCAGCAGTGTGTTTTTCTGCTGTTTCTGTCTCCTAAAATATCTGACCTTGACTCTGCTGACTTGTGTCTGTGCAGAGATTGTCACTCGAAACGTGTTTTCACACTCCTCTGCTGAAGGTGGAGGTGTGTGTGCGCCCCAAACATCTCAGATTCAGACGCACCCAGGCCGGCGAGATGTGGTACGTCACCAATCCAACAGCCAATCCTCTCAGCTGTCGGGGCGCCGCTTTGCATATCATTAGCAAAGTTTTTTTTTTTTTTTTTTTTTTTTCATGGTTAGATTATCAAATAACAGTACAATTTCACGAGTGTCATGGGACAGGACTTATGCAAAAGAAGGAATTCCAGGAGCTGGAGCTGACCCACACGAGGGTTTTATTTTCAAAAGATCAACCAGATCAAGTCGAGCTGGCTGCTTCACATCAACAGTATTAGTGTAACTAAGAGATTCGCTGGAAAAAAAAAAAAAAATGTTCATGCTTAGAGTTTCAAATTTGGGATGGTTTTCACGGTGATTTGCATATTCATAGTTTTTTTTAATTTTATTTAATATTTTTTTTATTTTTAATTTTTTTTTTAATGAAGGAAAGATTTAGAGTTATATTAAAGTATTTAAGTTTTGTTTTGGATTGTGGTGATGCCATCTATAGACACGCCTCTGCCACCGTTCTTCATCGTCTAGACTCCGTTTATCACTCTGCCCTGAGATTTATGACAGGTGACGCTTGTTCTACTCATCATTAAATCCTGCATGAACAGGTTGGCTGTTCATCTCTACCAGTGAGATGTGACAGGCATTGCTTTCTATTTCTTTATAAAGCCCTTCACATATCACTTTGTTAACTTTCTCCAGCACGCAATTGTACCTACAGGTCAGTTTCAAACCATGATTAAAAACTATTCCACTCTTGAATGTAACTCTGTTTACCTGTGTTCTGTTGTTGGTTGTTTGCTTGCTTTCTCATCAGTTACTTGCTGTGTGTATTTACTCTGTTTGTAATTGTGCTTTCGACATCACTGAAAAAGAGGGCATGCCCGCATTGATCCTCGAGATTTAAATAAAGGTTGAATGAAGGACTGAAAGCTAGTAAGGAATGTTTTTTCATGGAAAAAATTATAAATGTGTAATACTGATGATCTGGTATTTGAGTCTGTGCTGCTATATATTTTTTATTGTATATTTTACACATATCACATATTGTATATTAGTGTTCAACATACTGTATATTTTAACATAATTTCAGATTTCCTCAGGGTGAGCGGTGAAAACATTCCAGGAGCTAACTGTGTTTGCCAGCTGCTCTTTGTGTTACAGTTTCAGGCAATCAATAACGAGGCTCGCTCTGGAAATTTACTGGTTGGCGCGAGCATGCCAGGGCACAGGAGGTTAAGACCCACTCTTAGCATTCCACATGTTCCTGCATATTTTTTAAAAAAAATTTAGAATCCCTAATGAACCATCTTATCTTCGTTAGCGTCTGTATCGTCTTCTGCTCTTCAGTCTCTCCAGTCCTGCTGCTAATGATCAGTCTGTATATGCTCCCTCCTGAATGTGTTTTCTCTCTCTCTCTCTCTCTCTCTCTCTCTCTCTCTTCCACCCTCCCGTCCCTCATGTCTGTGTCAGGGCTCCAGCCTCAGCCCTAATGATGGTGTGATCCATGTGTGGCTGTGTGCAGTGTGTGTGGAGGGTACGTCGAGTCTGAAGGGCTGACAATGAGCTGTCCACCTACGGTACAGCCAAACCCCTGAAAAGGCAATGTTATGAAGTGGAGGAAATGTACACACACACACACACACTACACAATATACACAGATCCAGACACATCGGGATATTGAAAAAGAATGCGAATTGATTGATGTGTCTGGTTCTGACCACAGATTGTCTCCTTGAGTGTTAGATTCCTGTAAGTGATTGATTATTGATATTCTGCACAAGATCAATGGCTTATGAGCACAAACACACACACACACACAAACACATGAGCCAAGGGCAGGTAGTTAGTGTCCACTGTGTGCTGTCTGTCCCTCTTTTAGGACAGACAGTTAATTTCCTGTGCCTCGTCCTATCCAGGCCCATGTTTTTTATTACGATACAACCGGGAGTCAGGTGTGTGTGTGTATTCAGAGCAGTGTCAAAACCAGAAAGGTTACAGGCTCCTTTTTTTAGATATGACAAAACACACTCATAGTGGTTTTACAACTAAAGGTTCAATTGCAGCTGACCTTCAGTTAAAGACAAATTGGCCATCGTTTATCATGCCACGGCTGACACCGCGGTGAAATCCGGCGCTGAGCAATCTCAAGCACGAGAGCACACCTTCACCCTGCCGAGGCAGCGTGCACACATCCAGAGGCTCCCTCTAACAAGAGTCATGCACACTCAGACTGGGCAAACAAAACAACAGAAACACTAACAATATATGAATAGGAGCTCAGGGCGCCCTGGGAGAATGTGCACCGCATATCAAGGCTGCACTGCAAAACTCAAAATCTTACCAAGATTATATGTCTTATTTCAAGTAAAAATGTCTTATTCAAATTTTTACTTGTCCACTTGTGTCACAAGTAAAAATTTGCTTCTTCCATTGGCAAAACTTGTTTCTTGTTTCAAGCTAATTTTCGCTTGTTTCAAGTAAATTTTCACTTGAAACAAGTGAAAATTGTCTAAAGACAAGTAATTTCTGAGGTGATCATGTCTTATTTTAAGTATAATGAGATATTTTGACTAGAAATAAGACATTTGTACTTGAAATAAGACAAATAATCTTGGCAAGATTTTGACTTTTTGCAGTGTGAGTCCTCACCACCGCTGCCCGGGTTCGATCAGTTACAAAGGCTTCTACTGTCACTATCGAATAAAGCGGAAAGGAAAGACGTTAGTGATGGACGCTACATTCAACTCAAGTGGCTCTCTTCGCTCTGCTTGGAATGACTGGAGACTTCTGTGGGAGATTTGACTTGAACAGGCCTCACAAGTCACACGCGACATGGAGAGCAAACTGCTGGCCCAATATGGATTTCTGTGTCAAAAGCATTTTCTCTACAGGGAAACTACACATACTTATTCCTGTCATATAGACTATGATTTGAGATATTTCTGGTTTACAAGTATAAACACACCGTGTACAAAGTAAAACCATAAAGCAATATAAACTTACGCCAGCAGGTGAATTTATTTGTGGAAATGCCGCTCAATGCCCTGTATGTGATGTTGTAATTGTGAGACAGGTCATCATGTGTGGCTTTTATAAACCATTTGTTTATAAAATTACACCAAATATGTTAAGGTAAAAAATTTCAGCCCAAAAAATTTTATAAATGATGATTTGGGACAACTGCATCCATATCTTTCACAGACGACTGAGTTTATGATCCAGATGTCTTGAAAACCCAGAGGTCCCAGGGGTCCTTGACGGGCTTCAAGGGGGGTCCCAGAACAATGGGGAAAATGTTAATTTCACTGTTATTTCATTGACTAGAAATTAGCCCAATGAGAGAATGTATAAGTGAATGCATAGGTTTCACACTCTTCACTGTGAATCTGCCAGTCACAGTACAGACACTTATGGAATAATTACATATTATCAGATGGGGATCTCTGAGACTACATCTTATCCAATACAGGTCTGCAGCCTGATGTGTATTAATTTGGGGATCATAGACACCAAAAAAGCCTACACCATGCTATATGACTTCATGCTGGCCTTATTCTGAGGTGATGTGGAGGTTTTTGGTGTTCAGCAGCTATCATGTCATGTGTCAGTCTGTCCCTGTTCCTCTTTTGCCAATGCAGATGTCGACGTGCTGTCATGATTTTTTTTTTTTTTTTTTCCTCACCGCATTTTGCAGTTTTTGTGACACTAACTACATGGCCTCTCTGGAACTCTGTTAGCTGCCTCGTGTTGCTTTGAAATCTCATAGGAGAGGGAAGCCTGTCTGACCTGTTTTAAGGATGACACATACGGCTAATTGCATTCAACCGAATCTGACTGGCCTGTGTAGCTGCTTTTGTAATTGTGATTTTCTTGCTTCAAAGTTCGTCTTTTTTTTTTTTTTTCCCTCCATGTGATATTTCCATTATTGTGTCCACCCCCTGTAGCTGCAAACTAGTTCAAAGAGAAACTTGAACATGCTTGCGGAGCCTGGCGCTGACCAATACCGAGGCGCTTTCGTTTCTCATAATGATGCAAGTAGATGAAAGGACAGACAGCACACAGTGAACGCTAACTACCTGCCCTTGGCTCATGTGTTTATGTTTGTGTATGTGTGCTCATAAGCCATTGATCTTATGCAGAATATCAATAATCAATTACTTGCAAGGAATCGAACCCTAAAGAAGACAATCTGTGGTCAGAACCTAGACACTATCAGTCAATTCACACTCTTTTTCAATATCCCAAATGGTGCCTATATCCATGTACACTGTGTAGGTGTGGTGTGTGTGTGTGTGTGTGTGTGTGTACATTTCCTGCACTTCATAGCATTGCTTTTCAAGGGCTTGGTTGTACTGTAGGTGGACAGCTCATTGTCAGCCCCTCACACTCAGCATATCCTCCACACACATCACACACACACACACACACACACACACACACACACACACACACAAAAATGAATTGTATATACAAAATGGATCAAAGCTGCATTCTTTATTTATTTTTTTTAATGGTACGTCTGTTCCGCATCATTTCTGTGCCGTGTATCAGACTTGCTGATTATGTGGGAATAATAAAATTATCATACAAAGCGAAGTCATAGTTTTTCAGTTTGTGTAATAATAATGCATGGATGTGTATTATGTCATTCTGTGGGAATCTGCACGGTGCCGGCAGCTGCTTGCTCACCGCACCACTTGGCGCACATTCACACCAGGCACAAGGTTGATCTTGCTGGAGCAACCAGGCTTCATTTGGCAAATGCTTAATTATGCACGGAAATGACTGTAGATTCATTCTCCAACTGGGCCATACATTCCCAGGATGAATTGGGACTTGTTAATCATTTTCTGAGTTGCTTGGTGTGGTATAAGAGCTTAGATTATACTTTTAATCATGGGCATAGATTTGGGTATGGAAATGTCAAGGCACTAATTAATTGTCCATACCAATATTTTTTAACGACCTCAACCATTCTTGTCAGTTTAACTCAACACAGCGTTATAAGCAGCTGCTATAAAGTCTATGCAGACTTGCAGGGTTGCTTGGTCTGTGTTTTGTTAAAAAAAAAAAAAGTGCTTTTTTTTTTTTTTTAAGTGAGATGGGGAGGGAAAGCACAAGATAAGGGGGATACCTGACATGATTACCTGGCAACCCTCAGTCTGCACATGGCAACTGTTGGTTTGAGGCATTCATTGGCAAGAGCGTCTTCTGTGAAATGATTTATGGTTCAAAACATTAGTGCTGAATGATTCAAACATCAGAGCATTAAAAAATAATGTCCTCGGTGGATAGATTTAAATTTCAGGTCTAAGATGTTTGCTAGATTGTATTCATGGCTCAAATGTCTCAGTTTTAACATCAACTTTTTAGTAGGCGAAAAAATGCCACTCAAAAATACGAGGATGGAGGACATAAGGTTTTTTTTTATTTATTTTTTAGAAAGAACCAAAGTGAAAATAAGAACTTAGCCAAGTCAAGAATGTTCTGTAATCACAGCTGAGCCAACAGTTATCATCTTTAGTGTGAATAACTTGTATGGTACTTATGATTATTACCGTATTTCACCAATTAATCGCCCGGCCGCAAATAGCCGCCTGGTTCTTTTAAACGCCTGGCGTCTGCACCCAATTTGCGTATTAAACGCCCACCCAAATAACCGCTGGGGCGATTATTTGCATTATATTGAGGTAACCCAAAATAAGGCTATTCACCTTATTTTTGCAGAAGTAAACAGTTAGCCGCACAATAACTGTGCGGCACTTCCGTTTTCTGTCAAAATAAGAGCGCTAGCTAACGTTAGAAAAAAGGTGTACCGTAATCTTAAATCGACCGACTGTAAATATGTTGGACAGTAACTGTCATCACGATAATGGCCTGGTACAGGTCTGTGCAAAAATAAATAAAGGCCTGCAGCGAATAGCCGCCTGGTTCTTTTAAACGCCTGGGGTCCAAGTTGATTTTGCATATTAAACGCCCAGGTGATTAATTGGGGAAATACGGTATACTAACATCACAAGCCCTACTCTTTTTGTTTTTCAATGACTGGATCATGAGTTGAGTTATTACTGTATGTATTGTACTTACTTAATGTATTTATATGGAAAACTGGCTTCAGCACGCTGGGTTGTTAGAGAATGTGATGCCTCATTAAATTAGTGGAAACCTGTTTGGGGGCAGCTGGAGCAGCACAGGAAATCCTCAGACAGGTGGAGATGCAGGGTCTCAGGTGAGTTCTTATGCCACACTGAAATGGCTGGCTGGAAGTTACTCTGAAATAAAAAATAATAGTGCAAGTTTTTGAGAGGATTAATTCATGTTAATGTCTGAGCACTGCTGTGGCTCTGTGATGAATGCACCTTTTTACTAGCTGTGGAAAACACTGGACGTTTATGAGCAACTGTTAAAAACCAGTGGAAATTAATTTGTTGGTTTGATTTAAGGAGGCTGTGATAATGCAGGTGATAATGCAGCACATGCAGAACACTGCTCAGTGTAACTTAGTGGTTAAACAGTCTCTGCCCCAATCAGTCCAGTCATGTGTTTTTCTGCACTGTAAACACAAACACATTTAGAGTGTCTGATTTGTGTTTCCAGGAGGCAGACAGTGTGTGTGAGAGTGACCCGGGGCAAGTGACGGTGGGTTCAGCTGCAGTGACATGGACATGGGGGATGAGCCAACCCAGCCTGACCCAAAACACAGCCTGACACTTTCACATAGGCTCTTATTTTTAAAATCAGAGCACAGCAAGTACAGACACACACAAACACACACATGTGCATACGGGTCGCCCAACAAACACTTCAGATGATTGTCCCTGCCAATGTTAAAACCAAACCTATGCTCTTGCTTTCATACATTTTTAATACTTTGTACTCTACATAAGTGCATAGGCACATGCTTTGCATCTTGTACATTGCTTCCCAGTGGGGCACAAACAGTGGCACGATGTTGGTACCACTTCAAGTTCATGTGAGAGTTTCAGCTGTTAAAGTAGTCTCAAAACACGCAGGCGTTGTCCCGTCTCCTGTCATTCTCAACAAGACCCCTCACAGCAGCCACGGCATCGCATGCAGCCAGCAAATGCGGGGAGTCAGAGCCGCGGTCTTTAACATTCATGTATTCACTCAGAACTCAGTCAAAGCAGCAAAAGCTGTGAACACGGCCAACGAGGGATTGCTGAAAAACAGGTCTTGTCCCGTTTCATCCTTTATAAATCAAAGCACACTCCAGGACTTGGATTGAGAACAATGCCCCCGGAATGGGATGGCATCCATCTCACTGCTCAGCGCAAATGTGACGCGCGCATGGCTCGCACGTTAGTGGGAGTGCGTGCATGCATGCCCATACATGTGCGCCTGCATCCAAACACAAACGCACGACTTTTTTTTTTTTTTTTTTTGCATTCAACCCCTGCGTCGTGTACTGCAGCATGTGCCGCGATGGCTCCCCCAAAACGTGAACGCAGGGTGTCAACCTCGGCGCTCATTACGGCTGATAGGTTGTTGGCGGAGACAATGGGGGGGCGGGGTGGGGAACACGCTCCTCGACTGCGCGGCTAACGAGGAAGAAGCGCCGAGAGTACCGGAGGAGTTGGAGCTTTGTCCTTCCTCCCACTTGGCAGCTCTCTCCTGGATTCCCTGCTATTGTTCTCTAATAAGCCCGGCTTCTTGCTGTTGCTCACATGCCTGTTTGTGTGTGTAACATCCATCCACAACAACATCATTATCAGGTTTTGTTTGAAGCCTCTCCCTCTCTCTCTCTCCCTCTCTCTCTCTCTCTCTCTCTCCCCCCTCCCCTGCCTCATCTGTTCATCTTGGCAGGCTCGGGCTAAGGAGAGGAAGCGGAGGGAAGGGAGGGAAGATGTGGGGAGCGAGGGAGAGAGAGAGAGAGAGAGAGAGGGAGAGAGGAGGAACTGTGTGTTGGGCTGCATATAGCATATAAGACACATGGTGAGGGCTGGAGATTGGGGTACTGGAGCAGATGTCGATTTACATATTCACAACGCTGGGCCAGCGGTGCATGTGTACATAGGTGTGTGTTTAAGTGCGTGGCGCTTATGTGAGTGCCTGGCGCGCGTGCATTTGTGTGTGGTGTGTTGTGTGAGTGCGCAGAAGGGAAAAAAAAAAAAAAAAAAATCTAATGGATGTCATGAGGCATGGGTGGAGCAGAAACGGATGGAGATGGAATGGAGGGTGGAATGACAATCAGACGGAAATAGGACACTCTCGCATCAATGCAACTTGACCAGTGAATTATTCCACCCAAGAAAGTAATTTAATCACTCTCGGTTTCCCCCCCGGCCCTCTTTGTTTTTCGGAATAAAATTGGCATAAAAAAGACGATGGCTGTGATTGACGGGTGTGTTTTGCAGACTTTTGGCAGACTCCAGCAGCTGATCAAAGCCCGAGAAGCTGTCTGACAGTATTGATGTAGTTAATTAGAGTAAACACAGAGCACTCACACACCGCCTCGTTATCTGCTGTGCACACACACACACACACACACACACACATACATATGCAAACGCTAATATGTGGTGTCTTTATATCTCCATTCACCAGCCTGAAACTTGAAAACCCCTCTCATCTCCCTTTATCCGTTATCTTTCTGTTGGTGTTTCACTCTTTCAAACATTTTTTTTTTCTTCCTCGTGCTTTTATGCTTTCCACACCCTCAACTCTCTCAAACTTTCCCATTCTCCAACTCTGTCTCCCTTTCTTGCTAACCTCTGTCTTTCTTTCACTCTCTCTGTAGCCTCTCTCTTTGTGCTCTCTTTCTCTGTACCCCCCTCTCTCTTTTCCTCTTTCCCTAGGTCTCTCTCCCCCTCTCTCTCTCCTCCTAGAGGGAGAACAGGTGGTTGCATGGAACAGCCTCAGCCTCCTCCAAACCCAGAACGGTGGGGAAGTGAAACACACATGAATCACAGTCTACCACTGCCGGGCCAGCGTGGAGAGAGAAAGTGGGGGGCCATGAGCCTTTGTGTGTGTGTGTGTGTGTGTGTGTGCGTATGGGTATGGTGATGAAAAAAAAAAGAAAAAGGAAATGAACGAAATTGCAGAGTGGAAGAGCGATGGTGCAAGAAGAAAGTGTTATCTTTCTGCACAGGCATGTGTTGAACATGCAGTCTTGGATCCATGGTAGGACAAGGTGAAACAGGACAAATGTGCAAATTCATGCATGTAGTGCACACGTGCATGCGAGCGCACACACACACACACACCACACACACACACACACACACACACACACACACACACTTACATGCGGAATTATGCAAACACCTGCAAACACTCATCACACATCTGCCACAGAATATGTAGTGTACAGAAATTCACACATGAATGCGCGCGCGCACACACACACACACACACACACAGATGCATGCACACTCTCAATGGTAAGTTGGCATTTTCCAACTTACCATTAGCACAGTCTATCCATCCAGATAGTTTGTGTGTGAATTGGTGAGGCAACTGCTCTTTCCAAAAACAATGACAGAGATACCCGGTATAATCCACAGTCCTCAATGGAGAGGGTTTTTTTTTTTTTTTTTTTTTTTTCCCGGAACTATTTCCTGCCAAAGGAGGCTAGCAAGCTGTATCAGGGGACGTAATCCTCGGGGGTGGATAGATACAGTTGGCAGGTGTTCTTTGGCAAGAAACCTCACTAAATCATACAGAAACGTTTGAATTTTGGATGAACTCTCCTTTACACATGGTCTACAGTATTAGTCTGTATATCATTTGCGAGTCCAGCACTGGATGCACACACACACACACATTCGAAAAACAGAGACAGAAGCAGCTTTTTTCCAAAACAATGTCAAGGATACACATTCCACAGCCCTCAGGGACAAGAGTTTTTTTGGGAACTATTTCCAAGCGAAGAACATCATACCTGCCAGGAATATGTACTCCTCAGAAGCAGACAGATAAAGTTTGCCAGTGTTGTTTGTGAGGAAACCTCCCCAAATCACACAGAAACTAGCTGGATGGATACATTGCATTAGAGATAAGTGGAAAATATATAATCTTTTTGTATTTTGGTGAACTGCTCCCTTTAACATCACATTCTCCAGTATGTAAAACTCATTTGCATACGTAGAAAAATATACAGACTAACCTTTTACACCAACTCATCGTACGGTATACAGAAAGTAATGCATGGGCAGTATCCGGACACACATACAGTACAGGCCAAAAGTTTGGACACACCTTCTCATTCAATGCATTTCTTCTTTATTTCATGACTATTTACATTGTAGATTCTCCACTGAAGGCATCAAAACTATGAATGAACACATGTGGAGTTATGTACTTAACAAAAAAAGGTGAAATAACTGAAAACATGTTTTATATTCTAGTTTCTTCAATATAGCCACCCTTTGCTCTGATTACTGCTTTGCACACTCTTGGCATTCTCTCCATGAGCTTCAAGAGGTAGTCACCTGAAATGGTTTTCACTTCACAGGTGTGCCTTATCAGGGTTAATTAGTGGAGTTTCTTGCTTTATCAATGGGGTTGGGACCATCAGTTGTGTTGTGCAGAAGTCAGGTTACTACACAGCCGACAGCCCTATGGACAACTGTTAAATTCATATTATGGCAAGAACCAATCAGCTAACTAAAGAAAAACGAGTGGCCATCATTACTTTAAGAAATGAAGGTCAGTCGGTCCGGAAAATTGCAAAAACTTTAAATGTGTCCCCATTTGAAGTTGCAAAAACCATCAAGCGCACAACGAAACTGGCACACATGAGGACCGACCCAGGAAAGGAAGACCAAGAGTCACCTCTGCTTCTGAGGACAAGTTCATCCGAGTCACCAGCCTCAGAAATCGCAAGTTAACAGCAGCTCAGATCAGAGACCAGATAAATGCCACACAGAGTTCTAGCAGCAGACCCATCTCTAAAACAACTGTTAAGAGGAGACTGCGCCAATCAGGCCTTCATGGTCAAATAGCTGCTAGGAAACCACTGCTAAGGAGAGGCAACAAGCAGAAGAGATTTGTTTGGGCCAAGAAACACAAGGAATGGACATTAGACCAGTGGAAATCTGTGCTTTGGTCTGATGAGTCCAAATTTGAGATCTTTGGTTCCAACCGCCGTGTCTTTGTGAGACGCAGAAAGGTGAACGGATGGATTCCACATGCCTGGTTCCCACTGTGAAGCATGGAGGAGCAGGTGTGATGGTGTGGGGGTGTTTTGCTGGTGACACTGTTGGGGATTTATTCAAAATGAAGGCACACTGAACCAGCATGGCTACCACAGCATCCTGCAGCGACATGCCATCCCATCCGGTTTGCGTTTAGTTGGACCATCATTTATTTTTCAACAGGACAATGACCCCAAACACACCTCCAGGCTGTGTAAGGGCTATTTGACCAAGAAGGAGAGTGATGGAGTGCTGCGGCAGATGACCTGGCCTCCACAGTCACCGGACCTGAACCCAATCGAGATGGTTTGGGGTGAGCTGGACCGCAGAGTGAAGGCAAAGGGGCCAACAAGTGCTAAACACCTCTGGGAACTCCTTCAAGACTGTTGGAAAACCATTTCAGGTGACTACCTCTTGAAGCTCATCGAGAGAATGCCAAGAGTGTGCAAAGCAGTAATCAGAGCAAAGGGTGGCTATTTTGAAGAAACTAGAATATAAAACATGTTTTCAGTTATTTCACCTTTTTTTTGTTAAGTACATAACTCCACATGTGTTCATTCATAGTTTTGATGCCTTCAGTGAGAATCTACAATGTAAATAGTCATGAAAATAAAGAAAACGCATTGAATAAGAAGGTGTGTCCAAACTTTTGGCTTGTACTGTACATGCATGTGCAGTAAACACACACACACACACACACACACACAGCATGCAGGATACAATATACAATTTACAGTATACAGTGTCACCAGACACCCCCCTGGGGCAATGCGTGTTTCTCCCAATGGCAAGAGAATCTTCTTCCGATACTGACCATCTCTCCAGCACACCAGCAGTCACCGCCGGCTGTCGGTTTGTGTGTCTGCACCTGTGGCAGTGCTTTACTGATTTCGCCTCCACCGATGAGATTGTAGCCACCTTCAAGGCCTCTATCCCATCCCCTATTTCTCCCTCCTGCAATCCCTCATCCACAGCTTCCCACACCTTTCCTCCCTTATCTCTTATAGCTTCTTTCTCAGCATTCCCGCCCCCCAATCCCCATCCCTCTCCCCTTTTGCGCGTCTCGCTTTCCAAATCTCTTCGTCTATTTTGGCCCCCGCCCTCCGCCCTCCGCCTTTCCCATCCCTGTACATTAGACTTGGTCCGGTCTCGCACTCAATATTGTATTGATTGGTTTCCCTCTGTGTTCTCTGACCTTGCTGTAATAGTGCCGGCGAGGTCACGGCAGATAGATTTCTCTGAAAAAGACACTGTCATGTTCGGTAATCTATGGTTGCACTGTGCCAATTAACGACAAATAGACCGCAGACCTTCCTCATTTAGCCGCTACAGGCTAAATGCACTGTGGTACATGAGGTCCGCCGGCGGGGGGGGGGGAGAAAAAAAAGGAGCCTTTTTAATGCAGGCGAGTGGAAATGGACATGAGAGAGATCACTCGGCGGCTATGGAGGATGCTGAATAGGAGCGTGAAATAGAAAAGAGGGTTTTAGGAGGGTGCAATTGAAATGAATCACAGGGGTGAGGGCCATGTAATGGAGAGAGACCAGGCACCGGATCCATGGAATTCTCTCTCTGTCTCTCTTTCTCTCTCGGTGTGTGTGTGTGTTTTGCTTACATTTTTTTTTTTTTCATCTCCCCCTCCCCGCTGAGTTCACTGTTGATATGTGAATAATGGAAAACACATCCTCTGGCCAGACAACAGAACGCTGCGAGTCCCTAAACACACACACACACATGCATGCACAAATACACACACCGATGCGCAAGCACACACTCTGCATCAGCTGCCCCAGAGGAATGCTTCTTTCACAGATGGTGTGAGAAAATGTGGTGCTTCCACAGTGACACCTTCATGAAACTTTCAGTCCTCGCCCCCCCCACACACCCCACCCCACCGTCACCACTACCATCCTCATCCTCTCCATTTCCCTCTCCCTCTCAGACATCTCCCTCTCCCCCTCCCTGCTGTTCCAACTCATCTCTGACACTCCTGTCATCACCCTCGCCTCCTCTGCTCGTCTTTCTCTCTCTCTTTTTTTTCATCACCCGCTCATTCTCGCCTCTTCTGCGGCGTCCTTATCAGCACCGCGGCCACCGCTCCATCTACCCTCCAGCGCCGCTCCGACTTCCAAACTCCCCCCCCTCCCCTGTTTGCCTGTCCTTCTTCCTCTTTCCAGCAGCTTCCTTCAGCTGCTTTTTTTTTTTTTTTTTTTTTTTTTTTTTTTTGCTTTGCTTTAAGGTCAGACAACTCACTTTAGTCCCTCCCTTCCTCCTTATTTTGCCCTTCCCTCTCTCCCAGTTCTTCTTTGAGTGCAGCGCTGTCATTGAGGCATGACTCTCTTGGGGTGCTAATGTAGGAAACTGTTAGCAGACATGCCAGTGTGACTTATTCTTTCTAATGGGACCAGGGACCCCCTCTTCTTTCCACATGAACCATCCCACAGCTTTGCATTATACATCGCTCGGAGCTGCACTCACACAGCAGATGAATCAGAATGTGTATAAGGAATAGGGGATGCCACTGCAATTTAGGTGCACTTGCAGACATTTCCAGTCTAGAGAAACGTCTCCTTTGGTACGGGTGAGGTCTGAATGGCATGAATCAGGACTTTGATTACTCTGCTTTCACTCGTGGGACTGAAAATCCAGCATGCTAAGTTTGTCAAGGGAATTCACTTCATTCAGTTTGGGTTTTAGAAGGCCACATAATACTGACAATTTTGCAATTTGAAGCTACAAATTGAATGTGAACATTCATTCAAAATGAAAACTTCATTTGCAAAAACAGAATAACTAAATAAATATACGTAAACATAAAGCCAATATCATCTATGCATTAACCTGCTGGTATGATTTTTTCATTGATATTATCTGAGAAAAAACACGGTTGATAGAAAGTAATATAATTAGAGTATACGTTTTGCAAATAACATCATTATTTATGCGTACTTGTGTGGAATCTGATTAAAAATGTTGCATTATATTCAGTTCCAGTTAAAAGTCCTCCATTAGACTATCAAGTGATCAATTATGCAATAAGTTTGTAATCATACAAACTACAAAGTATTCATCATGATACAGTAGAAACCACTTACATTGACCAAGCCGACTTGATCATAATAAGTAGATGATTGTAACCATTTAAAAAAAAAAACTTTATTGTCTTGCAGTTATGAGATTTAATTGATATTTATACAATTGCCGATTACATGAATATAAGGAAATGACTGCTTCAAAATATAGTGCAGCTGTTTCAAACACTTACAAATGAAATTAGGCTGCTGTATAATTCAGATATAATACAGTAGGCTACAGTATATATGATTCACTGCAACTCACAACTCCCAAAGCCGCTAAAGTTTAGTTTTTGTTGCTCTCTTCTGTATCTCTTTCTCTTTATTACACATTAGACCCTCACGAGAGGCTCGTAGCCGTGGTGTCGCACATGACCCAGCCGGCCTGCTGTCTGCAACACAGAGCCCAGCCGTTCATACCTGTTGGAATAACAGGATTATTACATATTCAGAGCCTGATGCAGATTGAGAATTGCAAACTCTCTCATAGTGGTGCCTTGGCCAGTGTGCTGATTCTGTCCTGGGGCAGTGAGCAGGATTTAACAGGAAAACCCACAGCTGCTGTCCAGAGAAAGGCCCTTTTCAGCGGCAGGAAAAGCTCACCCCTGCTCTGGAGCTTGTCAACAAGCGCTGGTTAAACAGCCTGATGCATCACAACATAGGGGGCTTTCACATTATGTATGACTGCTTCACCCCATGCCCGAGTACGATTGCCCACCCCCCACCCCCACTCCCCTGCTGGATGGCTCTCACATTAGTAATGTACCTGACTACACTTGCGTATATACACACTCCGCTACAGAGAGAGAGGGAGAGAGGCAGAGAGAGAGAGAAAGCGCAGTGTGGTCGAGCGAGCTTGATAGTGAATGAAGAGAGCAAGCGGTCCACTTCTGTATTTGGTATGGTGATGTGGACCTTGCCCGAGTACACTGAGTACACAGGACCATACTTGAGACCACCTCTTTCGAGCAGACTCAAACCATGCCCAGTTATAGATCAGCTTACAGTACACGGCGTTCACACTAATCAAAGTGTCCGGAGTCTCTAATGAGAAAGCCCCCATAGTTTCATAGTTTCATTTGAATGTTTGATGTTACCTTGTTTTTGTCAAAACCCTGTAGCAATACCCGGCAAATGAAGCAGATTTGAGATACGGTAGTTTGCTGTAGTAGTTTGCTGTTTACAAATACAGTAGCTTATTAAGCAACAGCTTGCTGGTGGTTTCAGTGGTTTCCACTGTATATTTGTCTGGACATGTTTGTATGGTGTCATATTTGACATTTCTAGACCATATTATTTACTGCAGGCAAGCTGATATTTTGACATAAATATGCGTTATGTGCTTGTTTTTATCTGCCCAAACAAGTAAAAACAACTCAAACGCTCCCTCATGCATTTTGATCATCCCCTCTCTTTCCCTCTCTCACCCCTCTCAGGGCAAAACACACCAACAGTATCGCCACAGGATCCAATCTCCTAACGCTGCGGGCCAAAGACAGCAAGAGCAAAGATGGAAAGCGAGGGAGAAAAGTGCTTTCTCTTTTATTCATAGTCCCTCCATCCAAATGTCTTCTGGAGGAGTTGCATTAGGACAGCTGGTAAGGGATGCAGCACACGCTGCAACCCAATGAATGAGGAGCCACATTAACCTGGTGGTGAGATGCGTGTGTGTGTGTGTGTGTGTGTGTGTGTCCACAAACACACATTCCACCGAGCCAGGCAGGGAAGGGGGACACATTAGACAGCGGCTTATACAAATCTGTCCGACCTAGATGTACACTCTACGACATTACGCAGCAGAAAGATGGATAGGAGCGTTGCATGTTCTCAGCAGGGAATAGGAGTTGGGCATTAGCGGGTTTGCAGGCATGAACGCTGTAGCTGTCACCTCCCTTAATGCCATTTACTTCCTCTGCTTTCTCTCATGAGCCATATTCAGAGGATCAACAGAATGATTCTCCTGTGCATGTGTCAGTATCAATAAGTCACACAGGTGTATGAATGTATTACCTCTGAGGCGACTGGCTGCGTGTCTGCCGAGCCTGTCCGACTGAGCAGGGGGCTAATTTTCAGCTGAAATAGATGGGATGGCGTGGCTATCTTAATCTACGCTCTTAATGGACACGCCGGGGTGTGTGTAGGTGCGCGCCTAAACGGATGCTTATGTGTGCTTGCGCCGGAGTGTGTGCGAGTGTGTGCGCGTTGATCTATTTAGTTTTTTTGTCCCATCTTAATCTTGGTGGAAGGCTGTTAATTAACCCTGCTGTCAAGCCGGCAGACGTCTAAACCAGCAGCCGTCACTTCTCCTGGGCCTTGTTACTGCTGTAATTAGTGGCGGATAAGAAATTACAAATGCCCTCGCTCCCTCCAGTTAAGAGCAGGACACCTTGCCGTTTCTCATTCTGATGCATGAGTGTACCAGGGAAATGTGCGAGTGTGTGCGGCGGGGAGGGTGGTATGCAGGGGCAGCCCACAATTGAGCCACGCTGTACTTTTATACAGACGCTAAATTTCCTGTGCAGCTGTCACAGAGCAGGCTGTAGGCTTCAGACGCCTGACCTAACACCAGTGATGGGAGTAACGGCGTTACAAAGAAACGGCGTTACTAACGGCGTTACTTTTATCAGCGTTACTTTTATCAGTAACGAGTAATCTTCCCCCGTTGTAATGCCGTTACCGTTACTGACAATAAAATGTGCCGTTACTAGCTGTTACTTACTACTAATAATTATTATTATTTTATTATCCTATTCAAAAAAATGTGCGTCTTGTGGAGGAAAAGCGGTGTGTCAATTTTCAAACCAGTCGGACTTTGCAGTTTTTCGTAACTTATCAACATGCATGGAGAATGACTGAGCACAAATTACAAAGAAAGCATGTGTGGATAGTATCTCCGCCTGCCATACAGAAGACCGGGGGTTCAATTCCCCACCTGGACAAGCTGGCATCACTACTTTAAACTATAATGAATGAGTAGTAATCAAAATTACTTTTTTACAGAAGTAATTAGTAATTGTAACTTATTAGTTTTGTGAGTAATTGGTCCCAACACTGCCTAACACTGACTACAAACCTTTCCTCCAATCCCAGAGGTTCTTCTCTATGGGAAAAATACATGTTGTCACATAAGCTAATCAACCTTGTCACCGTATGTGATTTGAATGCATTCAAATGATGAATTGTTTTGGAGGGATTTTCAGAAAAAAACCCGTTCACTTCTCCCACAGATGAGCTATTTTTTGACCCAGATGTCTCTAAAATGCTAACAAACCAGAGGCAAATAACGCCATGACCTCAGACTTTATTGGGGGCAGTGCGCCGCGTGTGCGTAGACGCCGCTGATCTGTAACCCGCTGAGTGAAGCATTTCAACGTCCATCAATAATGGATGTGAGAAAAAAAAAAACACATCAATAAGTCAGCATTTCAAAACTCAGCTGAGGCTCCGGCAGAACTTTGTAGTTAGCGAGAAAAAAAAAAAAAAAAAAAAATCCGAGCAATATTTCATGCAGAAGAGCCGATTCCTGATTACGGACAATGAAACGAAAAATAAGAGGGAGAGGAACATTTCACTTCAGAAGTCACCATTTTAATTAATCTCGTCTCACTCTTGGTGGAATTAAATATTTCATTACAACAAAAAAAAAAAAAAAAAAAGAAAGAAAAAAAAATGATGAAGAGACATTCGTTAATTCACTTCAAACGGAATGCAGTAAGTAAGTAAGCTCGGCTCCTATCTTGGCATCTCTCTTCATCCAACCTTCTTGCAGATGGGGATATAAAATAAACAAAAATTGGACTCCCACAGTTTCATGGTGGATCGTCCTGCGCCTCATCAGGTTTGATGCCTTAGTAATGAATTACACAATAGAAGCTGAAATGTTTCCTGGCTCTCACGCAGTTCTCTCTGATTAAAGGCCTTTATTGATAAGCGGGGCTGGTGGGGAGCCTCGGAGTTTGATGCTTAGTTCATCAAAGCATTTCTTTTGAACCCTGTTGAAACTGCACATACACACACTCACACCCTCACACACACACACACACACACACACACACACACAGGGGGAGATACATGCGAATGCAATGAGCAAAACGTGCAAATTGGCAGTTGATGGTTATGAGTTACAGTAATTATATCACTTTTCACATTATGAGAGAATGGTGTAATGAATAATTAAATCAATTTCGGTTATATTATCAGAGTTACTTATCAAAAAGTAAGTTACTTTTAACAGCCAGGCCCCAAATATCAGACTGAACACATCCTAAAAACTGTGGCCTCCGCTCCTTTTCAGCATAATTAGTTGTCGTCTCCTCACACTGAGCTAGATTAGATATCAAATGACAGAAAAGCTGAGTTTCTCCGCGTGAAAGTCTTCGCGCTACTTTGATTTTATCGAGGGAGAGGATGACAAGAACATTGGACACCGACGCTGTTTGGCTGCCTTGATCATTCACAGGAGAGGGGAGCTGAATTATCCTGAATTCTGAAGGCTGGAGAGGACGCGAATGCCAATTTAGGGAGCGTAATGGAAAAACAACATAAGAAGTGGAAAGAATTAGGGTTCTCAGAAAGTAATAAGTAAAGAAGTAATTTTGAAATGTATCAGGAGTAATGAATAATACATTATGAGCTCAGCAGTGCAAACCAGCGGCAAAGCAGAAGATTTAATCAAGTGCACTGCATGTTTTTTTTTTGCTCATTCTTTGTCTTGAACTCAGACCTGGTTCTTCTGCTCTTTTATAGCATTTTGAAAGGGGTGCCATCTTTGAAAATGAATAAACTATTGTTTATTCATTGTGAGATGCAGACAGATGATGGGGGAATGATGCTAATTTTCCTATTCTATTTGTCGCTTTGTTGTTTGTTTGTTTGTTTTTGCTTTGACACTTCATGTAAAAAAAACAAAAAAAATAATCGCCTCTGAAATGGGCCAGTCAGGTTATTCCGAAGAAAGCTGACTTTTGTGAAGTTGACCAATCATTTTGCATTGATTTCTGCCCCGGTGTAAGGATGGTTAGCCGCGGCGAAATCAATGTGATGCCACGCAATCCGCTCCACCTGTCTCCCATTACTCAGGATTGGAGCCCAGACAAGCCACAGCTAATAGATAATGCATGTGAGGAGAGAGATTGAGTTAGGGGTGCGAAAGGAAAAAAAAAAAAAAAAAAAAGAAAAAAAAAACAATGACAACAAAAGGATTTAACAGGGAAGGGGTGAAGGGATGGGGCCGAGCCAGTGAAATGGGAACTGTGAAGGTGTGCAAGGTGTCAAGCAAATGAAACGGAAGTAAGGGAGGGGAAGAAAGAGCAATAGAGACAGGAGAGAAAAGAGCAATAAAGCGGCAGTGAGGCAATCCAGGCCGTGCTGTAAATGGGGGGATGGAGATGGAGAGGGAGGCCTGAGGGCAGGCAGACGGGTCGATTGACGTTTACTTCAGATGTATGGTGAGAGCCGGAGACGTGCACACACACGCGCGCGCACACACACAGTAAAACACAGAGGCGTCTAGGTTCACACAGAAATATAGCGACACAAGACAGATGCACAGAGACGGGAACAAACCCACACATATAGAAAGAAGACACACACCCACACATAAACACAAAGGCAGAAAGACAGATACACATATGCAAAAATGCATGCACACACAGCAAAACAGATGCAGATACACAAACAGAAACACACACACACACACACACGGAGAAGTTGCAGGGTGCTGGTGTTTGCTTACACACATTCACTGGGAATGATTAATGTCTTTCTGCTCTACACACTGACCCTTGGGGCACAGCAGGCCAGCGGCTGAACACAATTTATTAAGTAGCACAAGTGTGTGTGTAGTGTGTGCGTGTGTGAGTGAGTGTGTGTGTGTGTGTTGGTGGGGTGAGAAGTGTCTGTGTATGCAGATCTCACATGCAGAGGGCTCACTGCAGGGGTCTGGACATTCAAGGCTTTTCAATCTTCTGTGGAAGAGGGCACACTACTCCCTGGAGAGAGGGAGAGAGAGACAGAGAGAGAGAGAGAGAATGTGAGAGTCATGCGGTAGAGGACTGGCCAGAGCAGGGTTTCCATGGCGATATGTGTCTTGTCTAGACATCTATCCTAGAATAATGTGGCGTATGTAGATGGTTATATACAGGGGGGAAAAAAAGAGAAATAAAGAGAAAAGAAAGAAAGAAAGAAGGGATAGGAAAGAAAAGGGGTAAACACCTCACCTGTCTCACCTGGAGCTGACAGCCAGAGGGAGACAGACACATCACAATGACAGAAACAGAGAGGCAGACAGACAGAGGAAAAACAAAATAAACATCAACACACCAAATTCATAACGTACCATATTTCATTATCATAGCATGTATAGCAAACATATGGCATTTCCATATCAAAGTCTGTTGCTGCTCTTTATCTGAGTCACGTGCCACAATAGTGATTCAGTCTATAGCAAGTGTCTCTGTTATTTTAAGTGGACTACATGTTTGGATGGTGGCTGCCTGAGGTGGAAGGACAGGAGGGCTTGCTCAGTCCTCTGGCCAGTAGCTTTATACATGCTGAGCCAGTCACACTTCTATACATTTTATGCATGCAGCTTCAGTGTGCGAGCTCGCATCAGTAAAACACTGACGGCATCCTAACATTTGGCTGCACTTTGATCACAGTAATGCAGCGAGTGCAGTCAGTGCATGGCGTCTTTGTATGATCCCCCTGCTGCTCATGCAGCCAGCGTCACATGATGGCAACACAAACAGTGAAGATGTTGTCACTTGACTCTGGTCAGATAGCCTTACCACTGGAAAGGCATGATTAGTTCACTTCATTAAATATTATTGCTGAGTGGAGCTGACATTGCAGCGCTTTACATTTGATTTGAAAGCTGATCCAGTCAAAAAAAAAAAAAAATGTTATGTTACTTATGCACATGAAAGGATTTAGTCAGCTTGCTATATCTATCTATCTGTCTATCTATCTATATCTATCTATCTATCTATCTATCTATCTATCTTTCTTTCTTTCTTTCTTTCTTTCTCTTTCTCTCTCACTTTCCATATGTATATATAGGTGTGTGTGTATATAAAGACCTGAGTAGCAACAATTTTTCTGCTTTTTGCGACTACCTTCTGCTCATCAGTCCCCCTCAGAAAGCTACTCAATAAAAGCTGATATTTAGACAGAGGGGAAATTCAGAAACGCTGAGGAAAGCTAAGGGCTGAAATGCGTCTGTTCTTTTTGCTGCTGTGTACATTAAAAAAAAAAAAAAAAAACTGTTTTACACCACTATTTGTGATTGCTGATGGCTTTATTTACTATTTTGTGCATTTTGGGTTGGCACCCATTACGCTCATAAGACATTTTGAGTTGAGCATGCCGCTCTTCATGTTTAGACCGAGCGGGAGGCCAGCCCATTTTTGCCAGGACTCGCTGCATTTTGTTGACTCATTTTCAAATATTTGTCGGGACATTAGTGAATGCAAAAAAGTGTTAAATTATCTCATCGCTAAAGGAAATTGCACATGGCAGCTTCCCAGAATTCCCAACAGTCTTCTTGAGGTTTGTCAAACAGTGTTCATGCCTGTACATCAGCCTGCATGTCCTTGCCAAAGAGAAATACGTCATAAATGATGACTACCACTAACCACTGTCAGACGGCGGCGGTGGAAACGTCCATTAGCATTCCTGTATTGTAATACTGCACGTCTACTTGTGTTGTGAGACCACACACACACACATACACACACACGCACACAGTTTCATATGCAAGGCTAATACATAATTCATAGTAATATAGCAAGAGATGTATGGTTCTGGGGGCGCTTTTGACAATGTGTAATAATGGAGCTACAGTCACTGACAAATTTGCACATAAACAAATGATCAGGATTGTCATGAGTAGAATGTACGACGCCGTGGGTGCCCTGACATCTGTAGTATGGCAGATGTAAGAAATGATTTGGTACGCAGGGGTAATTGCACTGATGTCGGAAGAGAGAGGAATGGCTCTGTGTGCATATGTGTGTGTGTGGATGTGCGTGTGTGTGTGTGAGTGGCAGCAGGGGTGGTAGGCTGCAAAGTTGATCTGAATTATATGTATTTCATTCACACTGGTGAGCAAACATGATTGTAGCTTGAGGACTTTTATTAACCCTTATTTCAGCGGGGGGGGGGGCTGAGGAAGATTGTATTATTATTGCCTGCAACAGCCTGAGACGTGTGTGTGTGTGTGTGTGTGTGTGTGTGTGTGTGTGTGTTGTTCAAGATGCTATAATGCATCATGAATCTTGCAGGTCATGAGGCTATTACTTTATATACACTAAATTTACCAGAAATGATATGAGATATTCACGTGATACAGACAGCACAATACATCAAGGTTGTTTTTGACTGCTAAATTAAAAAAAAAAAAAAAAAAAAAAAAAAAAAAAAATGCTGATCCTAACCTGTCAGACACACTGAAACCTCTAATCCTTGTGTATAAGAGAGGTAATGTGAAGAACATACTTCATGCAAACCAAAGGTACCAAACATCAACAGCACAGAGGCACTGATCATGGCAGCACAAGAACCACAGAGGCTGCGGCAGGAGCCCAGGTGCAGGCTGTGCAGAGGGGCCCCTGAGACAGTACAGCACATCACAGCAGGGTGCATGATGCTGGCAGGTACAGTACATATGGAGCACCATAACCACGTGGCTGGCATAATACACAGGAACATCTGCGCCAAACTGGGGCTGGAAGTCCCAGGGTCAACATGGAGGACACCTCCAAAGGTGGTTGAGAACGACAGAGCCAAGATCCTGTGGGAGTTCCAGCTCCAGACGGATAAGCAGGTGGTGGCTGATCAACCAGACACGGCGGTGGTCGACAAACAGCCGAAGAAGGCGGTAGTGATAGATGTAGCGATCGCAAGTGACAGCAACATCAGGAAGAAGGAACACATGAAGCTGGAAAAATACCAAGGGCTGAGAGAGGAGCTAGAGAAGATGTGGGGAGTGAAGGCTACGGGGTGCTGGTGGTAATCGGAGCTCTCGGCTCTCTGTGACCCCCAAACTGGGAGACTGGCTCCAGCAGATTCAAGGAACAAAATCTGAGATCTCTTTCCAGAACCCTCAGGCTCCCAGGCCTCTGGTGGAGGACCTGAGCTTGAAGGAGACACAAGACCGCCCAATGGAGCGAGTGGGGAATTATTTTATTTGGATTTTTTTCTCTCAAATGTAGAAACAGGGACACCCAGTGAGAAATACAGTCACATGCAATTCAACTCATGCAATGTACATAACAAATGACAAACATGTCAATAAATTAGACACTGTCAGATGTCACGCTCGAAGCTTAACGTGGTATGCGAACAAAACCATCGTGCTGAAATGCTAATAAGTCAACGTGATTGTGGCTTGATGGTCTTCATGTATGTGTATGGTGTTTTTGATCACAATTCCCTATTGTTGATGTGTCACGTATGATGGATATAAGATGTAATGAATTCAATAATGGCTTTGATATAGGGATACAAACTGGGTTACATCCCCACGGGTCACACTTCAAAAACTTGTAGCTTTGTATGTGATACGCTTTGAAAGAGTTCTATACATGCCCTGAAGCTCTGTCCACCAAAAAAAAGTTGGTGTTTTTCTCCACATAAAGTTTGAAGAAGCAACAATGTGCCTGAGTGATAGACACTTTTCACAGCAGCCATTTGGACATGAAACAGCAGGGTTACGAATGACAGTAATGAAGGTTATGTTGTATTTAAATGTAACAGAGGGACGTGGATATTGTTTTAGAGTTAAAGATGAATAAATAAAACGATAATAACTCACGTTAGCTACGGGATGCCACAGAGGAAAGGCTGCAGCATCCCATACCATAGTATTTGAAATGTCAATTCAAGCTTCCTGCTGTACTTGGGGGAAACCATTTACGCCCTCTCCCTAGTTGTATTTACGACTTGCAAACACACGGTTTACTTCCTCGTGCAATTTTTCCCACTTCTGCTTCACAATGCCATCAACACTCAGGGTGTCTGCAGGGCCTTAAAATATTTTAAATGTCCTGAATTCAAATTCATCAGCGTTAAGCCTCACAAGTCATTAAACAGTCTTTGAATTTATGAGGGTCTTAATTTCCAAATAATCGTTTTATTAAATTTCATTTATCCATAATTTAATTTCTTCTTGTCAAAATTAGTAAAGCTTCTCTACAAAAGTCAACATTTCTGCTGTAATAAAACTGTAAACCTACCTATAAACCTAATACTTACACTCTTATTCCTATTTAGATTTATTGCAACAGTAGCTGCTATACTGTAACCTAAAAGACTCTGTTAGAATCATGTCGTCAATAACCTCTACCTGAAATTTACCTTAGCACAAGACCAATATTATATATTCCTGACCTGCAATGCTTATTTGAATAACAAAAAGGTGATTTTTTCCCCCCAGAAATGAATCTTAAATTTGGTTAAGATTTGTTTTGAAAAGGTCTTCAAAGGCATTCAATTTTAATCTCTACTGCTTGTAGACCCCCTGTCAGCACCAAGCATTCTGACAAGGATGGAGGTGCCACTGCTAAAGAGCAAAAAAAAAAAATGACTCTGTTAGATTAGATTAGATTACATTAGTTTCACCTTTATTGATCCTCCAAAGGAGATATTCAAATGACACAGCAGCAACAGCAGCAGCAGCATGACTTAACATCAAAGACAGAAATACAAGAAGGTAGAATAAGGTAAAACAGAAATAGGATGCCATAGATCTGTATGTATATTTACATGTGGAGTGCATGTATCAGCTTCATTGTCAGTCTCCATATTTACTCAGTTCATTTCTAATGCATACTGGCTGTAGTGTTAGATTTCAGCTTGTGATCTGTCTTGTGTGGCAGTTCTGCGACAGTTAGAATGAAGGCATGAACACCGTCAGGTCATTAAGATGAGTTTACTATTTAGATTTCTAGTCTCACTATCTATGGCATGAGCATGAGGCATTGGAATTAATAAGTTTTGTGTGCTAAATCGAAGTGGCAAGGCTGCATAAATGCTGCTACAAAGCCTGATGCAAGGACACTGTGACTCAAGA
Organism: Myripristis murdjan; assembly: GCF_902150065.1. Taxonomy (NCBI): domain Eukaryota; kingdom Metazoa; phylum Chordata; class Actinopteri; order Holocentriformes; family Holocentridae; genus Myripristis; species Myripristis murdjan. The sequence goes on along the minus strand of NC_043990.1, from coordinate 25,036,595 downwards.
GATGAATTTACTCAGACATGATTGTAGCTGTGCAAACATAAACTCCAACAGATATTTTCGTCGCTTCTCACGGGTGGAAAAACACAGAACAAAACAGGCCCGCTCTCAGGGTATCCACTATCAACACACACGAAAGACAATCCAATGTATACGCAGCACCCTCGCTGAAATACAATACTGCAGAAACAGATTCTCTCATTTAAAATGAACTTCCATCAGAGAGTATATCACATTATGTGTGATCCCAGTTTTAATGAGCTGCGCTGTTTCCCTCTCAGAGATAATCCCAGAATTTAGAGACACACTGAGGTAGTTAGGAGAGATTTGTCCTGCAAGTCAAATTTCTTGCTGCAGCACTGCCCTTCTCTTTGAATGTGGATTACTCTGTATTGTGATAGCCTAATGATGACTTGTGTCCTCCTGTCGTCACTTTTTAGGCTAATACCCTAATATGCAAACCTCTTTTCCACTGATTGTGTGAGGAGATAATAGATGAATTTTATTAGGGGCAGGAGAGAGAGAGGAGCCGTGGTTTTAGAGGGCAGATTAGTCGTAGCGCCATGTCATTTCGCCGCGTGGCTCTGTAAGGCTCTTGCAGGACCTCAGTGAGAAAATGAAAGTGGAGCATAATTACCTGAGTCAGATCACTGAAAACTCCCAGCTTTGCAGCCTACAATTATGCAGAGAAGTGCTCGGTATTCTATCTGGCTAATGACTATAATCAATCACTTATCATATATCAAAGATTAGGGCTGGTTTGATTCGCTAGTAATTTGGTTTAAGCAGCTTTAACCACAAGAAACAATTGGCATGGAGCTGATGCAGGGGAAACGGGGAGCCAAACAGTGCTCACAGTTCTTTTTCAGGAAAGCAATGATTCTTGTTCACAGAACTTTCTGTTGCCATAAAAATGGATACACTCTCTATATGTAAAGCATCCTGGCTCAGCACCAGCAGCCGAACTTGAGCATCTTTCACTGGAAATCAACTCTGGCCCTGAACGAGCATTATTTTGGGGATCGATTTGTTTTATTCCTTTCTTACTCATGCATATCTTATAGGAGGACAGGCAGGAATCCTATTTCCTGGTAATTTTATCCAGAACTCGCATATGTACCCGGGCACCTTGGCCCACACCCAAAACACATGAACATGCATTCGCACATGCATTTGCAGACACACGCGCATGCACACCCACAAACAAACACATGCAACCTAAGCCTGCCACCACTGATAAATTTAGGTTGCTGGTGTAAGATGACAACCAGATTCCCAAGGTTTTGTATGTGAACATGTCCGTGAGATAAGAGCTATCAGCCGTTTAAATATTTTATCACATATTGCGAGGCTGCATGTTGTTTTTAGAGGGCAATCAATGATACACAAGTTGCTGGTTGGATTTCTAGCAGTGGCTGAAGTGACTGGGCTGAATGTGAGCTACTAACAAAAGGGTGGGTGATTTCACTGACAGACCAAACAAGCCCCACGTGCTTCAGAAGACTGCACTGTGGTAGCATCTGTGCTTTGCTGTGCAGGGATCAGTGCTGGCCTGAGAATGTAATAACAAGGCAACGGGGTGGGTAGAAGGCTCTGACACAGAAATGATCTAACACTGATTACATGGTGATTAAACCAGGGACTCAAATGGAATTTCATCCAACTGCAGCACAGGAAAAAGCGAAGATTGGTATGCATGAGGTCTTTGTTATCTGATTGAGACTTTGCTGGCTCGAGTCTTCTTAGTTTACATAAAAATGCTGCCATTCATTAAGTTCCTCATCATGCACCTTTTGCACCTCTACTGCCAAGAAAAAAAAAAATCAATTTGCTTTTGCAACAATTCAGTTTCAGTAGAATCAGAATTGGGCACATGGGACAATAGTGAAATGAAGCAAACCTGTGTGTTTTTCCTTGTCATTACATCTTTGGCTTGAGCAAAAATTCTTGGTAAGGCTGGTGGCCATGGTGAAACCAACCACACGCAAACAGCGTTCTTCCTTGTCTGCAGTTGGCTGGATAGACACTGATGAAAACCTCCGATTGTGTGGAGCGTTCTATCCTTCCAAAAAACACACACACACAGGAAGATTAAGAAGCCCCATTAGAGCGACATGTGCTACAGTGTGAGCCCGTGTGCCCTCTCAGAACTGAAAGTCAGGTGATATGGAGGAATTCAGAATTAATGACAGAGGTGAAATAATCAGTTAATGTTGGGCTACATAAAAACACTGACAGAATTCTCCAAGGTCACATACTCCTTACGAGATGGTAAATCAGATTCAGTTCACTTCCCTGGCAAGCAAAATGTATCCAAAGAGTTGCCAGGCGCCGCACACATAGGGCTGCAAAGTTAGTGCAAGTTAGTTCATAATGACTGCAACCAGAGATTTTAAGACCTTTTCAATTCGTATAAACTAATAATTTTGAAAGGTCACACACCCCTGTTACATACAGTATCACTTCTGACATTTACTCCATGCAAACCTGTTAACAACATAGTAATTGCAGAATTCAACCTTTAAAAACGCAACAAATCATTCATTCATGCTTCCTGCTAGCACTGGGTTGTAGTTTGCCTGTGCTTCAAAGGATTACTTAGTGCCCCCTCCAGACATATTATGTGGCTATTTATTGTATAATTTCATAGTGATAGCTGCAGAATGTGTTTTTCTCTATACAGTATGAGTGGAATGTAAAATCAGTTTGAGTGGGGTTATTTCACAGTGGCTGTAACTTGGTATGTTCACCCACTGGCAGTGACCTCACTCCATGCAGCATAATTCATAATTTAGGGGTGGATGCAGTACCTTTGTTTTAGTCTATATAAATAGAATATTGTTAAAATGTTGAAATCTCTCTCTGTCCCTCTCAGGGTTGCTGAGTGCTGCCTGCCCAGGGACTAGAGATGAAATTTAGCCTCTCTGGCTAACTCTGGCATATTTTCAGAAGTGTTATTGATATGCACTGTCTGTCTAAAAAATGTCCATGTGGATTCGGGTCTCTAAATCGTGATGATTGATGCTTGCATGTGGATTGGGATGCCATTGAAGCCTATTCATACTGGGGAGAATGAGTACACTCAGAGAATATCTTTGAAATTCTGAGCTATAAGTGCAAGGGAAATGTTTGGCCTAAAGGTGGCGCTAGAGAAAAGGTCTTAAGGGTCAGTACAATCTAGAGGAACCCTCCTTTTGGGGAGTATGAGTGCACTAACCAAATATCATAGCAGTACACTGTATCTTGTGTGCAAAGTCTTTAGTCACACTTAAGGAAAACTCATGAGATCAACTCAACTGACAAGGTTCATCCTCCAGGGAGCATGGGCATGCTCATTAAATTTCATTACAATTGGCCCATAGATTTCAAAATATGGAGTTAAGTGTTGAATAGACAGACAAACAGACAGATGGACCACCACGGCCATCCTTAGTCCCTGCCTGCCAGCTGGGCAGCAATGAACTCAACCTGGTTATATCTCTCGGATTGTGCCGAAGAGAAACCTTAGTGTTAAATCTGTCTCTTGCTAGTTACTAAAAGATGTATCATTGCATTTTTTGGGTTAATATTTCATTTTGTCACTTGTATTCAGTGACTCTTATTGCAGAATGATACAGAATGGGCAATTTGTGTTCTTTCTACTCTCATGTTGGTGGTATTTGCAATACCACTACTTCGCAAACAGTCACAAATGTATCACAAATCATATATAATAAGTCTTCCATGTCATGAAAAACGGTTCATCCACTGAATGTATGAATGCATTTTACAAGCTTGTGCTAAGAGATAATGCATGTCCTTTCACCTCTGTGTACACATTCATCAGGTGTCTCCAGAGAATTACACATTATGAATTTGACCAAAACCTGGACTGAAGCTCAGCGTTACTGCGGAGAGCTGGTGACCATGACAAAGCCTAAGGTTTGATAAGAGTGAGCCTGCGAGCTCGTTCAGGCAGTGAACTCGAGTTGTTTCACCATCACATGACCTACACTTGCTCACAACATCCACATCAAACACTCCTCCCAATTAGGCGGTCCATGCTGCTGGCTGCTGCTAACCTGCTGCTGCAATTTTCACTCCCACCTCCAGCCCAGCATCCACCTGCAGGCTCTGATTACAGCTCCTTGAATAGCAGGATAATATACCGCAGGCCGCTTCCTGTTTCTTTCAACTTGCTCAACCACATGCGCACAGGGAGTGATCAGTCAGAGCCTCAACAGTGTTACTCTGTAAACACATTTCTTTGTAATTTAGTGATGACATAATCATGAGAGTTGTCTAATTGAAATATTATTTAGTGTTTCTTAGTTACGTTATTATATGATATATTATTAAAGCTAGACTGAAATTGCAATGCTTTTATTTTGTACATCCCTTTTTTGGCAAAATAAGTTCTGCCCACTGTATTGTCAACTATGTACAGTTACAGAATTGGGCCGTTTTTCATCATTTTATTCAAACACTGCCATCTACTTTGTTGTCTTTCAAGAAGATTTTGAAGCGATGATCCTTTATATGAGTGAAGAAGCCCACTGGATTACAGCCTATCACACTGTCTTACTTTTAGACTGATATGCCGCTCAAAAACTTTGACTGACATGTCACTCTGCTGCAGCAGACACGGAACCAGGTCAGTGTTATTGCAGTGCCGGGTGATGCAAAGAGACAGAATCTCTGTATCGGCTTCTTGTTCATAGGAATGGATTATTTTTACTGACAAGATCACAAGTATCTGGAGTTGCTTTCTATGCCATTTGGTTTCGAAAGGGACTGAATCAGAGGTGAAGCAAATGTACAAATACCTTTCATTGTGGTGCTTGCAATCAGAATTGACTTCAAAAGGGATTAAAAAAGAGGGGGGTAGATGAAATACATTAATACTGAAATACAGTCATAGTCACTGAAATTGCATTTTTCCAGTAAATACCTCTTTTTTTAATCCCCAATAAACTGCCACTGCCATAAAATTGCATTTTAAATGTATATTTTAGGTAAATATTATTAATAATTGATGCATATTCAACTAGCCAGTGTGACAGTATAGGATTAGTTAGAAGTCGAAATCCCTCATCCACATCAGATCCTGCAGCTTGTCACGGTTCTTCCGTAAGTGGCTGGATTACCCCAGTCCATGATTTGTAGATGCCATGCATTATGTTCCCTAGCAAAATTAATGAGCTTGACAATGACAGCTATGGAAACAGTAAGCATGCACTGCTGCTCGTCAAAAATCCATCCACAGCCACACCTACCTACAACAGGTAATAACACTGGATGGGTGTTATAATAACATTTTCTGTGATATATCTAAATGTATTGGTTTCTATCACTTTCTACCATCTGTGCCTCTAAGTATAAATATGGATATCATGTTTGGAATCCCGGTCCAACCATAATTAATGGCACTGTTCTCCCTATGGCAGCTATGGTTTATTAGTACTGCCTGAGACTCAATACTCTTGATGTCAATCTTATTAGCTATTCTGTGTGGGTTATGCCATTTAATTGACATTCAGTTATACTGACACTAAGAAAATGGTTATATTTCACTTTTGCTCACTCAGACTCTGCCGGGGTTAGCCTGGGGCACTGATTGGGAGTACATCTGTAAAAAGGTAGGGTAGTCTGAGATTCAGCTCAGTCCCAACATTAATGAGGCTAATTGCAGCAGCATTAACATGCCATTTGTTTCTCCAGCCATGATCAACTGGTCTCTCCGCATCCACAACGAGATTCTCCTCTAAAATCCCATCACAATGTAGATGACTCACTCAGGAGGCCAAGATAGTGGTTAATTATATATTCATTCATTCATATATGCACACACGTGCATGAGTGTGCAAGTATGAATGGGTATGTATGCACTCAGTCTCACTCACTCACTCACTCACACACACACACACACACACACACACACACACACACACACACACACTTGTTATGCTTTAAATCCTTTTATCAGCTTTGACCTATCGATTCTGCAAGCTGTGATCAGTGATGAACTGTCCTGCTGCAGCCAAGAAACTCTCACAGGGACAAACAGTCCAATTTTTTAATGAGTTCCCTTCCAAAACGCAAGTGATGTGAATTTAGAGATATTTCTGAAGAGGCACAAACCCTTCCCTTCCACTTGGGCAATGTGCTCACAGCATATCTGTCTATCTATCTATCTATGTATCTGAATAAGGGTCTGCACTTGAATAACCTTTTACCTCTCTAAAACCGTGCACTATCATCCTTTTGCACAGCCTGGAAAAAACAGAGTCACAATGCAAGGTCAAAATTGATACGCTGAATGTTTGTTCCATAATTGGACAGAGTTACATCTTACTGCATCTTGTGCAACATCAGAGAAGGTAAGGTTTTATTGGAATTGCCCAGAGTTGATAAGCATCACTTACTTGTTTGCTGATGCCCTCGGTGTCACCCAGAGGACCTGGCACAGCCCTCTGCCCTGGCATCATTTGAGACTGCTACAGACTCGAAAAGAGGCCCTCTTTGCTGCATCTCCACAAAAAATGCAATCCTAGCCCTACGTATAACCCCATTTCTAACCCAAGGTTATAAGTTAAATGTCTACAGACTGCTTTTCACACTGTTGTGACTGTTGTCACCTGACCCTCAATGGACTGATTAGGAACATTAACACATTTACACTAATACCTCAGATGATTGTTAAGAAGCTTTCCTCCATTACCGACGTGTTAAGTGAGTTATGTGGTTGCAAAAAGGGTCCTGTTCTCCCATTCAACAAGCATTCAACATAGTATTTTCATGCTTTGCCAAACAACATCACAACACAAAGCCCTTGTTTTTGCATGTTTACAAATCCATAATCAGACATTGGTCCTAAATCCTGCCAATGTTGCTTTGAAGAGGAAAACAATGTGTCTGGTATCAGCCAGACGCCAATATGCAAAACATGCAAAACTAACTGACTTAAAGAAGGCCTATTCTCTGATGTTTTTTTTTGTTTTGTTTTTTTCAATCTCTTGCTCTTACATATATCTGCCAATATGGAGTGGGGATGAATGTGAGAGAGGAAGCATGCTCCAGCTTGTAGTGTGTCATCAAAGCCTGTGTCCAACGGTGGATGAGATGTGGGAGCAGCGTGGCATTTTCTGCTGATCCATTCTTTTTCAGCTTTTCGTCTATTTCGGCTGGACTTTGTTGCATTTGTGAAGCGTGGAATTAGTAACCGTTTAATCGTTGCAAAAATTCAGTCTCCTGATTCAAGCTGCGAATGAAAAGAAACAAACGTAAGGGGAAATGGCCAATTAAAATGTTTACATAAGAAATGTTTTTGATGCATAATTCTCCTGTAGCAGGTAAACACCTATGATAACTTCAATAAACAACTCAACAAACAAAGTCTGGCTCTCCGAGTTCTGCTGCATCTGTGCAGTAAAAATGCTGCCGGTGGCCGTTACACTTGAAGCCCTGGCACAGCAGAGCCAGTGCACATTAGCCTCTACTCTTGCAGCCTGCTGCCCCTGCCCACAGCCATAATGGTCTCACTCTGGCATTCTTCCCACTGCACTATTCGTCATTGATGGTGAGTGTGTCAAAATGTCTTGGCCTACACAAGCCAGGGAAGCATATTCTGTTGTCTGTTTTGCAAGATGTGATATTATCTGGAGAACTAAACAACCATAACCTCTGACATTTTCGCACAAAATGTAAGAAAAAGCCCAAACAGCAACCAATACCACCAACAGATGTTAGGCATGCCATTACCAAATCTAATGAGTGAAAATGTCCCACCAGTGACAATGTGTTTTATTGTCCCAGCAGATGATAGTTTGAATAACCCCTGCTGTCACTGCTTCCAGTGGCGCAGCTGTTCTGCGGGGAGAGCTGAGATAAACCAAGGAGTCCTCCAACCCATACCACCACCACATTGGTAGTTTGTTCCAAAAAGTTTGAGACAGTGGCTCTCAAACTTTTTTTTTCTTCAATTATGTACTCCCTTTCAGACATTTTTGCAGCAATTCCCCCCTGACCAATGGAAGAGAAAAACTATATAAAGAAGTACAATCCAACTCCATCAGTGTCTGACACAACAAGCGGATACTGACGATATTTTCTTGGTTCTGTTCCTGGTCTTATTCACTTCTGTCTTCTTGTTTTCAGCCATATTGCTGCTACATTTCAACCCCAAATCCATTTTCTTGACTTTTGTCGTCCTCGCTTGACAAACACAGCAGCAGATTTAAACCAGACCCACACACATTTGACACCACTGAGGAAACCCAGTGGGAAAACGTAATAGAAAATGTGGTTTATCAAACTTACATTTACATTTTATTGTTAAACTTATTATAGCAGTGGCTAATTATTTTAAGACTTACGCATGACTGATATTTTGAGATTAACATTTTTTAAAAGATCTCACGTAACCCCTGCAGTACTCCAAGGTACTCCTTGGGGGACGCGTACCCGCATTTGAGAACTCTCTATACAAAGAAGTGCTCTATATGACCCATAAGAGGATCTCTAATGTGACTTCTAAATTAGTAGCAAGACAGCAACTGAAAACACTCGGTTAAAGTTAGGAAAAGGTTACAAAATATTGACTAATATTAGCTTGGTAATGTTAGTCACCTAAAAGCAAACACTGCTCTAGTGTGGATTTAAACTTGGGTTGGGTGAGCGAAGGTCATGTTACCTGTCCCATCGACCTGAGCAGCCAGCTACAGGTTGCAATAAGCTGCACAAACGACCTATAGGGTCGATTTATGCATGAGAGCAGTCACTTTTTTTGGTCCTTGGTACCATATGGCTGCGAGGGTTCTTATTATATTCCTGCTGACACTCCATGGAACATGATTTTTTAATAAATGCTCATTTTATTTCCATTTCTTAATCAAATCAACCTCCAGTCTGTTGTGTCACATCCCTGTGTCCTGTGGTGCTTGGACATTAAGGATAATGAGCAGTGTAGTCACCTTACATAAACTCACAGTGGGATTTTTTTTAATTGTTTTTTTTTTTTATTATTATTATTATTATTAATTAAATAATTAAGTCATAGTTTTAGACACTGAGGACATTGCAGACACTTAAGCAGGGAGGTTTGTGATCATGGTTTTAAACTGGCCATAGGCTGGTGGAGTATTAAGTTTTATGTGCATTAGGTCTTGGCATCTTGGCCATCAAACACAACACAACACAGAGTTAACACTGTTAGACTTGCACATTAAATGTATGGGAACAGGCCGTATTTCTTCTTAGCAGAGTGTCACTCTCCAGCTTTAGCAGGCTGCTAAAAAAAATAAGAGCTCTGTGTGGTGATGCTGAGTGGACTGCAACAATATAACAAGTACGGTAAAACTGAGACTTTTCAGCAAGGCACTGGTGCTGTAATATAGCCTGACAGTCCTGACTCTTACAGCTACCGGCATGTCTTACTACAGCTGCCAGGTGAGCACCAGCAGCTTCACTGCAAGACCCACTGCTGTCTATAGCTTCATGGGTTCAACTCTATTTGCTCAAACCAAAGAAACAAACGTGCTTGCATCAATAATCACATTTGCACCTACACATCACCATAAAACAACATACCTCAAATCATGCAGAAAGGTTTGCACTGCAATGTTGAATACCATAACTTAGGGTCTACACCTTCTGCTATGAATGTGCGAGTCCCTAAATTGTTGATATATGGGCAGGCTTTCTCCAACATGGCAGTATGACCCTAAAGCCTCAAAACCCACCTGGTTAAAATTCAGTCATTCAGTCAGGGAGCAGCCACCTAAGTAACGACCGTGAGATGCAGATATCTTGTTTCAAAACCTTTTTCTTAGCGTTTGCATTTTAACCACACTTTTCTTCATCGCCTCTAGTAAAGAATTGCGATTCCACTTCATGACTTTTGATTTCAAAGTCACCATAAAGATCACAAATCCTTCTCGGTCTTTGGAACTGGCTAAACTGAATGTTATTGATCAGAGCTTTAAAGTGCAAGGACTTAGCTCATAAAATTGTTTCCTTATCTGTCAGCTTTCTACAGACAGATGTATGAAGATCGCCAGTTTATGCTTTAGTGATGCATTGGTCCAGGAAAATAATAGACTTACTTTACAGTGAAAGTTTAATATTTTAATTTTTTAGGATTCACTTATAGCTAGTGTCACTTTGAATAATTTTCAGTACCTGATGAGAGTGGAGAGGATGTTTCAGCTTGTTTAGACATCTTTACATTCTCTTGTTTCATTTGTCTCATCACTATCTTTTAAATTGCATTTGTTTTGTATTGGTGATATTGTACATTTGTATTTCATGCCAAGAAAGCCCATATAAAATGAACTGAACTGAACTGGAACTGAACTGGAACTGAACTGTCATCATTTAATCAACCCCATGAAATGTGACCAAAATATTGTGCTTATGCTGGTTACAGACAAATTCATCTTCCCATTTCCAGCATAGCCTGGGCAAAAACACATGGACTTTCTATATAGGTGGTCTTGAAAAGTAATGATAGAATTATGAAGAGTCCACTCTGTCAGCGATACAAGAAAATCAATAGATAGCACATCTTCCTCTGAGTTATTGATCACATACTGTTGGAGTGAGAGCTGCCAAACCGTGCTTGTTCAGTGTTTAGGTATAAAGCCTCAGCATCCATAGTGACCAAGATGGAAACTGTCAATATCGACCAGCTGCTTGCTTGTATTCAACATGTTACTTTTATCTTGAGCATGCTAGTTTTATCTTTAGATGGAAGGATGTACAGTATATATCCTTCCATATATATATGTATATATATACACTATATTACCAAAAGTATTCGCTCACCTGCCTTTACTCATACTATGAACTGAAGTGCCATCCCATTCCTAACCCATAGAGTTCAATATGATGTCGGTCCACCTTTTGCAGCTATTACAGCTTCAACTCTTCTGGGAAGACTGTCCACAAGGTTGAGGAGAGTGTTTATAGGAATTTTTGACCATTCTTCCAAAAGCGCATTGGTGAGGTCACACACTGATGTTGGTCAAGAAGGCCTGGCTCTCAGTCTCCGCTCTAATTCATCCCAAAGGTGTTCTATCGGGTTCAGGTCAGGACTCTGTGCAGGCCAGTCAAGTTCATCCACACCAGACTCTGTCATCCATGTCTTTATGGACCTTGCTTTGTGCACTGGGGCACAGTCATGTTGGAAGAGGAAGGGGCCCGCTCCAAACTGTTCCCACAAGGTTGGGAGCATGGAATTGTCCAAAATGTTTTGGTATCCTGAAGCATTCAAAGTTCCTTTCACTGGAACTAAGGGGCCAAGCCCAGCTCCTGAAAAACAACCCCACACCATAATTCCTCCTCCACCAAATTTCACAGTCGGCACAATGCAGTCTGAAATGTACCGTTCTCCTGGCAACCTCCAAACCCAGACTCGTCCATCAGATTGCCAGATGGAAAAGCGTGATTCATCACTCCAGAGAACGCGTCTCCACTGCTCTAGAGGCCAGTGGCGGCGTGCTTTACACCATTGCATCCGACGCTTTGCATTGCACTTGGTGATGTGTGGCTTGGCTGCAGCTGCTCGGCCATGGAAACCCATTCCATGAAGCTCTCTGCGTACTGTACTTGGGCTAATCTGAAGGTCACATGAAGTTTGTAGCTCTGTGGCAATTGACTGTGCAGAAAGTCGGCGACCTCTTTGCACTATGCGCTTCAGCATCCGCTGACCCCTCTCCGTCACTTTACGTGGCCTACCACTTGGTGGCTGAGTTGCTGTTGTTCCCAAACGCTTCCATTTTGTTATAATAGAGCTGACAGTTGACTGTGGAATATTTAGGAGCGAGGAAATTTCACGACTGGATTTGTTGCACAGGTGGCATCCTATGACAGTTCCACGCTGGAATTCACTGAGCTCCTGAGAGCGGCCCATTCTTTCACAAATGTCTTGTTTCACAGTCTGCATGCCTGAGTGCTTGATTTTATACACCTGTGGCCAGGCCAAGTGATTAGGACACCTGATTCTGATCATTTGAATGGGTGAGCGAATACTTTTGGTAATATAGTGTATATATATATATATATATATTTTTTTTTTTTCTTTTTTTTCTTTTTGGACACTGGCTCAGTCAAAGATTCATTGCGTGAAACTGGTGCACCGGGGGGTTGAGTGGTTCACAATTGGTAGTAACTAAAAAGCCGCTCAACATGGATTTTCATTCAAGAGCCACTTGAGCTTATTAGCTTTGATCCATGTATTATCTCTGGCTGCTGTCAGAATACCTTCAGGTTCTTTGTTCAGTGATTTTGCAGAACCAGTTGGTAGCATGTCTACCCTCACATACTTTCATGTAGTTTATATCACTATAGCTCATCCTTTGTCTGCTTTCTGAATCACAATGTTTTTATCATTAGCCATTTAATTTAAAGCACCACAGCTCAGATTTTAGTACAGAGTGGTCTTTTTGTCCCTCACAATCAAAATCTGGGGATTGGACTATGGAGTGGGCTCTGTCCATCCATTCTTCATTCAATTTGTCCGTCCGTTCCTCACATACAAGGGAAATGATGTGTTTTGACACTGGGGGTCCAGTATTTTGAATGTAAAAATGATTTGTCTGCCTCAGCACCACCAGTGTATTAATGTATTTCAATTGGAAGTATATTCCGTGCCGGCATCACGTATCGTGAGTTAGTTTAAAGAGCCAAAGTCTGCATTAGGTGTAAGTCAGGATGCTGGATGAGTCAATCGATGCCACTTTCACTTAGGAGACCTGGGTTCGAGTCCGAGATGACAGCTGTGTTCGTTTTCATAACGTAACCAAAACTGTGCCCTGTTCCCAGGAGTGCTACCTAAACCAAGTGGTTTTTATGCCTAAACCTAACCTCTCCACCTGGATAAACTAAAACTACTAAAACTACTAAACTGTGGCTCCTTCTGGAAGTGGTCATAGCCACTTCTGGTAAAGGAAAATTTGACTGCAGCCTTATGCAGAAATGTAGCCTCTGTATGCACAAAAAGGCAAATTTGTGTTCATGGGCACAAATTGAATTTGTGTCCATATGCCTGAAAAAAATTAGACAAATCTGTAGACTAAATTTTGCGACTATTGCACAAACTCTTGTGAGACAGTGTTGGACATGTATGATATGTATTGCCTGTCTGCCAAGGATGTAGGCTACATGTATTTATTTCAGGAACAGCAGCAACTGCCACGCTACACAGAACCAGAATTTGAAACTGACATCCAACAAGGTGTTTATAAAAGCACTCAAGCTAATCCTCAGCATCTCTTTTTTTTTTTTTTAATTTGTGTGTGTTTAGTGTTTATGCACGAACAGTGTGATGTGTGCTGGTTGTGCTGTCTCTCTTAGATGTGTGAGTTATTACAAGTACCTTGTGTATTTGAAATGGGAGTGCAAATGGAGTGTGAACAAAAGGCATACTGTAATGAGCGTGACTGTGGTGTTAATATTCACCTGCCAAGCTGTTTGATTGTACAGTGCAATTTTGCATGTCACCGCTGGACAAAGACTAAAGCCTGCTTGTGGGGAACTTTGTGGAAAGACGTTATAATTGCCCTCAAAACTGAAAGTTCTATGGTTTCTTTATGACCAGCCTTCAGCTGTTAAAGGACAATACTGGTGTCAGTAAGAGTTAAAACCTATTCACTGCTTTGTCTAGTTCTATTTCTCACAATCTGTTCTCACAATAACTTTGCAATTTAAACTGTATGGAATAGTTGTTGTTTTTTTTTTGTTTTTTTTAACACCCCATCACTTTTGTTGTTATGAAATACAAACTTTGCAGTGTCAAACCTAACTTGAAATGAACCGCTCTCCTGCTGAACAAAGACACCGTAATTAAAATGACATGGATGTGACAATACAGTCTGTAAGGCACCGTGTTTTTTAGGGATTATTTCCTGGCAGAGTCTTGCATATGCTCATGTGGGTGTCAGGTGATTGACAGTAAGCACAGCGTAACGTGATGTGTGCGTTAATACAGAAAGACTCATCTTGGGCACAATGAAATAACGCTGAAACGGACACTCTGACAAAACCAAATTAGGTCTCTTATGCTTAATGTGATGGGTTATCTAGCTTGGGCAATTTTCAAGTCCATGGAAATTGTTTTTTTTTTTTTTATTATTATTATTACTGTACAAGAATGAATGGCAGCAAGTGGCTTCTTCTGAAAGTAAGACACAAACCCTGACAGCCATACTGACAGTGTGCAGACATGAACAGGTATTCCAAGGAAAATGGTACTGAATGAGAGGCGAGAAGAGGAACTGAATGAGAAGAGAAGTGAATGCATCAGTGCTTCCTGTATTAGTTGCATTTGGATGTTCAAGAGCTTTGGAAAGCAGGTGTCCTGGACCATATACATCTTGCACCAGTTGTTAGTAGATTCTTGCTGATGGATTGCATGAAGGTGTGTCATACCTATATTTTTTATGCATTTATTGTAACCTAACCACTGTTGTTTTGACAGGTTTTATTTAGTTCGCCAGGATGTGTGCGTTCAAAACATTTTGCACAGTTTCAGGCAGCTTAAGTGCATTTCAGATTAAGTATGAGGTTGATGTCAAAGGAAGAAAAAAACTGCATATTACAGCCTGGATGCCAGTAAAACATCAATATCAGCTATAAAGGGGCCCACTGTGCCTGTCCAGGTATCCATTACAGCCTTTGTGACTTATCCTTGATCCCTGTGCCAATACTCCAGACACTCCTAAAATTCCCAAATGTTCTACTTACTAGATTGCAGTATTCCCTATAATCTTCAGGTTGGCAAAAAAGAGCAGAATTCTGCTAGTTCCAGATAAGCCTTTCCAAGCTCAGGTCCATCCAAACTCCCCAACTGCTGACAAACACAGACGTGACACTCATTCACGAGGCCTTAATCCTTTTCTCACATCCAATGCCATCTTCCCTGACTGTGTATGGATCCTAGCTGTCTCCATCCCTGTTAAGCTCAACAGTTTAAGCTGAATAAATGAACCATTGGAGGTTTTAGTATTTGAAGCTGGTTATAATAACTAATCACCCTACTTACATACATTAATGTCTCTGTCCCGGGGGCAAAGTCTAAAAAGCATCACAGTGCTCTGCTGGCTTAGCAGGTGAACATTAACAGTGTGCTTTCATTAGCACATTAGCCCATGTATTATGGTCACACTCAATTAGCAACCTAAGCACTCTCTCAGTCACTCACTCACACACACTGACAATAACCATCATGTCAGTGTGTGATGGCACCCCTGTAGTATCCCATAATATGAATATATGAATGTAGCTAGATAGTATGCCTTTGTTCAGTTATCACCGAAACAAAAAATCTCAAAAAACCACTATATTTGATGACAATTCCATAATTCCATGACCACCTTCTCATAAAAAATGTAAAACAGTGTTATAGATTAAACTCTAAACCCCTGCTGCTTCAAATGTGCTGTACTAAAGTGAAAACGCAGCCGTACTCTTCACATACTGTTACGTATTGCCATCCTGTGATTTTCACTGCATTCCAGGAGTTTATTTTTTTCTTTCTTTCTTTCTTTCTTTTTTTTTTTTGATAAAGCGTAAGTTACTTTTGCAATCGCAGTTTACTTTTTGGTCCACCCACTTTCCTTCAATCTGCCTTGCCAGGGATGCGTTCTGAGCCCCCTGCTGTTTGCCCTGATGACCCACGACTGTCGTCCCAGGTACAGCAGCAATCACATCCTGAAGTACGCGGACGACACAACAGTTGTGGGCCTCATTCAGGACAACAACGAACTGGCTTACAGGGAGGAAGTGCAAAATCTTGTGGACTGGTGTATGGTGAACAACTTGGTCCTGAACGTCGACAAAACTAAGGAGATCATCGTGGACTTCAGGAGATCCAGACCCAGCCACACACCCCTCCTCATCAATGACACAGCCGTGGAAGTCGTGAGCAGAACCAAGTACCTGGGGGTGCACATCACCGACAACCTCAGCTGGTCACTCCACACCTCCTCCCTGGAGGAGAAGGCACAGCAGCGCCTGCACTTCCTGCGGCGGATGAGAAGAGCCTCCCTCCCCCCTCCCATCCTAACCACCTTCTACAGAGGGACCATTGAGAGCCTGCTGACCAGCTGCATCTATGTCTGGTCTGGGAGCTGCAAGGCCTCAGACTGGAAGCCTCTGCAGAGAGTGTACACACACACACACACACACCATGGACAATATCAGAATATCTTTCTGATGGACAAATATTTCTTAGTGTAATATTTTCATATGGACAATACATTTCTGTGCAATATTTTTATGGAGGTATAGTTTCTTCAGGGCCAGGGTGTGTGGCCCAGTACCAGGAGACCCCCTGGGATGAGGAGAATTACCTCCTATTGTGAAATACTCTCCACCCTGCTGCTACGATGTTTCTGCTGTTTACACTGTTTATTCTGTTGTTTGCACTGTTTATTCTGTTTTATCTATTTATTCTCTCTTGCACTCATTATTATTTAGCTCTTGGTTTTTACGCACTAGTTATATAGATTATATTTTAATTATTTAAACTGCCCCACAATTCCATCTCTGTTGTAATCCGGAAGCCAAGCAACGACATTTCGTTGCAAAAAACTCACTGCTGTGTTTTTTGTTGTTGTTGTTGTTGTCATTGTTGTTGTTTTTTTTGTGCAATGACAATAAACGAACGTGGAGGAACTTCAGGGGGTACGTGAGATTTTTAAAAATTATACAACATGTAGATCTGACCGAGCAATCTGATTGGTCAATCAGACTAATTTAGAATGTGCTCAAATAAGCATGACAGCACGGCTAGCTGTGCTCAAATGAAAAATACCTCATCACTGAAAATATTACTCCGCCTACATCTTATTGCCCGAGTCTGTGTGGTTCCCATGGCAACATGAAACATTTCACTGAAACCCGCATCAAAAGCCACTGTCAACTTTGTTAGTCTTCATAATGGACTGTTTTGTTGTTGATTTTAATTTATTTGGCGACCTAAGTTTGGATAAATGGCTGAACGAGGAAGACAAGACAGAACAGATTAAGCCAAGATACGTGAGAGTGATGAGTGAAGAGCTGGATCAGCTGGAGAGGTCAGGAAATGAAGCCGGTACGGCCCGGTCAATGTCTTGGGCCGTCAAATGTCTACAAGACTACCTGACAAACACCGGGCAAACAGCTAATTTCTCAGCTGTAAGGAAAGAAGAGCCTGACAAGATCCTCTGTGAATTTTATGGAGCTTTAATTTCTATAATAAAGAAAAGTTTCAGTTTTGGGAAATCACGTTGTCTAGAAAACGTCATAAGCCCAAGTTGGCTGGCTGACAAGGACTAGTTAACGTCAGATCTCATGTATTTCCACTGAAACGGAGAGAATACTAGCAAAAAACGTTTATATTTTGAGAGCAAAATGCCGACAGTATGAATACATTTTGATTATACATTTTATTTTGTTGGTAATAGTTGTATAATCGCATTATTACACTTGAGGGTGTGCTTGACCGTCCTTATTGTCACTTCACACCCTCTCGTGTAATAACGCTTAAATATATATTAAAAAAAATAGCATTCATGCAAGGTTCCTTAAAAATCATTATTTAGCCTGAGAAATATTCATTAAAATATAAATGGAAGTTCATAAACGGCATTTTATATTCAGTACTCAATTTCATCATCCTTCATCCCTGCCCTCCCTTTTTTAGCAACTATCTGTTGATTAGATTGTGCTGGTGTGGAATCGATGTTATAATTAGTGCTTTCAGCCAGAACAATTATGCTGCATTGAAGTGTTGGTGGAAAAGAGCACCGTCCAGGAGTCAAAGTTGGCTGCTAAACTGTGTCATATTCAATTGCTGTTACAAAGGGCTGTGTGTAAATCAAATATGGAAAGAACATAAATGAACATAAACTGTTACAGCTGCAGATTTACAAGTTCAGACTGCATAAGAACAATATTACATGAAATAAATAAACTTTATTATTTGCATTATCATGCTGACCTAGTATTAGTATTAAGTAAAATGAATAATTATAAATTTGACAGAGAATATTATAGTAAAAATTTCACCCCAGTAGCCCAGTCGACTAGTGCTATGCTCCACTCCCCAAAAAAAGGGTAAAATGAAATTAACTACTTTAGGTTTGTTGCTGTAGCAACAAGTGCATTATTTGGAACATGGATGCTCTGCATCACTGGCCTCAAGTGCTAGAGGGAAGAACCGAACTGCTGACTGACAGACACACATGGTGACCCCCCCCTTCCTATTTCACAGTGAGCCAAAAAAATTAACACCCAGTTCAACAGTAATTACAGTAAGCAATAACTGAACAATGGCAAATTGTAATTATTCAGTCACACACAAATAAAGATAAAGTCTACATTACACGTAGGGGAGCACGGGGTAGAAACTAACGCAGGGTCAGTTGTAACACAGACTTTTCAGGTAGTTGCACAAGGTCAACCGGCAAGTGCTTCCGGTTAGTTCGTCACATGATCATAAGAGAGCCCAGCGCGAATTTTGGGGGGAATTGGCTGCATTTTTGAGGAGATACATGTAAAAGTGTGTTTTACCACCAAGTAAGTGAATTTCTTTACCTTTCTAATTTTTGGACTACTGAACTATGTGCGTGCGTTACCGAATCCAATCTTACATCAACGTATTAAGCATCATGTTGCCTAAAACATAGCACTGATTCAAAACATTTAGCTAACTCATAGCGAGTGCTAGTCAGGTTTGAGACCAGTGACTACACAGTGGGGTTGGTTGTAATGCAGTGTTACAACTAAGCCGCAATAAAAACAACTGCATATTTGTCACTAACATAAGAGTAATGTTAGCTACGTAGTGTAGCTGTGTGTGTGTGTGTGTGTGTGTGCGCACGCGTGTGCGTGTGCATGCACGCGTGTGTGCACAAGGTGGAGCATGTGTGTGTGGATATAACATGTGAGCCCCTATCATCATGGGATTTCTACTGTATACTTTCTAGTAGCTAGCATATATTGAAACAGATACTCCAACTAGTGTATTAACAGAGTTTTTTCTTCTGTGAGGCTTACAAGCCAGAGTTATGATTTATGTGGTGTCAGAATAACCCCATGTGGGATGGGTTGATTGTCTTTATTCAATCATTCATTCACCCCCCTGCACCGCGGGGGCGGGGGGACTCCGCTATGCCACTGATGGCCTACACAATCAGTATCCCCCAGTAGAATGCAGAAGAGATTGTATTAAACTGTGTTAAACCAAACCTTTCTGTAAGTGTTACAACTAAGACTCCCTTAGTTACAATTAACCCCACCTGTGGAGTAAATTGTAACATTTCTCTTCTTCCACTTAGGGTGAAATTCCACGGAAATGGTAGGTTCTAGAAACAAAGTTAAAGTGTTAATTTGTAGCAGAGATGTGTATGTTGCTTGTATTAAAAAATGAGTTCTCTAACTCCTACATATCCTACATTTTTTTTGCCTTTGGCCTGAAACGTTAGGTTGTACCCCTCGCTCCCCTACAAGATATCAGTTCAGCTCTGCCAGCTTGTGGCTTCAGTAGCTCGGCTGTCTCTCCTGTCTCCGTTTTTCACAGGATGTTACATAAATGACAGCTGGAATGGCACACTTACTTTTTTTGTCCAAGAATCACAGTTTTTTTTTCTTTTGTCAAGGAGGATTTTTTTATATACATGTTTTGGATTTTGGAGAAATAGGTTGCTCTGACATGTTCATACCTACTTCAGTGGAGAAGGAAGTGCAGCTCTGGCTCTACCTCTCCTTGGGAGCAGAGTGAGCACAGCCTTGGCTTATTCCTACAGCAAGGCTGTAGGCTGCCAGGCTTTTGTCCACACATTTGCATGGTGTAAATACCAAAAGGAATGTCATAAATGATGGCTGCCTGATCAGATGGAGTGAAATGCAATCAGTACAAACTGAGAATAGGCCTTTAAATCTCTGAATAATAATACGATGACCCAAAATTATATTCAAAACTCAAAAGTCCTTGAGCAGAGGAGAAGATTATTTGAATGATGCAAAGAGTAACTCTTTGGATAAGGATGGCAACAAGGAAGGAAGACAAGGAAGAAAACAAGGAAGTGAACAGCCAGACTGTGACCTTATGATCATAAGGTTGAAGATATGGCCACTTGATTGAAGTAGAGTTATGGTGGGTGAGGGCTTATGTCAAGATTGTCTTAGCAAATGGGCTACAGGCCAACAAATGACCAGTCACAGCGCTTAAGGGGTGTATCATGCCCAAAACTCTGGTGGGATTCATAGAAAAGCATGCAATAGTATGGGATCAGTGCCATCAGTCAATTTATCATACAAACAGAGGCTAAGATGCAGACATGAACACCTGGGGTCCGTTTCACGAAGCAGGTTCAACAAACTCCGAGTCTTACCCCGAACTCTGAGTCGATCTACTCTGAGATAGGAAACTCTGAGTTTTTGGTTCCAGAACAGCTGATTTGAGTTAGTTTTTTTGATCAACTCGGAGTAGTTTCACCTGGAGTTAAGCGCGTTTACCACAGCTATAAAAAGACAGTGTCAATGGAGCCCCGATTTGACGAGTCACCATGGCAATGGGGAAGCATCGGGCTGCGTTTTTCACCCCAGTTGAATTGGAAATCTTTATGCATTCATACAGCGACTTTGAACATGTTTTTTTTTTTTTTTTTAAAGCGCAACACAGCTGCAGCGGCAAAGGAGAGGGAGACAGCATGGGAGAACATTGGTGCTTGGGTCAATGCGTAAGTTTAAATGTAATGCGTTGCAATCACAATAATATTACAGGGGAAAACTGCTTGAATGGTAGCCTATTAATTTATTTCATTTAGGTGCAATCCTGCAGGGGAGAAGCACACTTGGCACCAGATTTAAGATGAAATATAAAAACATTGTTCAAACAGGTGAGACCTCAGCATAATCTCATGGTGGTACCCCATTTTGATCATGTTTTACATTGTAAAGTAAATATTAAGTGGCTGTTTGAATGTGCAGTTGTTTTATCCCCAACATAATGTTGTTTTCACACACATAAATGTCTTCTCATCTTAAAAAAGATGAAAAAAAAAAATTAACGGTCAGTTGTGTAAATTAACGGTCAGTTGTGTAATGTTAATGGTCAGTTAACATTACATTTTAAAAATGAACGGTCAGTTGTGTAATGTGATGAACAGTCAAATATAGTCAACTTACTATGATCAGCACTGATGATCAGCAATTACCTATTAACAAATGCTTATTACAAGAACCTTAATATAAAGCGTTACCTGTTAGGTTTTAGATATAAATATAGCAATGAAATTTAGAGTTTTAATATTACATTAAATGTTATTGGGTTATAGTTACAACAGATGAAACAATAATAGATAGTATTCTAGAAAATAGATTAATTTAAAACAATGAATAAAAACATTTTTTTGAAGATTAACGCTCGAATGAGCATGCTTATGGTTTTTCCTGCAGTCACACTGAGAGGTCCAGTCACATTGCATCCCATTCAAAACCTGAGGAATGATTTAAGATTTATTGATTTTGGTTTGGCATCCATCTGTTATTTCTTATTATTTTGTTGGACTTGAAAATATTGTCTGAATTTTGTTGACTTAGCTTTAATGAGTTTTGATAGAATTGTGCGGAGTAGGACAAAAAAAAAAAGGCTGCTTACATTCTCTGTAAATCTATGTAAGAGGACTTGTTGTGACCTCGCAGCAAGATGGCCCTAAGTTCAATTCCTGCTTGGCTTACTCCTCTCTTTAAGGAGTTTTCATTTTCTCCCCATGTGTGCATGGATTTCTGCTGGGAGCTCTGGTTTCTTCCCACTGTCCAAAGAAATGTGGGTGTGCTTAATTGCCCTCAGGAGTGTGTATGTCTCTATCTTTGGCCCCCTGATTCTGATTGACTTCACATGAAGTCAATCAGAATCAGTGAGCACAAACTGAAAAAAAAAAAAAAAAAAAAAAAAAAAAAAAAAAAAATCTTCAAATCTCAGTATGACTTAAAATGACACTAACTCAAAAGTCCTTGAGCAGAGGACAGGATTATTTGAATTATGCAAAGTAACTCTTTGGATAAGGTTTGCATGCCAAGGAAGTGAACAGCAAACAATTTCCGATTCACCATTTGTGTGGTAAATCCATGTGATTATATGACCTTACACTGTTTTAATTGATTATTTCTCTCTTGGCATTCACTCTAATCACTTTCTCAAGACCCATTTCTCACTTCAGGAAGCACAGCTTCACTCAGTTAGCTCAAAGCTATGTAGTCTGTGTCTGTGCACTTGAGTGTCAAACTGGTTTGAAAGTGAAAATTGCACCACTGTGTTTAATGAGTTAAATATAAATATGGAACTGTAAAAAATGCTCTGTGTGTGTGTGTGTGTGTGTGTGTGTGTGTGTGTGTGTGTGTGTGTGTGTGTGTGTGTGTGTGTGTGTGTTTTGTGCCGGCTTTTACTTGGTTTGGAGGAAGATTTTAGTAATTTATTCATTTGTTATGTATTTGTTTCTGCGGTGCCAGTCAGGTTGCAAGACTGACAAAGTTGTTTTGTTTTGCTTTTTTGTCACAGTCAAGTTGAAAGAAATATTTGAAAAAACCTTCACTCAATAAAAACAACACAAAGGATGTTCAAGTATTAAACTTAACAACCCCAAAAAACAATGGCAAGTATGCAAATAAGGAAACCCAACATGTTTTTCTTTTCAAATAAAATGGATATATGTTGACACACAATCCAAACCCAAAATACAGCTCGATACCTTTTTTCTCACAAAAATTACAACACAAAATTATTCTCAGTCCTTTCTTTTCTTGATTTTTTCCCACAAATTGTACCAACCAAAATTCAGTCTTTTCTTTGTTTTCTCCTCAAAATTGTTTTCAGTCCTGTTTTCAAACAAAATTAGTTTCAGTCCTTTCTTTTCCACACAAAAATATTTTTAGTCTTTTTTCACAAAAACAACCAAACAAAAAAAAATATTATCAGTCCTTTCTTTTTTACACAAAATTTATTTCAACAAAAATGGTGGTCTTTTTTTTTTTCTTCACAAAAACGCACTGGTCTCGCCAAGTGGCGCTAAGAGAGACGCTTGCAGTGCACATTCCCATACACCAGGTGGCGATAGTGCATTTTAAAGGTGGTTGCCACCGCCATAAAATCAGGCAGAAGAAATATTTTTGCAACTGGCACAGCTTTGTTGCCATTAATTACCTGGAACAGGGGATATGAGGACTGCCGATTGTTACAGTGTGTGTGTGTGTGTGTGTGTGTGTGCGCACATACATCTGTTCTGTATGTGTTTTTGCTTCTCAATGCAAGGAAGCCATGCTCATTTTCAGGTACCTGTGATTCACTAACTAACATTTGCGAATATTAGCTGACATCTTGTAACATTAACCATGACCTTTTCCTAACCTTGACCAAGTAGTTTTTATAGTTGACAAAGCTAACGAAAGTGGCTAAATTAATTAACAAGCTAATGTTGGCCAGTGTTCATGCATGCGTCAATGTTAGCAGCATTATGGCATTGACACAGACTTCACCACATTGGCTATAAATCTAAATATTCATATGTAACATATTTTTTCTTCAACAGCATGTACATTTCAATGCATTTGTTGGTTTGTAGAAATGTAAAACAGCAACATTTTATTCTGATGACTGAATTGCATGTGCATTTGGGGGAATAGAGATCCACCATTATAGCAGCCCAAGACCAGCTTTGAGGAAATACCAGGTACAGTGCAAATGCTTCAGAATGCCTCTTCTATAGATAGCTAATCTATATTTTGAGAGTACATTTGGTCAGGTTTTCTAGCCAATGTCCGTCTGGCCACAATTTAAATGGCTGATAACAATACTGAATAATGTGAGTGAAATTTGTGGAAACCTTAGGGACAAGAACATTTTTTTTTTTTCTGAGTTTAAAGAATACATTCTCAGACATCCCATTCTTAATATTCATCAGATTTAATAGATCAATATAATTGAGTGTCATCTGCATAGGAAGATAAATTTATACCATGACTTCCAATAACATTACTAAGATGTAATATATATAAAGAACAGGCAGAGCTCCAGGCACTGATCCCTGACACCGTATTTATCCCTGCGAGAGTAAGAGGACTCTTCATTAATGTGAACAAATTAGGAGCAATTGTTATGGTAAGACCTGAACCAAGATAATGACCAGGTAGGCTGAGTTTTCACAACTGTTAAGGAGAATACAGTAATCCACTGTATCAAATTGTGGTACCTAGGTCCAGGAATATGGAAATACTAAAGCTGATTTTGAGTTTAGGGTAAATTAGCAGCGGGTCTGTAGTTTGACAGAATATTTGGGTTTAGGTTTGATTTTTGTAGAATTTGTTTAATTACAGCTACCTTGAAGGGTGTAGGTATTTCTCTGAGTAGTAATGATGCATTGAAGATATTCAAAAGTACTTTGGCAAAGGTGGTAAAAAGTTCTTTAAATAAATTTGTACGTGTGGGTTCTAATAGGCAGGTGGATGTCTTTGAATGTAAAACGAGTGAATGGAATCAATGGGCATGAAAGAGCCCAGCCGATTTCTGTCAGAAGAGGCCACAGTAGATGTGGGATGACTGACCATATCGACAGTAGCTGGTGCATGAAATCATTTCCGCTGTGAGTACATGTGGTAGCTGAAATTGTTGATGATTGAGTTTCTGTTCCTTAGCAGTGGTACTGAACAGAGCTTTAAGGTTGTATTTGTCATTATCTATCAAAGCAGATAACTAAGAGGACCTTGCTGAGTGAAGAGGCACTTTGTAGTTGATGAGGCTATATTTCAACAACATAAACAGATTGTAGCTTAGATGTGCTGCATTTGCTCTTAAGTTTTCATGTCCAGTGTGTTGCAGTAATGCCATGGTTAAGAGTGTCTGCAGTTAGCCAGTGACACAAGCAACCATATCAAATATTTAATTAGGGCATTGTGAGACAATCAGGTGGATCCCAGGCTGACTCTGAGGTCCTGAACAGTCCACTGATCACATCCAGCGAGAGCAATATACTTAATACACTTTTTGTTTTGTTTTGTTTTGCTTTGTTTTGTTTCGACACTTACAGATCAGACTTTTTTCTAGGATTATCTTCACTGATTTTGGCACTTGCAAAAATCTTATAACTTACCTACCTTATCTGCATTTAAAAAATGTAATTCAGCTACTGCTACCCATGACTACTCCAAGACATTCAGTTCAAGTGAGTGAAACACATTCATTTTCTTTATAGGTGATAATATAATTTAATAAAGTGAATTACAACAAGTGGATAAATATTGATTGATCATGTTGTTAAAACAGCTGATGAAATATAATCATGCATGAAACAGATGTCAAACTATGTTAAAATAACATCATATAACAAGATGATTAAGAAGTAGAAATTTCAGACAGTGCTGAGTCAATAAACTAATATAGCAATAAGCCATGTTAATGAGTAGAACATGATGAAAACTATACTAAAGTAAATGAGAAATCAAACAAATATCAAATTCAGTGTGAATATAAATTCTTTAAATCTGCCTGTAATTCCCTCTAAATTCTGTTTCAGTTCAGCAGTAACTTCTTTCACTCTTCATTCAGTCTTTAATTGAATAGAAACAGACAGCATTTGTAATAATTATTGTTGATAAGATATTATGCAACAACCCGAATGCTGGACCAATACAGTTGCATGGCAAGAGGTAACAATGAATATAAGCTAATGTAATGTCCAATAAATGACAAAATCTCTCAGTGTGATTATAGGCCTTAAAATTTGTATCAGCAGGAATGTATTTACTATATGTATATATTATTTTAATTTAGTATAACAGAACACAGAAAACAATTTGGATGATTACTATGGTTCCTGCTCCTCCTTTAACTCATGAAAGATTTTCCCGTCCGGCTGTTTACGCCATTCCAGTTGTAATTTCTGATGGATCCCTTGGTCCCGCAAACGTTTCTTCATCTACGAGACAGAACACAACAAACACTGTATGCTATTTTCCTCTAATATTGGACACTTTTAACCTCAAGCTGAAAAAACTCCTATTAGGTCTTTGGAATTACAGGCAATATTTTGTATCAGATAGTCGAAGCTGGACATGAGTTCAGGCATCCTGCATCTTCACTCCAAGGGGTTTATGTTTTCAACTAGATGATCCAGAGAAATGAGACTGACCTGCTGTAAAATTTCTTCCTGTCTTATCGGGTCCTTCAGGTCCACAGATCCTTCAGAAATCAGTTGAATCTTAAACACCTTAAGATGTTTAAGCTCTGCACAATAAAGATGAAGGCATATGATTTATGCTGATTTCCATGCAAATAGCAAACATAACAGCAAAGAAATAATAAAAGCAAAATTCTGAAAACAAGCTAAAGCCAAAGATCTTTAGCAATACACAGCCCTGAGAGATCAGATGGTATAGATCTGTATGTAAGATACTTTCATTAAGTATGATTTATGATTTTATGGGTGGAACTCACCTGAATAACAGAAGAATGGCACAGTCTTGGAACAAGGAACATCATGCCATTTTTTGCCATTGTAACATGCACAAAATTCATTTTCTAAATTATTGTCAGGCTCTCCATTCTCCCACATTGTGAATGACAAGTCACTCTGGTCAGACCACTTCCAGGAGTCTCTGAACAAACCAATCCACCAAAGTTTAGATGACCCAGGATCAACCGTCCTTAGGATCTCCTCCAGCTCCTTCTGACTCCTGATGCTGGCCAAGTCTGTGTAGCTCTTCCTACAGAAACTCTGAGCCGACGACCAGGTCATATAAGTTTTAACTGCGATGTACTCATTTGTGTTTTCTGAAATTAAAGGCACCATTGACAGCTGTAAGTGTTTCATGACCACACATGCATCATTTGAGAGAAATTTGAGTCAATATTCGATAAGCATTTTTAATTTCCATAAACAATGCGATAAGTGTCTTAATGAAAATAGGTGTAACATGCAACCCATTTGTTTAATGGACCAAAACTGGTGCGGTGCAAACATTGCCACTCAACTACAGGCAGTCAGAATAAACGACTTAAATATCAATCACATGACCGCTGCATATTTGTATTTACAATATGTATTATAATATGAGTAATGTTTGATGCTCACCATCATAGCATGTCACTTTGAATGGATTTTTATAAGTGGAATCAAACCACTGACCATGATAAATAGCTTCACAATACTCTTTGCTCAAATAGCTGTCTGGCTGATTTGTCCTCCAGCTAGTAAATTCAGCTTTGCCATGGTGGTAGAGGTAGGTGTTGTCCATAGACCACCTCCAACTGGAAACATCATCGTAAAGCCCTACCCATCCTGAACCTCCATTGTCCTCAGTTTAATCACCAATACTCAACTACAGACAGTCAGAACAAAAGATCAACTGGTGGCCTTTCCAGGGTCCAGCACCCTGCGCCCAATCAGGATAAGTGGCTTGGAAAATGAATGAATGAACATAGATACTCACCATCATAGCATATTGACTTGTATGGATCTTCACATGAGACATCACTCCACCCACCATGAAACATGAGTCCACAATGCTCTGTGCTCCAAGAGCTGTCTGGCTGATTTCTCCACCACCTAGTAAATTCAGCTTTGCCATCGTGGTAGAGGTAGGTGTTGTCCATAGACCACCTCCAACTGGAAACATCATCGTAAAGCCCTATCCATCCAGAACCTCCATTGTCCTCTGCTAGACTGATCAATCTTGCTGAATCTTCTTCATTGTTTATGGTCACCAGGTCAGTGAAATGTTCTCGACAGTAACGCTGAGCTTCAGTCCAGTTTTTCTTCAAGCTCACAAAGTGGAATTGTCTGGAGAAACCCTCTGAAAGTGCACACAGAGCTGAGAGGAAATGCATCATCTCTTTACACAGGCTTGAAAAACATGCACCAGTGAGAGAACAATTAGTAATGAGATTAGAGGCATTTTTAATCATTAAATGTAATAATAAGTCTATATATATATTTTGGTAGATATCACCAACCTGAGAGTAGAAGGATCACCAATCCTGCCCTGCCCATACTGTATCTTTCTGCAAGAACAGTGAGTGGATACAAGTGACGAAGGGCTAAGTGATTAAAAATGATACATAAACGACAGATAAAATGTAATAATACATCATTTATGTGACAGATTTATAGGTAACACTTTCTTCAACATTACTAATCAACATAGTTATAAATAATCACAGAATTCCTATTCAGCTCTTACCTTTGTCGTCTGTATGCTTACCATTCATTGTATTTGTTGTATTCATTGCATTTTATACTTGAAGCTGTGTCATCTGATTTTGATATGCAAACAACAGAAAGGCATCATGTGACAATCAGAGAGAGTCATCCTATTTTCCAAACAAAGCACTTTGCAAAGTAAAATTGTGCAGGGACAGAACAAGCATGTGACTCGTAAGTTAGACAATGGAGATACTGATTCTAAACTGTACAAAATAAGAATTTACTATCTGTAAAGATTTCAATTTAAATTCATTTTATGGGATTCAGAAATCAACAAATGAATTACATCAGTACAGTAGGGGAGAGTGGGGTAATTTGTGCCAAGGGGCAAGTAGTGCCACCCCTGTTATCTAGAAAACCATAGAAGAAGTTGGTCATGTGACCACATATTTTTGAAGAGGCATCCATTTCACTCATCCTGCAAAGAAGGGAAACACATGGCTTGAGAGGTAAGCACATTTCAGTTCAAAAAAACTTTTTTTGCCCTCCAAAGTAAAATTTCCATGATCAAGGTTTTTTGATTGCTGTGTTTGAACAATTATAGAAAACTTTGAAAACAGTTCACACAGGTTTTAGTACTTTAGTAAGCTACACCATGAGTCTATACAGTTAGCATGATGTTAGCTCAAAACAGCTGGGGGATGCATTTTTTTTTCAAAATGGTGGGCTTGGGGTAATTTGTGCCAAAGGGCCTGGGGTAAATTGTGCCAGTGGCACAACTTGTGATTATATACTATATATTACTTTATTGTATTTTATTGTTATTGTACATTGTCTTCTTACCTTTGATCACTAAAACTATTCAGTTTCAGATGAAGATGATTTGCAGGTGCTCATTTTGGAAGTTTTATTTTGTTCTGGGTATGTGTTCATGTGGCGCTAGGCCTTGTTATAGAAAAGTGGCCTGTGATTTTGTTAAAATAATAAATAAATGTTAAATAAATAATTCTGTATTAAATTTGTTTTGCTTTTATATAGCATTATCATTTGTGAGATTAAAATGATCTGTTTTACTTCAATTATCAGTGGCATAATTTACCCCAATGTATTCTCTCTAATGGCACAATTTACCCCGCACCGGGGGCAAGTTGTGCCACAGAACCACTTTTTTTTTCGAAAGCTATATTTCTCAAACAGTTTATATAAGATCCAAAGTGATTGTTCCCAGGGATGCACAATATCCTAAACTATATGTGCATATTTTAGTTGGAGGCATTACTGTAATCCCCTCGCTTTAAAGGCACTTTAAGTAAAAATTGGCACTATTTACCCCACTCTCCCCTATAGGTCTTCTTCATTCTATATGAATCATAAAATGATTAAAAACAACAACAGCAACAACAATGATTCAAAAACAACTCCTTATTTGATCCTCCATGTGGATAAACTGCTGACAATCTCAGCAATCTCAAGTCACTGTTTTGGCTACACATAATGTTTTGCTTAAAATTAAACACACACATTCTCCATGTTGAATGAAGCACAGTGAGCATTATACTTGTCATCATGGATGGCAGATCTCAGGACAGCTGTTAATGCACTGAGAGATGCCATAACCCGAGAATATCGTTTGAATAATATCTCTAATATCCTAAGTGTTTCAGCAGCTACAAGCTTTAACTAGAGGTAAAAGGAGAGATTATATGACTCCCATTCTGAGTCCCTCACAATGGCTCCTGGTTGAATTTCTAATTGATTTTAACAGTTTATTGATTACTGTCAAAGCAGCAAATCTCTTGACTACATCTTATATTTTGAAGCATCTAACTTCTCAGGAGGAGCATCGACATGGCGGTTTGTGACATGGAGACAGTCACTGACTCACTCTCTCTCGTATGCACACACACACACACACACACACACACACACACACACACACACACACACACACACACACACACAGGTACACAAAAATACACTTGTCCTTTTCATGTTTGGCTTATTAATCTTCTTAGTTGTGATCACTGATAAACCTCCGTCTCACAGGGACCAAAAATTAATAAATAAAATATTATATTGTTAAAAGGAGATAAGAGACCATAGTTATCAGGTTGTGAAAGATCATAAGCTACACTATGCAACCATTAAAACACTGAGATAGGTGTTTAGAGGGTGCTAAATTTATACTCACATCAGTGCTGGGGAGCACTTTAACCACTATATTTAACTTTTGAAACACCAAATATGACAGCTTTTGAGGTATACACAGTTTCATTAGTAATATTTTTATATTTCTAATGAAAGCAAAACTAATTATAGCAGCAAATGCAGTGTTCTATGGTGCATGACTGTATGTGAGGCATTTCTTTACTTAAAAGTGCACTCTGCAGTACAAGTTGACTGAAGTGAGGACTTAAGAATTAGCTGTTAAAAACATGCAATAAGCAAGGAATCTATCAGTGAATCTAACAGCAACACTGTCTCCAAAAATATTGGTCCCTGTAACGGCAGGCAGTCGTTACTAGTTATAGTTAACAGTAATTTGTAAGTATTTGTTGTATCGCACTAACTTGTACATATTTTGGGATCGGCAACAGAGAAAAGAACACACACGGTTGTCATTATAAATGTATTGTTTATTGAATGTTTGGATATTACAGCCGACGTAGTCAGACAAGCGCAGCAGGGGAGGCTGGGCCGGTCCGCCTTGTCATCCTCTGGTCGTGGGAAGTGCGCATTAATTTGTGGAATCCTGCAGTATGTATGTAAAAAGCGGACGCGTCAGCCGATTTCTGTCAGAAGAGGCCACAGCAGATGTGGGATGACTGACCATATCGACAGTAGCTGGTGCATGAAATCATTTCCGCTGTGAGTACATGTGGTAGCTGAAGTTGTTGGTGATTGAGTTTTCTGTTCCTTAGCAGTGGTACTGAACAGAGCTTTAGAGTTGTATTTGTCATGATCTATCAATGCAGATAACTAAGAGGACCTGGCTGAGTGAAGAGGCACTTTGTAAACAGATTGTAGCTTAGATGATCTACATTTGCTCTTAAGTTTTCATGTCCAGTGTGTTGCATTAATGCCACAGTTAAGAGTGTCTGCAGTTAGCCAGTGACACAAGTGCTGTATACAGTATATAGTGTATATGCGCCAGTATGTTTTAAACATTTCCAGCATGGCATTTGTTTTCAGTTTTGATAGTGGCACTATATTATTCATCAGATTTTCCTTGGACGACAAGATAGGCCCAATAATCTTGAGTACTACGATTCATATAGACGCTGAATCACCAGTAAACTGATGTTCATACTCATTTTGATGGTATAGTACTATAAATACCATGTGCATACAGTATAGATGGTGGTGGTGGTGGGGGGGGGGGGGGGGGGGGGGGGGGGGTTGCAATAAACTTAATACATTTTTGGTTTTGTTTCGCTTCGTTTCGACAGTTACAGATCAGACTTTTTTCTAGGATTATCTTCACTGATTTTGGCACTTGCAAAAATCTTATAACTTACCTACCTTATCTGCATTTAAAAAATGTAATTCAGCTACTGCTACCCATGACTTCTCCAAGACATTCAGTTCAAGTGAGTGAAACACATTCATTTTCTTTATAGGTGATAATATAATTTAATAAAGTGAATTACAATGAGTGCCTAAATATCGATTGATCATGTTGTTAAAACAGCTGATGAAATATAATCATGCATCAAACGGATGTCAAACTATGTTAAAATAACATCATGTAACAAGATGACTAAGAAGTAGAAATTTCAGACAGTGCTGAGTCAATAAACTAATATAGCAATAAGCCATGTTAATGAGTAGAACATGATGAAAACTATACTAAAGTAAATGAGAAATCAAACAAATATCACATTCAGTGTGAATATAAATTCTTTAAATCTGCCTGTGATTCTCTGTAAATTCTCTTTCAGTTCAGCAGTAACTTTTTTCACTCTTCATTCAGTCTTTAATTGAATAGAAACAGACAGCATTTGTAATAATTATTGTTGAAAAGATATTATGCAACAAGCCGAATGCTGGACCAATACAGTTGCATGGTAAGAGGTAACAATGAAAATAAGCTAATGTAATGTCCACTAAATGACAAAAACTTTCAGTGTGATTATAGGCCTTAAAATTTGTATCAGAAAGAATGTATTTACTGTATATATATATATATATATATATATATATATATTTTTTTTTTTTTTTTTTTTTTTTTTCAATTTAGTATAACAGAACACAGAAAACAATTTGAATGATTACTATGGTTCCTGCTCCTCCTTTAACTCATGAAAGATTTTCCCGTCCGGCTGTTTACGCCATTCCAGTTGTAATTTCTGATGGATCCCTTGGTCCCGCAAACGTTTCTTCATCTACGAGACAGAACACAACAAACACTGTATGCTATTTTCCTCTAATATTGGACACTTTTAACCTCAAGCTGAAAAAACTCCTATTAGGTCTTTGGAATTACAGGCAATATTTTGTATCAGATAGTCGAAGCTGGACATGAGTTCAGGCATCCTGCATCTTCACTCCAAGGGGTTTATGTTTTCAACTAGATGATCCAGAGAAATGAGACTGACCTGCTGTAAAATTTCTTCCTGCCTCATGGGGTCCTTCAGGTCCACAGATCCTTCAGAAATCAGTTGAATCTTAAACACCTTAAGATTGGGCTCTGCACAGTAAAGATGAAGGCATATGATTTATGCTGATTTCCATGCAAATAGCAAACATAACAGCAAAGAAATAATAAAAGCAAAATTCTGAAAACAAGCTAAAGCCAAAGATCTTTAGCACACACAGCCCTGAGAGATCAGATGGTATAGATCTGTATATAAGATACTTTCATTAAGTATGATTTATGATTTTATGGGTGGAACTCACCTGAATAACAGAAGAATGGTGCAGTCTTGGAACAAGGAACATCATGCCATTTTTTGCCATCATAATGTGCACAAAATTCATTTTCTAAATAATTGTCAGGCTCTCCATTTTCCCACATTGTGAATGACAAGTCACTCTGGTCAGACCACTTCCAGGAATCTCTGAACAAACCAATCCACCAAACTTTAGATGACCCAGGATCAACCGTCCTTAGGATCTCCTCCTGCTCCTTCTGGCTCCTGACACTGGCCAAGTCTGTGTAGCTCTCCCTACAGAAACTCTGAGCCGACGACCAGGTCAAATAAGGTTTACCTGCGATGTACTCATTTGTGCTCTCTGAAATTAAAGGCACCATTGACAGCTGTAAGTGTTTCATGACCACACATGCATCATTTGAGAGAAATGGGAGCCAATATTCGATCGGCATTTTTAATTTCCATAAACGATGCGATAAGTGTCTTAATGAAAATAAGTGGAACATGCAACCCATTTGTTTAATGGACCAAAATTGGTGCGTTGAAAACATTGCCATTCAGCTACAGGCAGTTAAAAGACTTAAATATCAATCACATGACCGCTGCATATTTGTATTTACAATATGTATTATAATGTGAGTAATGTTTGATGCTCACCATCATAGCATGTCACTTTGAATGGATTTTTACAAGTGGAATCAAACCACTGACCATGATAAATAGCTGCACAATACACTGTGCTCAAATAGCTGTCTGGCTGATTTGTCCTCCAGCTAGTAAATTCAGCTTTGCCATGGTGGTAGAGGTAGGTGTTGTCCATAGACCACCTCATTATCAAATATCATCGTAAAGCCCTACCCATCCTGAACCTCCATTGTCCTCAGTTTAATCACCAACACTCAACTACAGACAGTCAGAACAAAAGATGAACTGGTGGCCTTTCCAGGGTCCAGCATCCTGCGCCCCAATCAGGATAAGTGACTTGGAAAATGAATGAATGAACATAGATACTCACCATCATAGCATATTGGCCTGTTTCGATCTTCACATGAGGCATCACTCCACATACCACGAGACATGATTCCACAATGCTGTTTGCCAAATAAGTTGTCTGGCTGATATGTCCACCAGCTAGTAAATTCAGCTTTGCCATCGTGGTAGAGGTAGGTGTTGTCCATAGACCACCTCCAACTGGAAACATCATCGTAAAGCCCTATCCATCCAGAACCTCCATTGTCCTCTGCTAGACTGATCAGTCTTGCTGAATCTTCTTCATTGTTTATGGTCGCCAGATCAACAAAATGTTCTCGACAGTAATGCTGAGCTTCAGTCCAGTTTTTCTTCAAGCTCACAAAGTGGAATTGTCTGGAGAAACCCTCTGAAAGTGCACACAGAGCTGAGAGGAAATGCATCATCTCTTTACACAGGCTTGAAAAACATACACCAGTGAGAGAACAATTAGTAATGAGATTAGAGGCATTTTTAATCATTAAATGTAACAATAAGTCTATATATATTTTGGTAGATATCACCAACCTGAGAGCAGAAGGATCACCAATCCTGCCCTGCCCATACTGTATCTTTCTGCAAGAACAGTGAGTGGATACAAGTGACGAAGGGCTAAGTGATTAAAAATGATACATAAACGACAGATAAAATAATAATACATCATTTATGTGACAGATATTTGGGTAACGCTTTCTTCAACATTACTAATCAACATAGTTATAAATAATCACAGAATTCCTATTCAGCTCTTACCTTTGTCGTCTGTATGTTTACCATTCATTGTATTTGTTGTATTCATTGCATTTTATACTTGAAGCTGTGTCATCTGATTTTGACATGCAAACAACAGAAAGGCATCATGTGACAATCAGAGGGAGTCATCCTATTTTCCAAACAAAGCACTTTGCAAAGTAAAATTGTGCAGGGACAGAACAAGCATGTGACTCGTAAGTTAGACAATGGAGATACTGATTCTAAACTGTACAAAATAAGAATTTACTATCTGTAAAGATTTCAATTTAAAATCATTTTATGGGATTCAGAAATCAACAAATGAATTACATCAGTACAGTATATGTCTTCTTTATTCTATATGAATCATAAAATGATTAAAAACAACAACAGCAACAACAATGATTCAAAAACAACTCCTTATTTGATCCTCCATGTGGATAAACTGCTGATAATCTCAGCAAATTTAAGTCACTGTTTTGGCTACACATAGCGCTTTGCTTAAAATTAAACACACACATTCTCCATGTTGAATGAAGCACAGTGAGCATTATACTTGTCATCGTGGATGGCAGATCTCAGGACAGCTGTTAATGCACTGAGAATATCGTTTGAATAATATCTCTAATATCCTAAGTGTTTCAGCAGCTACAAGCTTTAACTAGAGGTAAAAGGAGAGATTATATGACTCCCATTCTGAGTCCCTCACAATGGCTCCTGGTTGAATTTCTAATTGATTTTAACAGTTTATTGATTACTGTCAAAGCAGCAAATCTCTTGACTACATCTTATATTTTGAAGCATCTAACTTCTCAGGAGGAGCATCGACATGGCGGTTTGTGACATGGAGACAGTCACTGACTCACTCTCTCTCGTATGCACACACACACACACACACACACACACACACACACACACACACACACAGGTACACAAAAATACACTTGTCCTTTTCCTGCTTTGACTTATTAATCTTCTTAGTTGTGATCACTGATAAACCTCCATCTCACAGGGACCAAAAATAAATAAATAAAATACTATATTGTTAAAAGGAGACCATAGTTATCAGGTTTTGAAAGATCATAAGCTACACTATGCAACCATTAAAACACTGAGATAGGTGTTTAGAGGGTGCTAAATTTATACTCACATCAGTGCTGGGGAGCACTTTAACCACTATATTTAACTTTTGAAACACCAAATATGACAGCTTTTGAGGTATACACAGTTTCATTAGTAATATTTTTATATTTCTAATGAAAGCAAAACTAATTATAGCAGCAAATGCAGTGTTCTATGGTGCATGACTGTATGTGAGGCATTTCTTTACTTAAAAGTGCACTCTGCACTACAAGTTGACTGAAGTGAGGACTTAAGAATTAGCTGTTAAAAACATGCAATAAGCAAGGAATCTATCAGTGAATCTAACAGCAACACTGTCTCCAAAAATATTGGTCCCTGTAACGGCAGGCAGTCGTTACTAGTTATAGTTAACAGTAATTTGTAAGTATTTGTTGTATTGCACTAACTTGTACATATTTTGGGATCGGCAACAGAGAAAAGAACACACACGGTTGTCATTATAAATGTGTTGTTTATTGAATGTTTGGATATTACAGCCGACATAGTCAGGCAAGTGTAGCGGGGGAGGCTGGGCCGGTCCGCCTTGTCATCCTCTGGTCGTGGGAAGCGCACAGTAATTTGTGGAATCCTGCAGTATGTATGTAAAAAGCGGACGCGTCAGCCGATTTCTGTCAGAAGAGGCCACAGCAGATGTGGGATGACTGACCATATCGACAGTAGCTGGTGCATGAAATCATTTCCACTGTGAGTACATGTGGTAGCTGAAGTTGTTGATGATTGAGTTTTCTGTTCCTTAGCAGTGGTACTGAACAGAGCTTTAGAGTTGTATTTGTCATGATCTATCAATGCAGATAACTAAGAGGACCTTGCTGAGTGAAGAGGCACTTTGTAAACAGATTGTAGCTTAGATGATCTACATTTGCTCTTAAGTTTTCATGTCCAGTGTGTTGCATTAATGCCACGGTTAAGAGTGTCTGCAGTTAGCCAGTGACACAAGTGCTGTATACAGTATATAGTGTATATGCGCCAGTATGTTTTAAACATTTCCAGCATGGCATTTGTTTTCAGTTTTGATAGTGGCACTATATCATTCATCAGATTTTCCTTGGACGACAAGATAGGCCCAATAATCTTGAGTACTACGATTCATATAGACGCTGAATCACCAGTAAACTGATGTTGATACTCATTTTGATGGTATAGTACTATAAATACCATGTGCATACAGTATAGATGGTGGTGGTGGTGGTGTGTGTGTGTGTGTGTGTGTGGGGGGAGGGGGGGGGGGGGTAGCAATAAACTTAATACATTTTTGGTTTTGTTTCGTTTCGTTTCGACAGTTACAGATCAGACTTTTTTCTAGGATTGTCTTCACTGATTTTGGCACTTGCAAAAATCTTATAACTTACCTACCTTATCTGCATTTAAAAAATGTAATTCAGCTACTGCTACCCATGACTACTCCAAGACATTCAGTTCAAGTGAGTGAAACACATTCATTTTCTTTATAGGTGATAATATAATTTAATAAAGTGAATTACAACAAGTGGATAAATATCGATTGATCATGTTGTTAAAACAGCTGATGAAATATAATCATGCATCAAACAGATGTCAAACTATGTTAAAATAACATCATGTAACAAGATGACTAAGAAGTAGAAATTTCAGACAGTGCTGAGTCAATAAACTAATATAGCAATAAGCCATGTTAATGAGTAGAACATGATGAAAACTATACTAAAGTAAATGAGAAATCAAACAAATATCACATTCAGTGTGAATATAAATTCTTTAAATCTGCCTGTAATTCTCTGTAAGTTCTCTTTCAGTTCAGCAGTAACTTTTTTCACTCTTCACTCAGTCTTTAATTGAATAGAAACAGACAGCATTTGTAA
This sequence comes from Myripristis murdjan, assembly GCF_902150065.1. Lineage (NCBI taxonomy): Eukaryota > Metazoa > Chordata > Actinopteri > Holocentriformes > Holocentridae > Myripristis > Myripristis murdjan. Next base: position 24,998,846 of record NC_043990.1, on the reverse strand, counting down.
TAATTATTGTTGAAAAGATATTATGGAACAAGCCAAATGCTGGACCAATACAGTTACATGGCAAGAGGTAACAATGAAAATAAGCTAATGTAATGTCCAATAAATGACAAAAACTCTTAGTGTGATTATAGGCCTTAAAATTTGTATCAGAAAGAATGTATTTACTGTATTTATTTATTTTTTTATTTTTTTTTTTTTTCAATTTAGTATAACAGAACACAGAAAACAATTTGAATGATTACTATGGTTCCTGCTCCTCCTTTAACTCATGAAAGATTTTCCCGTCCGGCTGTTTACGCCATTCCAGTTGTAATTTCTGATGGATCCCTTGGTCCCGCAAACGTTTCTTCATCTACGAGACAGAACACAACAAACACTGTATGCTATTTTCCTCTAATATTGGACACTTTTAACCTCAAGCTGAAAAAACTCCTATTGGGTCTTTGGAATTACAGGCAATATTTTGTATCAGATAGTCGAACCTGGACATGAGTTCAGTCATCCTGCATCTTCACTCCAAGGGGTTTATGTTTTCAACTAGATGATCCAGAGAAATGAGACTGACCTGCTGTAAAATTTCTTCCTGCCTCATGGGGTCCTTCAGGTCCACAGATCCTTCAGAAATCAGTTGAATCTTAAACACCTTAAGATTGGGCTCTGCACAATAAAGATGAAGGCATATGATTTATGCTGATTTCCATGCAAATAGCAAACATAACAGCAAAGAAATAATAAAAGCAAAATTCTGAAAACGAGCTAAAGCCAAAGATCTTTAGCACAGCCCTGAGAGATCAGATGGTATAGATCTGTATATAAGATACTTTCATTAAGTATGATTTATGATTTTATGGGTGGAACTCACCTGAATAACAGAAGAATGGCGCAGTCATGGAACAAGGAAGATCATTCCATTTTTTGTCCGTGTATTGTACACAAAATTCATCTCCTACATAATTGTTAGGCTCTCCATTCTCCCACACTGTGAATGACAAGTCACTCTGGTCAGACCACTTCCAGGAATCTCTGAACAAACCAATCCACCAAACTTTAGATGACCCAGGATCAGCCGTCCTTAGGATCTCCTCCAGCTCCTTCTGACTCCTGATGCTGGCCAAGTCTGTGTAGCTCTTCCTACAGAAACTCTGAGCCGACGACCAGGTCATAGGAGTCTCAACTGCGATGTACTCATTTGTGCTCTCTGAAATTAAAGGCACCATTGACAGCTGTAAGTGTTTCATGACCATATATTCATCAATTGAGAGAAGTGGGAGAGAGTATTCGATAAGCATTTTTAATTTCCATATATGATTCAAATGTGCATTAAGTGTTACATGCAACCCATTTGTTTAATGGACCAAAATTGGTGCGTTGAAAACATTGCCATTCAGCTACAGGCAGTTAAAAGACTTAAATATCAATCACATGACCGCTGGATATTTGTATTTACAATATGTATTATAATGTGAGTAATGTTTGATGCTCACCATCATAGCATGTCACATTGAATGGATTATTACACCTGGAATCAAACCACTGACCATGATAAATAGCTGCACAATACACTGTGCTCAAATAGCTGTCTGGCTGATTTGTCCTCCAGCTAGTAAATTCAGCTTTGCCATGGTGGTAGAGGTAGGTGTTGTCCATAGACCACCTCATTATCAAATATCATCGTAAAGCCCAACCCATCCTGAACCTCCATTGTCCTCAGTTTAATCACCAACACTCAACTACAGACAGTCAGAACAAAAGATGAACTGGTGGCCTTTCCAGGGTCCAGCATCCTGCGCCCCAATCAGGATAAATGACTTGGAAAATGAATGAATGAACATAGATACTCACCATCATAGCATATTGGCTTGTATAGATCTTCACATGAGGCATCACTCCACCGACCACGAGCCATGATTCCACAATGCTGTATGCTCCCTGAGTTGTCTGGCTGATTTGTCCTCCAGCTAGTAAATTCAGCTTTGCCATCGTGGTAGATGTAGGTGTTGTCCATAGACCACCTCCAACTGGAAACATCATCGTAAAGCCCTATCCATCCTGAACCTCCACTGTCCTCTGCTAGACTGATCAATCTTGCTGAATCTTCTTCATTGTTTATGGTCACCAGGTCAATGAAATGCTCTCGACAGTAACGCTGAGCTTCAGTCCAGTTTTTCTTCAAGCTCACAAAGTGGAATTGTCTGGAGAAACCCTCTGAAAGTGCACACAGAGCTGAGAGGAAATGCATCATCTCTTTACACAGGCTTGAAAAACATGCACCAGTGAGAGAACAATTAGTAATGAGATTAGAGGCATTTTTAATCATTAAATGTAATAATAAGTCTATATATATATTTTGGTAGATATCACCAACCTGAGAGCAGAAGGATCACCAATCCTGCCCTGCCCATACTGTATCTTTCTGCAAGAACAGTGAGTGGATACAAGTGACGAAGGGCTAAGTGATTAAAAATGATACATAAACGACAGATAAAATAATAATACATCATTTATGTGACAGATATTTGGGTAACGCTTTCTTCAACATTACTAATCAACATAGTTATAAATAATCACAGAATTCCTATTCAGCTCTTACCTTTGTCGTCTGTATGTTTACCATTCATTGTATTTGTTGTATTCATTGCATTTTATACTTGAAGCTGTGTCATCTGATTTTGACATGCAAACAACAGAAAGGCATTATGTGACAATCAGAGGGAGTCATCCTATTTTCCAAACAAAGCACTTTGCAAAGTAAAATTGTGCAGGGACAGAACAAACATGTGACTTGTAAGTTAGACAATGTAGATACTGATTCTAAACTATAGAAAATAAGAATTTACTATCTGTAAAGATTTCAATTTAAATTCATTTTATGGTATTCAGAAATCAACAAATGAATTACATCAGTACAGTATATGTCTTCTTTATTCTATATGAATCATAAAATGATTAAAAACAACAACAGCAACAACGATTCAAAAACAACTCCTTATTTGATCCTCCATGTGGATAAACTGCTGATAATCTCAGCAAATTTAAGTCACTGTTTTGGCTACACATAATGTTTTGCTTAAAATTAAACACACATTCTCCATGTTGAATGAATCACAGTGAGCACTATACTTGTCATCGTGGATGGCAGATCTCAGGACAGCTGTTAATGCACTGAGAGATGCCATAACCCGAGAATATCGTTTGAATAATATCTCTAATATCCTGAGTGTTTCAGCAGCTACAAGCTTTAACTAGAGGTAAAAGGAGAGATTATATGACTCCCATTCTGAGTCCCTCACAATGGCTCCTGGTTGAATTTCTAATTGATTTTAACAGTTTATTGATTACTGTCAAAGCAGCAAATCTCTTGACTACATCTTATATTTTGAAGCATCTAACTTCTCAGGAGGAGCATCGACATGGCGGTTTGTGACATGGAGACAGTCACTGACTCACCCTCTCTCGTATGCACACACACACACACACACACACACACACACACACACACACACACACACACACACACACACACACACACACAGGTACACAAAAATACACTTGTCCTTTTCCTGCTTTGACTTATTAATCTTCTTAGTTGTGATCACTGATAAACCTCCATCTCACAGGGACCAAAAATAAATAAATAAAATACTATATTGTTAAAAGGAGACCATAGTTATCAGGTTTTGAAAGATCATAAGCTACACTATGCAACCATTAAAACACTGAGATAGGTGTTTAGAGGGTGCTAAATTTATACTCACATCAGTGCTGGGGAGCACTTTAACCACTATATTTAACTTTTGAAACACCAAATATGACAGCTTTTGAGGTATACACAGTTTCATTAGTAATATTTTTATATTTCTAATGAAAGCAAAACTAATTATAGCAACAAATGCAGTGTTTTATGGTGCATGACTGTATGTGAGGCATTTCTTTACTTAAAAGTGCACTCTGCAGTACAAGTTAACTGAAGTGAGGACTTAAGAATCAGCTGTTAAAAACATGCCATAAGCACGGAATCTATCAGTGAAACAGCAAGAATGTCTCCAAAAATTATGGTCCCCTACAGGTAAACTGCATTCTAAGTTATGTTTAGGGGTGTTTGCTGAGTATTATGTTTGTTTCTGATGTATCATAATTACATTTCTAATCAACATATCTATCGTGTTGGATGGCTTTTTAGCCAATTTGTTACTTTAGCCACCAAAAGTACTTGGTTAAGGTTCGAAAAAGGTTAGGTTTAAGCATAAAATTGGTTGCAGTAACATAACGTAATGTTTGCAAGAACCAAAAACCACTATCACATCACATTGGACTTGCACTTGGTTGTTGGTTGGTCGGCCCGTCTGCCACCCCACCTGCCTTGTAAGCGCAGCCTCGAACCTGGAGGATTACAAATGTTTGTGTGATTACATTACATTACAATTAAAAAAAAAAAAAAATGAAAAAATCATGCCGCATGAAAAAAAAAATGTTCGAAACATAACTGAAACTGCAGATTAGTTCTATGAAAATTGTTGCGTGAAAATTGTATTGAAAATTGAAAATCTGTTTGTTTGATTGATTGGTTGACTGATTGTTTGTTTGTTTGTTTTTATCAATTGAGTCTAAAGGGTCCTTATTCACTCATCCAACATGTATACTTAACCATTAAATTTCAGACTTACTACATATTTTTTATCAGTTGGGTCTCAAACTTCAGTGTAATTTTACACAGTGCACCTTTCATTTAGGCATTTCCAAAATTGTATTGACTGAGCTATGGAGGGCCTTACAGTACAGTATCTTCATACCTGAGTATGAAGTTTTATGAAGTATGACTACAAAAATATTCAAACTAAGAGATTTTTTATGGCCCTTAAAATTCTTCATCTGTGAATCTGTGCAATGTATCACATGATACATTGTGTAAATAGAACAGCTTCAGAGCTGCTGTAAGGTTTATTTTTTCACTTGATGGAGCTACGCTAGTGACTCCTTTAGACTTCAAGTCTTTATGCTAAGCTAACACAAAAAGTTACCCATAGGAACCGAAACATTGGACGTACAGAAGTGAAAATGGTATCGAACATCTTGTCTTAGTGTGGATAAGTTGGAAAAAGGGAATTTATTCCCAAAATGATGCAGTACTCTTTCAAAGAGAGATAAAAAATATGGGAGACTAATGGGAAAATATTTAAACAGAAGGACAGTGGGAACGAAGGGTAAAATACAGTAGAATCCCAGGAAAAACAGGAGAACTGGCAGGTATGTATCTTGTATGCTGCTGATCGTTCTTTGATGAAACAAAGAGGATTTGATTTGGCCAGCATGACTCATGGATGAGGTATAAAGAAGTTATCATTTCTGTCCTCAGCAGTGTATCTCATGTCCAATATAATAAACAGTCAAAGCACTATGGTGTTGGTGTTTAGATCCCATGACAGTCAGGTATTGAAACTCTGCAGTGGCATCTGCAGTCCATCAAAATAAGGTATCATAATCTAACAAAAGTGTTCTGAGCCCCTGAAAGTAACAAAACCCCAATGTGCCGTTTGGAGTTGAGGAAAGTAAAATCTCACACATCTTAGTAGGACTATTAGAAGTTTTAGAGACTGTGGCAAACTATGCAGTCATCCAAAAGTGTATGAACTGTAATGTCTCCTGTGCCTCACAAAAAGGGACTCATTAACTCATGTTTCTGTTTTTTTAATTGATGAATCTGAGCTCAGCATCAGGTTTGAAAACTCATATATGGCATCGTATTCTTGTGTCACAGAGCAGCCACAAGATGGTGTCTTGTAACTTGAAACACCTTGCACCTGAAACACCACCACCTTGAAACACCACTGTAAGTAAAGTTGTCCTCTGGTAACACTTTTTGGGTCTCAAAACATTTTCTTCTATCAGCATACAGCTTGTGCAATAATTAAAGATAATAATGCATAGTATTTTTGAAAAGGAGGGCAACTTTGAAATAGCCGAATATGTCAAACAAGCATTTTTTTCCCCCAATCACTGACATGTTGGGCATCCATTTTATGCAGATTACCTGTCTAAAAATCACCACTGAAGTGCCATTTATTTTCTGAAAGAGTGTCTTTGTTGAGCCTTAATACTGCATTTGTAGAGAATGAGGAGCACTCACTTGCCTGGAGTCTAATTTATGGCACAATGGAACTTGGTTGGCATGGAGTATTCATCAAATATGGTGATTTTTTTTTTTTTTTTTCCCCTGAGTGTTTTTGTTCCAGTGATAACACAGAAAACAGTACCAATATCTCACTGATGGAAAAGAAATATGATGCATATAGGTCAGGTCACTGCATGTGCCCAGTGTGTATGTGTATGTGTGCACTTTGGTTGCTAATTGAATTAAAAATAATGCATAATAAAGAAAGGGAAAAGTTAGCATTCACCTACAAAGCCTGTACATTACTGTAATGTTTCTCAGACTGTGGCCTCAGGGCGATGGCTGAATTCTGTTGGTGTAAAAAAAAAAAAAAAAAAAAAAAAAAAAAAAAAAAGGTTAATCATTAAATGTGGCCTTGAAAATTAAAGTTCTAGTTTCTTTCTTTCATAGCGTACAGATAACTAGGACTCATACAAGGTAGCAAAAAATGGCAGCGAAAAAGCACAGAGAGAGGCGGCGCTGGATTGTTAATGAGTCTCACGTCTTGTGTTTGTCAGCATTTGGGATGTCTGGATGTGCTGTAACTGCCCTTGCAAAGGCTTATCTGGAATTAGAAGCATTCCCCTCCTTTTGTACACAAGCCACGAGTTATGGGAATATAAAGACTCAGCTAGAAGAACATTTGGTAATTGCAGGAATGCTGCGAGTATTAGAAACACGGAATTGGCGAAAAGTGAGGAAGGCTCAGAGAGTTGCAGGTTCAAGTGATGTGAAATATCGCAAAAGTGTGTGTTCAGGCAACAAAATACAAGATGATGCATGTTAGGAGCAGAAAGGTGGCATGCAGCTTCAAATGGGTGACTAAATATTTCTTGGCAAACTTGCTTACATGTCTGTGTGTGCTCATACAAGGTGCACAGCTGCTCATTTGTTCAACATGCATATTTTAAGAGGTATTGCTATCCCTTGGTAGCTGAATGTATGTATTGCCTTATAGATGGTGCCATTTATACATCCAAAGAAAGGCCCCCTGCTCTTATTGACAAAATGGATTTGCATTTGACTTTGTACCTGCCTGCTGCCGGAACGTTATCCCCTTAGTCTACTTAGTGTCCTCTTGAGACTGCATCTAATGAAACATTTAAATATTTATGTGTTGAAACTCTTGTTTACCTCCGTCTCTCTGGTATAGGCGGGGAGAGAGAAAGCTGACTCTCATTCTGTTCTCTTTGAACAATGTCCTTTCTCTCCTATTTCAGTCCCTCCTTCACTCACCGCAGTTGGTGAATTAATGAAGGTGAGGCTACAAGTGCTTTAGGGAGAAAAAAAAAAGCCTTTTGGAAAGGCCAAGGGAGGACAAATCGCCGTGTATTATTTTTATTTGTAATTTTGTCAGTGTCTCGCCCTCTACCCATGCCATCTAAATTGAAAAGCGATTGACCATGCCTCACAGTCTGTTCTTGGACTGGGACACAAAAACGATAGTGTATGGCTTGTCAAGGACCAGTCTCAGATGTGATGGTTTATCGTAATGATGATGAGGGCGTTCTGCAGTCCACAGTTTCTCTCTTAGTTTTTCACTCTCTCTAAAGAAAATAACACCAAGAGACAGACAGACAGACAGATAGATAGATAGATAGATAGATAGATAGATAGATAGATAGATAGATACATACATAGATACATAGATCCAGCACAAAAAGAAAGAGAGAAAAACAAGCATATGTGCAGGCACCATAAACCATTACAAGAACTAGAGAATTATTACTTTCCAACCAAACTGTGTGAATGCGCTTGTGTGTGTGTGTGTGTGTGTGTGTGTGTGTGTGTGTGTGTGTGTGTGTGTGTGTGTGTGTGTGTGTGTGTATCCATGCAGTACCGTGAGCTCGTCTAACTTTCTGGCATCTTAAGAGCTGAGAACAATAAATTGTATGATATGACCTGGCAATAAAAGAAGTACAAATTCTGAACCCTTGACACATTTGCGGCAGTGACATATAGACCTAATTACCTACCAGTTTATTAGAATGTGATCTCAGCCTCTCTGAGTCTGGCTGATTAGCCTGGAGAGGCTTTGCAGTGTCACAAATCTCCTAGCAACCATGACTGGCCCCATCATGGAGGTACAGTGGAGAATTGGCTGTGTGCAAATAATGGCTAATTATATAACAACCATCGACAATAATTGAGATAGGCCCTACCTGAAGTAGACTGTTGTAGTGTGAGTGTAGGTCCGTTCAGTTTAAAAATAACTTTTGCAATACATCAGGATTCTGTCTGAGCAAAGAGGAGAGGTTATTAGAAACACTTTGGCCAGCGTACAATATGTTTACCTACATGGTGAGATCATATTGGCTCAGAGACAGTATGATGGATTATGGATTGGTTCATTTTCTACATACAGACACGCTGCTGATCAGGAGAGTGCATCGCAGTTAGCCTGTTACCTGAGATATAGATTATCAGTGATAAGGCTGTCACCCTATAACATTAATCATCACTTAATGAAGACCAAGATGTTGTGTTCTTTAATGAGTCAATATGGATTGCAATTTGCTCTGTATCTCTCTACTTAAGGGATGAAAGTGAGAATAACACAGTTATGAATAATAATTAAACCAGTTTCATTATAAAACATGACCACGGGGTAAATGTGATGGAAAACACCTGAGCCTCTGAGCCGGAGTGTCTCTCTCTCTCTTTCTCTCTCTGCCTTTTCTCAGAATGACTGCATGTGTGTATCTGTGTGTGCGTGTGTGTGTGTCCACAGTGGTTTTTGCCAGGTTACAGAGCAGCATGACTTGGACTCAGATGTACAGTTAATCACAATTTATTACAAGCATTTCCCAATACTGAGTTCACTTTTTCATATCACTCCTACATGGCACTGTGAGAGAGGTTCAGAGATGGCTGCTGTCATGGTCTTTTGACCAATTATGGCCTTGGACAAAATTCTGTGTCAGAAATTTAGGATAACCATCTCACAGTGTGACTGCTGCTTTGACCTACATCTACTAACCAACCAATAGGAACACAGCATGAAACGATGCACTAAGCAACATGAAACTGGCACGAAACTCTATGATGGAGGCAAAACGAGCAAAATGAAATGTTTGGGATTCCAACTAAGAAGAAAGCAACCTGGTCCACATTCTTCTCCTCCCCTTCTTTGGATTTTAGCCCAAACACATTGATATCACAATTGCAAGGGCTCCATTCTTGCTGATGCTTCATTCTTCACCACTACAGCGGCGCAGCGATGACGTACTGACTGGCATTGTTGCCTATAAAATGCAGCAGGTGTGATCGCTGCACAGTCTACAGAAACTTCAGTCGTACCCAAGTTTATTAGATCCATCTCACACATTGTGGCTTGCAGTAAACTTATAAGAATGCTGAAATCTCACGGTCTGTAGGCACCGTAACCTATCATGGTGACGTGGTGACTATCAAGACTTCTCCCCGCGAAAACTGAAGCTGAAAAGTCTCCCAAATGAAAGTGAAATCGACATTGCTATCTATAAAGCCCCACTAGCGAGCTTAAAATTTTTCAGTAATCAGTAAAAGTCAGAATCAAAGAGCAGGGGCTACATTTTAGATTCATTATACTGCCATTCGACAAGGGAGAAGAGGCAGAGATGCTAATTTCTTCACAGACTGTAACCCCAGTAGACCAGAAAGCTGTAGAGCCATACGGCAGCTGCGCTCTGAACCAGGCCTGTGTAGTTCTCACCTCCTCTTGACTTGAAAACCTCACTCTCTTTGTCTCACTATATCATTGCATTGCCTTTGCTCTCTTCATCTACAGGTGAAACCAACATGTACACATTTTCCATTAAGGGGCACACACATGAACCAAGGGTATGTCAGTGTGTGTGTGTTTGTGTGTGTGTTGTCTGAGGCAGGGGGAAGCTAATATGTCCAGACACCTTGTGGGTCCCACAGTGACTCTTGCAGTAACAGATCAATCAGGGTTGGCTGGGTAGACAAGCTCCCCACGCCTCCATTGTGATACCATTATCTTCCATTTAGGAAGGAAAAGTCATATTGATTCTTGCCATTATGTCACTGCAAATGTGTCTCTTTTTTGCTCTTTCTAAGCAGTCCCTTTGCCTTTGAGGCAAAAGCTAAAAGATGTGCAACCTGTGGGTAAATGGCAAGGTGGCTTTTATTTATTTTATGTTGCTTTTATCTTCTTTTTTGTGGTGTACAATAATGCTTTAAACCACACCGACCTCTCATAATGTCAGCATAATAGGTGTTTATTGAAGATGCTACAGTATGTAATCATTTCACTGTACAAGGCTATATCTTCTGCCTCAGCCATTGCCTTGTCTGAAAGAAAGAAAGAAAGAAAGAAAGAAAGAAAGAAAGAAAGAAAGAAAGAAAGAAAGAAAGAAAGAGACAGACAAACAAATAGAAAGATGAATGCTCAGGACCTTTAGACGGAATGTTTCTATATTGATTTGGAATGTATAAACAGTGGGAGGCCTTTTATCAGAAAGTATGGTGCCCTCTGCACAGTGGCATCTGAATTAGTGAAGAATGGAGAGTATAGGACACAGTCTGCAGTTGGCCTGGAAAAGTGATGAATGACAGCTCGGGCTGCCACAGAGTGGGGGAAGGTGGGGCAGGGGGAGTGAAGAAACAGAAAAAGGAGGGAATGGAGGGCAGAAAGGGCAGTAAAAATGTCTCAACAGTCAGGCATTGATCATAGTCACTGACATTAGTATGATTACCATAAAAAATGAAACCATCATAGGGAAGGTTGGCAGCCTTTACACTATATTTTATGTGTAGCACCAGGTCAGATTTATCTGGAAGTCTGCGTGGTTGGTGTAAGGCGCAAAATAGGAAGATAGGATTATTATTTTTTGCACACATTTTGGGCATTTCTGCCTCACCAGACAGTCACAGTGGAGAGAGACAGAACAGGCAGGGCAGAGAGAGGGGATGACATGCAGCAAAGTGTCCGGGCTGGATTCGAATCCAGGCCGCTGTAGTGATGTTACATTTGCGAACGATCCGACTCTTTTGAACAGCTCTTTGGTACGAACGATGGGAACTGAGCTGTAGGTGAGAGCTGCTCTTTTTTAGCGCTGGGCCCAAATTTCACTGCCCGCCCTAATCCAGTCCCCTTTACATGAAATGACTGAGAACAGTCACAAGGCCCACCAGGATTTCAGAAAGATTCGCTCCTACTCTCTAACCCTAACCCTATCCTAACCCCACTCTAACCCTAACCTTAACCAACCTAAGCCAGCAAATGCAACAAGTGGCAATGAGTCAATCAGAGGAAGAGGAGTGGAGGGTATTACCAGATTCTGGGTGGGATATCACAGTCACACTCAGAGGTAGACAACGTGTTTGGAGAAAAAAAAAAAAAAGGAAGAAAACGAGCGAAACACAGCAGAATTTTGGAAGCACATCAGCGATAAAATCAATGATAAAGCGGAGTGAAAATCCTCCATCGATGGAGCTAATCTCAGAGTTTCTCGCAGTCAGAGATGGAAAGGCCAACTGAAAAAGCATTTTCAGTGTCTTCTTCCAAGAGAAGACTAACAGAGCTAATGCTGAGGAATTGGACAGGGGACAAAACCTTTGGTGAGTTAATGGTTATGGTGATGGTAAGGCCGGCTGTGCTGTTGGCTAGTCACAGGAATGAATGGGCACACCAGGCAACTGGGCCCAGCTGTGTGCCTGAATGTAAGGTCATGTAGGCAGCTCCATGAATCACCTCAGCGGGCTAGCCTGCCACAGACACCCATGATTTATCCCCACCTGGAGAGATCAGCCGTGAGAGGAGGTCAGATGCATATTGTATGCACACAAGAACACACATGCAGTCTTGCACATGACCAGGAAGACACATGAACTTGGAACATGTGCACACACACACACACACACACACACAAACATGCACACCAATGGGCAAACATTATACAGAGACAAACACACAAATCGTTCATATACCTCAAGGTCATTAGCGGTATAGCTATGCCCTCACTTGGTTTTAACCAAGACAAACTGCCAACAAAGGGCTGATAAGCAATGCTATCCATCTTTGGGCGCATTTTGCAATGTTAGTCCATTTAAAAGGATTCTAAGTTACAGAGGACAAGGTGAGGTGGTGAGGTGACTCAATACTAAGGACTGGAGAAAGGGGATGATAATGTGATTTCATGGGAATTCCCTAGCACAGTGTCAGTCGGATTAGATGCACAACTGAAAGAGAAAAGCATACAATTTCAATTTACTTTTGCTTTCTATTGACTTCCACCAGACACACCGTTAGTCGGTGGAGAGACCAGGCTGCAGCCCCAATCCATGCATTTGAATCTCCATCTGTCTGTATAATAGTATCTCGGATGCCCGTGCTCAGATTTAGACAAAAGTTTCTGGAATAATGCGGATAATTTCTCTTGTTTCTGCATTTTCAGATTTACAACGATGTGCCTTAAGGAGGGGTCGCTACATTTGCTTAATTGTCTGTTCATCACACGTAATGTCTTGGATGCCTCAAGAAAATTAAGGGCCTACTGCGTCTCATTGCTCCTCTCCAGTATTTTCAAAATTACCCTAATGGCTCTGAGTGTCGCAGAACAGTGTTCCCTTTAACTGCCTGCATGTCATGCACATTATCTTGGGCACCAGTGAGTGGCAGTTCCTCATTCCCCTGTCATATACAATCAAGAAACGCACAGTAACATATTTTCAACTTATTGCTCCACTACAGCTCGCTAACTGGATGCTGCTCTGATCTACTAAAGGCATTTACAAACCTCAGTAAACAAATACAAACATAACAAATCAACTGCATTGGCCAAGTGTAACTTTAATTTGTGATTCTACAAAAATGTCTAAAAAGTAGAATCCATGAAAAATGCATGTAGTTACCATTCATAAGTACATCATGTTATTCCAGTTCAGTTATTGCTTCATCTCATTGTAATTATGAGTTTGTAATACACATTGCAGTAACATGGCAACTGAAGTTAGATAAACTAGTCTAGAAAAATCTGATTAAGGCACAGCAATCCAACAATATACAGTACAGCATATTTGGCAGTGTAAATGAATTAAATCAAATTACAGTATTGGATGTACTTGAATGAGTGTAAATAAATTGGCACTTGGAACATCTCGCTAAAACAAAAGCATTGTCCTTGGGAGATGCTATTCACAGAAAAACATCTGTAACAATGCTCTAAAATAGCTGAGGATATGATGGATAGACCAGCTCAAAACACCCTAATAAGCTTTACATATTAATCGCTTAAATCCACTCACAGTTTGGCTGCATATTTGTATAAAGGCAATTTCATCTAAAGTATTTAAAGGCTTGTAGAAAAACAGCTAAGGTCTTTGAATTACTCTTTTTGAATATGTTTTTTTTAAAAAAGGGTTGAATTAAATAATTTCCTCATGCAAAAAAACATTTGTAATCATGCATATTTTGTGAATGAGGGGAAAAATGTCAAGTGGAATCTGAACACATGTAAGATGTGAAAGGACAGGGAGCAAACGTTTGACTGTTTTAATGACATGATATTTTTTGTGGCTTGCACAGCCGTTTAAATGAGAGGCTGAAACAAGCACACTCACCTTGAATTAAAAGGTTACTATATAACAGTGAACTAAAAGGTTACTATGTATATAGTAACCTTTTAATTCAATGTTTAAATATCAGTTCTGGCATTTATTCCTTATATTCCTTATTAGCGCATATCAAATCAGATAATGTGTGATATGCATGTGTAAACACAATAATTCAAAGAACTTGTAATTGACTTTTTTTCTTGTCTTTGTATGTGTAATCAACTTGTGAATTTTTATAGTGATATCTGAAAGTAAAATTTTGAATCCGTTTCCCCCCGTGTGTTAAAAAGGGTGTTTTTTTGGTAATTTGTGGTCATAAATAGGTGATTTTCAAAACTTTCCACCAAAATCAGTTGAGCTTTTTTCTCTTGCAATTTGTCCTAGGTTTTTTCATAAAATGACTGGACTATATCCGACCTTCACACTTTCACCTTGCCCTTTGCTGTCTTTCTCTTGATCCTCATGTAATGTCTAAAGACCGTCCCTGTGTGTCCAGCACAGCATGCAACTAGAGAAAATTGCCAATATAGGAAAAAAAAACATTACACACGTTGCTTCCAGTCATTTCAGAGGTCTGCATGACTATTTCCCTCTCCACCTGCTTACCTGCTGTAAAAGCTGGTGTTGGCTTTCCGCGCAGACCGTATCACCCACAGATCGTATCACCTTCATCTCTAAGATTATCTGCTTTCTGCTCTCTATAAAAAAACACACAAAACAAAAATAACTGTCTTCATTCTGCATGCCAAGAAAACAATTACAAAACATGCATTTTCACCTTTGTAAGAGAAGAGGTAGTGTTTCCCGTCATCAGACCTGTTGGCGTTCCAGTTTGTGAAAGTGGAGGTACTGCGGTCAGACCAGTAGGCCCAGGGTTTCCTATGAAGGCTGATACACATAGACCTGATCCTTCATGTGTCCAAAATAGTGGTGACAATGGTGATGTGCATCTTTTCCTTTCTCACGTGGGCCAGACTTGTGTGTTTGCAGTAACTCTGAGCCTCCTGCCACGTCTTTTTTTCCTCCACCAAGATATAACTTCCGGTAGCATTCGCTTGGAAATTGAAAAGTGAGGTATCAAAGTTGGAGAGAGGAAAAGGCAAAGTCCTATGCAGAGTAGATGCATAATAAAAGTCAACAGCTCATTTAGGAATGTACGATTCATAAAACACTTCTTCTTACCATCATAATGTAGAGAGGGGAAAGAACAGTCACAATTTTGATCAGTGCATTCCTCCCTGTTAACTACACAGAAGTGAATACCATGTAAATTGTTTGGTTCATATTCTTTCCATTTCCTAAACTCAGCCTCCACATCACCTTATCTTCCAGGGACCTCTTCCAGCTGCTAATATTAAATAATAAAGCCCTATCATATCATGCCATTTCCTCCAGTTTGTTGTGCTGTTGTCAGGAGCCTGTTGTTGTCATCTTGGTTGTCTGTGGTTGCCAGAGCAGTGAACTTCTGTCTCTTTTACAACAATCAATACTGAATAAACATCTTTAGTGCCACTGCCACTGTTGAGCCAAGGATTGCAGTAAAATAGCTGTATTTTAAGATCACTTTGCATTTTTCCTGTTCATGACTGCTCTTCAGCTCAAGTGAGTGTTGGGATCCTGGCCTTACGTTCCTTTATGTCATGCAAATATATCAGCTGACACACATTTGTTGCAGTTGAGATACAAGATACATAATTCTCTGTGAACTATTCTGAGATATGTGCTACATGCATCACACATTTGTTTTTCTTTGTTGATCTCTCCTTGAGATCACAGTAACCTCAGAAACAAGAACCTCATGGTAAGGTGATTTCTAAAAATAAAGGAAGGACCTCGAGGACACTTTGACAGCTCAGCTGGTATCAGTTTGCATCAAACTGAAATCTAAGAAAGCTATAATTATCATGTCTGGGTTGTCAATATTACTGACCTGAGGGCAGTAGGATGGCCAGTCATGTCCCAAACATGCCCGGGTCCAGTTACTGTACAATGATACATCATAGCCTTAATCACTGTCATCATCCACGGCCATCACGATTTTCAGTGCTAAAACCAGCTCCCAGAATATAGTTCAAATGTTCATAGAACTGATACACCATACTGACAAAAAGAACGCATAACACAACTCTTATATTTACATGATATTAACTAAAAACATTAAAGTTTGAAGGTACCCCCCATTTCAGTTCCTCTCCTTCATTAGATGAAAGAGTAGGACATTCTTTCTCACCCCCTGCATTCAGAATTTAAGTTCCCGCCCTCTGGTTCCCGCCTCAGACAACCATAAGCCAAAACTAACAGATACAAATTCTCCTTCATACCCTCTGCCATCTCACTGCTCAACTCTGTACAGTACAGGTAGCATCATCTTAGTTCCCATTTTATTCAAGTATGCACAATTATTTACTTATTTATTACTGATTTTATGTGACTGTCTGCCTTGTGTGTTTCTTTGTGGTTGTTGTGGTTGTTGTTGTTGTGCTGTGTGTTTCACTCTGTTGTTGTCATTGTGGTTGTTGTTGTACTGTTTTTGTTGTTGTTGTTGTTGTTGTTGTTGTTGTTGTTGTTGTTGTTGTTGTTTTTACTGCTACTGCGGCAGAATCAATTGCCCCTCGGGGACAAATAAAGGTCTTGAACTTGAACTTGAATTCCCATTCAAATCACAATATCAGGATGATTGGAGTGGTGGCTATTTTTGTGTGCATCATTGCCAAAGAACCATGACCATTGTACTGGGCTGACTTCCATGTATAGGTCATGTCCAGGTGGTAACCCTAGATTTGCAAAACTTTTGCACATGCATGCTTGATTGAGCACAGTAGTGCTTGACTCCGACCTAAACCTAACCTTACCCTTCAGCTTAACCCTTACCACTCTCATGAGAGTCCAAACCTACATTTGTGGATCTAGGGTTACCATCTAGACAAAAACCATAAACCAACTTGCGGCAAGTCGCTGACTCACTGAAGTGAGAGGATTTGCAGCAACGACCAAATGAGCAGTGGAGTATGGAGCGTGGAGAGGCGTCTTGTGCTCCATCTCTGTTGCCTCTGCTGGACAAATTGCTGGCATCTCTTCACACTGATTACTACTTTCAGCAAGCAGCCACAGCTCATCATATCTTCTCGTTTCCATTGTGACACACTTTATGGCCTGACTGATGTGTAGTGTCACCATAGCAGCTACCCACAATCGCCATTTTATTCTGCACCAGCCAAATGACCACAGAAAACACTTCCATGACTGTTTTACTCCACTCAAGTTCTGTGAGCCGTATTGTTGCTCTCTTCACCCAGTGCATTGCAGTTTTAATTCTTTTATTGAATATGGGTTTTATGCAACATAAGTCTCATATTTGATGTTAAGAAAAGGGACTCAAACATTAAATTACAGTCAGTTTTTGTGCATTGTAACTGTTGCAGTCAACATACAGCAATCATTAGTCCATTAAGATTCTTGACAGTGGTGGTATAGGATAATTCATTTCCATTGTCTACCTTTCCTTTTCACTAGGATGTTTGATTCAATCACTTCAATCACTATAAAACGTACATGTCTGGAGCACCTCTTTCTTGCCTTCTTTTACCCTTTCGTCTGACAACACAGCACCCAAAATGAATCTCAAAAGCAGATAGCGGACATATGGCATCACTATTTATCACACTTCCCTCCCCCAGAACATTTACTGTGTTGCATCCCTTTCTATAATATTTGTTTGTCTTATACAAAGCAGGAACAGCATTTCTGGTATTTAAATAAGGTACTGTTGCATGGCCAGCATATAGGACAGCCCCAACTTAAACACAAGAACAAACATTCAAGTTTTTATTATGCAACAGAACTTAAAAGATAAGCAGGACCATCTGGCAAAATAATAGAACAGAAAACTGGACAAATTGCTGTATAGACCATCAATGGCTGAGCTGAATTCAAATATTAAAATAAAGTCCAACTGTTCTAGACTCACATGAATGCCCTCATCATTAAGGATTAAATTTAGTTTTTTGTGCTTCTAAGTACTTTGACAAATTAATTTTGACAATAGCTATGAATGGTGGAGATGAACACATTTTAAAGACTATAAAGTATGCTTTATTTTCTGATTATGTGTTAACCAGTAAAAATTTATTGAATATTATTCAACATTGTCATCATCATCATCATCATCATCATCATATGCAAATAATATCTAGTTGTACTCTAATCTTTCTTCGCTTCACTTTTTATCTGTCAAATACACCTATGATTACAGAATCACTCAACTACTATTCTATAGCTAGACGGAACTAAAGCTTTAATACCACATAGCTTTTGTGTGTGTGTGTGTTTTTGTGTGTGTGTGTGTGTGTGTGTGTCTTGACCTTCAGTTAAAGCAACTCAATGCAAAGTATATGGAATGCATAGGAAAAGTGGAATTGAAACCATAGTAAAATCACCACACAGATGCAATGTGAAGCATACAGGTAGTATCACCCTGTTCACAAACACGAGTGCAGGCGAGGAGAAAAAAAATGGCCATTAGGCCTACAGTTTCTTTGTAATGATTTTATTCTCTGATTTGATTCTCACAACAACTTTAGCATTTCTGGCACATCAGTGAATTCACAAGTGAATTTGTTTTCAACTCAACTTTCACAGCACATTATGTCCATAAACAATAGTGAACCATACTGTACGCACCCACAACTCTGTCGGACTCCTTTTCATAACTTTATGTGGGTCACTGGAATTTGGGAAAAGGTGGAATCTGTGGATTTTTCTGTGCGGCTCTTATAGCAGCTTCTCGTCACTCAGCTGTCTCTCATCACCAGGGTGCTGTGTGTGGTGAGACATAATATACTTACAAACAAACAAAAAGGAGGCACTTTTTTCAATTCTGCCCTCAGCTGTCATGGTTTGAAAGATACAGACAGATGTAAAGACACATCAGATAGAAAGTCCTCTTCTACGCCACAATGCTGTTGCCACGACAACATGGGGCATCAAGAGGCAAATACAAGTCAGTCAGGCGATACTTCACTCTATGTCTAGGCACGATCAAGCCTCAGACACTGTTGCCACCTTGCAGCTAAATCAAGGTGCTAGTTGCCTGGTGTCTGAAATGGCTGTCAGTTCTGTTAGAGACCGCTGGACTCGAGCTGTCTGACACCAACAAAGGCTGCAGTTCTTCTAGGCACTCATGGATTCACAGTGCCAACTATTTGAATAGGATGCCGCTTCTAATCAACTCAAGTTGCCTAAGGCTCGAAACGGTAGTTGGTTCTTCTTGAATTCAAGATGCTGATGCCCAAAAAGGCTGTGGATTCTTCTAGAACAGAAGTTTCCAGCCAAATGCCATGGAGTGCCAAGAGTATTCCACAGACTGGATGAAGTCTCTGATTCATCCAGTCTTTCCACCCGAGAGTGAGAACGACTGTAAAACTTCAATTAAAAGCCAAGTCACATTTAAATGCCAAGACCAGTTGCATTCGATAATTACAGCAAATAGATGCCCGGGCTGTTAATTTAAGTTTCATGGTAATTAGCCCTTTGGCCCCTCATGGCACATGGCCTGACAGGACCTATACCTTCTAGAAAATGATGGCCTCAAAGAGCCTGACATATGAAAAGGCTGTTTTAGACAGAGATGGACTGCCATTACATAAGGCCTGAAAAGACTGGCAGCTCTTTGAGAAAACATTCAGCTCAAGGTGCCTGACATTTGAATAGGCAGCTGGTTCCATTATAGACTGTTGGACTGCAGTAACATTTTACTGGCAGCCTGTTCCACCAGCAGGCAACGTTGGTCCAGCAGTCTGTACATGAGCTGGAAGATAACAGATAACATGCGTCCATCACTGTAAAACGGTATTTCCGAGTCCTCAAGTAACATTTCATATGATGTCAGACTTGGCACTTTCACTAGAGTTGTTAGGTACGCTACTGACTTGCTGATACTTTTGGCCCCTCAACAGAAATGGTATCTAGACCCGTTACTGAGCAATGAGAATATCCGGTAGTTTTCTCCTCAGATGCCTTGAAACACTGTGCTTACACCTCAGTTGAGCTTTAGCACCTGTTTAAGGTACCTTAGAGTTACCTTCCCTGTAATGTGTTGTTTTCAAAATAAGTCTTAGGGCATCCCATTCGTTCTCACTATCCAAGGCATCATCCTGTGAATCTCTGGTTTAGCGAGTAAACTGTCAGGATCTTCATTTGTTTTTCATCGTCAGTGTTCTTTTACCTTACTCATTGCTCTTCTTTTCTTTTTTCTTCCTTCATTATGTTCCATTTTCTCTGGATCGAGCATACTTTCAAATTTGACAGCGCCTGCGTCTCCAGCTTGCAAGTAGAGAAAAGTGGCAATATGGGAATAATATTACACAGGTCATTTGCTGTCATTTCAGGGATCTGCATGACTATTTCCTTCACCACCTGCTTACCTGCTGTAAAAGCTGGCGATGGCTTTCTGCAATGATTGCATCATCCAGGTAGTGTGAATCTTTGTCTTTAACATTGCCTGCTTTCTGATCTCAAGAAAAAAGACACATGAAAGTGTTAAACACAGTTACTTTCTGCCAAGAACTGAAGAGGGCTGCACAGAACTGATTCAACTGATCGTTATTAGGAAAAAGATCATGGGCCCTAATTTCATGCCAGTTTTCACCTGGCATTAGGCACTAACCTGGCTTCATGCCGGCGAGTTGCAAATTTCATCCAGTTAAACTAGTTTCAAAGTGAAACAGACAAGTTTAATACATAAAAAGGGGTTCTGTGATTTTAGAGATGTATCTCAGTGCACGTCCGCCACCTATTGTGATGAAAATAACACAAAACAAAGGTGTGCCATTGTCCTAATCTGAGCAGGTGGGCATTGTTGGGTACGGCACTAAAATTGCAGTGCAGCATCAGATTTAAAATAACACAATCACCACTGCACCTCTCCTCCCACCATCACCAAAATGTCACTGCGTCAGTGAATGGCTGCAGCTTGCCACACGCCTGCATGAAAATAGGGCCCAAAGTCTTAAAACTTCAACATGTCATCTGAGCCAACTTTTCAATAACATTTTTTTCTTCACTTTTTTTTTTACTTCTAAATCTAATAGTTACAGCTACTGTGATATTTTCTGTGATGGTGGAAATTACTGTTAGGCACAATCTTCAGGGAGGAAAATATGAGAAAAATAAAATAATAATGTTTGTGTGCCAGTAGGCTATAATTTATATTTCTGTTATAAGTCAACCCAGGCAACCCTTGGTCTAGATCTCTTTCCCCGGTGGTTTAGGCAATTACTTTTTCATATCAAGTAAAATAATAAGCTTGATTAAATCACCGGCCCACAACTGAATGATGTAAAACTTTATTAAGCCCTGGTTATTACACAAAAGGACAAAGATGGGTGTTGCGCAAATTACAAAATGGTTCATTTCTTGCTACATGGTAGAGAAGCTATGATTTATATTTCTGCTCCACATGCACTCTGAAGCTATATTATTGTACAACAAAAGGATTGATTAGGAATTTTGTATGAGACTTCAACTTAATTTGCCATTGCTTATATGTGGACTGGTGAAGCTGATATAAAATATTTACATGCACTAGGCATTGATGAAAGGTGGCGTAATCATATTGTGTAGTGTGACATACACGTAACATGACCAAAGCATAGATTCACCCATTACCTCTGACAACGCTGCATGTGACATGAATCTCTGAAGCAGACACCGGGCTCATGACATCACTACTTTGACTATAGAAGTTTTGTTTTTTTCCATATTAACTCCACATGCTTTTGTTTATCAGTCACAGACTATTCAGATTTTGGTCTACCACTGCAAACCACAGGCAAAGTACAGGAAAAGTAGAATTGAAGCTGTATTCAAATCACCAGGAGGATGCAAAGTATTACATACAGGCACTACAGTCGCAACCCATTCAAGTACCCAGCCAGACGTCTATACATTGAAAATTACATTTGATTCATTGTAACTTTGCCGCATATTACTACGTGACCTATGAAAATGTGATTAATTTGATTTCATCTGATGACTGTATTGGAAATCTTGCACAGGACTTGGGGTGAACCTTGGTTTTCTTTGCAGCTCTCATAGCAGCCCGCTGCACAGCCATAGAGGGACTCAGACCAGGAGGGACTATTTTCCAGAGCTTGAAAGACAGTTTTTAGATGTTCAACTGCATTTTACCTGGTGGGAGGCTTCAGCATTATTTCTGAGGCTAAATCATGACAAAGGCATCACATAATTTGACTTAGATGCATAAAAATACCCTTTAATACTCAAGATAAAACATAAAAATGCACAAAATTGGTGATTGGTGAATTGGTGATATACACTCAGCTGACTGCCATCGACAGGGATCTGTGTAGGGCAGCAGCTGTTTTGCAATAGCGTACATGCAAAGGAACACAGAGACAATGGAGGTACTTTGTTGAATTAAACCGAGACAGATTCTGATTGCTGTAAAGAGATATAAGACATCAAATGAGTGCTTGTATGGATAAAATAAGTTGGATCTAATTAGGCCCCAATTAAATTTGTTCGTTCGCTGTCAGTATTTCTGCAAGCAAAACCCTCCCCATTCTCACCAAAGTAATCTGTCTAGTTTTGGGCCACTGCATTCACCTTGGATAATGAAATTCATCCTTTATAAGTATTTTAATAGCACACTCATTTACAGTTTTGATTTTAATGTATGAATATTAATAAACTTCCCTATGAAATTGAAGACAACTACCATAGATCAAATCAGTGTTGTAACTTCAGAATGAATACTCATAGTAATGAAGTTAAAGCGTCCAACCAGCTCTTAAAATCATGCCATGAGGCTCTTATGAATATACAATTTCAACAGTTCATAAAAATGTGCTCCCAAAAACTTTTCTACGCCTACAGAAAGACATGCTCATCTGAGCATGTAAGTGTTTGAAACCCAGGCAGTTTTGAAATAATCTTGTTATACATTCAAAAGAGCATTACCAAGAAAAAAAAAAACAAAACAAAAACATATTCATTAGCTACTCCGCAGTTTATTCAAAGATGTAATGCATTCTATGTTGATGCAGTGTTGGAATTATAGACAATGTTTTTTTTTTTTTTTGTGTTTTTTTTCCCTAACTCCTATTTCCTGCTCCCTATTTCTTATTTTGTTGACTGCTGGTACTGGATGGGGTCCTGTAATAAAAGCAGGTGTGCCTGACACAGTTTTGGTGCATGTGTGGACTCAGTGGTCAAATGCTTGTGCTGTGGACTCTGCTGTGTGTAAGGAACAATGACCTTGTTTCTGCATCTGAGGCTTGTTTGGTGCCGACCACCTTAGTTATCTCTGTCAGGAGGCAGCCTGGAAGAGATCATATGTTTGGCTGAGTGAGTGTGTGTGTGTGTGTGTGTGTGTGTGTGTGTGTGTGTGTGTGTCTGTCAGCACAATTATGACTGTATGATGAAGAACGCCTGTGGCTGCAGTGATTCAGAACCTTTGAAAAGTGATTTTTTTTTTTCTCGTTACCTCTGCTCTCTCTCTTCATTCACTGTCTAACTCGCTCAACCATCCTTGCTCTCTTCCTCTCTCTCCGTTCACACACCTCTGAGTCACTATACTGCTCCTTCATCCACTGTCTAGGTCGCTATTTTTTTTTATATCCTATTTAAGCCTGTGTTTGCTCTGATCGTGGCTGAAAAATCTAGGATGCGCGTTGCATTTTTTGGGTGAGTTTATACACTGCTGACAAGAAAGTCAACAGAACACAGAGCAGACACACGGGGAAAAAACACTGTAGAACGTTTTCAGATAAAGGGGTTTAAGTAAGTTACATAGCCTGATGCTTCATAACTATTAAAACGTGACATGTAAAACAGCCACTGCTGTTTCATACATCAGCAGGCTATTGCTGTTTCTGTTGAAAGCCATATGACTTCTGGCAAAGGCGAGGCCACAAGTGCCAGGCTGCTGGTATAATGTGTGTAAAATAACTGAAATAGATACAGAGAAAACAAGAAATACCTAAACTCAAAAGGGTTGGGAGTTTTCACAGTATATTTTCTTTCCTTTACTGTATTATATTTAAATCATATATAAATAAATTCATTTTGAAAAGTGTTTGACAATCCAAATGGCTGTTGAGCCTACAGTCCAGAAAACAGTGTGGGAAGACTGCACTGCACCGACCAACATACAAAAAAACAGAGTGACTTCCATCTATACTCCGCTTGGTCTGTGCTGACGTTGAACACATGCTGGGGATCGTCGCCCTCTGCTCTGTTTGTTCTCCGGCCCAAAGTAAGCTCAGTTGACCCAGCCATCAAACTGTCCAGCCTGTTCCTTCCCCATTTCGGTCGGATATTCACACATACGCAGAGGGAGTGAGCGACCCTAGACAACTTTGACTTCAGTGGGCTCACATCTCGTAACAGCAGTCGGAAAATGTGCATCATTCCTCAGCTGTTTTGACAGTTCTTCACAGTAACTAGTGGGCATTGCCCCCTCTTTTCTCAGGTGGAATATCTCTCCATTTGCCTGGATCCTTCATCTCAGTGTGAAATGCTCCTTCACCCCATGGTCTTCCATTTTCCTCTTCATCTAAAGGGTATATTTAACATTGACAAAATCTTTTAATCCCATCAAATAGGATTATCTGCCATAGTAATACACCAGAATCATCCTATGGACTGCAGTTCTGTAAATCCTGGATGGATGTGGACATACTCTGTGAGTCCACACTGTCAGTTTACCTCATGCAAGAATTGGACCTTACAGAGAAATGGCGTAGGCACACAGGATGCCACTGATGTTGCCCTCGATTCATTTCCCAAATGGAGCAATCAAATCACAGTGCAGAGAATGCTGGGATAGCTTTTGAGGTGAACTGGCAGATGACACGAGGAGAAGGTTTGGCCAAACACTGAAATTCAGTTGACTTGATGCAAATTCACTCGATATTCTCTATGTGACAACTAATAGCCGTTTGCTGAGCTCAAGACTATTATTCACCTCCTTAGTCACATGCTGCTGCTGTTAGTGTCAAGATACCTCTTGAAGAAAGGTTAATAATTACCGTTTCTTCTTTTCAGACAATGTATGGCTCCTCTCAGCAGTCCTTCTCCATCTCCAGTGAGCGCCAGTTCTGTATTATGATACATCCGCTCAAATCCAAAATGAAGGAGACCATATCATCTGACAGTGTGTTTACATGCCAGACACAGTGTCACGCATCGTCCCCATTGATGTGCCCAGATGTGAGCAGTTTTGTGGAGAACTGCGACTGCATGCGAACGTATCCCAGCCCTGAGGGTACGGGTGGCTACAACATAAACTCAACAATTTGTACAAACAGCAGTTAAATGCTCATAAACGCTGTTTCCTTCTGCAACAACGGGAATGTTGCTATTTACCCCCTCCCCCCACCCTATCCCCTCACAGAAAAATGTGGAAGAATTTGGGAATTATAATCAAAACTGTAGTGTGTATCATAATTGTGGAGTGGAAAAAAAATTACTTGCAAAATAAAAGCATCCCCTGCTGTAATACAGTCCAAGACAACATAAAAGACACTCTTCTCATCAATGGTCTCATTTGTTTATGGTAATTACTAACGTTTCAAAATGAATGTGGTGTGGATGTACAAATGCTACAGAAAGCACATTTAATACACGAGGTATACCACAGCCACTCTGTGCAGAGCTACAGATATTACTACTATTCTTGTCAGACATCAGCTCTTTAATATTCTATGTATATCTGTGAAGAAGCAAACAAGGGCTGCTTTGTTATGAATGCACAGAGCGGCGCAGGCCCATGCCTTCACTTACTTGCTCCAAGCTGGCCTGCTGCACCACGGGGTCATGCAGGTCCACAGATCCTGCAGGAACCACCTGAACCTGTGACACCTTCACTGTCTTTCTTGGGACTGAGTAGGTGGATATAAAAGTGGTGAGATTCTGCTTAACCCTTGAGGCACCGTCATCAACACTTGCCTCACATGCACTAAGAAGAAAGCCACTCTCTTTCATGACAAAGAGAAACTTTGCAGCACCGCCCCGATCAAACCATTTTTTAATTTGATATCAGCATCACACAGCGCTAGATTAGACATGAGTGGCCGGGTTGCTGGGTGCCCCATCTTGAAAATGAAGCGTTGCTCTTTTCTAACCACGTCCATGGTGCTTTATGCAAGCCATTCCATGCGTATAGAGAATGGTGATTAAACAAGCTACAACCTCCTAGAAACACAACTTCGCATAGTGCTTCTGACCCTCTGACCAGGTCATTGCCAGGTCGTTGCATTGTAATCAGGGTTATTACATGACCCTTATGTACTGTATTTCTCCTGGGTACCTAGAGTCCAGAAATCAAACAAAACACATGCACCAAAAAGATAAAAGCATGAACAATATGCAAAATGCAAATGTAAAGCTTTTGTAGATTATGGGTATGAGACTTAGACTTCAAAGTAGTCAAAATTCGCTACCGTCAGCCTCAGTCCTGAACAACTGAGAAAAAGTAATTTTCAGTGCAGACCATATAGTGTAACCACAAGGTTCAAGTTTTAACAATGACCTATATAACTTTTTCTGCTTGTTGACTTTATGACACGCCGCTCCTGTTGATAGGATTTGTTTGATACAGTTGATGTACTGAATGAGGTTGGGTGATTTAAAATGTTTTCGTAGCTTCAGTTCAGGTCCTTACTTCCTAAACAAAATTCCCAAAATTCGGTCCCACTTGAGGCGCTTAGAATTGTCCTTGGTGTAGTTTTTACTAACCCAAGCTATCATAATCATAATCATCATAATCATCATCATTACTAGCCTACACAATCATACAACACATGCAGTAGCAAACTTTACAAGACAAAAATTTAAGAAATATTTCCACAGAAGCCTGTTTTTGTAGGAAAAAATAATCTAGTAATGAAGTATTGATTATGCAAGCTGAGAGCGGCTGTGATGGCTAATTTTTTTATTTTGCTAATGACTTCATTATCTTGTTATCTCAATTTTGTTCTCTCATGATCACAATTCTTGTGCAAATCCCCGCAACTTATCGACTCAAGACTAACATCCCTCCAGCATGAATACTGGCAACAGTATAGCCCATTAGCTTCCAGTATGACTTAATTATTTCTCAAATTACAGTTTTAACAACCTTATTATCAGCAAACAGTGTCCTCATAACTCATCCTTGAGGTAAAATTTCACAAATCTCCATCCTTATCAACATCCTGATTCAACTAAGCACAGAGACACCGTTCAACAAAGAACCAGGTCTAAATAAATCGATGCAATCAAGTAAATTCAATCAGTTATGGCAAGTGGGTGAAATCCACTTGAAACTTGGTTAATAGCTAAATCAAGCGCAAGCTTTAAAATGTATGCACGTTCCATTAAATTGCATGCGTGTGTTAATTCAATTGTTTGCGCAACATATTGATTTTGTGTGAAATATAATTAAAGTGGGAGCATGCATTAGTCAAAACAATGGCATGAGGTCTTTTTCATGTAATTGCTGTAGTAAATCAAGGCTTTAATATACATTTTCCCCCCAAAGACATCCCTCGCCTCATTACTGTGTTAACCCACAATGTCCTTAACTTGGTAATTGGGCCGTGTGTATAAGGCACCGAGATGTAAGCTGACCAACTCTGCCAAGTACAGCGCATTGCATTGATGGCTGTTATGAGATGGTAGCTTTGATCAGGGCATAATTATAACTAAAGTGACTCCCAATCCTGTTTTGATTTGAACATCAATTATATCTAGTCTGAAAGTCCAAAAAATGAAATCATTTAACTCTCCTGTGTAAACTTAGTGAATTTCCACATTTATAATCTCCAAAAACATAGTTTTAACAGATATACAGGCGTACCAGTTTTGATGAAACACACTGATCTTCCTCTCCTTTTTTACTCCTTTCACTCTCTTTTTTACTGTCGGCGTGCGTCTTTCCACTGGAATCTTCTTGTGTGCGCACACATTTCCACATCAAGACCAGATGCATTTGATTCTCACTCCACCATTTCCCTCCTCACACATTTCTGGACCCAGCCACAGGCAAGGATTTTTGCTTTTAACCTTTCTCGACTTTGTGTATGCCCTTTGACATTTTTGTGCTTCAACTTTTTTTTTTTTTTTTTTGTTAAGCTGAATCAAAAAGATGTACCACATGAAATACAGGCAAGAAAAGATGAAGCGCAATAGGATGCAGCAGGGGAAAAGAATCAAATAGAAACATAAATATAATGTGAAATCACCAGTAAAACAAGAAAACATAATACAACAATCATTAAAACAATGAACTAAAACAACGATGTGAGGGGTTACATAAACACATGTCTTCTGAAGCTCCTGAGGGGCTTCCAGGGGATCCTCAGCAAAATCAAGAATAATTTAATTTCACTACAGTTTGTTACAGAAAATGCATGAATAATAATATTAAAATCATGATTAAATCTCTCCACTTTGAATCTACAGTATCTACCAATGTTCATTTGTTACAATTGGCCTTATAGTTCGATGTCTCTTGTATAATCCAATGTATCTCAGAGTTCAATGTCTCTTATATTATCCAATGTATCATATAGTTCAGGACAGCTTGACCACTAGCAGTGAACAGATAAAACAGGAGCCGGATGTACCTTCTCTATCTTGTTAGTTAGGTCTGTTGCATTAGATACACGCCCAGTCAACATTCACACACTAGTATCATACATTCTAGAAACAAGGCGTGGACAGTGGTTGGCCTGTCCATGTCCGGGTAACTGGCCAATTATGCTCGGTTGCGTCTAAGTCCAACCTCTGTACGGGGCAGGCCCAGCCCAAGAAGATAAATGTGCATCATTTCCTGATATCGGGGCTCATTCTGACAGAGATCCTGCGAGAGCTCTGTCACTCTGAGACCAGCGCTGCTTTACTTTATATTTGACCATAATAAATATTTCATCTGAAAATTGAAGATTGACTCCGGTTTGTTCTTGGGCTTTCAACAAAAGAATCGGGAGCTAACACATTTATGACATCTAAACAATTTAATGCGTGTACACAAACCAAAAGTTCTTGCAACAGACTACACTGTGTTCTCAGTGTAGATTTCGCTTTAAAACACTTACAAAATACAAAATACATGTCTGCTAAATCAAAATAGATTTGAATAAATGATAATAATAAAATAAATGAAGTTTGTTTGCCAGCCTGACTGGCAGAAACGACATGGCAGAGTCAAGCTAAACGCAAATATGAAGAGGAGCACAGGACATTCTTATTTGAGTGAGAGGAATTATATTTTTTACAGAATTAAATGGGAAATCCGTTTGCTTGGTATTCCAGACTCCACTGTTGCATTGTAAAGCTTCAAACCTGGAGCGTCATCTTACCTCCCGCCATGTTAACATGACCCAGGAGCTTCCCAAAGGCACTAAACTTCACAAGCACAACGCAAACGTGCTGAAACGTCACTCAGAGACGCAGAGTGAGGTTTTTCGAAAATTTGCAACACACTCAATGGACAGTCACATTGGCATCATATCAGATGTAATGGAACATTGCTTATGCTAAAAAGCCATATACATAGAGGGGGGGATTTGTGAAGACACAGCTCAGAGATGTTGTTGCTGTCCTCACTCCTGAAAATGACTATTTTAGGTGTTCTGTGTCAGAGTTTCGCATATTATTAACAATTGTGAAGCCTCTGAGTTGGAGATGATTGAACTCTCTGAGAATGACAGACTTAAATGTGTTTCGAGAGCAGGAAGCACCGAGTCTTTGAAAGTAGTGTCCACAGACAGATAATCCCGATGTCAAACAGGCCGCATGCAGGCTAATGCCAATATTTGGATCAACTTAATTCAGTGAATCCGTTTTTTTTTTCTGCACTGGAACAACTTTTGTGAAAACATTGCTCTGCTTTATGGACAAGAGCTGCTTAAAGTGGCCACGACAGAGTACCGGCCAGACCTGAAATGGATCGTGGGAAACAAAGACTGAGTAAACCCAGGTAAGAGAAGACCTATAAAAGCTGTTAGGCTATGTGATTACGCCTATAAGTCGCTAGTGTGGGCATGCATGTGTTGTGTAGCTGCTGCAACGGTGGGTTTTTGTTGTTTTTTGGCTCTATATGCTGGACTGACTGGCCACCCCTGTAGTAGAGCTTCTGCTTAATTTATGCATAATAACTACTCAAACCTCTGTTGAGCAGTTCCCATGTGTGAAATCTGGGTGTGTTTAAAAATGCAAGTGTAAGTATTTTTTCTATATTTATGTGTTTTTTTTTTTTTTTTTCTAACAGCTGCCTTTTTTTTTTTAAAATAAGAAATAATTCTAATGCTATGTATTTGCTGTGCATAAGTAGCAGGATTTTTTGTTGTTGATGTTGTTTCTTGATTTTAGAATAGGCTTAACTCAAAAATGCAAACCGTAGGGAAAAATAAGATCATGAGCTTATTCAAATAACTACAGATGCAAACAAGCGTTCAAGTGCATCCAAGCATGACCCATCAGGCCGTGCAGGAATTACCTTGGCTTCATTCTTATTAACCAAGTTGTATCTAGTTACCTTTGCTAAAATCAAAGTCAAGTCTCACGTCCCTGCACAGGCGATCAAACAAACTAATTAGGTTAACATAACCTCACGTCACCGATCATTTATTCAAGTAACATTAGTTTATTTGAGCGAGTCACGCTTCATAGCCACTGCCTAATGTACTGTAAGACCAGCACACCAGTCTCTAGCCGGTCGATGTTTGTGTGGCTTGTACTGTAATGCCTGGTGCATTCCGCTATATTTCTTTCAAGCAGGGCTCTCGGGGCTCGGTCTCTGCAGCCTAAGCAGTGCATACCATAATTCCTCTAGGCACATGTGCATTGCAAAAAGCGAAGCTCTTATGGAGGTCCTAATATAGCTCTTACAGAGCACCTAAAACCCATAATTCACAGTTAAGCTATAGTGCTCCCAACTCATGCACCCTGCATTGACAAAATGCCAGCTGGGGACTTGAGGGCAACCGTGTTCTATGCCCACTCCATCAGTTAGGTAGAGCAGATGATAAAAATGCTCAATATGCAGTTCCTGAGGATAGCTAGCATAGTCTTTGCATTGCATTCAGATGCAAATGTGGAATGGGAAAATGATACAGCAGAGATGGGAGTAGGAGGGAGCATAACTGATAGCATTATAAATAAATTGCCACACAGTCGGCCTGTTAGGACCATTATATACATTCTATTAATATGTCAATATTAAGGCCTCTATGTTATCAGTGTATGATATATTTGAATTGTGCATTTTTCATACACTGGCAGGTGGTAGCTACTGTAGCCAAGGGCTCAGTATACATGTTTATTTATAATTAGTGGGAATTTATATAAAAAGCTAGATTGTTTGTGGAACTGGGGTCTCAGTGGGAGGCTAGTGGGAGCCTGACTGAATTACACACAAAGACAGAATGATCAAGCCGTGCAGAGAAAACAAGTTCAGTAACATGACACACAGTGGTAGTTTCAGACTGGATGGGGAGAGAGGTTTACCGGCTTACCTCTGACAGGATGCCATTAGGGGACACGGGGTAATATGAAGCTGAAACTGGTGAACTTGAATGAGTGAGTCAACTATTCTCTGGACAGACAGTGGTGTGATCATGCCAGTGTTCTCTGCATGCAAACAGAGGCTCATGATTCTGACAGAGGCCTACAGAGAGAGAGAGCGAAAGCATAAAAAACAATCAAGTCTAGTCAAGTCAAATGTGAAGTCACTGCTCATGTATTCAAGTAGCAATGCAGACACAAGGAGATGTGCAAGTGCACTCTCGCATGAGGGTGGAGTGAAATCAAATAAAGTTGTACAGAATGGGCTAGGTTTGGCCAGGTACTCACATACACTCACTTTCGCCCTCTCTCTCTCTTTGTCACACACACACACACACACACACACACACACAGAAAAACAGAGACAAACCCCCTGCAGACACCGAGGGCGAGCATGCAGACAGGAATAAATCAGTGCTCCAGCCAGGCAGGTGAGGTGTATTTCACACTCAAGGAGTGGCCTACTCTGAGCAGCACCAGGGATCATTAATCTCTCTGAGACAGGCCCTCTGGCCTGGAGCTGGCACAGGTAGACCCTGAGCCGGCTGGGCCGGGGCCACGGGTCTGCAACACTAATGGTCTCATTGTGTTAGCAGTTATCAGGCAGTGTAGAGCGAATGGTGTTGACCTAGATGGAGGTGTAGCCCAACCAAGAGCCACAGGCCCTCTCAACGTGACAGGAGTGGTATTTGAGCAGGATGTGGGAGTGGACTGCTGCTGGCTGGATCTGGACGGGGAGATATGACTTCCCGGGCAAAGGTTGGGCCCACTAGCATGTGACTGATACCCAAGGGACCAGAGTTGGGCTCATAACTCAAAAAGTCAATTTCAGAATATTACTTATTATTCCCTCTCCAGTAATTACTTTCACAACTCATTATATTATTTTGCTGTTACAACTCCAGAGTTGGCGATAGCATCTCCTACCTTTGGGATAACTCAAGCGACTGTGCACTTGAACTGAATGATTCAGTGAGCCAAATAGCATTGATGTCCAATGCTCATGCTTGTCCCTTTTGCTCAGTAAAATCAAAGTAGTGGGAATACTTTCATCCTGACTAAGTAAACTTTGCTGACTTTTTTAATCTTGTGTAGTTTATAGAGGTTATCTCAGGGCAGGCTCAAGATAACTGAAAGAGGGAGACAAATAATTATGAAGAAAATGAATCAAGGGACGGGAATTAAAGTTTTTGGATAGTTCAACTCCAATCTAATATTGTGGGGAATATGACAGTCATTTTCTCCCACTGCTTGGTGAAGTTCTGAATTTGTAGTCAGTGGAAGTATTAAATGTGTTTTATTATGTGTATAGTGGCATATGATTATGGACAGATTCCATATTCTGGGCTTCCTAAACATCATCATCAGTTGTACATGTATAAACATCACAGCACAGAACATTGTCTCTTAAGTTATTTCCTGCACATACTTTATTTAATATATTTGGATTCTACATGTTTCTGTGTTGTGCACCAAACCCTGCAAAGCTTGAATTTGAAATAGTTTAGTGCAACTTTGATTTGACTCACGAGACAAGATGGTATCACCCAGCGACTCCTTACTAGATAGAAGCAAAAAAAAAGCTTCCGCCTGCTGTTGTTGATTTTGTTCAGGATGGCATTTTCTTACCACCATGTAAAAGTGAGTGAGGGCCCACCTTTCATCAGTGTGGACAGACTTAGCAGCAGCTGATTGAAGCAGTGCTCTCTCATGCATTCTCTGTTCCACTAAGGCAGAGCGGCATAAGAGATGCAGCAGACATCAGGCTAAGAGCGACTGATATAGTGCACATATAGGCTATAGAAAATAAAAACAAAACAAAAACCCACTTCTAAACAGGCACTTTCACCTGATATGGTATGTTCAGGCACATGCTGGGTGCAGGCATGTGCTTTACTGAACTCCACACAAAGATGAAAGCTGCTAGAGTGAATAATAGGAAATACTGCAGTGGGTTATGACTAGATAGGGAGTGTGGTCTGCTATTGACTGAGTGCGTGGGACTGAGTAGTAATGAGGATACACAATGCATCATGAAATTGAAACCGTGGAATAGGAAGCTGAGTGAGCCATCATTCTCTGGGTTTGACGCTGGTGTAATCATACCAATGTTCTCTGCAGGCAGACACAGCGCTGTACACGGGGTTACACAGACAGAGACACAGAGCGAGCCACACAAATCTCTGTGCTATTTTTTTTTTTTTTTTTTACCAGTCTCCTATTTTAGTGAAGTGTCTTCATCATCAAGGGTAACTGGAACATTGTCCTTGTGTACCAGTGTAATTTATGACCCCCCATGATAATGTACTGCGAAAACAACTGACACAACCTACATCATGTTCAGTTCTCAAAGGCAGACTATTGTAAATCCTCTCTCTCAACCAGCGAGTTTGGGTGCATTCGAAAGAGTATGTCTGTATGTGTGTGTGTGATGAATGGTGACTCACAGAGCTCAGCCAGTGTAACACGTTTACCAAACCTCAACTAAGGCTGAGAGCGTATAAGAGCTCTCCGACAGGTTGTAAAAATACTATCGAATGAAGCTATTCTCTGCCTGCATACATGAAAACAGTGAAAAAAAGAATTGAGTGCACACAGAGTTTATAGATGTATAATTCACACATAAAGCCATAAACGCAGATATGTAGGATGTGACTTTTTTCTATATACCATGCGCAGCCCGCCCAGAGGAAAACATGTATGAGATGACTGTCACACCAATCTGCTCATTCGTTTTCATCCTCCGCGTTCCCCTAGCGCCGTGCCCTCCTCTTGGTTGCCCACTGCTCCCTCCCTCCTCCATCTCTCTAAACAGATGGAGGTGTCAGTGGATTTCGACTGAAACACAAGCCAGGGTGGAGCCAGTGGGCTCATTTGCATGTTCTGGACTGAGGAGCTGTCTGTTTGGGTCACAGAGGTTCCCTAGCTGACCTGACTGGCTGGTCCGTCTGCAGGCCGGGGTCAAGGAGAGGCCAGCGGTGACAGGGGCACCAGCTCGGTGCTGCTTTTCCGTTATTGCAACCTCTGAACGAACCTTTTGTCCTTGGTCCTCTCTTCCAGAGCGGCTAAAAATACAGCACTGGATCTGGCTTAAAGAAACAGTTCACCCTGAAATGAAAATCCTGACATCATCTCACCCCTGTGTCAAGAGAAATGCCGTCGAAATTTCAAAGACCACCAAGCAAGCAACAAGTTAACCCCCACTCTTAATTCTCATCCTTCTCCCAAACAATTCCAACCTGAACTGCTTGGGCCTGGTTGTTTAGAAAAAAAAAAATGTAATAAAATAAGTCAACAAGGATTTTGCCATCCTTGTTGGAGGGTAAGCAAATTTATGATTGCTGATTGAATCTACCTACTGTCTTCCAGTGATGTTGGCACTCCCACCATGCACATGCCAACATGCAAGGGGATGTACCTTTCCACCTTATCAACGGAGGAAATTTTATTTAATAATAACATAAAATGCACTGGCTGACGCTGGTCACTTTACATTATGTGACTTTTTATTGTCCTGGCTGTGACTCTGGTCTGCATTTCTGCTCCAGGGAGAACAAACATCCAACCAGGGATGGTGAGTTCATTTTTTGATTTTATTGTGTAATGAATCAGGTCGACTCTTGGCTGCTTGTATGTTGTCTTGTTATGTTTATGGTGTTATAAGTAAATCATGCAGCAGTAGGCATGGTTTAGTGGCCCACATCATTCCTATCATCACAGTTGGCATGGATTCCCATCTCAGCATTTACATCGGTAATGTGTGTGGTAATGTGTGAATAGTTCACATAAATTAAATAAATATTCACTATTCATTTTGCAGGTAATACAAAGATGAAGATGCCTTGCAAACAAAGAGAGCAAAAAAAAGGAAAAGAGCAGCACAACAGGTAAAGAATTAAGACATGCACCAGTCATTTAGCTGTGAGTTTTCGTCTATATTATCTGCTGAGGGAGTTCACATGCACCATCTTTGTTGCTGTTTACATCCCACCATCAGCTGTTGCCAGCGTGGCGTGTGACATCATCAGTTCAGCCATTGCCAGCCTACTAACACAACAACCCAATGCATTCACGTTCTGAAGACTTTAATCACATTTCTCTCTCTGCAATTCCTCCAACTTTTCAACAGTTTGTCAACTGCCCCACCAAGGAAAACAAAACAGACTTACTTTATGCAAATGTAAGGGATGCATACAGCCTGCACACCCATTGTTTAGCGGCAAACTCCGACCACAAGGATTATGAGGAGGCAAATGAGACTCTTCAGAGGTGTTTTTAGGCCACAGACTGGAATGTACTCTGTGAGCCCCATGGGGATGACATTAACTCCACAACTGACTGTATAACAGAGTACTCAGCTTCTGAGAGGGTAACATCATCCTCATCAGGACAGTGTGGTGCTTCACCAGTAATAAGCCCTGGATCACCAGCGACCTGAGGGAGCTGTTCAATAAAGAGAAGAGAGCCTTCAGGGATGGGGACAAGAAATTACTGAGGAGCTGAAAGTGAAGCTGATGGAGGAGCAAGGAGGCATAAAGGAAAACGCCGGAGAGCATGTTCCAGCCAAACAACGTCCAGGATGTGTGGTGAGGAAAGACAAAGATCACAGACCTGGACAGAGCCAATGAGTTAAACATGTTCCTCAACAGGTTCAGCACAGGACCCTCAATGGCCTCCTGCTCCTCCTCTGCCCCAGCCACACAGAGCCCACACCCTCCCTGCCCTAACAGCTGCTTCGCTCTCACACCAAGACCACAGACTCATACTGTGCCTACCATCGCCCTATCAACACCTTCCTCTAGTGCTGTGGAAGACGTGCTGCATAAGAAGTCTTCTCCTTCTGGCCCCAAAGACTACAGATCAGTTGCCTTAACATCCCACACCACAATATTGGCCCATCTCGGACCTCAGGTGAGCACCTCAGTTTGCCTGCCGCCCAGAGGTTGGAATTGAAGATGCCATCATCTGCCTGCTTCAGAAAACCCACTCTCACCTGCACAGAGCAGGCAGCACTGTGAGGATCATGTTCTTTGATTGATGAGTGCCTTTAACGTAATCCAGTCTGCACCGCTGAGTGAGAAACTCACAGATGCAGGTAGATGCCTCCCCAACCTCCTGGATTATTTACTAGCTGATGGATAGACCATAGTTTGGGCTGAGGGGATGCATGTCTGAGCAGGCTGTTAGCAGCATAGGAGCACCACAGGAGACTGTACTCTCACCTTCTCTCTTCACCCTGCGTACAACACACTTCCTATACAGTTGAGATCAGAAATTTTCAAATGGCTCTGCAGGTGTTGGGTGTGTCAGTGGTGGACAGGAGACTGAGCACAGGGTGGGCTGCCTTGTGGCATGGTGTGGCAACAACCACCCCCTCTTGAATGTGACCAATACGAAAGTGATGGTGGTGGGTTTTAGGAGGACCGGGACTAGGCTGAACACTAGTTCCCTGCTGGGAGAAGGAGGTGAAGGTGGCGGAAGGCTACAAATACAGACTCGACTGGAAATGTAACACTGATGCTGTCGACAGGAGGGGACAGAGCAGGGCCTAAGCTTCCTCAAGAAGCCCTTTAATGTCTGCAGCAAGATGTTGCGTATCTTCAATCAGTCTGTTGTGGCAAGTGCAATTTTCTTTGCAGCCATCTGTTGGGGCAGCAGCATCAGAGCCAGCCACTCTAAGAGACCGAGCAAACTGATAAAGAAAGCAGACTCTTTACGGGGAGGCTTACATATTCTGTGCTTAACACACACACCTCACTGTGTGTGTTTTTGTAAGGTATGTGTGCCTTTTTTGTCATTCATGTGAACTGCTGCTACAACACAGAAATTTCGCTTTGGAGATAAATAAAGAAAAATCTATGTATTTGCAATACAAAGAGATTCCATTATTGATAGATAAAAATGCTTTGTGTAGTGATTATTCTGCTTAGATGTATAGGATCTGTTCATCTCTCTGGCATATGTTTGTCAGCAGGAACTCATCTACATGGTTCCATATTCAGCGGGGTGACATTCTGGCAAAGTCTACTATTGACAAGTGATCAGATTCTTACAATGTGAGTGGCATACAAGGGAGACATTTAGATCCTCACGTGTCTCTCATGACATTCATATGACATGTGGATGACAGATGAAACAAGTTATCCCTCGTGTTCTCTTCCTACAAATATAGCTTGTTCTTACCTATCCAGATATCAATACTTGGCAATCTTGTATAGCTACATCTATTGGTCCAGCACTGCAATAAACCTGCAATTAGCATCTATGAGCATCTGATTCTTCATTGAGTCTTCACCCCTACAATTATAGAACAGAATAACAATAAAACTGTAGCTTGATTAATGTTTTCTGTCATTTTTAGACTGGCTTTGTTATTGATTGGGTGAAAGAGTTATTTATCAGTAATACGTTTCATTAATGAACAGACTAATGCTACAGTGGCAGTGTGCCTTGCTCCTAGAAAGATACAGAGCCTTCAAGACAGAATTACAGTTTAACCACATTTTTGTTTTAACAGCTGATCAACTATTATATAGTAGCCTGTTGTTTTGTATTGGCTTCAGTAATTTGTATTGGCCTGAGAGAAGTCTATTTTTGCTGATATTCACTGTTAAACTTGGACTAGGAGGCACTGCCTTTAGGATGAATTATGGTACTGTTATTTTGTGTATATTTAAAATAATAAACCACAGCTAAACTATTTAAAATAGTTTTTGTTTGCGTCATTATGCCACAGATGTTCCTCTCTGAACAGTTGTATCGGTGCAGAGGCCTGCAAGTGGGTCCTCTTGAAATAATAAGAATGATAATAGAATTGATAATGCCAGTCTGATCATCTGGTGAGGTGCAGTACTGTAGTTTACTATGAGGGACTCTGTTTTAATATCGGTTGCACTAGTTCAGCAGGTTGTGCTGTAGTTGGTGTTTGCATGAAAGATCTTGATCCATGTGTCTGGAAATTATGTACTAACAGAGCTTGCTCTCTCTTGACTGGCATAAACAGAATTAGCCCATTTCTTTTTTTTTTTTTTAGTTTGCTCAACTCGAGACTTGAGGCTGTAATTGCTGCCAAAGGTGCTGAGTAAAGGGTCTAAATACTTATGTCAATGTGATATTTCTAGTTTTTTCTTTTTAATAAATTTGCAAAAAATTCTACAATTCTGTTTTCACTTTGTCATTGTACTGAGTGTAGAATAATAGGGGAAAAAATAATTTAAACAATTGTAGCACCAGGCTGCAACATAACAAAGTGAAAAAAGTGAAGAAGGTCTGAGTACTTTCTGAATACACTGTAAATATCAAATTTATTTTTTTTTTAAAAAATTTGTTGTTTAATTGTTGTGGTTTTGTTTTTGACTTATTTCACCCAATTTTGTTTTTTTTTCTTCCGTATAACAGTGACAGATGTGCAAAAAAAGTGCATCATTTTCTCCCACTCCGTTTGTGTCTCATTCTCTCACTTTGCTTCCCATAAATAAAACCTTGTCTCCCACTTAGCAACCCCAAAATGAAACCATATATATCTTCCTTCCCCTTTTTTTCACACTTGCAAGAATTATGATGTGTTAACATATGGAGATTTCTAGTTTTGTCAGCATCAAGCATCAAAAAATAAGAAAAGTAAAGAAAAGGAGAAAAAAAGGCACAGTTTAGTTGCTGAGACAGATGGTTCATTAGAGAATCACAAGTATCCCACTAAGTCTTCCACTCGTTTCAGGAACAGAGCTCAGAGGCTGAAGCTGAAGCCGCTAATTTTGGTTTTGCTATGCTCGCAGCGAAACATGTGACTGCGGTTTGATTTGGGATGTGAATATGAGATCAAGCGCACGCCAGATGCATAAAGAAAGGTCAAATTTGTAGAGGGTTTGCTGTTCAGCCGGGGAGCGGTGTATGTACCAGCGTGCGCTTGTGTGTTTCTCGTGTAACAAAGTCCTGTCTGGCTGTGATGGATGTTTCCTCTGCATCCACAGGGCTTTCAGCTCTGTGTCTGAGCAGCCCAGTGGACGCGGATGAAAACTGGAAATCCCAATTGTCTATACAGTATCCATGTTTTCTCCGTGTTCCCTCTCCTCCTCTCCTTTCTCTGTTCTTATTCTTTTTCCATCCCTTTATACACATCTAACTTTTTTCCCCCTCCATCTGGACAGCTACCAAGTTTTAGTTTCCATGGCAACATCTTTTTTTTTTTTTTTTTCCCCTCAGCTGAATTGATGAAAACTTGCATGCTACTCTGGATTACAGAAACGTCAATGAACATTTCATCTGCTTACATGCCTCTTCCCCTCATCTCTGATGAAATAACTGTCACCCATCACTGACAATCATGTCACTGTACAGCAGCAACTAGAGGTAATTAAGGAAATAAATAAAGAAAGGAAGACATGACAAGAAATAAGAAATAAACAAAAGAAAGCAAATAGTTTCTAGACTCATCTTTTTTTTTTAGATTTTAACAGTGTTCTTTTTGGAAGGATTAATCAAACTCATCTCTTTCTGAGCAGTGAAATACAGTTAATATGATGTAATGGTGAACACAGTCAGTATTTTTTCTCCAAGGTTGATCATAAGCTGGAATGTAGTTTAACATTCTTCCGTTTTACTACATTTACAAGCACTTCCACTCTTAACCTAGTTTCTCATGAAACTTGGTTGAGTTTATACTTGAGAAAAAGCTGGTTAAGTTGCCTGGGTTACTGTGGTGTGTTAATATTTTACTCCTTTCACTTTTGGTTCTCATCATCTGCACAAACTCAGACTCAGACAGCAGCTTGGTTACATTTTGAGGTCAGTGAAAAACATGACAGTGGGCAGGATTCACTATTGAGATGATTTTTACTTTCCCATAAATGAGAATGTAACCTGCTGCTAGGTCAAAGAGGGGTGGGGAGCTGGTGGCTGAGCCTTTTCAGACCTTCTTTGGCTTGCAACATAAACAGGAAAAGCTGTTAACTGGCTTATTCGTGCAAAAGGTGAGACTCAATCAGAAGTTACCAGGGGTTCATGTAAACAGATTAACCTCAGGCAGAGTGGGGCCGCTAGCTGGGGTCTCCCTCACAGCCACTGAGTAGAACACATCAGGTCAAACAGGCACTGAGGGAATGAAAGGTGGAAGATTTGTTGTTAAATACTCATATTCATGCAAACCATTCATGCAACCAGCAAACACAAACATTGATGCCAAGTGAATTATGGGGCAGCCTGGGTCAGATATAAATTGAGTTTCACCCCCTAGAACCATACACTCCACTATGCATGAGGAAGCAACACACTCCCAGACATGCCCAGCCAAAATCAATGCATGTATTTTTCCAGGCCAAATATTGGGAAATCGAAGGAGCTATTGCTTTAGTCAATGTTGGTGTACTCTGCCTTTTAAGGCCCTGCTACTAATTTCCATTTTAAGGAAATGAGCTTACTTCAGTCCATTAATATGATAATATCAGCCACAAAACCCCTGTTACAATGGTTCTCATGCATGGAAAGTAATTGTCCATTTACACAGAAGCCTTTCCCAAAGTAATATATTCAAATTGATTGAATTTTGCTGTAGGCAGACTAAAAACTAATATGCTGATGCTCTTTGAGGTTTCGGGCCTTCACTGTCAATTATTTAATAAAGAAAACTAATCAAAGGCTGTCAGAAAATCGAGCCGTTTACCCAAAACAAAGGAGAGAGTTTCACGCTGAGACGAAAAGCTCTGTGTATATTCCCTCCAGTCGTCACTAAAGCCATAATTCAATCAAGTAGCTGTTTATTTCAGCTGCAGGAGCCTGCAGGAGCCTGTAGCAGATGAGAGATGATAATCGCGCTCAAAGACAGCTCTGTGGTTGGGCTATAAGAGAGAGCTACAAAATCATCACGCTGCATTTCCTCTGTAGGTTTTTGCGTCTGCCAGAATGATCTCTCTTTACCTGTTTTAACTCTTCAAACACACATCGCCATGATACCACCGAGCCTGTGATGAATGAATGTGTCTGTCACTTGAGTGATCCTCTTGTTTCCCAGAGCTAATCGCCACAGGCCTCGGTTCAGCTGTAAAACATGCAACCACTGGCAACAGAGGCGAAATGCAGCTCAGTCTGGAGAGTTGCACCAGGGGGAAAATGAAAGAGTTTCATTCCAAAATGAGACAATCCACTATTAAATATGTAATAAAAAAAAACTGACCCCTATAATTATAACAAGTAAACAAGGGAAAATCATCATTTACAGCATTACAGTGGAGATGAGAAAGACGGCACCAAGAGATAAAAGGAACAGAGCAGTAAAATCTATACAATAGTGGGAAACAAGATGCTTAAGGCTTATTTATACTTGGCTGCTTGACTCTTCCGACAGCTGTATCGTGACAAAAATGATGCAATTTTGACCAAAAAAGTGTCACAGGGCGTATTTGTTGCTGTTGCGCACACGTAACATTTTGTCAGGACTGTCACAGTGTGTGACTGGATATTCATTCCTACAGCGATGCTAAGCACTGCTATAAATGGACGGCATTAAAACCAACAACAAGAGGACGGAAAGAATAGAGGGAAAACTGGCTGCAGAAATAAGAAAATATCATTCATATGCCATCCAGTGTAAACAATAAAGAGCATGGAAATGGAAGCCAAATTTTGGAAGCCAACACTCTGAATATCAGCATATTGGAATGCGACGGGAGAATCTGAGTGTTGTTTTTAGTGTATCAAACCCTATATACCGAGTGTGTCCTTTTACAATGGAAAAAAAAGTTTACATGGACCCTCATATTCCACTAATAATCAGAATACTAACCCAATCAATAAAAATACCTCATGTAACCACCTCAGTTTGGGGAGGATGACCTGATTTGGCCCGATCAGACGGAATTTTCAATCGTGTTGAAAGGGCTGGTGTAAACCTTCCATAATCCATTCAATAGGATAATATTATAAAACACTTAATCTGATGATTTCTCTGTTTGGAATGAATGTATCCTTTCTGCGCATGTTTGCCCCATGTGAGGGGTGACATTAGGTGACATGATGAGTTTCTGGGAGAGACCAAAGTCAAAATGAAGAAGTGGTTCAGCTCGACAGTCTTATGATAACCTGATGGGAGAGCGACAGATGAGACGCTTCCTAGTAGGCGTAACCACTTGGCACATGTCAAAAAAAAGTTCTATTCTGATTAAACGCTTGGAGGCATATAAACACACATCTCATGAGATCACTTTATTTTGTGTCAATGTAAACAGTCAATCTCTAATCAGAATGAGTTCAGTCAGGTTGAAGAAATATTGTCCAAGTAACTGCAAGCAAGTGTAAATGCAGGAGTTGCGCAACATCTTTTAAAAGTGTCAAGTGATGCAGTATAAATATACTTTTACAAAGCAATAGATGACATTTATCAGACATTTATATTAAAAGTATGAGTCACCTCAAGCCCTTCATGTGCAAATCTCTCCACATATTGAGGATAGATTTGCCTCAGTGTTTAAAAAAAAAAAAAAAAATTAAAAACATCTTTAAAGAAGCATCTGTTAAAAGTGTCAGGCGATGCAGTGTAAATAAGCCTTTACAAAGCAATTCATGACATTTATCATACATTTATATTACAGGTATGAGTCATCCCAGCACCTTCAAATGCAAAGCAATTATATTTAGTATAGATTTGCCACATTTTTTTTTTTTAAACTGCTAATGAGTTTCAGCGTTC
Source organism: Myripristis murdjan (assembly GCF_902150065.1). NCBI lineage: Eukaryota > Metazoa > Chordata > Actinopteri > Holocentriformes > Holocentridae > Myripristis > Myripristis murdjan. The sequence goes on along the minus strand of NC_043990.1, from coordinate 24,955,887 downwards.
TTGAGGTTTTATGAGTGGCATGTTGGAGTGAGACCCTTTAAAACAGTGCATGACATCAGATCTTTTTTGTGTGTCTGGCAGGAGGAGGAGGGATCTCGGCGCTGTAGCATCAGTGTTTCATCTGTACTGTATGAATAAGAAGCGGTGAGACCTCACCCCCCATGCCCTGGATCTCAACAGGTCACTACCCGAGAGGCCGCAGTGTCTAGCACAGTGACCTCCCGATCCTTTGATGTCAACACTGGCAGCGTATGAGACACTCGGTCAGCTGCACAGCGAGATGGAGACGTTCCCGAAATTTCAGATCGCCGAGGATTTTGGAAGAGGGGGGGAAAAAAAACGGGAGCAAAAGGAGAAGCGGGAGCGCAGAAGAGAGAGAGTGACAGACAGATGGCACGCTGTAACATCTCCTGAGGGTTCAAAAGCGGGAGAGAGGAGGGTGAAGTGGCAGAGAGCCAGTGTGGAAGAGAAGGGGGGAGAGAGAGAGAGAGAGAGAGGGAGAAGAGGGGGAGCGCTTCAGTGTCAGTGGTGGGATCAAAGGAGAGAGAGGTGAGGCAAGGCAGAGACCCCTGGAAATAAAGGCACCTGAAATCCATTCAAATTAAAAGCAAACGCTGACACAAAACTCTTCAGATGAGTACAAAGGCCCATTTAGCTGTGTTTGTTATTTATTTGGTGAGCCTGGAGAGAAAGAAAAGGAAGAGGGGGGTCTTTTTTGTACGGTGTGCTGTATATATGTGAGTGTTCACCTGGCTGTTTGCCTGCTTGCGCATGTGGAAGTCCCATAGCTCAAGAGCATGTGTATGTACATGTGTGTATTTGTTTGTGTGCGTGTGTGTGTGTGTGTGTGTGTGTGTGTATAGCTGGAGGTGGAGGAGCGTCAGGGAGCTGGGGAGTTTTGGGAAAGGTCGTGGAGCACAGCGGCTTGGCATGGTGGCATATTTCATTTATAAGCTCACTGGGGCATGGCTGTGCTGCAGGGGAGATTAAGCTGTAACTCTTCAGTTTGTACTGAAAACGCTGGGCATGTTCCATTAGTGAAGAAAAATAAACCCTCCCTGGGACCCAGAAGTAAATTAATGATGCCGCTGCGGTTGATTTCACCAGCATAATGCATTTTTAAACTAATTTTTACATTTTTATTTCATATATAGATATATTTTTAGCTTTCTCTGGTATTGGATTGTATAGACTCAAGTGGAGAGAGACAGAGAACATAAGAAAACGACAGGAGAGATTACAGTAGAGCAGTGTTGTTGTGGGAGAATAACCATGAAATTCTTTGCATTGGATCATTTATGATTATTTAAAAAAACAAAGAAAAAAAACAAACAGAACAAATGTTGTGGTGATCTAACAAAATACTATGACTTGGAACTTTTTTGTCAATAAGTAAATCTGTGGTCTGTTTTTTTTTTCACATTTCAGAGAAAAAAAGTAGTCTTACTTGACTGCACACATTTATTAATGAATATAAACTTTGGGATAAAAGTAGATCAATAGATATATAGAAAAAGCGAGAAGTTCATGCGGTTGCGGGTCTTTAAATCAAAGAAAATAATTCATTTTGGCAGGCGGCATGTGGATGATTGATGGGTGCACGCGGATTTGGATGGCATCTGACCTGATCCCCGCATCACTATGCATAATGTTTTCATAATGTGAATGTTATAAATCTCTGTGTATTTAGGAAAAAGGCATGCATTTCATCCACTAGATGATGCCATGTTGTCGTCTGTCCATCCGAGTTTGGCTCACAGCAGCAACACGGTACCGTCGCTTAAGTGAAATCCGTGAATGTAAAATTATGAAACTTTTTAGCATTGAGGCTGTGTCGTGCTAACTGATTTCAAAGGGAAGCAGGTGTGATGAGGAGCAGGTACCTGACTTGACCCGAATGTGTTTACCCGCAGCGACTGTGGTGGTCCCCCTGCCTCCCACATCCAAGAAATGCCGGATGCTGGAAAATGCTGGAAATCTGTGGAATCAAGCCAATTTGAACATGAATCACCACCAGCAGAGCGCCACTGACACTGAAGGAACTCATTTTGACCATTTTATCCACATACTTACTAATATAAACTAATGAGAAAAAAGTGTTACATAAAGAAAGAAGGCATTTAACCCTATAAAGCCATTCGTATCACATATGATACACATTTTCAATTCTGTTTTTCATTTTCAGTTTAATCAATACTTGACCAAAATACTGTTGTATACCTTTGAACACTTCCCCTGTTCACCCTGGACCATTGGCACTTCAAGAACATATCATATATCATACACCAGAAAGGTCGTCTAATAACATATTTTTTTATTATTATTTTTTTTTATATATATTTTGTTATAGGACTAAATAAAGGGTTCAATTTTTTTAAAAATTGGAATTTCCTGCCAATTCTTTCATAGTTCAGGCTTTATAGGGTTAATCTGCATCAGCATCCTGTCTCTGAGCCTTTACAGGCAGAGGGGAAAACTGTGACTTGACTAACTGTAATAAGTCTACAAGCCTCCTCCAGGACATGGAGGAGGTGAAGACGGATGTAAGGGTTTTGGTTACAGACCCTCCACCACCATGCTGGAAAAACCCTCCTCTGCAGGGTTTCGGAACAGGGAGTATGCAGGGAGGAAGATGTTGCTGAGTCCTGGGCTGTTAGTGAACCACTCGGTGGAAACTGACATCGTCCCAAATGACAAGCTGGCGTGGCTGCTCTGGTTGTTCCGGCTCCCTCTGCTCTGGCCTACATGATCTCACAGACCATTAAGGAAAGCCGGCAGATCCATGTTGAGATTCTGACTGGCGGGTGAACAAGTTTGACTTTCCGCCTGGTGTATTGTGTGCTTACCGGTTTACAGTTACAATGACTTGAGTTAATGCGCTGCTTTCTAAATGAGCACATGGTGTCGCCAGTGATAAATGGAGGAATTTGTGTGTAGAGATTTTTACAAAAAGTTCAACAACAAGTTTTGAGATATGTGTGTTTCTCTATGAGGCCTGGTTTTAGTGTAGAAGCAATCAAGAATCAAGAAAAAGTCATCGTGAGTCGATTTGAATGTGTCATACCAAAGACTCACACCTGGAATGACAGCCCAACAAAGGCCAAGTAAGCAGAATTCGGCACATAAAAAAAGTGGGTACCCCTAGTTTAGGTGGGATTACTTCCCATTACATGCCTTCATGAGGGATTCAGGCTCACAAGGCAGATTTGCACACATGACACCATGAGTAGGAGCCTGCAGAGCCACTCTGCACTTTAATTGAACAGAGTGTAAGCATCATTACAAGGATCCTATTTGGGAAGGATTAGTGCTCTTTCTGGGGACTGTGTACTTGCTATGAAATCAAGACCCTTCAGCTCTGCAGGCAAACAAAACAATATAAGCTTGCTGCCATTCATGGCTTGTAAACCAGCCATGAAATGCATTAATATCTCAACAATAATTAATGCAGTTGGCCCATGTGTGTTGTCTTGGAGATCTCATCCCACTCCCATGGATGGAGCTGGCTGACAGGAGGACAGCATCGTGTTTCATCTATTAGCTCCATAGTTTATTATTTAACATATTTCATGTTTCTTTCACCTTTAGCACAGCTCAATACCGTCTGACGGCTGACCTTTAGCGGGAGAATGAGAAAGGTCTGTAACTGTAAGCACACACTCACATACAAGAGGAAGAAGTAGGCAGGTGCACACGCACCTATAAGAAGGTCATAGACCTTCAGTCAATAAGAGTGGGGAGCTTTTGTGTTTGCCAGTCCTTGCAGCTTACAGTTTAGAATACCTGCTCACTCCAGACGGACACAAACAAACACTTGTCAAATATGCAAATTCAAATTCACGCGTGTTCACAAACACATTCAAATAAGCCGGCTGTGATTTGACGCTTCAATGCAGTGTAACCTCTGCTCTATATGTTTATGCAAACTGCGCTTTAATGAAGCCTTTGTGGCCTAACATCTGCATGTGCACATGCACACACACACACACACACACACACACACGCCTAGAGATGACAGATTTGAACGCAGGTAGGCAGGTAAAAAGGCGAGAAACCTGCAACACAAATATGGAGCTGCACATACACACACACACACACACACACACACACACACACACATGCACGCTCAAAGCTGAGTGCACGCCACTCCGGAATCCTGCAGAGGGGAACATTAAGTCATACAAACACCTTGAGTGTCAGCCTTGGCTGTGAAAGGTGGGAAGATGGATGGTCTTTAGCCTCGGCTGCTCAGGCAGTGATGAATGACCAGATAATTTTCAGGCCACACACACAAACAGATCCATGAACACACACACACACACACACACACACACACACACATATACACAAACCCACATATACATATACACATGCTCGCACACAAGCACTTGCAAAAGCACACACTAGACCGCACGCTCTTATAGTATGCACTTACACTTACTTGTGTGTATGCACATGCACAGCGTATACACAACTTGCCTGCATGCACATAGACACACACAAGCAGGCAGGCACACACACACATGCATACACACACCTGAAAATTTACACTAACTTGTACTCTATTGCACATACATGCATTAGCACACACAAATTCATGAATACACACATTTGCACAAGAATATACATTCATTTACACAAATATACTGTATGTGTATACAAAAATAAATAAATAAATAAAAAAAAAATAGAGACACACACGGCCCACTGCCCCGTCTGCTCCAGTCCAAGCTGGTCTGTCTACGCTGCATGGGCACATCCATCTTTGCTCTGACAGAGCCGACATGGCTTTGGGCTCGGTGTAATACTTGGCCTCTGTCCTTCCTGTTATACATCTTTCCACTCTACCTACTGATTGACTGTTCACCATAAGCAGATTCCACAGAAACCCATCGCTCTTCCACCAACTCCGAACAGACAGACAGACAGGCAAAAGAAGGATATTGGTTCAATATATAAAAAAAAAATTAGATGGATGATTACTTGGAGCTGTTTTATGGTCTCCTTGGAGACGGAGGAATAAAAGGAGATGGAGGGAGAGTTGTGACCCTCCATTCAGCCTGAAACTGAGATGAAACTGCACCTCACTTAACTTGTTTGAATTTGATTTCTTGTCTTGAATAATAAATAAGCGGTGTGACGACATGCAGGCGCAGCAGATGACTCCGCGGGTACAAAAGAAAGCAGCCCAGGTGATAGTCACAGCCGTGATGATTAGCGGTTCTGCTTTGTCTTTCTTACCACGAGGGGTTAAAATCAATGAATGATTACCTTAAGCATAGCAACCATAAATTAGAGAACTACTGAAAAAATGTTAAGAAAGCCTTTGACTAAACAAGCAAAGACCTGCTTTGTGACAGGAGGCAATGAGGGAAATTAGTAGCTCTAAATTTGAAAAGCACTAGTGCAGCTAATATCCCTAGTAGAAGATGGAGGCTAACAATTGTCTCAACCATTGTTTTACAGAATTTATAACAAGATATCACAATTAATTTCCAGTGATAATTTAGTGCATAGATGCTACACATATTAGTGGTGGAAAGAGGGCATTGCACATAACAGAGGTGAGGTTATGTTAAAAGTAATTTAAATATTTTTATATAGATAAATGTCCAGTCTGCTACCCCCTACTCTCCGCAGATCTACCCCGATAGTGATTCAACCTATAGTCAGTTCATGAAAGCTTTTCCTTTTGCTGTTCAAAACATTTGGTGATGTTTTTCCCAGGTGCACTAGCCTGGCCAATTTGCCAAAAACAAATTAGTCCTGAACCTCTCAGTTCAAATTCCAAGGGGTGTTATCAATGACCACAGAACAAAACGCCTCTGGACACAATTTGGACAAACTTACAACCAACCAGGGCAACAAAACGTAGTGACATAGTGATGAGTGACAGAAAAATGGAAACACACTGCAGCGTCCAGTTTGTTTTCTTGTGGAGAAAATATACCGTCCAGGTCACTGAATACTGTTGTGATAGACTGCTCGACATGAACGGCGGCAGATGTAGTGGCGCTCCTCTGTCAGTCGTCATATCAAAGTGGCCATATATTAGATAAATGGTTGTAATTGGCTGACCCAGGCCAGGTCAGATGGAAATCTGTCTGAACGGGAGGGGGACCAGACCAATCTGCCAAATCCAGTCCAATCCGTTAGCAGCAGTGCTCAATAGATGAAAAAATGCCACGTAAAGAAACTCTTCAACAACAGGTGCTGAGGGAAGACGACATCACGGCGATGGCCACAGTGTGGACACACACTGCAAAGGCACGACAGCAGGCTAGTGGACACTTAGCACCATGGACAGAGACAAAAAAAATGAAAGAGAAAGACTCTCATGCATCACCACTTTAGGGCCACTAATGCAAGCACACATGGGCTCCACACTGAAAACATGCGGTGCAGCCAGTGAAGTGAGAGGAGTGGTGCGATGTGTGTGGTTTGGGCTTGTCATTCTCCTGTCTGGCCTCCCGACTCCCCTGACCTGCCTACTTATATTTTCCTTTCTGCTCTGGATGATGAAGTGACTGCTCACTGCATGTGTGTGTTTGAATATGTCCACAATTTGTGCATGCTCACACTCCCCTTGGCTGTGATTGTGAGCGCCTGTGTGTAGTCATATATATATGTGTGCATAACTGTGTGTGTATATGTGCATCTCCAATTTATTTTGCCGGTATATCTGTAAGCATTTGTGTGTGTGCTTATGTTTTAGGCTGTGTTATAGGCTTCAGACTCCAGGAATAAGCAGATTTTCAAAAAGGACACAGGGATTTCCTGCATTCCCGTTTATTTTTTATGCAAATGAATACCACTGCATCTGCACATTTTCATTGCTTGTAGAACACTACTATGTTTGATACATTTAAATTTTGAAAGTTATGTACATATTATTCCACTATTTAGGCCCTGCATAATAACAAAATGACAAAGAAAGGAATTCCTTTTTTTTTTTTTTTTTGCATCTGCCAAATGGGAGAAGCTGTTAACCAAACTATAAACACAAATTGTAGTAAAGACCCTTTTGGATCTCATTCTCCTACTTCATCCTCATTCTCTTATTAAGACCTTAAGCATGACACTGTATGCCTGAATCAAGTCGGCCACTGGCAGAAAAAAAATCAATCTAAATGTGAGACTCTCTCATCGACTCACAGCCAAAACTGAAGCAGTCTAGTCCGCCTAATCAGAAGGCGGACCTGCCAATCATGCTGGTGAGGTAACCATGGAGACTGCCTTTTTGGTACATATTTTGGTGGCCGTTTGGAAACAGCAGTGATATTATAGGGCAGTGATTTCTTGTGTTGCTATTTCTAACAAGTTTGAAATTTGATCATAATATCAGGAGAAATGAGACTCTGGGAGAACAGAGGATGAGCATGAAAATCTCTCAGGAAAATTGCTGGGGTTGGCAGGTATGGCGGTTGCATATGTTTCCCCCTGTGTGTGTGTGTGTGTGTGTGTGTGTGTGTGTGTGTGTGTGTGTGCACGCGCACGTGTGTGTGCAGGTATTTTTGTTCACCACTAGTGTGTGTTTGAGTGTAGAGTGTGCATGCGCGCATATGTGCCCTCTGCATGTGTATATGAGCATATTTATGTGTATTTCCCCTTTGTGTGTGTGTGTGTGTGTGTGTGTGTGTGGTTGTTTATCACTGGCCTGTCACCGGTCTCAGGGTGCTGGAGACACCCGATCTGTAACAGGTGGATACACTCCAGCACACACACACTCTGCAGAATGTAAAACAGCTCGGCTTGCAGCCATCACTCTGAGGCACCAATCTCAAAGCCATTATCTCTATGTGTTTTTGTGTGTGTGTGCCTGTGTGCGTGTGTGTATTGCCACATGTACATTTTTGAATGCACATCGCTGTACTCATGAGTAACCATGTAATAAATGTTTGTCATTGCATGTCGATCAGTGTGGGCATGTGTGTGCGTGTGTGTGTGTGTGAGTGAGAGAGAAAGAGCGAGAGAGATTTAGCATGCAAATGTGTTATGCCTGCACTGTTTGTGGATTTGGCTGTGCTTCTGTCTTATCTCTGTATCAATCTGCCAAGAGGAAGTATGGAGATGCACACATACACACACAGATGCTCTCTCGCACATGCACACATACACACACTAGCAGGCAGGCAGGCAGGCTACGCCTAGTTAGCGTAATGACACATTGGAGGGCCATCAACTGTCCAGGAAGATAAACAGTAGTGACTGGAGGGCCCATTACTCCCAGTCATGCCTGAAGGAACACATCTTAGACGCTCCATCATTACCAACCATATTAAGCTACAGTAAAGACCGGCAATGGTGAAGCAATAGACGTTATCTGAGTCAGTCTGTGCAATGCTGTCATGTAATGTAGGATGAACTGTTGAATTCGCTTGTATTTTGACTATATATATATATATTTTCTGTCAATGCTGCACAGTGCATTATTTAGATTGATGATGAGTGGTGGGCGAAATGAAAGCCTTGTGAAATAGAATTTAACCCTCCTGTTATGTTCAAATTTTACTAACATCCCTTATGTTTGGGGTCAATTTGACCCCAGCAGTTTAAACCTCAACAAAATTATTATAATTAAAATTGTTACCAAAGTTTATGTGTCAGGTACTTTATGTTTCTTTGTTGACTACCTAAATAGCCCTTTAAATAAAACATAACTACCCCCCACCCCCACTTATACATCCAGTATTCCTATTATGCGACTATGGAAAAATATGCAAATCACCATAAAATCTCACTGATTGACCTAAAATTGGAAAGAAATATCTTTTTGGTGTTTTAATGGCTATATATTATTTCTAGGAGCCGATTTTTGTTATTTATAACATTTGGAAAGAAAATCAATTTCTATTATCAAGGATAGTAACATGTCTTATGTTCGGGGCCAATTTGACCCCAGGAAAAAGAAACACAACTTCTGAGTGAGTAACCCAATGTAGGCCTGCAAATGGGTCACATCCAAGTCTTTCCAGCTGTCCCCTTACACACACCTCCCCTCTAAGTTTGTCATCACAAGTATATCCCCACCTGATGGTTTTACAAAGAGCTCAAATGCTGATTTTATGTCTTGGACATGGCTGACAGCGTATCTGCTGGGGCCTGGAACCATTTTGATGACATTAGCAGCACTAACTCTACCCTGTTGTTCATGTGGGGAGAGGGACCATGATACCTCTCCATTTTTGGAAGGTAACGTGTCTGCTGGTGGTTGAGAGACAACAGGAGGGTCAGAACTGAGGGTTTCATTCTCATCAGAGGAGGATGCCTCATAACCAGGGTCCTCCTCAACATGATCCTCTGTCTCAGACACATTCTCCTCTGTGTCACTTTCACTGTCAAAGAGCTTTGACAAAACCTCACTGGCAGAAAACCTTTGCTTTGCGTTCATATTCAACTGAGAGAGAGCAACATGTGAGAGTACACAGCGCAACAAGAGAAATGATTTAGAAGGCTGCTGTGCAAGCTTCTATATGTTTGCTCCCCCCCGTGTGGTGGGAACTATCAATGTCCTCGTGGGAACCATATTTCCCCACCCTCATAGTGCAGGAAATATCAAAGTTCTTGTAGGTATTATGTTTTCCCCTCCCCAATATCTCCCCCCATATCCACCCATGTCAGTGGTTCCCGTACTACTTCAGGTATGGTTATGTTAGGTTAGGGCCCTAAAGCAGAGGGAGGTTTTTTGAAGATTATCAAATTGCATGTTACAGTGACCTCATTTTCATCCAAAACAACCAAAAAAAATTGTGTAAAACGGTGTTTTATACAGCTAAAACAGCCTGGGGTCAAATTGACCCCAAACACCACCGATGCGTACAAAATGCGTACAGGACACTGAAAACATATCATCATGTTAATTTCATGTTTACCCGGTAGTATCCACTAAATTAGGAAAAGTCATAAAATATGAAGCAAAAAAAATGATGTTAAGTATGTATTTAGAGACGTTAAAAACTGAATGGGGTCAAATTGACCCCAAACATAATAGGAGGGTTAAAATGCAAATTGGAGTGTTTAGAAATGCAAAAAAAATTCTCAGAAGCAGAACCACGCTGGAGCAGAAATTTCATCGGCTGAGTTGACCTCAGTGTGCAGAGCCAAAGAACCGCAGTTTACTCAAGTCCAAGGTAGCCGTAGCTGGCAAAGAAAGTCAAAACATAAATGCAAACACGAATTAATGCAATTACTTTTTCCATTCATTCATGACCACTGCTTTTTGGAGATCAGCAGGCTCTCGAGGTAAAAAGCTGCAGAAGACTTTGGAAGGTCAGCAAGGCCAGATGGAGTTTTATAGAAAGTTCTTTTGCATGCTGGTCTGTGGTTATATTTCTCATTTTATCCCATCGCTCTCATCTCTCATGCCTGCTCACTCATAGATTACTTTGCCATCATTGTCTGTTGCTGTCAGTTGAGCTATCAGCTGTTCCCATCAGCTGTTCGCATCTACCCAATAGCACAGAAACATACATCCATCATAGCCTATCATCTTGCGGCTGTCTTTAAATGTTTCTCCCTCTGCCCCTCCACATCCCCATCACCGCCTAGTTTTCACAGATTCATCAGCTTCATCACTTCATCAGCCTCATCAGCCTTACCAGTCTCAGCAGAGGCCATCAGCCCCCACCACCACCACCACCACTGTCTGGACTCCATGCTGGGATTTATTATCATGCCGCTCAGGGCTGATGCCCCTTGATTACAAATCCCCCTGTATAAGTGTCAAAGACTTTCTTGAATTATTTACCACTAAATCATCTGTTATAATAAATGATTTTCTTTACCTCATTCACTATTTCTCTCCTGAACTAACACTGATAATTTAGTGTGGCACGACTGTAGTGGCAGGCTTTGTAACATTAGCAACCTCATCTCTTACTGTAACTCTTTGCTTTTTCACTGGGCTCTAGCAACACCATGAAAAAAAAAAAAACTCCTTTCATTGATGTGTAAATTAGCGGGCTCATTTCTTGCCTCCAAGAGATATCTGTAAAAATAACACTTGAATCATTATTTAAATCAGCATTTCACTGTTGTCCTGTGAAAACCTTGTGAGTCCAATTTTTTTTGATTTCCTTGTTTTAAATGCAGTTAAAGCGCTGCAGTCCTCAGTGGGTTGAGAAAATTGTACCACCCTTCAGGCTAATCGGATAACAAAGGCGTTTCTGAGAAATGGACATACAACAGTGTTGATTTTGTGGCAAATTAATGTCATACCCTTTCTCTGTCCTGGTGTTACTGATGCCCTGTGTATGTGTATGTGTTTGTGTGTGCATGTGTGTGGGTGTATGCAGGTGATGGTTTCGGTCGTGGTGTGTTGTCAGTAGTGTGCACAAGTTGTTGTTGTTGGTTTTTTTTTTTTTTTAAATTGATGGTACAGCAGCTGCAGTCTCAGCAGTTCTGCTGGCTCTAAAACCTGGCTGGACGGCTCTGATCCAGGCTGGGCGCTGGTGCTACTCTGCCACTCTGTCTGGAGACACTCTTGTCTGTCCTCATACTCCTTCTGACTCAGACGTTTCTCAGTATGCTGCTAGTTACAGGGAGAGGTTTTGGGGGGAATTTGCTGGAAATGGAGGCGAGGCTGGTGTATTGGCTGTATTGTTATGTGTTTGGTTAAGAAGAGAGAGAAAAAGAAAGAAACAAAGATAAAATCCCCATTGGCTGGCATGCTGTACAGTGACTGTCTGCAGTTCTGCATCTCCAGTATGTGTGTGTGTGTGTGTGTGTGTCTGTGTGTGTCTGTGTTTGTCTGGGAATGCATGTAAATGTGGGTGTGTGTAGTGTTGTATAATGTTGTGTCTGTCAATGCAGGGCATTTAGGAACATCTGTGAACATACCTCTGGTATCTGAAGCTTCTGCTCACTGCCAAAACAAACAGCTCCTTGATTGAGCCTTGGCTCCTAAGAGGATTTGAGGAGGAGTCTCAGAGCTTTGACTTGTCACCAAACTTTTCTCCTTTGTTTTGGATAAACCACTTCCCCGTCTGACAGCCTATGAATAATTATCTCTCGGAAACAATTGAGTGGAAAACACTAAACTCAAGAAGTTTCAGTTCAAACACTTCAGTTCAAAATAAATATGTCTAAGGTTGAGAGGGTATTAATACATTGTAATTGAAGATATCTCATAGTTTTGGGATACAGTTTAGTTTTTTAGAGGTTTCAAACTGTAATTGCTGCTGTTAAAGTAATTATCGAGGGCCGAGCTGTAGGTAATAACATAATTAAGTAATTATGGATAATAAATGATAATCAAAATGGAGTAATGGGTCATTTTGTATGGATTGCTATATCACAGACACTGTGTAGAAAGGGAGGTGATAAAATCAGATACTCCTGGATATCTGCAACCCCTCCACCGCCACCCCCAATTCTGATTACTTTCAATTGCATCTCAGTTGCTTTGTCTATGGTCCACTGAACATGAAGTTAAATGAAATTCCAATGTCCTGATTATAATTTGAATTGTGTAACTATCATTATGCAGAAACATTAGCAAGGTCCTCCTAATAATATCAAGTCTACCAACCTGAGTCTCTTCAGCATCCATCCACTATTAGGCATAACATAAACTTTAATGTCAGAAAAAACAGAGAACAGTGTGCTGTTGTCACTGTTATATAGCTCAAAGTGTTTTCACAAAACTGGCCCACCGCAGGGTGTCCAATTAAGCTCAGCTGGATGCCAACAGTACAGCTTGGAACAATTCACTGACACCACTGCATGGACAACACACTCCTTACTGTTCATTGAAGTATTTGTGGTTGATTTATTGCATGCACAAATTTCAATAAAAAAATTCTCTGAGAGGAGAGTTTCATGAAAATCCATGAAAGATTCCTGACCACAATCCAGACTTAATGTCTTCCCGATCGCAACTGCCAAATGAGGTCAGTGTCCGCAGCCGTGTGGACTGGCCAGTCCAAGCCAGGCTCAGCCTCTCATTAAGGGAGCAGAGAGAGAGATGGGAATGTCAAAGCGAATGGGAGAGGGCCTAAGTCAGATAAATCGATAACCTTCTTCGCAGCTGCCCCCAGATTTCATGAAAGAATCTGAAATTTTTAAAAGGCTACAACAGTTTAAGTTCCTTTGGTTCTCTATTGCGAGTCCATGCACCAACAAGTTGACCATTCTATGGCAAACAAAGAGCAGAGTCTGTAGCGCAATCTGGCAGCAAGGGAACAGTTCCTGCCTCTGGATGCAGGTGAGTCCGGGTTCCTACATCCCTCTTGACAGCCCTCATTTGGCCATGGAGGAGAGAGGCTGAGATCCATCTTTCTGGACATGGGGTAATCGTGAAAATCATGCCAATCAGAAGATCTGTGGTGTACACATCATTTTTTGTGGTGCTGCAGTCTTGGCAGGTAGAACAAAATGTCTCAAACAGCCATCTGCCAAAATGTGGCCCTATCTGCACTGGATGGAGAACTTTTAGGGCCTTTTCGACTGCCAGAGCTTACTGATGCACTCCACACTGTGTTGGCCACTTCATTGATTCAGAAAGTGTTTCCACTGGCAACGTCACGAGTACACAATAAGTTGCGGGAACATGTTTTAGCCCCTGCTGGGGAGGTGATACTAAGATCTTGACTTCAGGAACTATGGAATCCATTAAGGGACAGATTCAGGAGTGGTCAGGAGTGGGTTCCTTGGGGTTGCCTTTGAGGTGTGTTTAAAAACCCAGCGTTCCCTGCTATAATCACAAACAGCAAGTTGTACTAATGGGTGCAAATCCTGATCAGCTTTTGGGGCTGATAGAAAATGTCAACAAGAAGGGGTTAAAAAAGGTTAATTAAATAACCTGATGCTTCACTACAGTTTTGATGAAGGCTAGTTGAGTGTGCTTTTAATTGACATTTGGGATCTCAATTAGGCTGATCTGTAATAAAGAAACAATAACCTGAAGTTCCAGGTTCAGTTCCAGGTTCACACTAGACAATCCAAAAGGGGCCATTTGACTACAAGTAGACATCCAGAGTAGAGAGGTGTCTGGTTGCCCCATCAACAAGGAGGTCCAGATTAGATGTGTCTTTACACCCACTGAAATTGGGCCAACCAGAGGGTGAAAGTAAATTGGATCCTGGGTGCAAGCTTGCAAGCATATCCTGGAGCCCTAGTTCTCCATCATTGAAGTTGGTGCCTTGATCTGAAAATAAATCAAAGGGTTTTCCTCCATGTGTAACAAGTCGTCTTCTGTGACAGAGAGGAGGTTAAAATGAACTGCCCTCATCATCATGCATTTGAACATCTTTCCCTATTTCCTTTCCTTCTTTCAATCCATTGAGACATGGAAAGGGAAAAGACCTTAGTCAATTAAATAGATAGCTGTCTCTCAAACATTTACATCAGATGCTAGTCCATTCTTTGAAATTTCTAACAGCTAAAGGGGAGCAAAACATCATTTTCCCCAATTCCTCTTAAAGATGGAGCAAAAGTGCAGGAGTAGTACAGTAAGTATGGAGTGAGTAAAAAAAAAAAGATAGTCATTTACAACACTTACATCTGTAGAACGTTTTTGTGATTTTGCAGTCAAAGGAGAAAATGACTTATACTTGGCAACTGCAGTTGCAACCATTACAGTCACTCTTACAGCCCTAATTCAGCGTGTATAGTATCTGCCAAAACAGTAATAAAATCTCAATTTTTATATGCGATTTGTGCCCACTGGCTCAGTGGCATACTTTGGTGGGAGAAGACTGAGAGAATAAATGGGACATCAAGTCTAAAAATTGAAAATGCATAGAACTAAATAGTTTTGGCCAATATTGTACGCTGAATTGAAGAGTGGTGATTACAACACATAATGCAATATATAATGAGTCATGTTTTATGAGCAATGTTATTTTGCCAAAAAGTGAATATTAGCATGAAACAGACCAATTTTTGAATGGAGTTTCTTCTCCTTAAATGAACCCACCTCCCACACGTGAATTATACACCAACTTATTATTATTTTAGTAAAACCATGACATACCTGATAACAAACTTAGAAACACGTCATGCTTACCTCTGCATATGACATCATTAGTGTATAATTAGTTGATATCATTAGTTAGTTAGTGTTAAAAAAAGAGATACAAATTTGTCTGACAACAGCATCTTCAAAAGTGCATGTAATGCAACACATCTCTCTTGCTGTTACTATTGCTATCTCTCTCTCCGCCTACACATGGAAGTGTAAGCCAAATGCAACAAGTGCGGGCCTGTTCTCTATGGGTCGTTGAAAGTCATTCTGGGAAATGTGGAAAATCACTAACTGAAGTAGAAATAGACAAGACAGGTTGAGGTATGGTAACAAAAAAAAAAAAAAAAAAAAAAAAAACAGTTTATTACAACACACTGAACACAATGAACATCACAGACTAATCATAAGAAGCAGTGTAAAAGTGTAGGTGGATATTTTTTTCCTTTTAAAATGAAGAATTAGACATCTTATATCATGAGGGCTTTCAATCTCATGATTTTTCGGAGTCACATCTGCGCTGCCTGAATCATTAAATGATGATGAAGCTGTGAAAACAAACAGGGGAAAAAGATAAATTGGTCATTTAAATCAAACCAATTTAATTATAAAGAATTATCAAAACACGATTATAATGAAATATTGTTCCAGTAATGTTATCCTACTCCTTCAAACTTCTATAATGTTGAATCTCAAGATGTTCATTTGTACTGTAAAATCCTGGGTCAGTGTGGCTCTGGTCCCACGTAACAGAGTTCACGTCAATATAAATTTTGGCATGAGTCCCAGAACATAGCAACCTATGTATGCCAAATTTTATGGTCTTAAAATGTTTTTTTTCTCTCCTAAAGGCAAACACATTTTTAGCTCTCAAGTGTATTTGGCACAGAGGTGCAATTAACCGCTGAAAATTTCATGTGCAATATGCCACACATGCTCAAACTCCATCAATCAAGTGTCTTTCCTGATGAAGTGATCTGATAGGCTGTAGCACAGCTTTGCATAAGAACAGGAGTTGTTTATAGTGCCTGAAATTTATGGCTACAGAGAATCTGTTGAATTGCATCGATCAGAATATATGCTTAGCTGGTAGCATGCTTTATCCCTGAGAAAAGAGACTTGTAATAAACTTTCAACCACAATCACACACAGACGGTGTGATAAGTGCCACTTTCCAAATGCAATGTGGTTTGTAATCGGTTAAAATGATAATCAGTAACATCATCCACTGCATTCCCTTCAGCTCAGTGCCATTATCTGATTTGCTTCAGCTACTTTCTGACTCCATGCAATATGGAGTTAATTATATTATGGTTACTTTTCGCCATCTTCAAACTACGCCGACTGCTATCAAACGGATATGAGAATGACTTTTCATATCTGGACATTCAAAACGCCCATTTTCCTTCTCAGCTCGGTCTGATTAAACCAGTAAACAATCCAGCTCTGTTCTGGATCACATGTGGCGGATGAAAAGTCTTGATGAACCGACAAATTAGCAGCAGCTCAAACTAACTTTAACCTTATTCCACCGGAGAAACTCCAGCCTCACCTCTGAGCGACCTGTAATTTAATAAGTTATTCTGCCGCTGTTCTCTCTCTCTCTCTCTCTCTCTCTCTCTCTCTCTCTCTCTCTCTCGCTCTCTCTCCTTCCTCTAAATGACTGTCATGAGTCATGCAGTACATTTAAATGTTAAATACCTAGGTGGAGGTCATGAGCCATTTCCCACCACATTACCGGCTAATGGTTCATATCTTAATAACCTTACCAGTCTGCTGGTATTCTCTTGGGTGGATATTAAGACCACAGAGTTTGAATGGAAAGTGCTTCAGCTGTATGACTCAGGCTCTCACCGACGAGATTGATTGTTGAAGTGGAAGTTGTTTGTCGGAAGAGACAGATCTGTTTTGCCGAGGCGAGGAAAGACGTTTGTTCGGAAGCAGGGAATATTCCGGTTTTGTAATACAAGGAGCGACAATAATGTGCATGAAAAGAACTTTCACTCTCCGTCTTACTACACACATGCACACACACACACACCCACACACCCTCTCCAGGTGTGCGCACTTAGGGAATGGATTCTCTGTCTTCCAGTGTGAATTGTCTTGGGACTCCAGACAGCTAAATAGGAGATGAGAGTCTATAAAACTGACACTGTAAACAACTTGGAGAGGCCAAATTCATCAGAGGGACATTAAAACTAAAAACATGAAAAATGTATGTGTTTGGTTTTTTTTGTGGCTGTGCCTACTGTGTGTATGTGTGTATCTGTGCATGAGGGTCTTAAATGTGTGTGAATGTGAAGGACATGTATATTTGTGTTGTATATATGTGTGTATTTACTGTGTGCATGTGTGTGCATGTGCTGCATGTACATATTTTGTGATTTTGTGAGTGTGTGTGTGTGCATGCATCTGTGTGTGTCTATGTGCATGCATGTATTTAAGTATGTATGTAAAACCCCTGTGTGTCACTGTTTGCTTTCACAAATATGTGCATATGTATGACTGTATGAAAGTGTCTGTGTGTGTGTGTGTGCGCGCGCATGTGTGTATGTGTGTGCACATGTGTGTGTGTGTGTGTGTGTGTGTGAGAGAGAGAGAGAGAAACAGTTTCCCAGCATGCCTTGGCAGCCCTGCTCTAATGGATACTGACTTTAGATGTGAAGAGGTGAACAGAAGTCCAACTGGAGTTTCACTCTGCAGTTTGTCACTATAAATCGGTGTGTGTGTGTGTGTGTGTGTGTTTGTGTGTGTGTGTGTGTGTGTGTGTGTACCCCTGTAAACAACTGCTTGTGTGTGACAGTACTTGCTTGCATGTCCTTGTGTGTGTATGGAAGTCTGTCAGTGCATTACATGTGTGTGCTTGTGAATGTTTGTGGCTGTTTCGTAAAAATCAGGCTTGAGGCAGATGCCTACTTGTCGTACTTAGCATTAGAGGCTGATTTTTGTGTGTATTATCTATGTCTGTACATATGTACAGTATGTACAGTAGGTGTGTGTGTGTTTGTGTGTGTGCGCTGTTTACTATCTGTGTCTTTGTTTTCGCATCAGCTCTGAAACAAAAAGGCTCCCGACTCCAATTCACCTCCAGTCGGGCTTGTGGCCTTTGAAGAAATGAACTGTCTATTTGCGTCTACTCACACTGTGCTTTTAATCTGTTGTCCCTAAAAATACGCACACACACACACACACACACACACAAACACAGAGAGAGAGACAGCGAGAGAGAAAGAGAGAGAGACATGAAAGCCACATAGCTCCCACAATCCTTTAACTGGGGGTTAAAAATAACCAAAACGCCCAGATAATCGCTGTGTCCTTATCAGTTCCTATTTTCAGGGAATAAACTCTTAACAACTTAACTTGAAACTTGAAACTCTCTAAGCTGCCAGTGCCGAATGTCTCAACTTCCTAAAGAAAACTCTTTGTGTGACTCCCTTTGGGTGTACTTGTGAAATGTCAGGGAGCTGAATCTTTTCACTGTAGGCAAAAAGGGGGAATGTCATTGTAGATAGTGTAAAAGAGGATTTTTACACTCGAAAAGCTGTAACACAGAGCCAGAAACAGTGACACGACAAGCTTGTGTTTTAGGATATGATGCAGCACTGACACAATAAGCTAATAACAGGCATGTAATACTCAGTCTATGGTATTCTGTGACTGGTGATAAAATTCAAAATCACTGTGCCATTTTCCCTTTTATGTCCCGTTATAAAATTATCTTTATGTGACAAAGCCTGAGTCATAAATTTAGACGGAGTTCCAAGACAATAAAATATGAATAAATTTATAAATAAGGAAAAGTAACATCAGGACCACATCTCTCAGTCAGAGCTAACTACTGTATAATGTAGAATACAACACGAGATGGCTTTTATCTGTGTTGTCCATTAAGATTAGAAATTATGTGTTGGAGTACAACATGGGTTCCATTTGCACTTCCACTAAATAAAACACAATAGAGTGTTTTATGGTTCAAATCAAACCACGGGGAGATAATTTGTGATGATGCATACGCTGTTTGTCACTTTCCAGTAAAGAATGCAATGTACTCGGTATAGGCAAAATGGCTTTTTTATTAAAAACAGCAGCCTTGGCATATTATTGTAACAGCCGTGTCTTAGACAATATGACACCATGAATCAATCTGTTCAATTAAAAATAAATCCAACCAAGACCAGCATTACAGATGCTTTCCAGCTCTTTAGTTTTGGAATCGACTATGGCCTGCTTTTATGATAAGTTCCTGTTATTTTTGTCTTATATGAGTGTCTGTGGCCTGAGAACAGTTGAGTAAGAACTGTGTGAAACTTTAGGGGATTGTAAACTAAAAAATGTAATTTTTCAGTTTATTATCAACTCTGGTTTTAGATGAAACTGCAAGAATCTGAAGTCCGATTCACTCTGATACATGGGGCGAGTGCCCTCTTTAGCTAGTCTTGGAGTTTCTTGCATCAGTTCTACTAGCAGCAGCCTCCAGGTTTTTAGCAAGTAAGCACTATAGCTCAAAAATCTTTTGCTTACATGTTGTTGCAGCACTAGTTAGACATGTGGCCTAACTGCTTCATTTTACTTTGCAGACTTTACTTCTCTGGACAGTCGGTAGCCAGAATCATAACATTAGGCCCTTTTCATAGCAGCCATTTTGACATGAAATAGCAGGTAAAGCTTGAGTTCCACTGAAGTGTTGTGGAGTGTTTCCAGTGAGCCAGCAGGACCCCGGATCTGAGGCCTTGTTCTGACTGCAGGCAAATCAGATTCGTTTCTCACATCAGATCTTTAAGACAGACTGTCCACACTGTTATTTGAAAGTGATCAGAACAGATTTGTGTATCCAGACATCACCAACCTATCTGCACGGGTTGCTGTGGTAACAACGTTGGCGTCAGTGACTATGTACGCTGATGACATGGCTTTACAATGTGAAAGCATGACAATGAATAGAGACAATTTACTTCAGCGTTCTCCATACCACCCTGCTAACAGCAGCATGTATTCTTCTCAGCTGCTGTGATGCATGTCTGTTACTCTTGATTGCTGTGTGTTGCATCGCAAGAGACACAAAAAAGACGGTTTGAAATCCCATTTATGTCTCCTCAAACATCCAGACTGAGACGTATCTGTAGAAATCCGATTGGAATCCCATTTCAATCACCTCCAAATGTGCAAAAACTGTGTTTCATGTGGTTTATGGCTGTCCAGACTTTCTAAAATCAATATAGCTGCAGTCTGGATATGGCAAAAAACAGATTTGTGCTGGCAGTCTGAACAAGGCCTATTGGACTAACATGGAAGGCAACCCTCATTGATGTCATTAGTAACACCCGTGTTTACCTGCTGTTCATGTCAAAAAGGCTGCTGTGAAAAGGGTCTATAGTGTTACTCGATTCGATTCTAAAAGTCCACTTTAGCACAGTTATTGAGTTTTGGGGAACTCTCAAATCCTGGTGGATAGTGCAGATAGAACTCAAGAATAATGCTGAATAAGAAAATCCTCATTTTTATCTTGGTGTACCATCCCTTTCATGTTATGTAATTCTTGGTTAAATCACCTAAGTCATCTTAAATTGATGACGGCACAGTGTTTTATGTTAAATGAGGATATTATAGGAGACAAAAGCGATCGCACACTTCTCTGGTCTCATTACAGTATCTTTTAATGAATCACCACCATTTCACCAGGCGAGCTGGCTTAGAAATAGGTCATTTACAACATCTGTAAATGGCCTATTTTTATGACAGTTTACAGTTGACGTTCAATAGACCATTTCAACTCTTTGTTGTAAATAACTGTGTGTTGTGTGTTATTTTTGGGGTTCACACAGACCGGTGTTTGTGTGGTTAGTTGACTGCCAGTTGTCATCAGCTCAGTGAACCTGGCAGATAAAAGAGATGCAAGTGAAATGTTTGTCACACACACACACACACACCCTAAAGAAGCGAGCGTGCCTGACGAAACATTAGTGATTTATTAAAAGATACTGCAATGACCCGGAGTGGTGTGCAATCACTTTTGTCTCCCGTGAACTGCTCCATTATCAGCGGCTCAGCGAAGCTTTACAATGTGCCCTTCTATCTTCCAAATGAGGATATTACCTTTAAAGCAGTCACTATTGCTACTATGGCTTCCATTCATTTAGCGTCAGTGATGCCTAATTTTTGCTGATATTTATTCTGCTACCACCAGGAAACCAAGTCATGCACCCCGGTTTCACCTGAGTCATTGCCAGGAGGGCGACAGTCACCTTCCGTCTCACACCATATGATTAATGGACTCGCCCTATCTCACTGGTAGCGGTGTCACATGTGTGTCTTCCCCAAACTCCACTGCATTTAAAAGGAGCTTTATTAAATTGCAAATGAGTGGCGAGCTGCTCACAGATCAGCACGATTTGACTCACGCAGTATCAATCTCCATCTCCATCTTCAAACAGGCCTTAAATTTTTTTTCCCCTATCTGTTAAATACTTATGTCAGATTTAATTTGAAGGATACATTTCATTGATACTGAAAGTGATTATAACCAGTGATTTTTCCTACTCCACAATACAAAAATTACCACAACATATCTGCATGGGCTTGATAGACTTGTTGATCATTACCAGTGACTCAACAATGACTTCCCTGAAATCTCCTTGTACTTGCAAAGAAGCTACACCCCAGTGAAGTATGCAAAGTGCTGCAGGGTGCATGCAAGCAGAGCATTGTCACTGGGGATAGTGCGAAGACAGTGTGGAAAGTATTAGAGTTTTGGGCCAAACTGTAGCAAACATCCACCCTCAGCCTGACCTTGATGCAGAGAAGAAGCAAGCAAAAAGACAATGTAACAAATGGGGATCAATACCGTTTCAGATTATCAACTATAAAAGCTAATGAAATGAATAATGTGCCGCCATAAAAACAAATCTACCTTCTCTAATGTGTTACCTGGAAATGCATTACCCGCTAATGCTGGTCTTCACTGCACACCAGTGGATGAGTCATCAGGACTATCCGGAATTTTCGGAGGGATTACCACAGAAAGACGGCACATAGGATACATATCAAACACTATGTACGCCATTCAGCTGCACAGCATCACCTGCAGTGCAAATTGTGCTAGAACTGGCGGGGGTTAATTGTCTTTTCAAGGGCACACAGCAGCAACGTAGCACCCTCACCGGTGACATCTTCAGTTGGTTCACAATCCGCTACCTCCAGTAGTCCGGTAATCTCCGCAGGGTGCAGTCCGGAGCAGGTGCCGGTCCGCTTCATGGACTTCACGGCGTTTTCAATTTGCTGCTTCTGTCAGCCATCCAAACGCTAGCGCCTTCCTCCACTCCCTGAGCTGTCACTCCCAGGAATCAAACGCGTGACCTTCCTGTACTGTAACCGCTCTCCAACTCTGAGTGTGTGTGTGTGTCTGTGCGTGCGCGCATGTATACAGGCGCGGGCGATCATTTAAACTTAACGCCGGCACTGTGCCACAGAAAGAAATACTTGGAGCGTGAATGTCTAAGAATAGGCATCTCTGGGAAGAATCTCGCGTCTTGTATTTGGGATTCAGCGTGCACGCTTTAATATCCCCATGTCATTCAGGTTTAGCTATATCTCCTATTTGAGGATTAATACCTCCTGACAACGGCAAACATTGTGTTTCCTCATCTTTAGCAGATCACATGGGGAATACCAATAAGCTTTGTTCCAGTATCTAGAAAATGGATTTTGCAAGGAGAAGTTGTGATGTCCCGCTGGCTTACTCACCCTATCTCTCTCTGCTTGTTCCTGTCTCCTCGCAGGCTTTGTAACTGTTAGGCAGCAGATTTTAGTCTTAGAGTTTGGAAAGAAAACTCATGTTTTATCAAGCGGTTTCGGTGGCGTGCTTTTGATGAGGCAATCCAAGAAGTTAAATATGCTGTTTAATATGCTTTTCAAGCCAAAATACAATTGAACGATCAGTTTTCTGTTGTTGGTAATAACTAGCCTTGTGTCTCTCTCAAATGATATTTTTTCATGAGATGGTATCCTGAGGGTGTTAAGAGATTTTTTTTTCATTATTTTTAATATTATTAGTGGATGTTACTTTTTCCAATGCTGCTAGAGCTCAAAAGGACAGGCAGCTTTCTAGGTTTGCTCGGGATTGTTAGATACCCAGAATAAAAATCATGTTTTCTCCCGTTCTATCTCTCTCTGCAGGACTTAATATTGACGTTTGTCAGGAAATATTAGTCTGGCTGAACACACAGGGTCATAGCTGACTGACACTGTGCCCCTGTCGTCTCGTCTCTATTCTGGTTGCCTAGAGAGGCTCTTTACAATGTGTCTGTACAACTGTCTGCTCCATTCTGTTCACAGGCAAGAGCTCAGCTGAAATAAAAGAGGGGGGTCAGAGAAAACCAGCGTTCTGAATTGCTTTTGTGGATTGTCTATGTGCATGTGTTTGTGTGTGTTTGTGTGTGTGTGTGTTCTTGTTTTTTGATCCTTGGCAGAATAATCAAATTCTCTCACAAGGATGGAAAGAATCTTCCAATGTGAGGGTGTTTTGTTGGTCCTCACTTCTATAAGGGACTAGGTGAGGTCATGCTTTGGTTTTGGGGTTGAAATTTGAATCAGGATTAGTTACAGGTTAGGGAATATGTCTTACTTTGTTCTTTCCTGCACCCCAACAATGACATTAAGCCTTGCACTACTTTATACTTAAAGTTTGTACTTACTGAAGCAATAGACAATCTTTTTGAAAAATTGGCTCCTTGTTAATTTTACAAATTAAGTAATAGATAGCCAGCAAAATTACCATTGATTGTTAGTAGCAGTGCTCCTTGCTAACCCTTAAGCTTAAAGGAAATTTTCTTTCTCTGACTGTATTGGCAGTTTGACTGAACCAACAGTATGCCTTTCTGCCAACAAGAAAGAGCTAAACATCTTTAGCATGCACTGTGCTGGCTGATAGTGTAACATTAGCGTAATGCAGGAGTAAAATATAAAAGTAAAATGTTAATACTTTTATCATTCAATTAATTGTAATTCCTTTTTCCAATCTTCTATGGGCTTAATGGGATTCATTTGTTGTCTTTCAAAAACATTCTGGATTCAAAATGAAATGGCAAAAAAATCACCATAAAACTACCACAAAATTACCACCAAAAACTTTAAAAGAAACGTGTATGTTCACTTTATTTATATACATATATATGTCTTTATTTCTTGTAAGTTTTCATTTTTTGGGGGAAACCTTTGATGATTGATTGATTGATTGTTATTATCTGGTCATTTTTCTTGTAACTTTTTTTTTTTTTTTTTTTTTTTTTTTTACCAAATTCTTGCAAATTCTGGTGTCATTTCTCGATAATGTCTTTGACAGAAATAAAGTTAATTTTCTAGGTTTTCAAAGGGTCAAATGCTTTTGAAAGACATTTGAATGCAGCCTGAAGCTGCAAGCATTTCAACACAAAAGAGAAACTGACCTATGAAGCAAATGGGCTCTAACATTTTGTAGCCAGAATAAAATAAATCTGCTTACTATTTATCCTCAGAAATTCAAGTTGTCCACCTGTTCCTTTGGAAATAATGCCGGTGTCTGCAGTCACTCAACATGGTGTATGCTAAAGTGTTAGCATAGCACACTGGAGCCAATAAACTATGACCCACTGAAAGATTGTGGTGTCTCTGTTCTATTACATAACAGGAATGTTTATCAGGAGGAGAGTATCCCAAATATTCAGCGTTTTATTCTGAAGTTAAGGTGCAAGTTAGGGATTAAGAGCTTTGAGGAAAAAAATGTAGTCAAAGGCCACAGAAGAGTAGTTAAGTGGATGAAAGTGTGCTTGCCGACTCTGTGGGCGGAAGCCTCGGTGGTCTCGTACATCGTGTCTGTTCAATGGATTTAGCTATGCAGGACCAACACAGGAACGAAGCAGCACAATCGAAGAAACAAGCTGTTTGTCCTTGAGCGAGAAGCCGTGCCTTAGTTCTTATTCCACGGTTCAAGCTGGCGTGTGATTCGCTCTCACCGGGTGAAACTTTTGCGGGAAAGGTCAGGGCCAGTCTCGTATTGCAGCCTCCGACTATGAACTGCATTCACTATGAGGTTCGACACACAACAAGCCGCTGCAGTGGTGCCCTTGATAGTGCAGAACTCACTAAATCAATGAATAGACCTCGGTTCCATTCACCCCATCAAAGCAGTTTTCTGGCACGAGGCCCTCTCTATCTGGAGCTTCCGAGAGGCTGGACAAACCCTCCAAGACACAACAGCCAAATATTTCTCCATCAGGTCAACATTATCTGAAGCGCGCGCCTCAGGGTTAACACTTTTCGCCAACTCTGCATGATTCATAGGCGGCGTTCAAAGGCATCCAAACGTTTAACGGCTGTTTGCTATTTTCTAAGCTTTCCCCGTTTTTTTGTTTTTTGTTTTTGTTTTTTTTTCACAGGGGTGCACCTACTCTGTAACGAGCATGAAAAATGAGACACTTGACATCTCTTCACTATCTGGGGCAGTTCATCAAAAGGTGCCAACGAGATTCTGAGTTTAAAAAAAAAAAAAAAAAAAAAAAAGCAACAACATTTTTTTTGTGTGTGTTTTCCATAATTTGCTATGGGATTAAAAATCCAATAGCTTTTAATAAGTGAATCAGTGGTGGAGCAAGTGCATCAAGTTGGTGAGTTGAACTCAACTAGCAGTAGGAGAGGGAGCAAGAGAGAGAAAGTGTGTATGTGTGTGTGTGTGTGTGAGAGAGAGAGAGAGAGCTCTTCAACTTAACCATAGGCCTTCCTAATGTTGTGTGATTACCCCATCATTATCCCCTCATGGAGGAAAAACCACCACTACTACTTCGAGGATACGACATAATGAGAATGTAGACTCTCTCACACACAGACGCACACAGACAGACACACACACACACACACACTCAGGCAAACACACAACAGCAAACACAATTTACACCAATTCATTTGTCATATTTGTATGTATAGGAGACAATAATAAAGCATGACTTTGTAGCGAGGCATCAAAGAGGATGATTACTGGAGCGCACCAGTGTGACATGACATGTATTTTGATCAAATACACGTGTGTATATATGTTACACACACGAATACAGTGGAATAGAGTGTTCGGTACATTCTCGCACGCACACTTGCTTACACACACATATACACACGCACACGCACACAAACACACAGATACACAGTCCACAGCTGCTAATGAGGAGCCAAAGGGGGCTCTCGCTCAGCAGCCAATTATCCTGTCCCTTCGGAGAGGAATAGTGTGTGTGTGTGTGTGCGTGTGCGTGTGTGTGTGTGTGCAGATGTTCAGAGCCAAAGCCAGAGCCTGTCTGTTGTTTTCCGCACCATTATGACAATAGTCTTATTTACATAATCTTTCAGCTCTAATTATATCCATACATACCACTTACGAAAGCCTCCTGGCCAGGCGAAAAACATGCACCAGTGAAACTGAATTGCCTTATTTACCAAAGCAGCACGGCCGCGGCGGAGCGCGAGTCGGGTTAAAAATAGCATGAAAGAATCCAAAAAGCCCGTTATTGATGAAGACAGCTTTCCATTTCAGGTCTGAGCTCCTATTTTGCATCAGCAATTCATCGTTATGTTTACCTCCCTCTGTAGATATCTATTTGTTGACTTGATGACCACAACTGGGTTGATCATAAATCATGAATGGAGCTGCAGGCTCAAACGCACCGAATAATTCAAAGGGCCTGTCATTGATAGAGAAGGCTCAGTATTTCAGACATGAATGTGTGTTTTGCATCAGCGCTTTGTCACTATTATATCGAACTGTAGTGATGTGTTGACTTGATAACAGCTGTTGATTTATTTGGAATGGATTGTTCCATTCGGACAGGTGTGTGTGTGTGTGTGTGTGTGCGCGTGTTACTGTGTGTGTGTGTGTGTGTGTGTCTGGGTGTATTTGTGTGTCTGTCTGCCTGTTTCTACCGATCCTCCAAACCTCTTATAGGATAATCACGCTACAAAAGGATCATTCTTTCTTCCCCTCTATAGCAATTCTCATCCACTTAAGCTCATTTAGCCAAAGTGTTCCATGGTGAGAGGCGTCAATTTGACAGGATTGAATGGGAATCTGTGTGAATGTGTCTGTCAGTGCATGAGTATGTGTGAGTTCTGGTGTAAAGGGTGTGTGATAAGTGTAATTGTGTCGGCCTGAGCATGGCTGCCTGGTAAGAGGATGCGGTACTTCACATTAATGCTTCCCTCCTATCTAAATTGCTTGCAGCTGAAACTATTAGCATATTCAAAAGCCAATTTAGGCCTGACATAGACACTCCACTTCAACAGTATCACCATACAGTAACACTGCAGCCTTTGCGCGCTCTCTGCTCGGAGTGTGTGAGTGCATACATGTGCTCGCGATGCAACGCTTATTGGGGTGTGTGCGTGCCCTCGAGGCTGCCAGACTTGTCAATAGGAGTAGAAGGACTCCCAAAGAACAGACGACTCTCTGGGGCCCGCGCTGACCCTTATTTGCGCTGGAATGCAAAGCGCGCTAGAGGAAGCCTTCACAAGTTATCAGTCAACACGAGCGTGCGCTTGCGTTCGCCTGTGTGTGTGCATGACAAACATGCCGCTCGCCCAAAAATGGCAAGCGTGTTTGCCTTATCTGCGTGTGCGCTTGTGTGCTCTCACGTTAGAGGCCCTGGGTGCATGCATGTGTGTGTGCAAAAGTCTGTGTTAAGCCATTGGTATTCCGAGGCCCCAAGCAATCCATGGCCAAACAGATCCCATCATGTTTGTGTTAGGAGTCCAGATAGGCTTTATTCCCTGTAGGCTCGCTGCATGCTGATGTTCCTTTTAGCCGGCTTCGATTGATAAAAGCACGCACCTCTGACATGCCCACCCCGTGGCGCTTTGCAGGTTTGTTTGGATGCAGCCCCCAGAACTGCGTCGTTGTCAGCAATACCCGCGCTGAAGCAATTCAGGGGAAAACAGGCTCGGCAAACCCACCAGAGGAAAGCGAGACTTCATCAAAGCGAAGGTTCAGATATGAGACGGCCCAAACCTGAGTCATTTTCTGTGTTTGTGTCATGCGGTCCTGTGTCTCTCCCTCCAGTGGAAGAGCACAGATTCTTGTGTCCCACAGCCACTTGAGTAAACAGCGGACCTTGTTTTTCACCAGCCTCAGATCTTTCCAGCATTTTGACATTAAATCGGTACGTTTCAGGAAAAAGAAATCAGGAGTTTGTTCGAGCCTCGCTGTGTTTCCGCTACCCGCTGTCTGCTGCCACTACCTGCTGCAGAGATGTTGCTAGGCAGAAAAACTCAGCAGCACAAACTTAGGAGAAAGGAGATATATCCAAAAAAATAATAATAATAACCATTGGTACCAATAGTAATACATCATCCTCCTTTATTAGACTTTGTTCCTATTTTTGCAAAACTAAAATTCTTCAGCTAATCAGGCAAGAACCAGTCGCTATTTTACAATCAATAACCCATTATTGCATTAACTTTGATACATTAGTAGAATTACTATAGACAAATTAGACTATTGCAAAAAAATGGCTATGTCTACACTGCATTATATTGTGGGCTGAATTATATATATATGGCTGCTTTAGTGCAAAAAGGGATGTTTTTTACATCACAAATCAGGAAGCTGCAACATTCCCTTGACAACAGGAAGCAACAGGGTTTATGGGATATGTGGTTTTACAAAAGCACTGGCACGAACTGAACCACTGGTGAGCTGTCAATCATCTGACATGGTCTTATTTATTTGCAGTAATGTTACCGAGGTATCACAGTAACTTTGACAATGATTATTGATATTTAAAAATGTTACACTCAGCACCTTTTGTGTTGATTAGTATGACTGAAGGTTGACAGGTAGGGTTGAATACAATGGAACAGAAAAGAAAAAGATATGAGTCTGCATGTGAGGTTTCTCAAAGGTTTTCTTAAAGCCTTTTATTTTCGGGCTGGCTTATGTGTTTGGAGCACCTCGGTGAACAAAGTTATCAATAAATAATACAGGGAACTCTGTGTTTTTTGGTTGAACAGCAAGAAAATTTGTTCACCTATGAATTTCTCAGCTGGTGTATTGAATTTCCCCGTTCTCTCTCACTGATGAGACAGCTTCCACTTTCTGCAGACACTCGCAAAACCTGGGGAGGGATTATGACCTTTAGATTGCACTTTTTTTGGAAAGAGCTGTGAGGGAAGAGAGCCGGGATCCCTAATGTCCCCGCAATCTACTACCTGAATGTGGGGACCGATTGTGGGACTCGTAAAATATTTGATTGTGCTTTTCACACAAATGAGGTTTATTTTATAGCAGCATTATAAAAGTGCTCCGGCAGCACGATACCTGCAACAAAATGAACTCATATTCCTGGTTATGGGGTGCGAACATCCATGTTTTACACCTACTTGGCATCATGTACGTTTCGAAACATATATAAATAAATAAATAAATAAACCACATTAATGTATGTTGTTGTGTACATTTATTAAGTCATTTTATATTTTACAGGGTTTTCACTGACCCAGTATTAGACAAGAGGGTTATACAGCACACCACACACACTGCTGCAACCTGTAATATTTTTTTAATATTCCCTTAGTAACTCAGTGGCATGAAGGGAAACCAGTTACTTTAGTTTCATAATTTACACACTTAAACCTGTGCTAATGCTTTTTGCAGGCCTATGAATTAATATACTGTTAATAATAATAGTCTAATTAAGCACAGCCCTGCCTTGTTGCATGAATTGTGAATTAGGAGTAGGAGCCGATGCTTCGCTTGTTATCCCGCAGCAGGTTGACTCATTGTGTTTTACCTATTGTCTTCATTCTCTCCAACTCTCGGGAAAAAAAAAAAAAATCTGCAATTCAACTGGGACATTTACAAAGTTGAAAACATCCTTGCTTGCAAATTGGGAGCTAGACTCGGTGTAAGTTTGGGAACTCGATCATGACATGTAATTAGGCAGACAAATGTATTAAAATGCATGAAGTCCTTTGGTGCACAAAGCGATTGAGATTCACCTGTGTGATGAGCAGTCCACCGCCTCATTTTTTCACCATCACACTTCTAGTTAGCCAGGCTCAGAGGCAAAACTGTGCTGATTACAGTATAGCAATAGATTCCACCTGTATTGCAGTCAAATTAGAAACTCCTACTGTAGTTATTGCTCTACGGTGGTTGAGAGCCGGGGAGAAACAGAAAAGGTGATGGCCTTGAAATATGGGAGAAACCTGTGAAAAATGGGAGTGTTGGCAGGTATGTTTTAGTGATGTATTTACACTGTATCTCCATGTTTGGCTGTGTCAGAGTGAAAAGAAGAAGTTGTCATGTTATTCCCCTCAGACAGTATTCCTTTGGCTACTGTCATGTCTCATTGCATATTGCAACACTGCCGACTCTGTGCAAGTGTGTGTTGTGCGCGTGAGTGTATGCAATTTCCAGCCTGATTTAGTCAGAAATGGATGTGTGGTGGAGCATCCCTCAAAAGCCTTGTTGACCTTGTTAAGCTTTTCTCCCTGCTCGCTCTCTCAGTCTGTCTCTGTCTCTTTGTCTCCTCCTGTTCCACCACTCTGACGCTAAGTGGAAAAGACAGACACGCTTTCCATTGGATGCTTTCCTCTCATAGACGCTGCCGTCCTGGCCGCCTATCTCCAAACACTCTGCACATGCACAGTGGTAATAACCCTCCTTCCCTCGGTGCATGCTGATATTTCATTTTTGTGTCTTGTTTTAATTTGTCCGTCGTCTTTGTCCTGCCCTTGACTCCTCTTCAGTTCTTTACGACTTGCAGCCATTAGTTGCTTTGTTTGGGTTGGTTTGCGCACAGCCACGGAGGTTAGAGTCTCTGTTTCACAATTTAACAAGTGAAGAATTTATTTTCAAAAACAGATATCTCCAGTTGTGTTAAGTTCTACAGAATACCCCATAAAATATCAATGGTAGGCTAATTTTGGATTTGGATTCAAGAAGCACAAGTTCTTTTTTTGTCTTTTGGGAATGGCATTTATTTGTTTTTGCAAATAAGCACTTGGTGTGTATTTGCACTCACCACAGAGTCCAGTGAGGAGAACAGAGGGCAGTGTGTGGTCCTCCAGGGAGACGCCATGCTCACCACGTACAAGAAGCACAAAGCAGAGAGTGCTCATGTCGTCTGAGGCTCTCACTCAGTGTTAGCTCACCCCTACGAGATGCTGGCTTTCTGGAAATTAAAAAGTCTTAGAGTCCACACTCCAAGACGTAAAAGCACTGAGCACCACCAAATAAGTGTTTCATAACTGCTATTGGTATATCTTTTTTTTTTTTTTTCTCTTGGCAATTCTTCACTCAGAATAGTTTCAGTATAGTTTCAACATTGTTCATGTTTCATGGCTTGTGCACACTTGGATGTTTCATGATCCCTGAAAGTGAATAAATACATAAATAAATGAATAAGCAATAAATACTTAAACAAACAATCACAAACAAACAAATATGAAAGTAAATAAATATAAAAACAACACAATAAAAATAAAGCTAAAAAATGTGGGGCAGTGGCATGAAAGATTTAACGAAAAAATGTATTGTTTTCAAAAATTTTCAAAAATAAAATCAATATCCATATTCAGTTTAAGTTGACATTTCTTTGGCAGCCCATATATTATGTGAAATCATTTGGCAAAAAAAAAAAAAGAAGAAAACATTTTTATGTGTTTAATGAGAATATGTTCTTCAGGTGCATGTTCATAAACACCAGGTTGGCTTGGTGGTTAGAAAGTCTATTAACTGAGAAATAACAAACACCAAACCTCCAACATGAACACTGACTGTATAGATATATATATATACAAAGATATAAAAGATATAAGTAGAAGGAAGTAATATAGATAGATAGAAAGATAGATAATTTCTTTTTTAATTATTTAGTCACATGACCAACTGTAAACCACAGGAATCTATAACATACTTCAATGGTGAGCAGGATGACAAATTAATGCAAACATTTTTTTTATTCTCTCTCTTCTTCTTCTCTTCATCCCATTAACAAAATTCAGAAAAATTAATATTCATAGATTGTCACGGTAACTCAGCTTTTACCACCTTTAATTAAAATGACATGCAATTTGCATGCTCCCTAAATTAGATAGTGCTCATTGAAGAATAGATGGTTTGTGGAAACAGATTGCTGGCTGAGCTGAGTTGGTCTGTTGAGGAGCACAGCGCCGTGGTATAAGAGCCAGATTTGAAACAAGTCCTTGCATACGGTGTAACAGTGTGAGTTCTTGCTGGGTTCAATATCAGCGTCCCACTGTTTTACCCTCTGGGCCGATGCTAAGACCGCTTCGCTTTGCTTTACACATGAAAAAGGCCTTCAACTTTAAGATCACGATTACCAAGGCGGCTACACAGGTGTGTTATACTATCAGTATGTGTTGGCCTTAAAAGAGCTTTGACAATCAATACTTTGATATGAGTTTCCAAAGCAACAAAAGGCTACACTCCCACTGATTCTGATTTTCTTCCCTGCTACGGAACACAGATCTGATGTTTTTACTGAAGTTTGGACACAAAAAAAACCAAAAAACACAGAGAACATGAACTTTTTATTTCCCGATTTAGTGCCGATTATTAGCGGTCCTAAATATAATCCATATCCAATCAGTTGCCAAACGACTGCAGCTTGAACTGACGTCAGAAATCCTGTTGTTTTTGTGTCAGCCCGTGGAGCAGACGTTTGTGGTCACAACTGCATTCATTTGACTGGAAAAACATGGAGGAAAACAGCTCGTGCAGCCAGTTGAGTGACAGCAAGGCTGCAAATTTAATTAGTATTTGGGGGGATGCCTCTATTCAAATAAAACTAGACGGGACATATCGTAATCAGCCAGTTGTTCCTCTGTTTCCTGCCCATTTCCTGGGAAACCGTAATTGGGAAATACTCTTCAAAGTCAAAGTTTCTACAACCAGAGTTGATGCTATAAGCTTAACTGTGCTATGCTATGGTTATGCAGATAAGGTACACTCCAAAACGAGGCTAATCTAGTTCCCCCCAACTGCAGTGCATGTGTTGTCATCTATTTGCAAGTGCAGGTCATTCCAGGATGGAAGTTTTTTCAAACTGATATTGCATATGGGTCACATTAAAAAATGAATATGAACAGACAAAGAAATGGACCTGAGAAAATAAGGCCTGCAGTGTAAAAATAACCAAACAGAGCTCCAAAGAGGCCAGATAGGTGGTGCAAAAACTGCAAAGTTACTTACTGTGGCAAGAAGAATAGGCTGTGAAATCAAAACCACACACACCAAACACAGACAAGAGGAACACCAGCCACAAGTTGAAGCTCACCAACCAGGAAGGACGCTCAATAGGATAGTAACTATACCCTCTCAAAAATGACCACACAGCTGAACCATCACCTTTCCAACACACTCGCCACAAAAACTGCTTGGAGCGTCACAAAGCTGGTAATATAATAGGGCTGTGGTGTATCCAAGGTCAGTGCACAAAGTGGCATAGTC
Source organism: Myripristis murdjan (assembly GCF_902150065.1). Classification (NCBI taxonomy): domain Eukaryota; kingdom Metazoa; phylum Chordata; class Actinopteri; order Holocentriformes; family Holocentridae; genus Myripristis; species Myripristis murdjan. The sequence goes on along the minus strand of NC_043990.1, from coordinate 24,922,435 downwards.
TGATGCACAAAACCTGGATGACTGAGTGGTGAAAAAAATGAACTCGGGCCAGGACCACTTACCGCACAAATAAAGTCCTTCACGACTATAATAAAAGCAAACCACCATATTCAGGCAACACCAGCAACCTGCGTGATCGTCTGAAAAGATGCCACCCTCCATCATCCAGTAAGTAGAGACACAAAGCCACAAGTGCCATGTTACCTTGTGGAAAAAATAGTAACAGTTAATACAGGTTCACTAATAGCTGTGGCTTCAACCCACTGTGGTAATTAACACATGAATTTCCAGTGTTAATTAATACTAGATGTTTATAGGGAATTAATCCATGATGGCAGACTTAATTAACAGAAATTCCTGTTAAGACAGACTCTCAAGAGTTGCAGTAAACATGAATCCATGGCTTTGTTCTTCTTGAGTCATACATTAACTCATGATGATCTGTGCATGAGTCAAGCATTAATGAATGCATATTAATGCACTGGTATTACCAAAAAAAAAAAAAAAAAAAAAAAAACTGATCAATGTTGACCTAACGAAGTCAGAAAATACGATTGTGGATGTTGTTGTTTGTATGTACCAGGAGGTTCAACTGCACTCTAAAAACACTTGGGTTATTTCTTTAACCCAATTCTTGGGTTACTTGTGTTGGGTTACATTTCTGGGTTATTTTTCCAGAGCCATAACCATTTCTTGGGTTATAAGGATTTTATTTTGACCCAATTTGTGGGTTTTTATATATATATATATATATATATATATATATATTGTAATGCAATACAACACTAATTCTAACTATAAATAAATTAAAAGTGGTTCTTTAATATAGACTACATTTTGGGTAGGGCATTAAAAAATAAATAAATAAATAAATAACCAACTTTGGTCATATTGACTACAATCCTCGGTCAATATAAACCAACTTTTGGGTTGAGTGGGCTAAATGAACATGACCTATAAGTTGGGTTATATTGACTACAATCCTGGGTCATGTTAAAAGAAAAATTGGGTTATTTGTTTAACCCAGATTATGGGTCAAAATACATAACCCAATTTCTTGAGTCAAAATAACACAGCAAGTAGTTGGACCTTTTTTGACCCAGGGGTTGGGTTAAAGTTGGGTTATTTTTTAACCCAGCAGTTTTTAGGGTGTTTTCACACATACAGTGTTTAGGTCGGCCTAGACAGTTAGGTCGACCTAATTGGTGCGGTGCGAGTAGTGTGAACACAACTAGCCGCACCCGAGGTCGACCTAAACAGCCGTACCGAGAGCGGCTGGAAGGGGTGGTCTCGGAGCGGCGCACCAAGGCCTTTAGTGCGGTGCGGCGCACCAAACTAGTGGTGTGAACGCGCAGCGAACCCGGGTCGGCCCAAGCCTGGTGTACTCCACAAGTTTGGGGTACATAGGCTGGGCTGGGGTAGAGGACAACATTGTTACCGTATTTCACCAATTAATCGCCCGGCCGCAAATAGCCGCCTGGTTCTTATAAACGTCTGGGGTCTGCACCCATTTTGCGTATTAAACGCCCACCCGAATAACCGCCAGGGCGATTATTTGCACTATATTGAGGTAAACCCAAAATAAGGCGATTCACCTTATTTTTGAAAAAGTAAACAGTTAGCCGCACAATAACTGTGTGGCACTTCCATTTTCTGTCAAAATAAGAGCTAGCTAACATTAGAAAAAGGGTCTACTGTAATCTTAAATCGACCGATTAACTCTTATTTTGACAGAAAACGGAAGTGTCGGAGGGAACGACTGAGCGCTAGCGGTTTGCACTGTTTGTATGTACAGATATGTTTACCTTATGCCTTACAGTACTTTCTGCCTATGTTGTCGCCCAGGGCAAAATTACTGGCTTGCGCCCTTTCATGTTACTACTCCAACCCCCCCGCCCCCGCGGCACCAGTCGGCCGCGCCACCGGGGCAGGATCAGTCGGCATCAGGCGAAGCGGCCGCTCAACTGTCAGATCCGGCAGACCAGACCGGGTGGGCGCGGTGCCGGCCGGCCGGCCCGCCTGATGCCGACTGATGGTGCCCCGGTGCCGCGGCATGTGCGGGTCAATACGGTAGTCTAGAAAACTGGCGATTTTTTTTTTCTCGTGCGCCCCCAAGTAGATTGCGACCCGGGCGGTTGCCCACACTGCCCATAGCAAAAACCGTCCCTGACGTTAGGCATATCAGACGGCGTTGTTGTTGAGTCTCCATCGTTCACGTGTGTTTTGTTTACATCTTGAGGCTTCATTTCAACCTTCTTTTCCGGGTGGGATGGTGCTACACATGTCATTTTCGTCTGGTTGCCATGGATATATGACGCTCCATTCTGTAGAGTGGTGGACTTGGTACGGCGATAAAAAGCATATGTGAAACCGAGCTGCTCCAGTTGAAAATTGATACATTGTATATTGGGTCGACCCAAATATGTCACTGGGTCGACCCAAATATGTGTGAAAACACCCTTAGTGTGAGTCATTTTGATCTATCAACTATCAACTACAATTGATCCTTTTATTCCAATATTTCAATGTCTTACCGTCCCAGCCATAAGATCAACACAATCTGATGACTCATCTTTCATTCTTCCTCCTACATCGAGATGAGTTTACACTGGGAGAGGGCCACAGGAAGCCTTCAACCCACATTGTCTGTTGTTTGCTTTCCTCATGATGCTCCTTTGTTCCGAGAGGATAATGCCTCCCCACACGCTGCTCAGCTACCAGAAGGTTCACTGGAGGCTTTTCCTCTTGTAAGAGAGTTCAGTATCCACTACACCCGGTGCAAGATGACAGCAGGACAAGGAATCCAGCTTTTCTGAAGACAAAGGCCGGCCTTGCTCCCTCTTAGCCGCTTGGCGTTACATTGTTAGGTGTTTCTGTTATTTTGCCTACCCTTGACATTAAAGAACCATTAGAGCGATACTGTTAAGAGCTGCGACAATCCATTATTGATGAATCACAGAGGATCCACTTGTGTGTGCGTAGAGCAGAGCACGTTGCTGTATCAAATTGCATATTGTTATAATAATTGAGAGGAACATTGAAAGGTACAAGCAGGTCCTCCAATGGTAATACCACTAGTCAGCTCACATATATATATATCAGTGTTGTTTATGTCTATGCTGAAGCTAGTCTTTGTACTGATGATGATGATGATGATGATGAAGATATTAATAGTGTGCTTAATTGTCGTCAAGATGATAACAGAGAGAAGCTGTTCCTTTTTTAATGTTCTGTTGTATCACTTGATGTTAGCGGCATTATCGTTCTCCCTCTGAAACCACACGAGACTATAAATGAAACATCGCATCTTTTCTTCTGTCTATCATCCTTTGTGCCGCGCTTTATGTTGTTTTCTTGTGTTTTTTTTTTTATTCCCTTGCAGACTCTGTTGCATCATTTTGCGTCGTGATTGATTGTTGATTAGCTAGATCTAGGCAGGCTCGTTCCCCGTAGCAGCCTTTGAGACGCGCTTTTGTGATGAAGGGCTGTATAAATAAATTTGACCTGACTGACTTGACTTTTTCGTCTCTCTAGCTGTAAGACTCGAGGTGGGGGAAAAAAAAAAAAAAAAAACTAGACCTGTTCTTTTTTCGCCCAGACTGACTGTCACATGTACAGCTGCCTCAGAAGTGACTTGACTCTGGCTGTCTGGCTCTTTGATGGCTGCGCTCGCTCGCTCTTTCTCTCTTGTGCGCGCTTTCTTTAAGGCCTTGTTTTATTTAGGCTGGCACTTACAGAGAAACAGAAACCGTCTAAGTATGCAATCTATCTCCTTCTCCTTCCCTCCCTCTGTCTCTCTCTCTCTCTAGCTCTCTCTCTCTCTCTCTCTATCACTCTTTGTCACTCTCTTTCTCTATCTCTCTCTTTCATATGTTTCCATGCACACACACTCAGGGACAAGAGTACACATGGACATGCTCATGTATTTACACACATTCTCTCCCATGCACGCCACACAAACATACATTACTGGGTCTCAGTTGATGCAAGGTGTAAAATGAGATAATGGTACAGTGTTTCATAAATAATGCAAAAGAAGAGTTGGATGTCTGTGTGCGTGTGTGTGTGTGTGTGTGTGTGTGTGTCTATATGTGCAACAGAGAGACTGCCCCGTCAGCACTAGCACTACTCCTCCCCAGCGCCTCCCTGACATCTAGAGAGACCCCAAGATAGAGGTTTAATCCCCTCCCTCCCTTCCTTCCTCCTCCTCTCACACACAAACATATACGCACATGCCACGCGCGTGCACACACACACACACACACACACACACAAACATACACACATACACATACATTGCTCAGACATCCTCCATCAGGTTTTAATCTCAGCTGCAGCCCTCCTTACAGCGTGCTCCACCTTCCCTACTGGCGGAAAGAAAGAGAAAAATACGGAGGAGACAAATGATTCATTTTATGGCGCAAGAAAATTACCACCGAAGAGATATTACAAGGTGTATGTATGCATTTATTGTGGGAGGGGATTAGATTTACGGTGCATTTAGGTGAGAGAATAACAAATAATGGGAGGGGGAGGGCAAGTGTTTGTGGCTGTTTTTCCACATGAGAGGCTCTATTGGTTGGGTGTCAATACAATACACAGCCTTTACCGAAAAGCACAGTTGGTGCGTGTCATACTGTATGAAGATGGCTTGACGAGCGCGTAGCGTATATGATAACTTACAAGCCCAACATGCCTCAAGGATATGTCGATGCTTGAGTCGATAGCAAACAGAGTGGGAGGAGGAACAAGAGACTGAGTGAGAATCGCAGTGTGCAGAATATCTGCACGCCCTATAAGAAAATGCAGTTTAGCAGCTTCTCAGTTCATCGACCTGGCCCAGGAGGAAAGACATTATGGGTGCAATGTGCGGCCTTCTTTTGATCGAACCTTCTCTCACAGGTCTTGCTGACCTGGGCCAACCTAGACGCCTTTGCAGAGGCTTTACACAAGGGGAGCCGAAATGAAAAATGCAACAATACAGTTAGCAAGCTGCTGCCTACTCTTTCCAAGATCCCTTTTTTGCAAAGGCCACTGCTATTGAAAGAGTTCTTGCTCTACTCAAATGATTTGATTTGGTCGATTTGGTTGTCAGGGTCGTACCACTCACCAAATATCAAATTCCCGTGAAATATGTTTTTGGCAGACAATCAAATAAACGGCAACAGCCTGTAATGTTTGGAGAAACTGAAGGTATATACAGTGTTTGGTCTTTGCACAACCTCAAACTTTACAGGAGAGAAAGAAAGAAAGAAAGAAAGGTTGTGGGTTTATGAAAATCAAGGCGTTATTTACAAGAAGATATGGTTCTGCTCTTTATGCTAAGCAATCAGTGGTATTAAATCCAATCCAAAGCATTATTGTTGTGTTGATTAAATATATTTTAATAATGTAGAACTGATATACATAATTTGAATCCAATCACCTTTCTCAAGTAAATCAAACCCATAGAATTTAAATGGAGTAGGCCAGTCTTTCCCATTCAAAACAACCCAACAGGACAACCGGAGCAGTGGACATTTTTATGTGTATCGTTGCCATAGCAATGGGCTAGCTTCCATGTAAACCTACTTCAGGTAGGTGGCAACTGGCTGAGCAGAGGATTTGCAGCGCGGACCAAAGCAGACATGGAGCCTTTCATTTGGTGCCATTTAAACTTTTCTTATCCACTAAATTTTGGCTAATAATAATACAGTATATCCAGCATTTAAGGAGTTATATTTGGACAAACACCCTTTTACAAATGTACCCAGAGTTAAACAGTCTGTCCAACACCATTTTCAGTGGTTCCGTTCCCTATGGGTAGCATTTCCTGTTAGCTTAGCATAAAGACTTGAAGTCTATAGGAGTCATTAGCCTGGCTTTGTCAAAGTGAAAAATAAATGTTACAGCCTATCTAAAGCTCTCATATCTAAAAAAATATATCATGAATTTAAAATACATGTCTAGGAATTTCGAAAAAAAGAGTCATTTTGGGAGAAGATAGATGGTGGAACTATAGCCGCTGTATCCTTCCATCATTTGCAGTAATCCATACACCACTGAATTTAGATCCGGCGTATTAACTTCTCTCTTTATGCTAAGATAACATGAAATGCCACCAATATGAACTGAACCACTGGACGGTGAAAATGGCGTTGAACGTTTTGAGTCAGTCTGGGTATGTCGGAAAAAGGTAAAAGGTAAATTTGGCTGCTAATTTCCAGATTCTAACTGGGGAGCTAAAAGGAGAAGCACAATCTTACTAATGTTACTGCGACCTTGTGTAACACATCAGGACACATATTCAAATTTCCCCAATTATTTTGGTGATTTTTGCTTTCAGGCTACAGCCACAGAACAACATATCTGCACCGTTCTCAAGCAAGTGTCACACAATTTACGGCCCTACTGGCACCACAGAAAACAAGTATGATTGCAGTTTTATTCTGCACCGGTCAAAAGACCACGGTAAACAGTGCAGTGACCCCTCCACTCCATTCAGACCCCGTTATAACAGACTCTGCCTGTTATGCTGCTCCACACAAAGTACTGGCATCTGAACTTCTACAGACTTTGACTTTGAAAAATGCATGCTAATTATTTTGGCTGGTAAAAAACAATTACAGGCAGGCAATTTTTTATAATTTACTGGTCTTCGGCAGTAGAGCCAAAAAGTTAATTTCACACTGTTAACCATATTGATTTTCGCCTAGGACGTTATGATCACCTCTGAGATGCATTCATAAACACGACCATATGGAGTGTTTTCCCCCACATGATGCGGCAGCAGCACTATAGCCTGTCCTCGTGTCATGTTTCTGACTCAGTCTTTTGATGTACCGCTCTCCTGCGATACACCTCAGTTCCTGTTGTGTGAGCATAAAAATTCCTCTTAAATCAATGGAGAAATAAAATGCCATATTTTCCTCTGTGGTTTTCTGATGATTAATTTGACTCCGAGACCACACTATCCTACCTCAGCACAAAAAAAAAAAAAAAAAAAAATGAAAGGAGCTCAGATGAATAGGTCTTGACCTCCTAATCTCTCAGTATTGGAATTTTTTTTTTTTAAATGCAGCACAATGTTCCTTGTAAAATCATTTATCTCCATGACTCTCCCTAAGTTTTGTTTTAAACAACGTGTTCCCCAAATGCAAACCATGGAAATAAAAAAAAAAATGTAACAGTGAAGTCTCTATTTTTAATGTGAAGCAGGCTGTGTTTGCCTGTCCTTAGTTACCTGGTATACACTCTGGACTTTGCTGGTACAAACAGCGTAGAGGTTTGAGGTGCCAGGTAGATGGATGTCATGGAGCGTACATCTGAATGACAGTAAGGCTGCTTATCATGTTCCTCTTCGTTGGGCTACTGACATCTGTCACCTTCGGTCTTTCTCCCTCTGTTTCCCTCTCTCTCTCTCTCCTGCTCCGTCTCCTTAATAGACACCTATGCGCGCTCACGTTCACACACACTGTTCTGCCAGCGCCGAGTCCCCACTTCCCAAGCATCTCTGCCACTTATCTCTCTCATCACTCAAAGCGTTCGCCGCAGCACTCCTCCTTCCTCCGCAACACAGGGGAATGAAAAGACGGGGAAAAAAGGGGAAGGGAAGACGGAAGGGACAATTCATTCATTCAGGAGAACTCATATGTTCTGAAAGGTGCTGCTTTGGCAGCAAAAACTTTCCTCTGACACGTGTCCAATTGATACTTTGAAACGGCTGCCCACTCAGCAGAAGTGATGGGACAATTCCCCCGGCCTGCGGATTGGGAGATGAGAGTCTGACGACGGGGAAGAGCCTGCTGGCTGAGTAACCAAGGCGTCACCTGCAGCAGCTGTCAGCGTCGTTCCACTGATGCTAATACACTTCCTCATCATCATCAATATCCCTGTTGTCGCCATCACTGTCATTATCTTCATCAGCGCGATCAGCCTCGCCGCAACAGCCACAGCCATCATCATTATCCTCGTTTACAGCAATGCGATCCGCACCATAATCACTGTCATAATGCAGGTCAGCTGAACGCATCGTCTGATTGCGGGGGACGGTATGGAAGCGGGACTGGAAACTCAAGGTGTGACACGACGCTACATCTCACTCCTGATGTTAAACACTGTGGAAACCAGCAAATTCGCTATATAGAAAGTAGAGGCTCAACAACAGCAAAGTGCTGGCACTGCATCTTCTCTGGCGGTGAGTTTGCAATTCAGTAAGCATTTAATAAAAACAATAAGAACACCAAGACAGGTACAAGGATAGGATCACAAGGCGTTTTGAGCGGTGATTGGCCATGTGTAAAATGCCGCAATGCAATATGCTCGCCTCCTCTTAAGATAAAATGGAGTCACACTTTCATGCCCTGAAGTGTAGCTTCACTTCCCACGGGAGGGGGGAAATGTGCTGACTTTCATTTATTCACACACACCCACACCCACCCTCACACAAACACACACACACACACACACACACAAAATGAACACTCCAAACTCAACAGGAAGATTAGGATGCTTCATTTTCTATCTCAACTCAAGGGGAAGATTACCAGATCCTGTTTGCAAATTAGCACCAATGAACGGTTCATTATCAGCATGAAACTTGGTGGCGGTACGATGTGGTCATTACGGCCGTTCTTGTTTGGCTTGATGAATCACGGAGTCATCCTTGCATTACAACACACTCTACCAAGGTGTAAAGTCCAATCTCCGATCCTAATGTGACTGTCCTAATAGCACACCTTCGTTTACATACTTGCGCTGCAGTTTTAATCGTTAGACTGCTTCTTAACCAGCAAACCGCACGCAAACCGAGCCCTTTCTCTGCACGAGCCCCGCAGATATCATTGCTTTCTCCTTGTTCTCTCTTTCTGTCCCATCTCTCCCAGGTGTCTATTTACAACACAAAGACGGCGCGCTTTAATGATGCCTCAAGGTTGTCATCATAATCAGAAAGCGATCCTTTTCATCCAGACGAGCTGTCACAAAACAAAAGACGCGCGAGTTACAGTTACGGCGCCGGCAACGTGAACTGGCGCCCGAGCCGGATCTCTTTTCCACCTCGTTACGGGGACAAAGACGCGAACAAAAGCCCCGTCGACAGAGTCTGACGTCGTCTTTGTACGCGTCTCCGCGTGTGTGTTTGCGGCGTGTTTACACGTGTTCGCGACTTTCCGCTTGAAAAGCCTCTCTGGTGAGAACTAATGATTGTGGCTGATGACAGATTTCAGTGCATTGTGTGGGGGGGAAAAAACGGCGTGGAGAGTAAAAATAGCAGCTCCACCCTCGCTGCTATTTTGGGCTTTTTTGTTGTGAACGGCTGTCACTTTATTTTTCATAAACGTGCCGCATTTTTAAAGTGGAGGTTCGATGGTGCGTGCATGCATGCAAGTGCAAGTGTACATGCATGTGAACGTGCAACCGTGTAATTACTGGCATCTGCGTAGTGGAGCGTCTCTCATTACAGTGAAGAGGCTCGCAGAGAGGACAAGGTCAAGGCTCAATTTATCATCGTTAGCCGCTCAGGGCACACACCATGTTAGCAGGCATTGTGGCATAAGTGCAGTCACTTAAAATATGAAAATATCCCACAGCTCTGCGTGCGTCACTTTGACTGGCTATCACAATTGCGGCAGAAAGCTGAAACCGAGATTTATTTATTCATTTGATATAAAAGGGCATGTTTGTCCCAGTATTGACAGATAATGAAAAATGGCACCTTTCAAAAAAAAAGAAACTGGATCCAGTGGCTGCTCTTTGTTTTGCAAAAAAAAAAAAAAAAAAAAAAAAATCAGCACACCCAACCCACCCACCTGAGAATTCTCTCCCCTCCGATACCCACGTCTGCATCAATGACCAGATGCTTGGTGATGAATCCGGCGGCTCTACTTCCTGACAATCTGAAGCCTCGCGCGGCAGACAGACCTCGGTGATCCGCTCCGATGCCGTCTTCCTTTTAATATGTGCGCCTTCGATCAAACCAAACCTGCGAGTCAAGGCGAATATGCAACACCATGCGATAATTGGAACTAATTGGACAGCATTACGCGTCGCGATTCTCTGTTTACTCGCCACGTCTTGTCACATCAGCTGCTTGTCATCTCGGCGCTCAACGCCGTCTGATACCGTTGCGAACAAGCTCGGTTTGGTTGCGTGTGGTTAAGAGGACGCCGCGGCGAAAAAGAGAGAGAACGGGAGGACAGACAACAGCCCGGCTCTCTGCAAAGTCAAAATTCTGTTTTCTTTTTGCAAGTATTCCAGAAAGTTCCCTAATTAGGCCTATCTAGGTGGTTAATAAATCAAAAGAGTGGGAAAGCGAGAGCCCGTGTTCGAATTCTCAGATCTCCTATGAATAAATGATGAAAGATGAGACAGACAGAGCAATTATTAGCTTTCTTAAACATCGTTTACACACCAAGCAGGGTCTTCATAATGCATGGGGCTGTTTTTAATGGCGCAGATCAAAGGGAATCAAAGCCCCAGCGGTACTCGTTTTAAACTGACTGCGGTTAAATAAATCATAAACAAAGCATAGTCATGTAGCAGCAGTCCTTTAGAGTTTGTCCCAGTGAAAGACAAGCAAACAGTCAATGCTAATAACCAGACGAAGCGCTGCTCCCAGCTCCCTCCGGACAGCAGCTCCAGTTAAGAGAGTTGTAATTATTATGAAAACTCATTTGTCATAAGAGCTTCATTAGACGGATTGATCATCGCAGCGCATCTGCATCGTTATGCTTATTGCATCCGCACATTATCCGGCCTCCAGACAGCGCCGATTTCAATCAGAGACGGCCACCCATTTTGTGTCAGTCAATCAAACAAGTGGATTGCTTGTATGGCAATCAACTAGCCGCCCGCCGCAGAGCGCTGACGCTACTCCGATTACTCTCTCTGCTCATCCGTTGCTAATGCCTCGCCATTTTACACTCACTCTCCTAACACCAATTGAAAGAAATGGCAACGATCAAGTGTGTGTGTTTGTGTGTGTGTGTGTTTGCTCATGTTTACAAGTGCACGTGTGTGTTTGCATTAGCCGCCCATGAATTTTTGCTTACAGAGATGCTTTCTGTGTTCAACACCTTTGACCGGCCGTTCAGCAGCAGAGGTGATGCTGATAACAAAACCAGACACCATCACTAAGCTGTCTTTTCTCCACCGTGTGTGTGTGTGTGTGTGTGTGTGTGTGTGTGTGTGTGTATGATGACAGTTCAGGGATTTAGGGAACAGTAGGTGAGAGAAAGGAGCGAAGTTGTTCATGTTTGCTTTGATCTGTGCATGTGTGCGTGTGTGTGTGTGTGTGTGTGTGCGCGCATGCGAGCTCACACATGTGCAAAAGCACACGTGTGTTGGCCCTAGGATATCAGGACAAGGATTGAGGCTTGATAAGATTCCAGATTACAGCAGAGCTTTCAATTTTCTCTTTTCTAAAGTCCCCCACCCCAGCCCACCGCCACCCCAGCCTCCCCCCCTCCTGCCCCCCACACCCCCCCACCCAGCACAAACCCTCCACTACGGCAGAGCCTTGATTATTTTCCAGGGTGACAATGTGAGCCCAGACTGATAACATATAGAGCAGCAGACAGGCCAAAGCCATAGCCTTTACTGAAGCAAATCGGCTCAGCTATAGCATCACCATTTCCCAAAATAGCCCAATTCCTCCATTCTGATTAATGGATTGAATTATTGTTTCATTTTTTTTTTTTTTTTTCTGGGTTGAAGTCATTGAAAAACAAACAAACAGACAAACAAAAAAAAAAAAACCCAAATGTGTGTGAGGAGCCTATGAACATAGTGCCTCCAAACATAATTATATTTTACAGCGGACTGTGACAAATGCTGTGTGACTGTGACAAACAAAGCACACTGGGCTTCAGGGGAGAGCATGTTGTTGAACTAATGTGGAAAACTGTTAACTTGTGCCAATGAATTGTGCTGTCAGTGCTGTGGAAGGGGGGGAAAACCCTGTCTACTCGGGCTATAATATCAACAACATGTTGTCAGCCCTGTGCTAGTCATCTGACTGGTTGGAGGCTATACACACACACACACAGAGACACTCACACACACACTCACATATACACTTAGTCACAGATACAAACACATACAGGGTGTTGGGTTGGGGGTTAAAGGGATAGATAACCCATTTGGAAAAATTTTGATATTTCATTTCCCTCCTAACTGGCAGCACTCAGTAACAATGAGAGGAAAATAGCACCACTGCTGTCATTGCACATCAGCGTTTGTGGTTTTACAGCATTTCGTCTGCTTAAATATCAGCGTGCCAGCTTGGTGGTGGGTCGGACCTTCGCTTCGGAAAAATTCCACCCAGCCAGGAAACTTGTATGACATTAAAGAAAGGCACAGCCGAGTGACAGATGCAGACAGTTTAATCTGAGCGCCAAGGTTGTGTTGTGAAATGTCAGGAATGAAAAGCGAGGCATTTTATCTCCTTTTCAATCTAATATTACTGATAAAACAATGTGCTCCTGCGAATTCAACTCGCAGACAGGAGAGTGAAGGCATATGCAGCTGCCTATTGTTTGATTGACTGCGACGCTGGCTAAATATCGTGCGCAATCATTCCTCGATTTCATCTGAATATAGTCATTTAAAAAGTCTCCTGTCTGCCCCTGAACGTCTCGATGTGCTGCTTTTTTTTCAAACCGAGTCAAACGGAGGCAGAAGGACCAGGCTCAGATTAGAGAAGACAGGCAGCGGAGCGGAGGTCACTGCATGATGTGAGAAGTTAATAAGCTAAAATAATTGTATTCCTGGTTTTGTTACTGCAGTTCGAGCCATCATATAAAAGTCCCAACTAACACAATCATACCATTCAAGTCATACGAAAGCCTTAACATGGTCCATTAATTTAGAACAGTGATTAGGACAACTGTGTCAGAGCCATGTGGTTATCAACACGCCTCCAGCCAGTTAGAAATGAAGTATTCATCCAGTTAATTATATGATAAAGATTAACAGATAATATTTTGAGAGCACACAAACCAACATCCCCCCACCCCACGCCCCACCCATGAAAAATCAGAATGAAATAAGTGACCGTGTCAATGAAAGGAACCATCAGGGTGCACATATTTTACGTGTCTGTGCGGCATTATGCTGAGGGTATTTTAAATAACACTGAGTGTTTGTTTAACCTTAAAGTTAATTGTTCTGAAAAATGCCTCAAGAAAGGAGGGTAATGGGATGGTACATTTAAAAAAATGTACTCATGTGGCCACTTAAAATAGCTGAATCTGCCTTCACAGGGCCCATATCGATCCATCACCGATGTAAGAAAATGATCCAGGATCAACACTAGTATAAAAAAAAGGCTTTAAAAAAAAAAAAAAAAAAAGTCTGGTCTATTTTTATATTATTTTTTATAAATTTTTGTTATTGTCAGCATAGCCCATGACATGAGCAAAAACGAGTTTCTCCTCTGAACTAGTATGATTTACAAGTTGTTTGTGGAAAAATGATATCACTTCTGTTCATTTTAATAATAGATTATGCTGACCAAAGCAAAATTAGGCCTACGTTACTTGTTATAACAATAGTTTTTGGATACGATGAAGTAGCCGACACTGAGTAAAATTATATGAGCAGCATCTGGTATTTGCTAGCTGGACGACCATGCTTGTCGGTAGGAAAAAAATGACTGCATGTTTTGTTCTTTTCACAGGCCACTTTAACAATAAGAAAACTGCAAAATTATGTTCATCTTACTAATAATGTTGGTGAATAATATTGAAACCATTCTCATGCACCTTTTTTTACGCCTGACAGAGTGGGCAACTTGTAGCTGCACCAGTACCATTACTGTTAAATAGGTCTTAAGGTGCTGATTCTTCTGGTCACTACTGGGCTTTTTGTTATTGTTATTCATATTCTGGTGGAATGACCACATCAGAGTACCTCTTGAAATTTAATAAGATACCCAAACCAGTACAAAATGGTATCAGCTGGCTTCTACTGTGCTCTGGTGTTTCTGTTTTAGCCTTTCAAAACGGTACTGGGAACAGGTTTAGTCACTCAATCTTTGGAAGCACTGCCTTCGTCAGATGTCATCTCAAGTGCACTGTCTATTTTTGGTAAACAGTTGGTCCCCTGTGCCATTTTGATTCAGTAGTTACAATGTGTTAAGACCTGAGGACACAATCAATAATTTATCAGTTTCCTGCCCTGTGTATGCTGAAGGCTACTTCTCTGCAGTTGAGCACGTATTACACTCAATCCTCTTTGAGTTGATAATTGATTTTGGTGCTACTATGTTGCCGCGGACACTATTTTGCTGATTTGACTTTTGTAGACTTTTTCAGAGTTGGGACTTCATTTGTTTAATTCTCAGATACATTTGAATATAACCATGATATCCTCCTGAGACCCAGCCTATTCAATTATGTCCTCTGTAGTAGACATCAATTGATCGTCTATATCCTTTTACTTATTTGAGCTACCCTGTCAAGTCCTGGTGTACAGAGGGCATCCAGGCCTTTCCAATGATATCTCATGTGATAAGGTTGGATGAGGGGAATACCCACTTTCTATTGAGCCAAAATGGCAGCTGCAGAAAAACGCACATGTCGTGAAAAAAGAAACAGGAAGTCAAATATTGTTTAGCTATTGGTTTTTATTTATGAAAATTATATATTTTCGTGTTAATGGCATTGATTGTCTGCAATTGATTATCTATAGTTATTTGATTGTTTTTTTATTTTAAATTATCTGTTTTTTACAGTAAAATCCACTACAGTGGACGCACTGTAAAATCTAAAATAAAAACATTTTTGTGAAATTCTAAATTGTGAGTTGTTGTTTTAACTCTAAATAGACAAGAAATCACAAAAAAAGAGTTAAATTGGAGGACACTTTTTTTCCTCGAGTTTAACACTACAATTTGTCAAAGAACACAAATTTTTATTAGTGATCCGAGCAATTTCCCTGGGTCCCGGGGACTCACTACATTGAAAACCTATTTACATCACTGCTACTCTGTTGGCAAGATTACCTGTTATAGCCTACCTAATTACAATTTTGAAAACTTGGCCCCACAACTTAGCCTTCTAAGGAAATTTGAACAAAGCCCAGGAACAGCACACTTAGGATGTCAGAGAGCCGTGTTTGGTTGATCACAATGTTGGTCCAGTGTAATGTGGGATGTTGATCCAGGACCATATCCTACTTAGCTAAATCACATCATGTCAGGAGGCACATGATGTACCAGGTACACATGGATGGTGTTTACATGCTCATGTCTTAATGCCTAACTTGGCCTAACTGACTAAATGCCTGCACTTAGGTGGGTATCTGTGTGCAGACATTAGGTATTCTCTTAAGGACAGAGGTACAAGAAGCTCACACACACACACACACACACACACACACACACACACAGAGAGAGAGAGAGAGAGAGAGAGAGAGAGAAGTCCAGCCTGCAGCTCTCAAAGAAGGAGCAATCAGGGGTGATGCATTGGCAAATGTCAAACAAGGATTAATGGATTAATAACATCTTTAAATATCCTTCTAATACTGTCTCCGTTCACGTTTCCTATTTTTTCCTCCCCTCTTTCCGTCCTCGCTTTTCTTCACTGCACTAATAGGGAGTGTGAAGGGAGCTGGGGACGTTAAGAACCAATCTCACAGACAAAAAACTCTCGGCAGAATTTAATCTCTCCGTCCTCTTTCTGTCTCCATCTGACAGCACCGCTTTCCAGCTTCTCACTGTGTGTGTGTGTGTGTGTGTGTGTGTGTGTGTGTGTGCGTGTGTGTGTGTATTTGTGTGTTTGGTGGTGGTGAGGTCTTCAGCCTGGGTTATTGGAGCTTCCATTAAACCAGACTCGGTGTAATCAGCAGAGAATTATGGGCACCAGGGGCAAAAAATACTTTGTAAGCCTTTTCGGGTTGTGTATGTATGTGAGTGTATGTGCATGTGTTCCCATGTGTCTGTGTGTGTGCAGCGGGTGTGTACATGCGTGTGTGTGTGAGCACATTTATGCATCTGTGTATGTATACTGGCAGGCATGCATGCATGCGTACAGCTGTTCATGCATCTGTGTGGTTGCATATGAGGGAAAGGAGAATTGAGACAATATTTTCCAATTTGAGAACTCATTTTTACATAGGCCCGGAGACGAGACGTAATTCTCTCTCGAACACACTCTTTGCGCAGGCCAATTAAAAACTTCATGGGCTAATAGGGCTGCTGCAGCTTGTCAAATGAATATCTCGAAAGTGTCTCTCTGAAATGTCTCTGAAGAAATGCATGGGTTGCAATTCAGCCCATGCCGTAATGGCAGCCGCTTATTAAAGTCTTCTTCTACTATTCCTCTTCTCCAGCATCAGCAAACATATTAGGGTTTTTCCCCCTTCTTCCACATTTTATAGAAATTCCCTAGACCTCTGAATGCCATTTTACTGCAGGGGAATTTTGTCACCTCAAATTTAAAAGGAGGGAAAAAAAAATGGGAGTATGGGAAGACCTTTCCCACCCTCACGTCTTGCCTTAAATCAGCTGTAATATTGCTGACGGGACGTTCTGTGAGTGAATATGTGAGTGAGTTATTCCTCCTCTGAATTCTATTAGCGGCTCCCTACTTAGAAAGGTCAGCCTTAATTTCCACAGGGAGCGATAATTACACAGGATTTGGGCTCCTCCCTTGGCCTCCTCACCACAAACAACCAAGTCTATGGAGGTTATGTTCGCTCTCTGCCTCTGACTCCATAATAATCAGCTGGGTTTTTAAAGTCTAACACAGAGCATTAAGTCTCAGAGTTATGACTCCGTTTCTCTCTATCTCTCACCCACTTTCTCTTTTTAGTCCATTGCCTTGTTTTGATTTTTTTTTCCCCGTTCCTATTTCCTCAAACGAAGCGATTATAAAGCCAGAACTTCAAGAGAAAAAGCCAGATGACAATGATGATAGTAACTCTGACTGCATGATGACTGTCGGATGATTATAAATATGCGATTTGCATTCGGCAGCTTACCGCTCGATGGAACGGCAGCTCCGCACCTCAATCACTGGAGCCGTTACCCGTAATAAATACAAGGCGAGTCGTTAAGACAGAAAACCCGAGTTGCGTCTTTTGAATAACAAGCGTGTTGAGGAGATGGAGAGTTCTGAGGGAAAGATATAGTTAGGGGAGATCACGCTGGTGTATATCTCTGCTCTCTCTGCGCTCATCCACAGGGAAATTAACTGTGGCGAAGCGGCATTACATGAATTACTAGGGTAATCCTGTACTGACACTGCCCTAATCTGCACAGGGATATACAGGATCAAATAGCAGTCTGCATATTTCTCTGTGTATATAACAATGCTGGCAGGTGGTTCAAGGAAACAGCAAAGCCAAACACCCGAGTCTGACAGTGGTCAGACTTTGTTGAAAAATGCAAAGAAATTTGAGTCGATTAGTGGTCAGTGCATAGCTACATCGCTGCCACGGCAAAACATTTTGCTCCGATAATGAACGAGAACAAGGTTATACCCTCATCAGTGGGATGAAAGCTGCCTTGCTGTGGCTGTTGTGCGGTTGGATGGGTGATCAGCTATGTGTTGTGAGACGAGGTAATCCAATATGGCCATCGCTTTGGGCCTACAACACAGATGGATGTGTTAACGATCGGCCAATCCCTGCTCCCTTGGCATCAAGTCAATAAAGAAAAACACTCTCAGAACGAGGCAGTCGTGGGCTCTCTGCCTGTCGGCTAACTGACGTCCAATACCACGCTAATAACAACAGTGGCCTGCGGCAACGGCGGGTAGAATTGACGTTGCTGAATGAGGGCGTATAAATGCTAAGTTTTGTCGGCGCCAGTTCTGCAATGCAAGGCTACAAGTGCAAGGATACAGTGTGTTTCATTCTGCACTGGAGAGGCTAATAGAGGAAAATGGAAAAGGAAGACATGTGGGGAGATTATCTCATCTTACGATGCTGATTCAGACCCAGACATGGCGAGGAGGGGATTGCTGCAGACTTTTAGAGTATCTCTTGGGGAAGCTCTTCAAAGAAGGCATTATACACAACATCCTGAAATATCTAAGTACGCT
Organism: Myripristis murdjan; assembly: GCF_902150065.1. Taxonomy (NCBI): domain Eukaryota; kingdom Metazoa; phylum Chordata; class Actinopteri; order Holocentriformes; family Holocentridae; genus Myripristis; species Myripristis murdjan. The sequence continues at coordinate 24,904,409 of NC_043990.1, read as the reverse complement.
TTGTAAAAGTCTTACCAGCGCCCTCCTCTTTGTAGCACTCTGTCTCACCTCTCTCTGTCTCTTTTCTTTCCGTCTGTCTCTCTCTCTGCGCTCACTGGGGAGGACCAAACAAGGATTCGTGAAGGACATTTACTAATTAGCATTCCCGAACACAAAAGCAAAGCAGAGGTGAGAAAGCCAAAAGAGCTTGTGTGAAACAGGTGCCGGGCGGCGTGGAGGGGCGCAGACAAGGCCTTATCACTGGCACAGATGTGTTTGTCTCCTCCATGGCTGCATGGTTAATGATGAATGATTTCCTCTCTGTCTAAATGGTTGTTGTCACATCCTTGTCAATGAGGCTGCGCGTTACAGTCTTGTAGGAGTAATGGGGCTGGCACGGCTCCAGCCGCACGGCAAATAGCTGAGAGCGGCTGAGAGAGATAGGAGAGCCATGGAAATGAGAACTGGCTGAAAGTGACATTCCCCAAACATCTCAGGCCCTCCACCACCACCACCCTCCCACCTCTCTTTCCCCGTTGTGTAAAATTAGTGATGCACAATTTGAAAGCGATTTGTTCAATTTGAACGTCGCTCTTTAGAAACTCTGAAGAGATCATCATTTACCTCTAACTGAGCCTTTTTCAGCTGAGACACACCGGTGCACACAAAGCAGTGGCTATGGCTCACTATGTGGTAACTCTGCTCAATCCTTTATTAATATGGCTTTAAATATGATTTTTATGATTTAGTAGATAGCTCATGCATGTCCTGCATGGTGATAGTGGGTGACAGAAGCAGCAGTGTTGAAGAGAGTTATTTTTGAGAATAAAGAGTTACTTTACTAAGTTACTGCTCCGGAATAGTAACTAGCTACTTTACTTAGTTGCTCTTTGTTAAAAGTTACTTGTAAGAATACTTTTAAGTTACCCATCTTAAAGAGGGTTTACATCTGCATTTTGGTGATGTCATCACTGCTGAGAGAAAGAAAGCCTTTCTCTCTCTGAACTGAGACTGGGACAAACCAAATACTTTCAGTGTTTGTTGACAGCAAGTAACAAGTGACGCTAAGTCTGCAGGAATCCACATAATGTGCTTTGAATCCATTTAATCTCTGTTCTTTATTTCATATTATTTTGCAGACATAATCCTGAAAAATAATCCCTGTTTTTCCACAAATTGCATCGGTAATCTGATCACATCTTTTTTTTTTCTCTCTCTCTCTCTGTAACTCTATTGGAATACAGTTACATTTATTACATAATGCCTGCTACTGTATTCCTTTACGCCCTAAGCCTGCTGCTGGCAAAACTAAACTAATGAACGAAACTACTTTCAAAAGCGACAAATAAATGATTACTAGATTTAAAAACCTAATGAGGTTAGTTACATGTTACTGCAAAAAGTAATCTGATTACTGTTACCCCCAACACTGTATAGCAGTCTGAATTTCCTATATGGAGATCCCTTGAAGATGCAATATGTCTGTATTTAGCCATTAAAAAATGTTAAATTAATATTACTTGTACTTAACTTGAGTTGCTTTTCACTGATATCTGGATACTTTTTTGCAGCAAAGGGCTGTTTTTATCGCTGTCAAGGTGAGGTGATCAGCCACAGAGCAGAGAAGTGTTTGCAGCAACAATGGAGGAAATCAGTAAAATAAGAAAATACTGGATGCTGGAACTAACAATACGCCTCCTCCCTCGTGGAAAAAAGGTCCAAAGTCAGACACTCCAGCCCATCGAGCCACAAAAGATTCTTTTGTCTGCACATCAACAATCATCACCATTATTATCAGCTCACCCAACACTTTACTATTAGTGTTCTGAGGTAAATAAATGCTTTACTGGAATGTGCACAAACAAGACATGATGATGAACAATAGTTCACAATTCCTTTTCAACACAATATCCAAAGAACCTTCAATTTCTGAATAATGCCCTTGAAAATGATCTACGCTTAGATGACACCTTATGAGCTATATCTGTCTGTCTCCACACAATGACAGTAACTAGCAGAGTATATGCTTCAACATGAAAGGTAAACACAACATTCAATTGGGAGGTTGTGTTTCAATGTCATCCTCCGCAGCATCCCAAGATGAACACTCTTATTATAAAAATAATAATGAAAAAAAGGGTTGGAGTGTCATTGAAAAGTAATAAGGCAGCTTGTAAATATGCACATACACACCCACACACATACACACTCCATGATCCCTCCAAGGAAATATAACCATTTCCCTCTCTACCAAAAAAAGAAAGAAAAAATGAATGAAAGAGTTTGAGAGTGGAGCTGTGGGTCACCTTGAGCTGAGTGTGTGTGTGCACTGACACTTGAGACAAATAGGATCTGATGGGGCCCTGAACAGAGCCCTGTTGAACTCCTTTGCCGGTGCTGAAAAAAATATTCAAATACCTCCCAACGAGCTCTCAGCGCCTTTAACAAGGACCGCGAAAAATAACGAGCCATCTTAACCTTGAGGCCAACCCAGGAAGTGAACACACAAAGTATGCTGAATTGATCAAGGTGCTCTCGCCCCCGTCACACACCTCTTGTTACAGCGCTTAGGAAAATGTTTCAACCATTAACAAAGAAATGTGGTTCCTCCTAAAAGGAACAGGGGTCAGCTTAGTCTCGGCAGGTGACATTTTTCATTTTTTTTTTTTTTGTCATTGAATGTCCTCTGAGCATGCATCGACAGTGTCGCGTGCGTCTGTTCCCAGTTGCGAAGGCGATGAGCGGCGGCAGGAATGTTGGAATGTTACAATTAGTGTAGTACATGTAAAGCTTGCTGTGACCCCGTGTCCGCTGCCTGTAGCGGTATCATTAAGCCCAGTAGCTTGTGGTATTCTTCCTTCTGTCTCTCATCTCTCCTTTTTCCTGGCCATGTCTCTTTGTCCTTGTTTTCATTCTTCACAAGCTAATGATCAGTATCCTCGGGGACATATAATAGAATACCAAGTCTGTTCCTCTCAATGAGCATTTTGTGCCTCCTCGACAAGAAACCGTCTGCAATTCTGGTGCGGAATCCTTTCAAGAAAAATGACGAGCAGCACAAACAGAAATATATAGTTCAATTTCCTTGATTCTTCCACATTTCTACATTTAACATCTGAACTTGATACAGAATATTTTATCATACGAACCGGATTAATTATTAATAACAAAGAATTGATTATAGCTTCTGGCTCCCCGGAGTTAATTTCAGAGCTGATGTGATCTGAAATAAAAGTGGTTCCTGGGGACTGACAAATTGATAGATAGACAATGAACTCTGGAATGTAGTTTTAAGTGAAGAAATTGAATAAATGTGTCCAGCCACCTGCGAATGCTTTGTGAAACAAACATCAAACAAAAAAGGGGCAAACACACAGGGACCTGCTCAGCAAATCAGTATTCCGGTCAGATTCTTAATAATTGATGTTTGTCAAGGCGAATGCAAAGCAATATCCCCTCTAGCCCAAAGACAAGTATGGAGCAAAAGACCCAAATGAAAGCCGAAGCCCTCCATCTCCCAGACGCTCAGCAAACACATGCATAGTCATTCAGTACAGCACACACACACACACACACACACACACAGACCACAAGAAATAACTGGATTTGATGCATGCATGAACACACATACAAGGCGACACGTGTGTAGGTGCACATGCACACACACACAAAACCACAAACATAACCACACACACAAACAAATGCTCATATACACATGCACAAACAAACACTGATGCATCAATATGTGCTCTCCCTCGCTTATACACACACACACACACACACACACACACACATACACACATGCATGTACGAACGTACTCTCACACACAAGCCCACAGGATGGTGTGTGTGCATACAGGCACAAACACACAGAAATATGTACATGATCAAATGCACGTACAAGAACACACACACACACACACACGCATCAATACCTGTTATTTCCCTCACATGCACAAACACCTACACACACACACCAAGCCCATACACACTTGTTGGGTATACACATGCACACTTAAAAACAGCATGTGCACAAACATGAGCTTTCACGCACGCGCGCGCACACACACACACACACACACACACACACAATGGATATAGTACCAATATGCCCATTATCACGTCTCCCTTGACTGTCTTATGAGTCACAGTGGTATATTTGTAATAGAGCTCGGATCTCTTTATTTGGATTTCAGCTCGTTGGACTTCAGACGGATTGCACAATAATAAAAGCTTGAGAAGACGAGTGCGCAGATCAGTCACCGTCCCCTCTGCAGCTCTGTTATGAAATACATTTAGAGGATTTCATGGCTTTCAAGTAGGTGTCACACAGGTTTGAAATCAGATCCAACCTTAAAACTCGGTCTCCTGAAATTCTGTGAAATAAATTTCTAAAAATACAAGTGGCTGCTCTGTTCACAAAAAAAAAAAAAAAGTGAGAGAAATGCATTTTCCCACATTACAGGATTACATGGAGGAAACAAAACTGGAAACCTAATTTTAGCTTAACCTTAACCAAAGTTGTTTACTTGTGTAAATTTAATTACATTTTCATGCGATGACGATGTGAGAATATTGTGTCCAATTTTTGATTTTCTAACAATTTCGGCGGCGGAGGAGCTTAATGTTTACATAATTTGTATTCACAACATTTAATCTGCGCTTCCGAGTTTGTGATCACTTTGCATAATTTTATGACCGCATTGAGAAACCCATGCATCTTATCCATCCTGTGTTTCTGTCCCATTTATATCCTGTTTTCTGCAATGTAACAACTAGGCGTTTGGACATCACAGAGCCCCTCCGGAAGCCATTTTAAAAAAGAGAGACAGTGACAGAGAGACAGAGGGAGGAAGATAGAGGGGGAGAGACAGGAATAAAGACGCAATTGAGCTCAGAAGGTGATAAGGCAGCCATTTTGGAGCAAATCCAAAGCTCTCAGTTTCCTCTTTCATATGCAGATAAAAATCTCAAATGGCAGCTGTCTCCTTTTTTACACTGGCAATAAAAATATCATCTCCCCATCACCCCCGCCGAAACTCGGTCTAATTGGACACTGTACATCACATCTATGGCTGCTGTAATGTCAAATGCTATGTTCTCGCAAGGGTGTTATGCCTGCATGATAGGATGCCGTGGCTTTTCACACCGCTCCGAGTCGTCTCTTCCAGCCGCCTTCTATTGTGCAAAACGGAGAAGTGGGTTATGGTGCGGGGATTTAGCATCTCTCATTTTCCAAAGCAGGGGAAGAAGCCATTCATGTTTGCTCGGCCAGAATCTTCCCCGCAATGGTGAGGGATAAGCTTCTGGTGAAGACTAGTAATAGGCTTTCCACACCACAATGTTAGCAGGCGGGATGGGGAAGGGAGGAGGGGAGGGGGGTGGCTGTATGCCTCCGCCTCTCATAACATGCACTGGAGATATGCATTCATTGAGCACACACAGAAGGTGCTGAATGAATAACCTCGGGGTAATTAACATGCGTGCGCTTTGCAGTTTCAGCCTTGATCAGGGGCATCAACAGAAAAAGCCCAAATGAATAGATGAAGAGAGGGATATCTCACTTTAGGCGCTTAGGATGGATGACGCGGACATATTCCTGACTCCCCACCCACCACCAACACCCCTTTCCTTTCTCCCCCCTCTCTTTTTTTTTTTTTTTTTTTGCCCCCGACACCCCCTATTCCTGATCGTTTTTGTCACGGGCTTCCCATTGACTTTTCCTTTCACTGAAACGCCTTCGCAGCTCGTGTAATCGCACCTCCTCTTACCTACGCCTGGCTGTCATCATTGTCACCCCCCCTCCCTTCCTCCACTCCCACCCTCCTCGTCCCCAGCCCCTCATCCGGCACAGCAGCCCCCCCCTCCACACGCCCCTTACACCCACCTCCTCTATTCCCTGTGATTACACTGCAAAACCTAACTTAAAAACCTGCAATCTTCCTCTCCCCAACCTGCCATCTCCTCCCTCTCCTTTATTTTTTCCGATACCTCGCTCAACAATACCGCCCCTCCAAACACGAACACGCACACACTCTCCCCCTGCCATCCCATACAACCTCTTCCAATCTCTCCCCTCAATTGCTGCTGCTGCATCCGCCTTTACTCTGGCATTGAACGCGCGCACACACACACACATACACATATAGACAAAAACACACACTGACTATCTCCTCTCCCATCCCCAGTGTGCAGTAATGAAATCGCTCCTCCTTGGGCTCTCCAATGTCATTCCACTCAGACTTCCTCTGTTGCCAAGAACCTCTTTCCCCCGGTGCCTTCATTTTTCTATCAAGTCACTCTTCACACCCCCCCCCTCTCCTTGCCACAGCCTCCTTCCTCACCTCTCCTCAGACTCCTTCGCCTGACCAGGAACCCTGTGCAGCATCCAGCCTCCTTTCGTTTCTCCGTTTTCCACTTCCGTTGCTCCTCCTCTGTGTCCATCCTTCCCCGTCGACCTCCACTCCCCTCCTCCACATTAATTTCCTCTGACCATGATCCCCTACCTCTCAACCCCCACCCACACCTCTCATTACTCTAACTACCTCTCTGTCCCAATTATCATGTAACCTCCTGCTGCGACCAGGTCCTTACATCCGTGCCTTTCTCCATCTCTGACCCGAAGGTGCCTCAGCCCCTACCTTCCCCTCGGTATCCACTCCTTTTATTACGCTGGGGCACACAATACCTGATAGCTTGTTAAACTCACATCCACGGGAGACTCTGATTCATTCTGTCAGTTCAGACAAGGGAGTTATTTTGTATTTGCCTCCATGTCCTGCATCAAACCATCACTGCCACCGGCACCAATACATCCATTCTCTGAGCTAGAGCGTGAGGAAGAAGTTCTGCAGAGTCGGCCCAACTTATAAGCTAATTAACGGCCTGCTTAGGGCCCCCGTGGCCACCAGAGGGCCCTCAAGAGCGGTTTTAATTGTCTAACGGCCTGATGGCGGGTCCAGCTGACATACTAAGGAATCCGTTGTTACCAGGTATGTCATGTCATGTCAGGTAGGTTGTCAGCAAGGGGGCTAAATATTGCTCCAAAATTGGCGTGGCTATTTTCAGAGGTTTCCCTTGACCTCTCAGCTCAAGATATCTGAATGGAAATTGGGTCTATGGGCTCCCACTGGTCTGCCCTTTGCAGACATGCCCACCTTATTCCACTCCCATGCAGTTTGGGGCAAAAACCGTGCAGATTTTAGCATGCGGTATAAATGTGTTGTTTTGGTTTATTCTAAATGGTGTATTTGTGCAGACTGGGGCCTAGATAGTCTCAGAGTTGCATAAATTGGGTTTGACTTGAAAGCTGAGACTCTTGTGGATTCAATGAGCCACATTTCATCCAGGTGTGATGATTTTAGACCCCAGTAACTATTATAGTAACCATTTCATTATAGGGAAACCCTTATTTCAAAGTTGATGTCACTATATAAAATGACCTATAGTGACCTCTAGGATAATCACAGCTGAAACTTTACAACCACAAACTGGAGACTGAGGGCATTCAGAGGAAGGTATGGCTTTCTTAGGTAGGGGGGAGTAGGGGGAGTTTCTGAGCAATTTCCAGAAGAGAATGCTCGCCATCCAGTCTCTGAAAGATGCAATTCTGACAGAAACCTCCAAATGTCAAAGGTTTTTGACACCAAATCAAAACATGAATTTTTTCTGCGGTGTCCCTCAAGGTTGTGGATTCCTGATGTGGTATTTTGGAGAGATTTTTAGCCATTTTCATTTCCCGGGTTCCCGGCTTTCAGATGATGAATAGCACTTCTATGTGGCATCTACTCTTGACCTTTTATGTCCCACTGAAAATCCTCTACCCCTCCTAAAATGGGTCTAAAAAACCCAAACCAAAAGCAATTACGGTAGTTAACATTACAGCAAATACATTTTCTACAGATTTACTTTGATCCCAAGGTGGTGGGAGGGGCCCCCAAATCAAATTCTGCATAGGGACCCATCGAGGCTCGGGTCAGCTCTGAAGTTCTTCGTGTTAATTTGGAAAAGCAATGGTTTGCGTTACTGTTGTACCAACCTGCAGCCTTCAGGCCAGTCGAGGACAACAGACTCAAGGATGTGGCTTCACCTGAGAGGCTACAGCATCTGAATGCCACAGATGAGAGAGCCTCTGTTGGACGCATGAGAATAGCAGGCAATTTCAGTATTCATTCAATAACCAACCATTCATCACCACTATTTTAACCTTCCATTTTTAGTGAGCCTTGACTGGCCTCGGTTAAAACTAGATTTTTCCAATATTTAATGAATTATTCTGCATGTTTAAGGGGGCAAACAGCCTTTTCACTATCCTCACCTGGGCCTTGTGATGTTTAAAAACCAGGGCTGTTAAAAACAGCCACTTATATTCGTTTTTTCACCATTATTATTTATCTGGCTGAGCGGGATGACAATGTAAAGGAAGCTGAGATGGAAATCAAATCGGTGGAAGTTAAGTAGAAACAAGAAAAGATTTAATTGTCTTTGTGTCCATCCTTTACTTATCATTATTGTACATAATTGTTTCATCATCCTGACGCGGCCGTCTCCAACATCCACCAAAGTTCTTTCATCATTGTTTCATCTTTAGTCGACTTCTCAGTTGGTGGGGAGCAGAGGTTCGGAAACCTCGTGGGTAATATGTGTGGTAAGCTAATTAGTGCCAGCCACGCTGTGAGGAAACACAGGCCCTTTTCAACCACTGATGAAAAGACAAGACGGGGCCTGCGTCTCCTTTCGACGCCTCGCGAAACTCTTTGACAAAACTGCCCTTCACAAATGGGAGTGAAGGGAGGCAGGACGGGCGCTCCTTTAAAAATCGCGATCTGAGCGGCGCTTGAACTGCTGAAAGCTCCTCAGTGTTAACTCCACTCTCCTCTCCCAGGCCCCCGACCGTCACTCTTCAAAAAAAAATAAACCGTCATATTCTCTGTCATCTTAGTCGGATCCTGGGAACACATCAGGAGTGGAGGCTCCAAACTTTTAATGAGTGTTGTACCCACCGGGACAGTCTTTTTATTTTTTAGCTCTCCCTGATTGTGTGCTATGAATAAATTGTGGATATTATTAAAACATCTTCGCTGGGATTTGAATCTACACTTTTTGGGATGTGTACTGGGGGGGAGCCTGATGAATCATGTACATGCATGGTCAGAGTAAAGTCACTTTAGAGTGAGCAGCGGGCTTGGAAAAGTGCAACTCACTTCATCTGACTGCAGCTGTAACCGGGCCAGATTCTTAAGATGCAAGATCGACAAAGACCCTCCACATTCCTGGATTCTCTCAGGTGTGAGCCGCCTTAGTGCATTTTCCTCCCATTAAACAGCAGCAGGTACATTATCTAGTCTCATCTAGCTCCATCTCAAGCTCATTGCATTGCCCTCATTAGTGGCATTAATAAGTAATTCAGCCCTCGAAGTTAGATCTCCCCTTTCTCCTTGTACTATAACTGTACATGCCCTGCCTTTGAAGCTCCATCCCTTTCCAGCCCGCTAATTGCTTTCTGTCCCGCGTAATTCCCTGCAGCTCCCAATATTGCTGGACACATTGTCACTGGTAGACATGTTTGACGCACGGCCGGTGAGAAGTTAAATGGGGAGGCTAAATGATGCGCCGTGGCCCGGGTGATGATTTGGATGATAATGACCGCCATGATAAAGGACGCTTCTCCGGTCTAATAGCGGTTGATTTCCCCGTTGGCCAGTGAGGGGAGAGATAGGAGATATCGGGGTTGCTCATCCACTGAGAATGACCTTTCATTTCACAACAAGGCCTGCAGATAGCGGGGCGCATTTCTATCTCTAAGCCCTCATTAGACGGCGGAGCTCGGAAGCAGAAGTGAAAACTTTACTTGGCAGCGAGCTGGTCCAGTTGAATAGGTCACCCTGGGTCATGAGGTTACACTGGGTGGTAAATAACCACATGCTTGAATGTTGCAGAATTTCTGACTCACTTAAAAAGATTATATCATTAGGATAATTGAGCAGACATGCACGGAGATTCTGAGTGAGTGTGGCTTGAAATCAATATGCAGTCGATATTTAAGTCTGAGGGAAGAAAAAAAACTGAAAATAATTTCCAAAGATTCTGAAGCGAAAACACCCACCCCTGTTTTTCCTCAGTTTCCTGTCTGTCCTGTGAAATAATCCAACTCCGTGTCATACTTCATCAAAGGTTTGCACACAGCTCTCTTGCCTCAGAGAGGTGATACAAGGTTAATATTTTCCCTCTGAAATCCTTTTGGGTGTGACTCTAACCGGCTATGACAAGGTATGCCAGTGCACGGTAGGAAAATATAATTTCTCCACAGTTTATTCAATTATAGAGTGCCTCAGTACAAAAATAAATCTTCTTTCCCAATGTTTTACCCACGGAAAATGTCTGTTATCATCTCAGAGAGAGCTGCTCTGAGATTTTGAAGCCTATGTAGAGCGAGTGTAGGCTATATCTGGCTTTGCTTTGCTCCATGGCACTGGAGCCGAGAACGAGGGCATGAAGCTTGTCCCTGTCCCTCTCCTCCCTTCGCTCTTTTCCTCTCCTGACAAAACCCAATAACCACCCAGTGTTCCAACAATAGGCTTCAGATAAGGGAAAAAGAAGAGAGAATAATAACACTCAAGTGCCGTGGAGGGAATCTGTTTTTATCAACCCAACACTCCAGAGGGCGGCCTCAAACACATTCCCCAGAAGTGTGTGCGTGTGTGTGTGTGTGTGTGTGTGTGTGTCTGTGTGTGTGTTTGTGTGTGCTCATTGCCAATGAAAAATACATTTTTTTTATCTGCTTCCCACAGCTGCCCCTAGTGACCCTCACTGCAGCTGAGAAACACCAAAAATACTCACCGATAAGCGAAGCCTACAAGGGGAGAGTGAATTTTAATCACTTAAGAACATGTGTTGTGGCGATACTGTCATGTTCCCCCGGCAGAGGTAGTTAGTATAACAGCACAATAGCGGAAGGACTCCGCGGGGATGCCTATATAAATATGACAGTGTTGTTTATGCATGAGCTCCTCTTGGCAGGGATGTGAATATCTGACGCTCCTGTTTCAACAACACAGGGAGCTTTGCCAGATACATTTGGACACATGCTTTCTGTCGAGGATATGCTGTCAATTATCCGTTTTGTATGGGTTTCCTGGTTGTCTTTACTGTTTTCTTTTACAATATGAGTCCGTGCCTCCGTGAGGATTGAGCTGTCTTATGCGTCTCCTTCACAGTCAGGACACGTTTGAGCGTAGACGGTGTAAATCAGTCTGGAAGTGCCGTCAAATTAGGATGTCTTTCTAGTTACCCGGCGATTTGTTCTTTTTTTTTTTTTTTTTCTGCACACCCCCCCCCCTTTCTTTAATTAAACCAACAGGAGGCTGTTTTTCAAGTTTATTCTCTGCCTCCTTATATCTGATACGGGGGATATGCAAATGAGGCCGTTCATTTGCACGGCACATCTCGGTTAAATTAACGCGCTCGAGACGTCGTCTGCTTCTCCTCACTTACGGAGCTTGCAACTGGCAACCCTGACAGAGAGATCAGCGCCTCGCAACCCTGACATGGCGCCCGGCTCCCTTACAGGCCCTATCAGTCACCGGCGAGACAGGAAGCAGATAGAAACAGGAAGCAAGACCGGAATCTAGACAAATGACGGACAAGCTTGTAGGGTAATCTGACACTGTCTGATTGGCTCGCTCTCCTTCTCTCTCTCTCTCTCTCTCTCTCTCTCTCTCCCGCCTGTCCCGATGGAAGATACGGCCGTATCAGCCGAGATTTGCTTCGTCCTCCCTCGCTATCTGATTGTTGCCCTCGTTGCTTAAAAATGCTGTAATTACGATCTCATATGAATCTATTTGTCCCTCCATTAGGGGGAACTCTCAGAAGGCACGGCGAGAAAACAGAGACTGGATAATGAGAGCAGAGACCATTAAAAAGCTTGAGGCTCCTAACATGATAAATTATACAGCGCATGCAAGACATACTTACACTGCCTGCTGCCCGGTTATCCTCGCCAATACACTTAGGCTTGTAATGCATGCTTAATGGGGGGATTGGGAATATCTTGAGAGACAAGAAGTTATTTGAAAGTAGACACTTCAAAACACGCGTCATTGGAAATACATGCTTTTGGCGTATGTAGAGGTCACCGGCACGGCGTTCATTTATTATGTGTTACGTACGGGAGGACATGAATCGCGCAGCGGTCGCGCAGGAACCAGCGAGCGTCAATGTGAAACTCGCCCTGTTGTGAGACTGAGGAGAAAATGAAGAAAAATGAGGCAATCGTGTCAAACAGAATCAGATTCCTTAATGTCAGACTGGGGGTTTTTGGGGGAAACGCACCAATTGTGGATGGTACAGTATTGGCCTCTCCTTAGTGTATCTCGGTCTAATTCAATATCTCATTACGTTCGGTGTGAATAGGTTGAGCGGAGACGATGGTCGGTGTGTGTTGACGATACGCCAGAGTATACAGCAAAAGGCCAGCGCTTCTTTCTGATATTAAGTATTGATTGGGAGAGATTGATCTAAACCGCGGCCGTATTAAAAGAGCACTGCAAAAGAACCAGTGGAGCGGATAGTGTGAAAAACATCAGCGGAGATAAAAGAGAAGAAAAAAGTGGGGAACAAGAGGTATCTGTGCGTGTACGTGCGCGTGTGTGTGTGTGAGTGTGTGTGTGTGTGTGTGTGTGCACCTTGGCCAAAAAGGCAGGAATAAAAGGGTGAAAACAAAGAGTGAAATGGTGGGAGACAGTGAGCCATGTAGAGGAATGCTCAAGGCCTGGAGGTGACACTAATTGGGGTGTTGGGAACTTTGGTTTGAGGAGGATCTGCGTCTTCTCGTTGCGCTGGAATGAGGAAGTGTTCACGCAGCGGATGTCAGCACTGTTTTCTTTTTCTTTTCTTTTTTTTTTTTTTGTGGTAGTGTCAGACACTCATGGTTCTCCTGCAGCTGAGAGGAGACGCTGCCGATGCTCGCAGGACGGAGGAGTTGACGGGGGGAAAGAAGGATAGGAAGAGGAGAGCAAAGACTCTGATTTTTTTTTTTTTATTTAAGGAAAAGTTGAGTTGGCCTCAGGATACAATCTGTGAAAAAAAAAATGCAGCGGGACATGTTTTAGGAACATTTTATTTATGAGAATAAATCACACACAGAAGACACACTGTGGGCCCATCATTTCTTTCAGCTGTCACAATAAAGTAAATGAATTATAAACTTTCACCTAAATAGAAAACATAAGCTTTACAACGGAAATGTCTTGCCTCTTTTTCAAGTTCTTCAATAGGGCAGTTTCACTCACATCAAATGTATTTTAACTGGTGGGAATGAAATCGCCCCAGCGCTGCTCTCAGTAGGCCGCCATGTTCATACATACAGCAGCTATTTCGATATCAAGGGTAAACACAGGTGTTAATAATGACATTAAAGTCCGCCTCCAGCCATTTATTAAGCCCTTAAAAATCATTTCTGCTCATCAATAACACATATTTAGAAGTTTTTTCCATGAAAAAACATCCCTTAATGCCTTAAAACAGCTTAAATGTAACTCTAAATCTTGCCCTCATTAAGAATGCACAGATCTATGAATATGCAAATTCATAGATCCCCCGCACTGGCTCATAACCCGAGCCCTGTTCACAGAACGCGGAAGTTTCATCCCATGACACGTGAAAAATGTACTATTTTTGATAATCTATCCATGAAAAGTGTGCTGGAAAAAAAAAACTTTTTTTATTTATTGATCATGTGAAGCAGAGTGAGGGGGTCTTTAATTAATACTGCATGCACTGGAGGGGTTGTCAGTCTGACTTGACACCTTGTCTTCATGGCTTGAGCTTTGTTCAGATTTTTGCAGAACTGTCGCACCTAATGATACAAATTTACAGGCAAATAGCAAACACTAAAGCTAGCCTGCCATGTGAATGAACTGAATAAATGCATATTTATAGGGCAGGGAAGCTTATATAAACTGTCTGGGGACTTATAACAAGTGGTGTTACTGATGACACTTCCATCATGAACTCCATGCTTGTCACCATCCACGAAGATTATGGCAAAGTGGGAGAAATCATGCAGGAATATTGAGTTTCCAAGTTGTAAGTAGGTAGGGAAGACATTCATGTTTTCCAGGTAACTGGGATTTGTGGTTATAACAACATGGCGTGAATGCAGTTTAAGATTCCATTCTATTTAAGTGTAGCAGTAGTCCAGTCATTTTATGAAAAAACCTAGGACAAATTGCAAGAGAAGCCAACTCAACTGATTTTGTATCCTCAGTTTGTCCTGAGTGAGGGAAAAAAAAAGTCCCATGAAATCCCATTGGTGGAAAGTTTTGAAAATCACCTATTTATGACCACATATTACCAAAAAACATCCTTTTTAACACACAGGGGAAAGAGGTTCAAAATTTTACTTTCAGATATCACTATAAAAATTCACAAGATGATTACACACACAAAGACAAGAAAAAAAGTCAATTACCAGTTCTTTGAATTATTCTGTTTACACATGCATATCACACATTATCTGATTTGATATGCGCTAATAAGGAATATGAGGAATAAATGCCAGAACAGATATTTAAACAGTGAATTAATTCAAGGTTACTATATATATAATAACCTTTTAATTCAATGTTTAAATGCCTCTTCTGGCATTTATTACTTATATTCCTTATTTGCGCATATCAGTAGGCTACCATGTTAGTGCCAGACCTTTTTCCACAGCAGCTATTTTGACAAGGAGTAGATTTCATTCCTACAAGTTAAAATAGCATTTTAACCATCTGATTTGTTGTGTCCGACTGTAATAAAGATTGTATCTCCTATATGTGTCAGACTAATGTGAGACTAGCGCATCACTGTTTATCTCAGAAGGCGAGAAATGCCAATACAGGGGAATTATCATAACATGATTTTATTGTTAGTTGTGCATTAAGCTCACAGTATAGGCATTTCGTTAAATATATTTTTCATCTTTTAATTTGATAACGTGTAAATAATCTACAGCATGGGTGAGGCACAATAAATCACCGTGAGAGGCTGAGATGTTTTGTTCCCACCAGGCATGAAAATAAATCAATGAAGGCCTGGATGTGGAGATCTGAGTGAGGCAAATTTCCTCCATCCCTGCTTCGCATCATGCTTGAGCATTACTAAGAGCTGATTTTTTTTTTTTTTTTTTTTTTTTTTTTTTTCCCCGAGTCGGACCTGAGATTCACACCGGTGAACTCTCCCTCTAACCTCTCCTCTAACCTGTAGGCTTCATCCGCTCCCATATTCCAGAGTGATGTCTCAGTGTTTGTACGTCTCACAGGCCAACATGTTGAGCTATAAACTTCGTCTAATATGCGCACGTGCACTTCATGTTTAGTGCACGTACCTCGGGGAGTGTAAGAGATATGGCAAGGGCTTTTTAGTAGCTTGGTATTTTCTATGGATGCCTATAGATGATCCATGGAAGTGCTCTCTGTGTGCGTGCGTGTGTGTGTGCATGTGTGTGTGTGCAGGAGGAATGTGTACATGCCGTCCTTGGGGAGCAGACCCAGCTATGCGGGTCAGGGTGGCTGTGATCTGAATGGAGAGCATTAATATTTAAACACAGGCTCCTGGGGGAAAGAGACTGTAAATGATTCATGATTTATACTGTGGGCTCTCAGCAGCAAAGGCTGGAGCTCCGTAAAGATTCACTGATTCCTCTCTGCTTATGTGCCCCGCTCTGTCCTCCTGTTCCTATATGGGATGCCTTTCATCTCGAATTCTACTCTCCAAGGGTAATGTCTTCTTCTCTTGCTCCTCTCAATTTTTTATTTTATTTTATTTTATTTATTTATTTTTTTTTTGTTTTGGTGTTAACTTTCCATCTTACTTTCCCGATGTCAACTTTTCAAACACTTTCTACCCAGGACCATGTTATTTGGTGTACCCTGCTCACCATGTTGCTTTCAAATGCTCCCATCGACTTGTAGCTTTATGTGTATTGTGTCATATTTTTACAGTATAGGAAATCTCCATTGCGTGTACAGGAACACTTCATTTGATATGTTTAATGATACAAAAATACACATTGGTTAACCCTTTTCCTCTTGCATACATATTTGAACAGCGACAGTGTGTCTTTGGGATGAAAATGAAGTCACAGGGAGGGTATTCCTTGTCCCCAGGGTGCGATAAATCAGAGGAGGGGTATTTTTAATCATTGTGCCGTTTGACAACGCTGTCTGCGACCTCCTTTATAAATAGCTGGCCAGTAAAGTGTTTTAATGGTTTAATCTGCCCCCCCCCCTCATCCAAATCCCCACTCCCTCCAGTGTCAGTGTAGCCTAATGGTGCCTGCATGTTTGCTGGGAGAGAGATGGATTGAGAAAGACAGAGGGATCCAAGGAAGAGAGAGAATAAGAGAGAGAGATGCATGGACAGACAGGTCTGAAGTGGCAGCAGTCAGCCCTGATGGAGACTGATGGGGGGATGAGGAGATGGGAGCGAGGGAGGAGAAAGAGAGGCTGCATGTGCAAGACGCGCCGCTATGCCGAAAGGCCGGCGAGACAAATGGAGAGAGGGGCCACAGGAAACTGAATCAGGGCTGGACAGAAATGATGAGCGGCGAGCACGCCTCCGCTGCAAAACGTGGGAAGATAAAGCAGCGGGACAGACAAGGTGGCGAGGAGAGTTTGATAGAACGAGGAAATTAAAGAGAAAATGGGGCGATGGGGGCATGAATATGTAATGAGGGAGAGGCCGGCATAGACCTCAAGAGAGCCAGCGTTGACTACAAACCTGATAACCAGATATGGAATTCTTTTTTTCTCTCTTTTTTCTCTGCTGGGAAAATCCACGGGGTTTTTAACGTAATCACCCCGTCACAGTCTGATGTAAGATAAAACTTTAATGTTTTCATCTGTACCTTTCTCTCTTAAACAGCGCTGGATCCACTCGATGTTACTGCCACTCTCCAACAGAAACAACTGTTTTGCCAACAATACGCCGACACTGTGGCGCACATTAAATGCAAAGCTGTGAGCGGCTTTGGCCAATAAATTTACAGCTATAATCATTCTAGCTCGCTGCTGAGCCATAAAAAAAAAAAAAAAAATAGCTGGTTAGCCTTCAACAGTGTATATTTCTTGGGCCAATCTGTCATCTTTGTCCGATGGCAACAAAAGTACAGAAGAAGAAAACCACCACCACAAGTTTGTTTTTTTTTTTAACTACACCGATCTAAGGTTACAAAAAATGTGAGGAAATTACTGGAAAGGTCCAAATGTCATAAATTATTTTGGAGGAATAGACCTTTTTTTTTTTTTTTTTTTTTACAGCAGCCATTTTGAGATGAAATAGTATTATTATTATTATCCTTATTGCTAATATTTATTATTATTATAAGCTTTACACAAAAGCAATACAAAATTAAGGTAAAGACTTAAAACAAGAAAACAAAAGATACAACAAACTCACAGTAGAGAGAGAAACATAAGGATTTTGAAAGATAAAGATGGCAAAAGAGAAAAAAAATTACAATAAAAAAATAAAAACTGTAAATATAAATAAAAGCAATTCAAAAATAAAAGCAATAAAATCAACCGAGAGGTGACATCACATCAAGGCAAGTCAGAGGCAAATAAAACGGGATTTTAAGAGGTGAAAGAATTTACTGATGCTGCGACTCTTATCTACTCAGGCAGGATGTTTCAAAGCCAGGGGGGTCCTGATGGCAAAAGCACGCTCGCCTTTAGATTTAAGCCTCGACTCTGGAGCGGCCAGAAAGGCTCCACCTGGGGGTCTAAGGCTGAGAACGGGCGTCAACATGTCTAATATGGAGCTTCATCTTAAAATGAATTCCAAATCGAGCAGGCAGCCAGATAATTAAGGAACTGAGCCATGGCCCTGGTGTTGTCTAATGTTCTTGAACCTTTACTGACGTCACTATTAACACCAATGTTTACTTGCTATTTCATGTCAAAATGACTGCTGTGAAAAAGGGTCTATTGGAAAACCTCCATTCTCCCCCTGAGTGTATTGTGTATTGTAGTTTTTTTTTTTTTTTTTTTTTCAAATCAGAGACAAATGACCTGTGACGCCTATGTATGCACTGCCACTGCTCTACATTTGTGGACTGGAGGGAGCAGAGAGGAGAAAGGAGAAACAGGAGATGGGTTGGGTTCCCAGGGCTTCCACAAGCACTTTAGCGATCCACCACAGCCACTTAAGTCGCGGAGCTTAGAGCCACTCAGTGCTTTGCTGCCCATTTCATCGTGTCCACAACAATTACCATCCAGGCCTCAGTCACTGTAACAATATCATAGACGGTGTACAGTCCAGAGACAGAGGCACAGAGACAGAGAGGGAGAGAGGGTAGCCGCCGCCGCCGCCGCCGCCACCACCACCGCCGCTATTCAGAGCTGGGTTTAATGAAAAGAAACATCACAGCATCCATCAAAGTAACATTAGCTGACTTGTCATCCGAGTGTTGTTATGTAAATTTTGATTTAGCAAAATGCTGAATGGAAGCAATAAATTTCAATGAAACTTCTTCATTATCACAGAAAAAAAAGTTTTTTTCACACTTGCTCGAGACCCAAAAGTTTTGTTTTTTTTTTTTTTTCTTGATAGGAACTAGTGATGGAAAGACATTTGTCAAATAAGTAATAAACAAGGCATGGCAGGATCAGTGCAATAAATCATTCAATCCTGTTAGACAAAAAAAAAAAAAAAAAAAAAAAAAAAAAGGTTCTGGACATCCTCAAATGTAATCTACTCAATATTTGTCCATCATGACTTAACAAAAATGTTTTATTCACTGCCATGACACTTTTTTCGCCTCAACCAAACTGATCAGAACACAGCTAATTTGCATTTAAGTTTTCACAAGATTTCTAAAGTTTCTTTAACATTGTTGCATGGAAACAGCTGTTGATGCTACTTTAAAGCTGCATATGTAATTTTGCATGTTTTATGGTAGCAAATGCTCCCTAAAAGGCACCTGTTTAAGACATGCTGTTTGGACATATATTACCTGTTTGAATTTTGACATCAGAAATCCTGTAAAGTGAACGTCAGTAAACTACAAACAGCATGCTTTACCATCCTGGCTGGTCTTTGATGTTTTATACCAAAGGATAGGACAAGAGAGGCAAAAGATCTAAAGAAAAATATGAAAGATCCAACACAAACAATTTATTAGGACAAATAAAAATCTGGCCTGGTTTGACTTTAATACAGCAATGACTTGGCAGCCGAATTTGCAACAAAAGTGACTGATACGTCTGAGTTTTGTTTGTCGTCTTAATGTAGCTTTTCTTCCCTCAGTCTTAGGAGATGAAATTAATCTGGAGAGAACTGTTAAGCGACTTTGAAAAAGTTAATTTCGAGAAATCCATCTGGACAGATGTCAGAGCCCCGCAGGCAGCCGAGTGATGCAGAAATCACAATGGTGCTATTTTCTGTCTGCTTAATGGTCTGAATAACACTGAGGAATGCTATCATAATGTAACAAGGAGCTGATCGATATCACAGGCAGCTGGAAAAAGATGCACAGCCGCGGCTTGTGCGTGTGTGTGTGTGTGTGTGTGTGCACGCGTGTGCCCCTACGTGGGCGAAAGTGCATCTGAGCGCTGCC
Organism: Myripristis murdjan; assembly: GCF_902150065.1. Classification (NCBI taxonomy): domain Eukaryota; kingdom Metazoa; phylum Chordata; class Actinopteri; order Holocentriformes; family Holocentridae; genus Myripristis; species Myripristis murdjan. The sequence goes on along the minus strand of NC_043990.1, from coordinate 24,884,827 downwards.
ATCTCCAGGAAAATAGTATTGATGTGCAAAGCAGAGAGCGTTTTTGAACGAAAGTGCACATATGATATTCATGACTATCAACCTAACCCAAGACATACACACACGCTCGCACACACACACACACACACACATATTTGCAGATACTCTCTGTCGAGTAGGTGGTTAACACCCACTCTGTTCCGATCCATTCTCCACAGATAAGGAGATCAGTCTTAAAGTTTCACAGAGAGAAATTTTGGTGAAGTTTTGCGCCGCTATTGTCGCTACAGGCTCTTTTGAAACTGCAGCACGACACCCTACACGGTGATTAATGACTCCCTATGAATAGAATACACCTTGTTAAAACATGTGATTGATGCTTTGACGATTTCCCGGCGCCCCTGCATGCATCACTCCCGAGCGGCAGCCCCCCTTAAGCTTCTCATTCTCCTTTTCGACAGGTCGAACCAGCGAGTGAAAATCACTCGGGTTGGGAGCGCGAGCTGAAAATGGCCGCCTGATTGACAGCCACGCGGCGACGCCAGCATCGAGCCACCGTCATCGGCTTGACCTCTCATCGTCCCGGACTTCTAACATATTTAATCCTCCCCCCGCCTTATTTTGGCGAGGCGCAGACGGGTGGCAATCCAGTCCCCCGCTCCCACACTCCACCCCTCGCCACTCCAACCTTGCGTGTGATATTGTGTTGTGTTTTGAAATATTCGCATCCTGGCACCTGGTTTCATCTATAATTGATGGGCAGGGCCAGAGGACATGTCGGAGCCACTCCACCCAGCGCAAGTCTGACAAGGCCGCACGGAGTGACAGGGCAACGCAATGCCGCCTCGCCCCATCTACATTCGCCACACACTTCACACGGCGGCCGCGCTCTGGGACGGCCGGGGCGAGTCGCACTGGGAGACAGAGGCACAGAGGGAGGGAGAGCGAGAAGGGCTGGGGATGAGGACAAAAGTAAGTAAGAACTACCAAGAGTTGGGGGATATATATTGTCTCACACTTTCCAGGTTCCTAATAACATCATGGATTATCGTGTGTGTGTGTGTGTGTGTGTGTGTGTGTGATGATTTGCAATAAAAAAAAAAAACTGAAGCGAAATTGCTTTCCTTGCCAGCTGGAATGACTGAGACACACACATGCACACACATACACACACACTCATAGACGCGTGCATGTGCTAATGCAGAAAGACGCTGGCACTGGAGCGTGCATGCACACACACATTGTATGCACACACACATGCATGCAACAGTATTAAACACACATGCTCTGCACAGTTTAAGTACGTAGAGTGCACAAAATGCAATTCAAAAGTGCACACGTGCACAAACACACACGTGCACACATCCAAACACACACTTGTAAACACATAAGCATCGTGCATCGTTCACAAAATAACACATAATGTGCACTTGCACACACTGATGCATACACACAGAGTGCAGACACACATACACACACATTTTGCACACATACAGTACTTGCACACACATATATATCCATGGACACACACACACACACACACCGACATACACATAATCACAATCTACAGAGTAATCCTGATGATGAGGCTGTTTTCCAGCATCTCCCAGCTGTTATGGGTGTGATAATGAGAAAATGGCACCTGTTAGACATTAAGAAGCACATCAATCTGTCTGACTTGTCTCCTGTTTACCTTCTCACAGCTATTTGGATGATACTCCATGATGGAGGCGAAGAAAGCCTTTTTACTCGCTGTTGCTACTTAGTCATTTTTTTTTTTTCCAGCCCACCGGCTCTCGCCTCTGTTTATACGGGAGAACACTTAAGCATTTAGAGCACTCATGATCGCTAAGGCATAGGTGCACCTGAAGGCAGCGGTTCTCCACCCTGGTCCTTAGCAACCCACAGGCCTGCTGGTTTTCACTCTAGCCGTGTAATTAGCAATTGTTTTACAGCTGAATGCAAGGTGAAGGCAATTAAGGTAGGATAGAGAACCAAGGAGCGGGATTGAGAGCTACTTGCCTCAGGGTGCAAGTAGTGGGTGTTTTTTGGAAGGGTGAGGCGGTGCGGGGGGGTTTTCCTTTGTTAGAAAAACTGGTGTAAAATGATGCAACAAAACCATGAAATGATGTAAGAAAACCGTGGAGAGTTGGAGGGTTAAAAAAAAAACAAAAAAAACTCTGCCTTCCTACCTTCCACCTTCAAGTTCAATTTTCATCTTTATTTGTGGTGATGGGGAATTAGTTTCACAGCAAGCGGCAGAAACAACAGCAACCAACAGGCACAATGAACAACAGATTGTCAGTCGCTGAGGCCAAGTAGCATGAGAGCATGATCGCTACATCATGACATCATTATCAACAACCAAGGTTGGAATGCAATGGGTTAAAAGCGTTACACAATTAAACTAAAAAATAAATGTTATTACTGAGAAAAATGTCCAGTTACTGATCAAAGTGCTGTTTACTTCCAAATTCCTTTTTTTCCAGTAAAAAGCAAATGTGTAGAATAGAACTTTAAGTATATGTTTGATTTATTTTTGCTTTTTTTTTTTTTTTTTGCAAAAACTCCAACTCTTCAAGCTAGTTTTGTACCTTGACAGTTTTAGATGTTGTGTTAACAAATAAGGCAGCTATTCTCATTCTTTTGGGGCTTGGACTTGCCAACACTTCCCTTCAAGCAGTCGAACTAACAGCATCAGACAACAGGCAGAGAGACAAATGCAGCTTTGAACTACTGTTAGAAATATAGGAATTTCTAGCAGGGTGCACATGGCCAGGGGTAAAACAGTAAATATGATTGAGAGAGTGCTTTAAAATACAACATGTCAATTTTCATCTTTGCCTGGCTGGTAGAAAACTACTAAAATGCAATTACTTACATCACTTTTGTGATTTAATCAACATGATGGCATCATTCACTGCATGTTTAAATGGTTAACAATCATTTCTAACTGATTATGTTTCAAAAGTTCAGACCTGTACAAAAGGGATGTACTTGATATATCGGATTTTTTCCAATTCCACCATATATGAGAGTACAAGACACTTATTCCTACATTTGCAAGCAGTGCAAACACAAGGTAGTATTTACAACTTCTTTGTGGACTTAAAATTAGCTGTCACCTTCCATCAGTTCCTCTACTGAAAGCTCAGCTGACCCTTTTCAAAGTGAGACAAACACAGAGTCAGAACAGCCCCCGAGGGACTTCAGCGAGCTGCAGCTACCTAACTAATTACTGATTCTGAAACACACTGTGACAGAGCAATATTGTAATACCATAATCACTCCATAATTACACCACCTTTTGGTAGATAAGTATTTTCACAGCAGTACAAAAATACCACAGGTAGAATAAATGGAGCAGCTCTTTGTGAATGTGAAAAAAGGATTGTGGAATATGTGTGAAAATATTGTCAACTAAGCTGTGCAGATTCATAGTTAAGGTTAAATTGCACAATAATGGAACTTTCACATCCTTTCATCAAGTGGATACTGCTGAATAAACAGACATAAATGGTAGAAAATGATTCTCTCAGTTGCTGTACACTTGTGATTTTTGAAAAAGTTGGATATTGCGCAGAGTACAAAGTACGGAGGAGCAGAGTTTCTGAGCAACTGACCTCTATTTTGCAACTTTATTCCCATAGCCCCATGGGAAAAATTATTTTCTAGTGAATTTTAACAGAGTGACAACTGGGATGATTTTGGTGGCATGAGTGTTGATACCATCGATTCAGTATATGATTCCAGATTGGGAATTTAAATCCACAAGTTGAAAGTCACTGTGCCTCAGTATATCTGGGGAAATCAGAAGCATCGGCAGACCTCACGCTGTGCCTTGGCCCCAATCTACTGCCTCGGGATAAACCAAGTGAATTAACTACACTGGGAGAGAAAACAGGCTTGTGGAGCAGAATAACTCCCCCCATTGGCTACAAAGAGAGATTCCCCACAACGCAATTAGGAACTCACGCCGAGAAAAAAGGAAGAAGGTAAGTGTGGTTTCCATGGAGAGCCAGATGAAAGGCAGACAACAAGAGGTGTGGGGGTTTACCGTGGGGAAACCACATGTTGCTGTGTGTCTGAAAAGACAGCATAAAAGAGAGAGAGAGAGGGAGAGAGAGAAGAAGAAGAAAGTGAGTGCAAGCAAGAGATTCACCCCATATGGCGAATGCATAAGTGTACAGCATGTAACAAGCTTAGGCTTGTTGAATGAGCTTAAAGTGGCCTGCAAGATCACATAAGGAGCGAACGAGTTAGGATGGAAATTTTCAAGTCGACCGCCCGTAAAGAAAGCCTTTTGACTTCACACTGTGTGTATGCATGCATCTCTGTGAGCGCTGCACAACAAGTGAAGAAAGAAAAATGCACAGCACAATGTGCATTTACACCCCATGCTGCGTTGGTACCTGCGAAACAAGCGCGCCACACATAGTTCTTCATGCAGTCAAGCACCATGACGCGCTGAGAGGGAAAAGCCAGGAAGAGAGGGGGAAAGAGGAAGGTGTGCCATATGTGGACGGCCGCAACATCACGCTGTGCAGCATACCCAAGAACACAATCAGTCAGTGGGGGGGCTTGATTACAAGCACGGCGTCGCCCATAAATCAGCTCCCACCTCCCTATCGCTCGGACGCCGTCTTCCTCTCCCTCTCTGCTGTCTCTCTGTGCCCGGTGCATTATCATAGCCCTCCCATGAGACTGACACGCCTCTTTAAGTGAGGCCAAATGTGCCTGTGTGTGTGCGCCGTGTGCATATTTTGTCGCTGTTGTTGAGGAAAGGGCCGGAGAAACAGTTTGTTTATCGCTGCTTGCTTCACCTCCATTTGGTAAATTCAGTAATTTGGAAAGTAGAAAATTGCAGTTTGTGATGCAGCTCTAGCTTGGTGCCATATGCTCTATCGCTCCCTGGGTGATGCCGTTGCTGTAAACAGGCTTGGGGCCTCGCTTTGGCTTCACTCGACCCTTTGACTGTCCAGAGGGATCATTTTCACTTTTCTCTCCCTTTTTTCTGCTTGAAGGCAGATATACCCTCTTTCTTTTGCTTCTGTCACTCTCTCTCCCTCCATCCTTCCCTCCCTCTCTCTCTGCCTTTTTTTTTATTTTGCATCTTCCTCCTTCTCAGTTCCGTCTACCCTGTGCTCCAGTATAATCTTCCCCCAGAAACCATTCTAGCTCTCTTTTGTAAAAGCAGCACAGTACATGAATTTTACATGGGTTGCACACAGTCATCTGTCAATACACCCACTGACCGCAGCAGGTTCACTCACACACAAACACCAGATGCACTAGCATGACCCTGCGCATCCATAAATGCACAAATGCGGAGACACAGTGCACACACACACACACACACACACAAACAAACACACCATCCTCCTGCTAAACAAATCTTGAAGCACATACAGAACACAGATGAAATGCCCCAGTTGAAAGACATTCTGATGTCTGTCTGATGTATTATTGATCATATACTGTAGCAGTGCTAAGTATTTTGTGGGGTGAATATTAGCAGTAAATATTAGTTATTTCTGGTGTAGTCTGAATGTTTTGCACTCAGCCGTAGTGTGTCTGACAGAGGAGATGAAGCTCCTAATGTGACACATTAAAAGGAAAATCCACTCCCTGAAGCAGAACTCCCACATGTTACTCTTATGATTTTGGACAGTTCAGTCTAGAGCTTTGAGCATAAACAAGTTTCCATCAAAGGCGGAAACAAGAAGTTGAGACACTGGAAGGTTTGTCCTAGAGGAACAAATTCAAGAGTGCTTCAGCTGTGAATGGGAAACTGATTTTTGTGGGCACGGTGAAGGAGTTGGACACATTTCCTGGTTTAATACCGCTAAGAATATAATTATACAAATCCAAAGCAGAGGCAAAAGTGTGGATAAATATTCTGGGCAGCACAAAATCGGTCTCGAAATCATTCCCGGTAATACTATTTGACAATGCAAACTGCAGCCTTGGTTTTCTTGGCAACTATTTGAGTTGTTGTTGTCCGCAAACTTCGATTGAGCTGTCTGAGATCAACAAAGCATTACACATGTATGAATTCTGCTATGGGCTGATATTTGCCTTGAAGTCCCCCTCCCAAAAATCAAATAAGCTCTGTCTAGTGGGAGCTACCGCTGTTTTAAAACTGTTTTTTTTTTTGATGGTGCTGAAGATGAGCTGGTGGACCACAAAGGCAAGGAGGACAAGGATGAGAACAAAGAGGACAGATACTGATCAATGCACGCTGATCAATATGTGTTAGCGCGAGGATTTTATCATCGTGAAAACAGCACATACAACAGGATTACACAGGGATGTAATTGAGTCTGGTACCAGTTTGATTCTGGTGTCCAGACCACTTTTCTGACAGTTGGGTGCTGGATGTTGACTAGCCTTTTTTCCTGCCTGTTCAAAGTATTCAAAGACACTTTCATACTTCCAGCTGGTCCACCTTTGCATATTTTTCTGCCCAGCAGCTCAAATATAATTATACCTGTGTATAATATGTAATGGCCCTCACTTCACAGCATTAATTAGCAGGATGTTTAAGGGTATAGTATAGAGCTACTGCTGACAACGTCTCTGTTCACCTCTGTTCATACAGACTCCTATACACCCATCATGCTTAAATGCAAACTGTGGCCATGAGTGTCCTAGTAACAGCAAGAACAAAAGAAGCACATCATTGTCGTTGCTATGTAATTAGCATTGGTTTGCTGATTATATAGTTGAAAGTAAAAATGAACAAGAGAGAGTTTGAAAGTTGCTCCGCTTGCCCTTGAAGAAGAGGACGAGGAGTCCATTGTGAGGTAGAAGACAGAAAAGTTAGAGTTAGTCACCAGGAAACTGTAAGCTGCTGACTCCCCTCCAGGTGCTGTTGATTCTCTCGCTGACAGACATGATGTGCAGTACAACTGTGGTATTTTGTGTGTGCATTTTGTGAATCGAGTTTTAGCAGTAAATGTAGGTTAGACATGTTCTTGGAGACTTGCTGCACCCACAGGGGTGCCCCAAAAACATGCCGCACCAAACAGTGCTCTCACACCTGACATATTTAGTTCAACTGGATAAAATTTAGGTACTTGTGTCTCCCAAGTTTGGTTTGCCTGTGCAAGTTGGAATGTGTTATTGAAGCAGATGTGTTCAAATCAACATCGCAGCAAGAACCAAATCAAGAGGTGGTTAAAGAATAACTTAGCTTCAAACACAAACCTCTGTGAAGCCTGACCTCTAGTGGTCATAAGGTGCCTGGTCTTTGGTGGCAGGTGATGTCACCACTCATAGAGAACAACAGGTGGTGACATCACCTGCCAGACTTCCAGTGAATACAACTGCAGCTAATGTAGCCCCCCCCCCCCCCCCCCCCCCCCCCCCCCCCCCCCCCACCCCGTGTGTGTGATCACAGCAATTTAACTTTTCCCATTCATGGTCACACAGCTCGCTTTGTTCTGGAGGCAGACAAATGATAGCAGAGCACAATTTAGTCCAAATTCAGGTGATTTTCTCCTCCAATATGACAGTCATAAGGCCGTTAACCCTAAAGTTAGGTTTTATTAACATTAGATTACTCTCCCATAAGGCATTACTGGTCGGCGACCTGATCAGTGATCTCCGCCTTGACATGATGGGATTGTGTGAAACTTGGTTAAAGCCTGACATTTTTCTCCCTTTAGATGAAGCCTCACCCACCGAATATTCTTTTTCCCACACTGCTAGGGCAACAAAAAAGGCGTGAATGTGGCACTCATTTATGCTTCTGAATTTTGTCTGAATACCCTTAGTTTACCTATCTTTACTTCCATTGAATTGCTTGTCATGAAGAAAGCCTGCACTACTTCATCTTTTCTCATAGTATTGCTTTATCAAAACCAAACCTCGACCCTGAAAGCCCGAACTAATTACAGGCCAATATCAAATCTTCAGTTTCTTTCTAAAATACTTGAAAAACCTGTAGCTGATCAGCTTTTAGACCACATGTCCTCCAATATTTTTTTTCAAAGCATTTCAATCAGTCTTCATGTGTTTTCACTCTACTGAAACTGCACTTACAGAAGAGTAGCATTTATCCTACTTGATCTGAGTGCAGCATTTGACACAGTCAATCCCACCATACTACTAAAGCACCTGGATGATCTGATTGGCTTGCTTTAAATCTCTCAGAGAGAAAGCAGTGTTTCCACTACAGCAATATGACCTCTGAGTAGCAAGGGCTTAACTGTGGTGTTCCTCAGGGGTCGGTCCTTGGCCCTCTCCTGTTCTCCATCTACATGCTTCCTGTGTGTGGTATCATCCGCAGCTATAACATTAGTTTCCACTGTTATGCTGACAATACTCAGATTTTAATCCCCATTAACCACAATGACAGCTCTGCATTGGTCAAATTTGAAGCATTTCTGGGTGAAAGGAAACCTTGGATATCCTCAAATTTCCTGGTGCTTAATGCTGACAAGACTGAAATGCTGGTCATTAGTCCCCCTGTGCAAAAGCATATCTTACCCAGCTAACTACTAACTTCGACAACTGCCTCATATCTCGAAGCTCTACAGCTCTACCTTGGTGTGATTTTTTGACTCCAGTCTCTCACTACTCACTCACATCAAAAACACTACTGAAACTGCTTTTTATCACCTCTGCAGTGTTGCTAAAATTAGGCCTATGCTATGTATGGCTGATGCAGAAACTGTTGTTCATGCATTTGTCACATCTCACCTCAATTACTGTAATGTTCTGTACTCTGGCCTGCCTGCATCTAGTTCTAGGAGTCTTCAGCTGGTCTAAAAGGCTGCTGCCAGAATCCAGACCAGAACAAGGAAGTTTGATTACATCACACCTGTCCTGGCTTCCCTTCACTGGCTCCCAATTCATGCCAGGGAAGATTTTAAAATCTTCCCTGGCATGCTATTTCTCTTACTAACCTCTAAGCTTCTAAATGGGCTTGCACTGGCATACATGTCTGACTTAATTACACCCTGCAAGCCCCTCGCTCCCTTTGCTCTCAGGGTGCCAGTCTGTTGGTTGTTCATCAAGCCTTTTCCTACCACTTTCCCTTCCTCGGGAATGGTCTACCCTAAGAAATTAGGGAGGCAAACTCTTACTTACTTTACTTTTAAAGCCAAACCTAAGACTTAATTGTTTTCTCTACGCTATGGATTATATCACTTTGATTTGTGTTTTGAAGGAGGCTTAGTCTCTCCTGTTTTAATTTAGTTTAGTTTCTGCCAGTTTAGATGTTCCCCCACAGTTTCTCACTTCCTCTCTTTCCTCTCTACCTTCAACTATGACTGTGATGTTTTCTGTGTTACTAAGCCATTCAAGTGCTTGTGTCAGTGTCTTCTCCATCTTTAGGTTGGCACCCTGGTTCTGTTCCTGTGCCCTGCCATACCTGGTCCTGCTCCCCCTGCTGGCCCTGCTTACTCCTGCGCCTTCCACAGCCACTAGCTTAGCCCCATCAGTGCATTTATGCACCTCGTTCTTTGTCTTAGTCCCACTAATGTTCTCCCCCTTTCTCCCCCTTCTTCGGTGTTTGTGTGTCTCATACACATGAGGCGCATGCCCCTGTGTGACTGTGGCTATCTCCTCCCAGGTTCCCCCTCCTTGTCTTTCCTTGTGGCGTCGTCCTCGTCATCGCCATCCCCCTCGTCCTGGCTGGTGGGGCTGCTTTGTGTGCTGCTTCTGTTGCCATTTTGTCTACTACTGTGTTTTCTTGCATTTACTCTATGACTGTAATGTTGTAATTTGCTCACTGGGTCGACCTATTGCACACCTGTCTGGCCAGGAATGGGAGTTTTTTCTTGCCCACTATGAGGATTACGTCAAGGAGCGTCATCCTGTTTGTTGTAAACTTGTGGCATATAAAGCCCTTTGAGACTTTGGACATTGAAACTTAAAAAGATGGGTATCAACATTTTAATACAGCCTGGTTTGAAAAATACAGAATCTCTCCTTTAACATAAGAAGTCAACGTGATGCTATGATCAAATGATGGTTTCTGTGATTAGGGCTTTCAGTATTATTTTTTACATCTGGAAAGACATGACTAGTGTTTACTAACTATTTTTGGCCTTAGTCTTGACTTGATTTGCTCTGGTCACAGTTTTGACTTGGTGTCAGTCCCCTCTGACCCTGGTCTTGACTTGAACTCCACTGCTCTTGGAGTTGACTTCGACTTAACTAAGGCGGTCTTGTCTACAGCCCTGGGACTATGCCATATGCTGCAATCTGAAGAAAGGCAATATCAAATACTTTTCCCTGACTTTTTGGAGCTTTCCACAGCATGCAGAGTCTAGCCACCGGGTTCCCTGTCAACTTGTGTATACTAACCCCATTCATTTCCACCGGCTCTGCGGGAGCCCTGTGATATCAATGGAAGATAAACATGAGGGGGGAAATGCAGTGATTTCATGAAGGCAAACAGATCTCTTTGTTCATTGCTCATTACCTCACCTCTCTCTTTTGCTCTCTCTTTCTCCCTCTCTCACTGCATGTTTTCCCTCCTTTATTGCTGATGTCTCCCCGTCTCGCTTTTTAGAGAATTCCAGGGCCCTGCCAGAATATTGCAGTGATATTTATGAGAATAAATAGCTGTCCAATACCCCCATCTCATCCTTTTTTCCTCTGTCATTTCCTCAGATCTTTCCATCACCGTTTCTCCCTTTCCTCCCACCTCCTCCCCACTCGCTGTACCTTCTCCTTCCTCCTCTATATTGCACCTGTCTCTCAAATGCTTTAGTTATCTCCGGAGTCCTCTTTAAACCACCCCTCCTCCTCTTTCCCCCCACCCCTCCCTTCACCGGCATTCTCTGTCTATTGCTATCTCGCCTCTGTCCCTTTTTTCCCCCCTTATTTCTGTCTTCTCTTGACAGAGGTATATCACAGCAGAGGTGGCTCTCAATCTCAGCGTCCCCGTTGAAGTCACTTTATCATGTAGTAGTAGTCTGCTGTGGGTCTGTTGGGGTGGGGGGGGGGTCTATCGGGGAGAGGCACGGTATCGTTATTATATTCCCTTTGTACAACACGCACACTTGACTACCAACACACACACACACACACATACCCGCGCTCATGTAGATGCACAAAGACATGCATGCAGATGTCGACCCGCCGTCCTTATCCTCTTCCAATTCCTCAGCCGTCCCATCAGCACCATATCCCTCCCATTTTCTCCTTCCTCCTTAAGACAGAGTGAGATTGCTGTACACAACACAGCCCAGCACTACATCCCAAAGCTATTAGTTCCTGACAGCGTCCTCCATTCAGCCCTGTCTGTCCCCCCCCCGCCATCCCCGCCCCCCTGCACCACCCGCGCTCACACACTCAACTCAGGGGGCTCGGCTCTCTGCACGCCACGCCGCACCCCTTTAATAGCTTTCCACGCTGCAATCTAGCCGCCCGCCCGCTGAGTCAATTGAGTGTATTATATTCGTAATTGGGGGCTATTGATTGACAGACTCCGAATGCGTCGCAGGACAAAGCGCGGCAGCTTCCAGCTATGTGCACAAAAGCAAGCTGGAAGAGAATTAAAAAAAAAAAAAAAAAAAAAAAATCTTCCTGGAAACACAACAGCTTCGGACACACTTGCGCACACACACACACACACACACACCTGGATGCATGAGCACTCGCTGACACTTGCCAAATTGAAGCTTAAAAATGGTGTGGTGCTCGGCCCAAGGTCATTCCATCCAGTGAGGATCAGAAATTGACAGGTGGGAGATAGTGAGGTCCGGCAGAGGCAACTGTACTGGAAAAGATGGCAGACAGTTAGTGGCCGTCAGTGGGCTTGGTTTGCACCGACTTATGTGCTGTGTATCGTCTGTGTTTCAGACAGACCTACCTGTTTCTGTGGTATGTATATTTGTATATGCCTCTGTGTGTGTGTGTGGGTAGGTGTGTGCGGCAGAATGGTGTGTATGTGTGCCCATTTTTAAAGCAGGCCTCATAAAAGTGTCATAACTTTACGTTAAATGACTCTGACGTGTCGTCTCCCCCTCTCCCTGCTCCCTCCTCCCCAACATTTAATCAAGATCCATGGTTCCCAGGAGTCTCACTCTGTGTATGTGTGTGTGTGTCTGTGGGTGTGTGCGTGCGTGCGTGTGTGTGTGTATTTGTGAGAATTTCAGTTTGAATTAGTGCCTGTCACATCATTAATACGCCGTCCTCAAATATATGCTCTCTTTTCATCAACACTCAAGGGTCCTCTACAGCAATTTCTTCCACAAGGTCAGGGCGGGCTGGAGGTCGTTCAGACACATGACTGGGTCTGAGGAAGAGGAGGGATGAAGGGGAAATATGGCTATAGCTGATGGGAAATTACTTGGAAAGCGGACCGAATTTCGTATCTCAGAGGAAAACGTGGCATGCTGTTGGTATTTTGTGACTGTGCTCTGTGCTGTTGACCTAAGGGGCTGCCTGGGTCAAAAGGATGGCTTGATATTTGAAGCTGGAGGATGGGCATGTGAATTTTCATTGAATTAGGCCCACCTCCCTGGGGGTCAGTCTAAGTTATATTCAGTTCAGTGCAGTTCAGTTAGCTTAATTGGCATAGTTCCCACTGGCCATGGCATTTAAAGAGCAGTATTCCAGACAGTGAGAGTCAGGGAATGTAATAGATTCCCTGGGGAAGGCAGGGAATATAAGGGAATTTTGCAGGACAATACCAGAATGTCTTTTAGTACTTGTTTCCTGCATTCTTGCATTAAATGGTGGGTTTTTTTCCCTCAGTACTAAACTCAGCTGTAGTAGAAACTATTATTCCATACTGTAATATAGCAGGACTCCTGATATAAGGTGAGCAGAGATGCCAAAATATCTAAATACAAATTAATAAAATTATTTAAAAGGAAATAACTAGTGGATGACGGTAGGTTGTGTGTGTGCGTGTGTGTTCCACTAGACTTTGGTGTCATTTCCCTTTTTTCAGAGCCTCTCTAACGTTTGAGTACAGTGCAACTTCTAAAGCAAAAAAAAAAAAAAAAAAAAAAAAAAACACCCATTCACTTCCATCCTTCAATCTCAGTTTTCTTCCTTATTTACATTCAGAGAGGCATCCCAGGGTTGCGACCCAACCGGCTACAGACTGGCCCAAGAAAAATAGGAGAGAAGAAAAGGCAGGCAAGGTGAAAGAGATTGGTGCTAACTGTCACCACAGTAACAGGGTCAGGGAGGCGTCAAAGGTGAGGAGCAGAGGGAATCGGTGTGGTTAGTGTTGGGGCTAAATTAGCCAGGGGCTGCGCAAGGGGTGGCATGGGTTGCCCTGGCCCCAATTTAGACCCCCCCCCCCCCCCAAACTCTTTCTGGGCTTGACATCTCCACAAAAAAAAACGCCTGTGTTAGCAATTCAGCCTCAGGGAATAGGCTGCTAGTTAGCTGTTGGAGGTGAAACAGCATCATGTATTACACAGCAACAAAACAAACAGACAAGCTGATCCATGCTCACAGGAAGATGGTGAGAAAGCACACCTACAGATTAAAGGTTACAGTCCAAAAAAATGTTCACCTCATCAATGTGATGAAATCCTTGTTTCCGGTTTCCGCTTCACCCCCAGGTAGTGTCAGAAAAAAAGTTGACTTACAATGGACAACCTTGATGGCAAAAATGTTACATGTTGTAAGAAAAAAAAAGAAAAACAAAATAAGGAAAAAACATTGAATAATGGATAGTTTTGTTGTGTGGCCTCGCGCTTTCACACATAAAAATTTGCTTTGCATGAACACTGACCTGAAAAAAATGTTTTCTCCCCAATCCAGTCAAGTACACAAGAATGGATTTTTTACAAGGCAAAAGCACTAGAACCAAAATTTCTGAAGTGACTCTTATTCTTTATATTCTTATTCTTATTTTTCTTTTTCCATTTCTTTTTCTTTCTCCATTTCTGGGCTGTTATGGCACTATGTGTCAATTGATATCTGACAGTACAAACACCTGCTATTTTGAAAACAATGTACCTTGACAGCTTCTCTTAAATTATGTATTTTCTCATACTTTTGAACCGCTGGCCATGTTTACGTGCACAACAGGGAATTATAATGAGATCAAGACAGTAACGGAAATGAAGCAGAACAAACAATATTAAGAATTTGATATGTGTCATCGAAATTGCTTATTCTGCTTGGACATTCCTAACAAGGCTTTTTTTCTGAATGTCGCATATTCCGATGAAGACGTGTGGGATGTGCCAATATTATTCAGGTTTTAGGAACATTCTTTGGTGTAAACAGCACATTCAGACTATATGTTTCAGTTGGGGTTTTTACCACAGTTTGCGAGTCTGGGTTAGAAATGCATTCACAAAGGAAAAACCTACATTTCTGGTTGGAAGGAGAAACATGCCTACATTTAAACATTATGAAAGACATCAGCTGGTATCAGCTGGTTTTTAGAGCTGAATTTGGGAAAGCACTGAGAGCTGCAAACCCACTGCCTCGTCACTTATCAAACGCAATTCCATTTTTAGCAACAGAACTTTGATTTGATCTTCGTTTCTCTTTGAGTAGCTTGAAATAAGTAGCCATGTAAACAGCATTATTATGGGAAACTGTCAAATTGTGGAGTAACGTAAATGCTTGCTTCCCACGCATTAGTCTTCCATGCACAACTGGCAATAGTAACATTACTGTGTGAGTGTCTATCCAAATGTTTTCTTGAATGGCTAAAATGTAATTCATTAGCTAAATGAATCTAATTGTCTGTGTATTTACTGGCAGATAGAAAGGCAGAAGAAAGACAGAGTGTTCAATCAAAATTTCACATGAAAGCTGGCGATGTAATGAGACGACAGCTAGGCTTTGAACCCTCCCAGCGGTCGTCCTGCTTTGATCTCTGCCAAGCCTTCTGCAGGAGTGATGTGTTTCATCGGTCTGTGTGCACTCTGAAGCTCGTCCTATGAGCCCGTCCAATGAGGAAGGAACCTGAAGAGTCTCACCTTGCCTTCTCTACCTATTTGCCACTCAAGGGCTCAAGGGCCACACTACAATGCCGCTCGAGTGCACTTGTGAATGAGCGGTTTGCTCTACCTATATGCAGGCTGTAAACTAAATTGATCTGCTAACATGTTCATCGTGGAGGCATGCGTGGGTTGGCAGAGGGCGAAGAGGCAAAGAAACACTGAGCTCTTATCATTTTCCCAGTGAACTGGCACGCACGAGGGAAGCAAATTCTCTGTCTTGGATTGCACGTTGGCCAACGAGCAAACACTATACTGGAGAGTTTCCACAATTCTGTGCTGAGCCACGCAGATGTACCACAGCCAAGGGGTTAAGTTGGAAAAAGATTTTCCGACACGCCAAGTTATCCCACATGATCTTTGCCTGTGTCCTTTTGGGTTCATCTGGGATAAGCCAGCCTATACTGGGAATCTCATTGCTATTCTGGATCCAGACCTGACATTTCTCTCCATTCGCTCCAAATGTGACCATATCTGATCCAGCCACTCTGTCAAAGCCACGGCGGAAATGTCTTAGTTCAGTTGCTCGTTTGCTAAAATAAAATCACCTAACACATCTTACGTTCACGTGCCACAGCACTTTTGCACCCGCAAACATATGCACTTTTCACGACAAAAGCCATTTGGATCACTTGATAAGGTGGGATCTGCATCTGATTGTCCTTTGAGTCGGTGGTGTGTTCGCGCATCGCTGGTCCAAATCAACGGCCATGCAACGACACAGACAAGGCTTGGGCAGTGGTTTCAAAGTGTGAGCTGCTTCCCCTCTGATCTGTGGAGAGAGCTTGATACCGCTTTTCATCGTGACCTTTATGTCTAGTTGAAATGACAACTGACACTAGACTGTCCAGATTGTTGCATCTGCGTTGGCATTTTAATAATCAAAGACCGTGCAATGGACTCGTTTCTAAGTACTCCAAAAGTGTTAGACGCTCGGTTTGCTCCAGAATCAGATGCTTTAAAAAATAGCCATATTCCTCCCATTCTTTATCTCTGTCCAATTTACTTCATACGAGGGCTAAATTAGATAAATGAGAACAACAATTTCCGACATTACGCCTTTATTAGATATCAAATCATGCATAATAATTTCCTGAAAGTGGCTTCAGCTGTATCTCTGCAGAGATACGCAGCGGAATAACAAGGATGCGAGATGCTTCGTCACTGAGGGCGATATCATTGGCAGTGATTTATTCCATGGCGCTGCAGATGCCAAAGCTCATCTCACAATGCAGGTGAGGGGGTCACCCACGTGCACACACACACACACACACATACGCACATACACACAAACGCTCACATACCCCAGATAATTTGGCACGGCAGTCTCTAAATTTCCTTCTTGTGATGTGAGCAGTAGGAGGGAGGTTACTCCAAAAAAGCCATTACAATAGTGTTTCTCTTTCATTGGTAAAAATCTATTTTTCAATCATTTTGGTCTTTTCTGCTCTTGGAGGGAAAATCTATTACGACACCAACACTTCTCTAAGCTTGCTTTTTTTTTTTCTAAGGGAAGGCATGACATGTTTACTGGGAAGGTATTGGTTTTGAAAAGAGATGCACGGACGAGCAGACTTTAATTTATTTTTCCTCTGAGTGTGTGATGTGTTTTTGATTGGCCATCAGTCTGGATGATTACTGCAAAATCAAGGTCAGAGTAAATTGATGTCGCCGCGCAGGGCAAACCCAGAGTTTGTTGTTGTTGTTGTTGTGGTGGTGGTTGCATAGACTTGAGGGATGCACACTGTTCATCTGAGACCAGCAAGGGTGACTTTGACAACACACTTGCCGGCTCTCGACTGAAGGAGGGAAGAAATGAGAAAATGCAATAGAAGAGAAGAAAGAAAAGCCCAGAAAAGGTGATATAGGCCGTGAAACGCAGACAGAAAAAAAAAGGCTGTGAAAAGCAACTCTGCAGAGAAGTAAATATAAAGAGCTTCCCTCTGAGACTCCTCGTGCAATTGTCCTTGTCATATTCAGCAAAGCTTTGCTCGCCTGTCACAAAAACAAGGTTAGCCGTTTTCCAGGCTTAGTGGCCCCTTTCCATGGCAGATACAAAATGTTTTATTTAAACCTGTCTGTTCGGAAAAATGTCATCTCTGACTATAAAAACAAGAACTTAAGATAAATGAAAAATAAGAGAGTGCGGGCTGACAAGCCGCAACAGTGAGAGCAGAGCCAAAGTGGAGATCAATCTTAAACTATGGGCTCCTGAAGAAATGGCCCACGCTCATGAAGCAGATCCAGAGAGGGCTTCTTGAGATGCTGCTAAATCCAATATGCTGGTCTGTTTATACAAGATTGTGTCCCAGTTCTAAAGGAAAAGAGCAGAAGATGTCAGGGAGATATGGGATCTGATAGCAGTTATAGTGAATGGAAGATGAAACAATGTTAAATTGTTGTCTGTCACATCTGTGTTCCTAAACTCTTTGGAGAGAGTTATTTCTACTGGAGTGGCAGCTGGTTTACTACCACTTGCCACATATATTCAAGATTACCCTTAGTTCACTAAGAATTTTACAAGAAGTTAATGCTCCCAATTTATAAATGAGAATCCTGGCAGAGCTTCGAATTTGTGAATGACCCAGTTAGGTGCCAGAGTATAGATACAACATTCGGCGTCCCAATTTCCAAATGCACCAGATGTTTGGATGCTTTGCACTGAGGGACAGGTACCAAGGAGATCAAACCATGAAGCTGTCAGCTATGCACACATAAGTCCATTTTCTGAGGAAATTATCCATCTGTCAAGGTACAAAAATATGCTTCTGGGATATATTATGTAGCCTCTTTACATAAGAGAATGTTCTGTATTTTGGAAGGTCTCTATTTTCCAGGCTGTAATATTGTAATATTGTGATAATTGCGTCCTCTAATTCCACAGGGCCTGAAGATTTCCACATGCATCCAGAGGACCTGTCGGGTGCGCACACCCACCCGACCATCCGCCGACACACTGAAGCATCTCTCTGGAGAGAGGCAGCAGAGTGCAGCTGAACGCCTACAGAGTCTGCGAGCCGAGGCGCTGTCTGTTTAGCCAGACAGAGCAGAGAGCTGAGAGTTCCTCCAGCAGAGAGCCAACCTCACAAACTGAGATCCACTGCGCAGCTCCACCAGTGAGCAATATCATCTAGTTATCCCCGCCTAAGGACTCAGTGGTGCACACACATGCGCGGACACAAACACAGACCGCAAAGTCTCATCTCATTCACTGGGTCAATATATTTTGGGGCTAATATAACCCAGACAGACAGCACAAGCACGAAGGCTGGGGACCAGAGTGAGAAGCATGTCCCAGAATTGGCAGCCCGAGTAGGGGGCAGAGTTACCACTGTCCTCCCCTCCTCCTCCTCCTCCTCCTCCTCCTCCTCTTCCTCCCCTCTGGCTGCCGGAAGACTCGCGAAACATGGACGAGAGTATGACAGGCTGGAGAGATAGTGGGAGGTTATTATTAAAGGTTTGCGGAGTAATGTCAGGGAGAGGTGCCCTATTCAATCACAGTGATCCAGAGGCTAAGTCTGTCATGTAATTAGACGCTCTTTCATTCCCGCTTCCTTCTGCCTCTCTTTTTTCTGTCCCCTGCTCTTGCATACTCAATCAAACACGCACACATGCGTGCTTTGCAAAGCTGTATCTTCAAATAACGGCTGTACGTTATAATGAGAACCCCTGCATTTGTATGAGCATACCCACACATACACACACACACACACACACACACACACACACATTAATGGGACCTCAGTTCCCTGGGCGTGCATGGAGGGCAATGCCCCCCTCTGTGTAACGTGACAGGCGTGACTGTTGAAATGTCACCCGGATCACAGCTGGGACACACAGAGACATGGAGGGATGGGAAGAGATTTAGGGAAATGAGATGAGGATTGCAGCAGAGAGAGAAAAGATACAGAAGGGGGCCGTCAAGGGTCATACAAAAAGGAGGGAGAGATGGAGGGAGGGGGAGGGAGTGCGGTTCGGGGTCAGATGGTGGGATTACATAGCAAGCGAGAAAGGAAATGAAGGGGTGGTGCGGTTTCCAGGCAGAGCAGGCAGAGCAGGGTGGGCGGGTGGCAGTATGCACAAGATTGATATAATGATACAAGGGAAGAGATGGAGAAATGGCAAAGGGTGAAAATGCAGGGAGGAAAGGGGAAAGGTAGCGCTGTGTAATCCGTGCGCACAGTAATTGGCTTCGTAAGTCAATAAGTTCATATTGTGCCACCGACTTTTCAGAGCATTTGTCTTTATCTCAGTGTGAGGAACGCCGGGTCTATCTAAGGCATCTAGCCATAGTCTATCCGTGGAAAGGATGAGCTCCGCTGGGGTGATAAAAGCCGCAAAGCTGATTATTTGCCTCCGGGAGATAGTTGGTGTGTCTTTGACTGTACGAGGCGAGGAAGAAATTGTGTGTGTGTGTGTGTGTGTGTGTGTTTGTGTGTGCATGTGTGTCCACGCCTGCATTCATGCATGAGTGCTTTTGTGCATGCGAGCGTGTCCATTTATATGTGTGAGTGTGCATGTGTGTGTGTGTGTGTGTGTGTGAGAGAGAGACTGTGTGACACAAGAGGCGGAGGGCGGCCTCTGCAGTCGTTTTCTGATTTACCGTAGCAGGCCTTTTAGGCTTCGGGGGGGGCTCCACCCCCTCACCACCCACACACCTCCCACCCCACCCCCTGCACAGTCCTCCCCCACAGAAATGGCCGTCTACCTCTGTGAAGAGAGTTGGATAATAACAGTGGAGTTTCAGGGGAAATGGCTCTGGGTTATTTTTTTTGCTTTTGTCTCACTGCTTTCCAGCAGGCAGGGTTTCTGGAGGCTAGCTGCCCCGCGTTTTGACTTCTTTGTGTATCTCCCAGTGGTCTAGTTTGCCCCGCTGTTCAGAGAGGCTGTGCCAATGTGTGTGTGTGTGTGTGTGTGTACCCATATGTGCATATGTACATGTGTTGTATGTATGTGTGCATATCCTTAAACACTGTGCATATGCATGTGACACTGATCAATACACAGGATATGATGTCACTACTCCTTGTGCCACAGTAAGATCATATCCAGTGTACTGATGAGTGTATATTCAATTGTGCTTTATATGCATGAATGGTGAAAGTCATGGGTTGAGCTGTGTATGTATATGCTAATGAAAATATTTTTAATTTATATAGCACTTTTCAAGCCTTCCAGATTAAATGATTTACTGATTAGAAATACAAAAAATCAATCAGAGTTCCATGTATAACAAAGCATTTTGCACAATAGTTCACATTTACATGCAGGTAAGAGAAATAAGCTCATATAAAGCAGATGAAATTTAAGTAAAGGAAAACCACAGATATAAACAAATAAGATGAAAAAAAAATGTATATGAATATATGCTCGTATAAATATGTCTGTCTTTGTGCATGCATGCATATCCAACTGATCACTTGAATTGCATTATCTCCTTTGCATTTATGTGTTCATATGTCATTGTTGTCTATGTTTTTATTATACCTGTGCATAATATTTGTGCATGCATCAGCATGTGTGCATTTGTGAAAAACTAATTTGTGTGTGTGTGTGTGTGTGTGTGTGTGTGTGTGTGTGTGTGTGTGTGTGGACATGTGTGGATGCATCTCTCAGCACGCCGCTCAGTGTGCGTGCACCAGAAACAATGACACGCTGTGAGAATTGTATCCTTGCATTGACTGGGAAGCAGCAGAGGAGGGGATTTGGAGTTTGTTCTCTGTCACATAACAGCTAGACTCTGTCCTGCTGAGACTAACCAGAGGTGAGACCTCTTCCTGTGCTGGTTTATCCTGGCCAGAGCCATGCAGTCTGCCTCTGACAGGCTCACTAGTAGCAGCACTGCCGGGGAACGAGAGAGGGCAGGGGAAGGGGATGCAAGCACGCACACACCTACATGCACACACACATAAACAAAAGCACACACACAGTAAAAACTTCCCTTGTTATGGATTAGGTTGCTTCTCTCTCTCTGTCTCTCTGTCCCCCTGCTCTCCTTTTTTCCCTCCTTCTTTTTCTCCACTCGTAGAGGAAGGAAGCAGCATCTCTCAGAGCCAGCCACAGCAGATAGTAAATTTAGTTTAAGTCTCCGTGGAGTGGGGAGACAGAGTATTTTTCTAATACCTAGCTACCTCTCTCTTCGTGCTTTAAAACACACCCAGTCAGCAATTTTATAAATGCACTTGGGCAGGCCCCCGACGGCGCTTTTCCTGGAATAAGAACATTTCTGCATCGTGGGATAAACACAGACCTTGAGGATTCAGAAGCAACATCCATAAAGAAATCAAAGAACAGATTGTCCACGCACGTTGTTGGGTATTCTGTCAGCTCGCTGGAGGAAATGTGGCACCTGACAGTGAGACATGTATGCTTTTCTTAGAAGAAATGGCTTCATGCTCCAGGAGCATGTCACCGCTTCATAGCCAAACATACAGCGTGAAACCCAAGAATCTGTTGTGAAGGATTTCCCGCAGCTTGTTGTCATGGTGGGGCTATTAGATAGTGACAGGAAAAGATGGGTGACATGAGTAGAGCCAGAGGATTCACACTGAACACATCGTGAGAAATATATTTGTTAGTTCAGATGTCAATAAATTGTGTTCATAGCAATTTCCAAAAAAAATATTTGCAGTTTGTTTCCAAAAACGTGCAATATCAATAGATTTTGTCCCCATTTTCAAGCTGTTCTCATGTTTCTGAAAGGGGCTGCAGGCTCATGATTTAACATATTATGTTGTTTGTTCTTACTGACTGTCAGAATTACAATCATCTTGTGTCGGTCTTGCAGTAAAATTAAAGAAATGTTTACACTATCTTGACAGCTGATTGAGTTCAGTATTGACTCTACAAATCAGACTTTTCTTGGAATGGAAAGTCTGCAAATGGTTGAGATAATTCCCTTTCAACTTTTCTCAAGGTGTTTTTTTTTTTTTAAGCAACTCCACTGTCTTGATGCTATTGCAGTGATCAGCCTTGCTCTTCTTCATTTTAAGATGCTGACTTTTTCGTAAATAAATCAAGTTGTGTTAGAGAAAAAAATGAATTATTTATCTCCCCCATGACAGAAATATTTATTTGATTTAAGACTAATGAGAGTATAAGACTGCATATGAGACTAGATGGCTGGTTTAAAGAACCATAGCAGTGATTTTGAGTGTTTACTGCAATTTATCATAATTTTACATTGCAACAAGCCATTTTGCAAATCATGCTGGGATGCCAAAGATTTCACAGCATAAAATCTCTCCATTTTCAATTTTTAATTTTGGTTGAAACACCCACCTTATAACGTTCTTCTTCAAATTTGTCACCATTTTAAAGCACAGGACTGATAATTGGCTGTGTACAGTATTGCTGCTTTTAGAAAAACTACTGTGAGCGACTCTATTACGGTGATGGAATACTGGCGTGAACAAAGTTTGAAGTCTCTGAAAGTTCATATTCATTTTCATATCATATTTCATTATGATGAGCACATAAAGTCCCTGGTGTTGTTGTTCTTTTAGAAGATGACTTTACAGCACAGGTTGCAGTTGTTCTAAGGAGTGACCTTAGAGTAGCATCACATCACAGTCTTTTGGGTTAAATCTGTGACAAGACAAAAGTTATCTGTTTGCAGTAGTTTAGTTTTGCAGTATTTTTTTCTGCAGACTCTCAGCAACCCTCCCCCGTTTCGCCTTTTTACATACACACCTTGATTGGCCACACTTCACCATGCCATATGGCTGTAAAAGACCAGAGATCTCATATTTGACTTTGAGATTTCTCCAGAGGAAAGCGGAGCTGTGTTTGAGAGAAATCCACATTAAAAAGTCTCCAGCTGAATCTAATTGCTCCCCAGCTCCCCTCATTTCTTTAAGATCGAGCTCCTGCCATGCTAAGTGTGTGTAGTATATGTGAGTGTGTGTGTGTGTGTATATATGTGTGAGAGAGAGGAAGTGAGAGAGAGAGAGAGAGAGAGAGAGAGAGAGAGAGAGCCCTGAGGAACGTAGGCCCTGTGGTATGGTGGATATTACATCCCTTAATAAAAGGACCATGCCACAGGCGCAGAAGGAATGGGGAGGAAAAAAAATGGAAAGACAGAAGCAGCAGAGGAGGAGAGGGATATTGGAGCGTGGAGAAAACACTCCTCGCTTTACACCGACTTTGCCCACTATCATCTAAAAGATAGAAAAGTCCTGCAGTCGAAATAATGAAATGAAAGCTAGCAGCGGCGCAACACAGAACACTCGATTCTCTGGTGGTAAAATGTGTAATTAATTGATGAAGGGAGGAATTGGATCACAGATAACCTTTGTCTTGGCTGGGCAGCACATTGCTTTGCAGATGAAAAACACCCGTGCCCCGCTGTTCATCCCGCCAAGGGCCATCTAAAAGACGCTTTTCATCCTCAGAGTCACAACAGCGACTGACAAGGTGAATAAATGAATTCAATAACCGCTCTCTTGCAAATGAAAAAGTGCCGGTCCCCTACTTATCGCCATGTTTGGACTGCGTGGCGATGTGTTCTTCTTTTTGTATTGATGGAGCCATAACTTCAAGCCATCTGAGGCAAAAAATGTTTTGATTTGTGAGAGAGCCATTTTATCTGGGGGGAGGAAAATACAAAAGCCACTTTAGTCTCTTCAGTGGACCGTTGTCATAGGAGCCCGGACATTTTTCAGATTCATCTGTCGTCAGTCTGTGTCTTTTCACCAAAAAGGCCTTTCAAATCTTTAAGCCGTCTATATTTTAAATGCGGCAGTTAAAAGGGATGTTAAAGGGAAGCTGTGCTTGAAGTGGAATAGGGAGTTTGCATTTCCACCAGAACGGCAGAGAAACTTTATCAGCGCGGGTTTGATCATCGGACATGATCAAAATGGTTTCTGCAAGATGCACAAACACGAGAAACTTCAGTTATGAACCAAAACAAATCAATACTTCCAATTCCCAGTGACCCCTACACTGTATCAAGGATCATATTTTCATCCACAGTTAATTAATTTGGTTTCAAAGTATAGATTTCCGCAGCGCTGGCGTGTTTTGTGCCTTAATTTCCACTCCAAAAAAGACAGACTGAACTTATGATACTTTGACTGATGATACGCACCAGCTAAACAAGTTCTAATTGTATTTTTGGGGCTCTAAATGGGAGGCATATTTGTGATTTGTGCACACTGTGGGGCAAAATGGACCTCTGTGTTGTGAAAAAAAGAGTTCTGCCCATCAAAACTTGATCTGCATTTACACATAACTGATATAGAAAAGTGCCAGCTCGGGCTATTAATTTATGAAAGGCCTGATTACACATTTTGCTGACACTTCATAATCATTAGCTAATTAGATTTTTGAGTAATTATTCCAAATATCAAAAATATGTTAAAAGAATGTTTGTATGTGCTCTAATCAGAATCTTTTGTTAAGAATGTAATGAGGCAGAACATCAACATACGCTGGCATGGACCCACACACTTACACACACACACAGGAGATAAAAGAAAAACTGCACAGATGAGGATCCTGTGTGTCGAGACTGCCAAGTGCTCACCCATAATTAGGTGGTGATGTAGTGGCTTTTGTTCTCTCTGATTAATTATAAACAGCTTTCAGAGTATTTGGAAACAGCCAATTAACTTTATCTAGGTTCTCATTCAATTACTCAGATGTTACATGCTAAAGGTCAGCAGAGGTTGGCTCGCCGGTTCGGTCGGAGTCAAAAGTGAACGAGAAGAAGGGTACTTTTCAGACCTGGGAAAGGGCACGGAGGCGATTTGCTAATCCACTTATCATTACGATGTGCTTCTCTCCCATTTTCCACTCAATCTGCCTGTTGTGCCGATAATGGACTAGCTGAAAAACAAGCCGAGACAGCGCAAACGCTATGCACAGAACAGGAATACATCCAATTAAGTGACACGCCGTCAGAGAAAATGGAGGCTTATACTTTGAAGTTAACTTAATGGCTATTCGTCAGACTTGAGATAAATTGTTTTCTATCACGTCGGTTGAGGCCATCAATTCCCCTCGTCCGGCACTTGTGAAAAACAGCAATTAATATCGCGGAGCGGAGCGGGAAGTGAAAAAAAAAAAAAAAATTTCTTGAGGTTAATTTTGTGCAGTGTCAGAAACTGTTATGCTGCCGTGAAGGCGGTTTGACTGGGCACCAGCGAAGAGTCCTCTGTTTCGGTTGCAGAGTTAATTAGATGGATTTACTGGAGGGAGGTGATTGTGCCAGACCAAGATGATCAGACTGCTGTCAGGGTCACTGCTGGTGTTATTTACAGCGAAATGGGGGTGCGTGCGCGCGTGTGTGTGTGTGTGCACGTGGCTGCATTGTGCACTGGAACCCTCATTACCTCTTCCCTCCAATCACGGGGAGGATTTATGGCCACCGCAGGGAGGCTGTGAAAGCCCCATAGTGAGGTAGTTAGGTGCTCCAGCACATCCGCAGCAATACACATCACCTTTATGGTCACTGCTGTCCTGTTCTTCCATTAGAGCATGCTATACTGGGACCCAAATGCTTGAGAGCAAACATCAAACGGCTTTAATTAAAAAGAAGCCCCAGCCAGAGTCAAAGTTGAATAATTTAAACACTAGTCCCCCCCCTCACTTCTGTTACATTTTCTGCATAGGAGGCATGACAAGAAGTTCAGCAGAGAGAGCTGGCATTTTAGGGATTATACACCGCTGCAGAGCCTAATGTTAATCCGCAAGTGCTGCATATACTGTAAATAGAAAGGAATAGCAATAGTGGAGTCTCACATGATAGTCAAGAAGTTTAAGACACTCTTCCACTCTGCGCAACTTATGTAAGGCCTAAAAATAATATAGCGAGAAAGAAGAGAATGTCTTCCCCCTACCAATACCGAAGGCTGGTTCTTATTGCGGGTAAATAAAAGCACTTTGAGTTAATAGGGCTTATTGAGCCTGTTCGATTGGCCTGGAATTGGCTTGTAAGGTTTAGAGAGCCGAGAGGAAGTCCTCCCAGGCCACGTGTTCATCAATTACAGTCTGTGTACAATAATTGTGCCATATTGATCTCTTTGCTTCATCTACTCCACTGGCATCCCTAAGTGTTTTCTGATGCAGGTCCCTCTCTCTCTCTCTCTCTCTCTCCCTCTCTGGCATCAGACACTGTTGCATTACACGCTGCCTTCTCAGCCCACATTGAGACTGTTGCTGTGCCATTTCACAGGATAATCTGGCTCGGCCACTGAACCATCCAAGAGCCAGGCGCAGCACAAAGACTGGGGTGCACAAGAGTCATTTACATACCGCATAAGATTGGCAGATTATCGTTCCATTTGGAGTGAGAGAGAGAGATATAAAGTGAGATGCCACACAGCTCTACTCATCTTGATTGAAGAGTGTGTTCGGCGACAATGTCATCTTAGCGGCGGGCCGCCCCTTCATCCAGTCCACGGCGGCGGCTTTGTCTTTTTTTATCCTGTGAGGGGGGAAATTATACATTAGTATTCAAATGGTTCCCACAAATCTCCCTCTCGCACACAAGGAATGATCGAATGATCCACACGAGTATTCTGAAATCACCTGCTCAGCATTTCACTTATCTGCCCCACCACCTGGTAGATGTCAGAAAGAGAGGGAGACAGAGAAAAAGGGAGAGAGAAAGAAAGGGAGAGAGAGAAAGAGGCCTAGCCATCAGTTAAAAAATAAGGGATGGACGGTGTTGAATGGATTTTCAACACCGTATTATGAAGACATATCTCCTCTCTTCCATTCACGCCCCACACGCGCTGACACACTCCTCTCTCCACACACTATCCTCCCCATAGCGTTCTTCTCTTTCACCCTTTATTACTCTCACACAAAGAATTCAGCACAGAGCCTTGCAGATGTTCTCTCTCCTTCTCTCTCCCTGCAGCCCCACCACATTCTCACATTTCAGCAAACTAGCCCTATTATCATATTGGGTGCAATTGAATTAGGGAGTGGATTTAGCTGGATATATCCGTGCAATCAAATCAGCACAATCAAAACCAAACTGCTTTTGACGCTTCATAATTGTGCATTTACTTAGCCAACGTGCAAAATGGCCCTCGATATGATTGGCCTCCTTATGTGGTATGCGGGGCTTTTGTCTGTGCGGCCCAAATGTGCAAAAGGGAAAAAAATTGTTTGTTGTTGTGCTATCCACCCGCGGAGATCTGAGCCTCACTTGATGTTTTATCATGATAGGCTGTCAGGAGCATGATGCAAAACAGGGCAGAAATTTGCCCATGAAGCCTCGCTGCTGGATAAAGTGCAGTCGGCTGCTGCCTACGTTTCAGAAGTATTCTTGTCGACTGTCAAAGCAGCTTTCTGTGCAGACGCCCGGTCTCAGATATCCACATAAAGCCCTGTTTTAGTTTTTGTTTTGTTTTTGTTTTGTTTTTTTTTTGACTGCTCCAACGTCTGGTTAAAGTGTGGAAGAGCTGCGTCTTCATTTAAGATGCGGCTAAAAGCTCATTTTGATGAAACTGCGTTTAACCGGCGTCTTGTTTTTGCTCTCATCGTGCTGTAGTGGCACTCTTTATTTTGTTTCTTGGGAGTGCAGCGAAAGTTTCTGAGTTTTGCTGAGTCAGCCTTAACAGGCAATGGCCACTAATTGAGTCAGCAAGAAAAGTCCTCCCATATGTTAATATTATCCCCTTTACTTTGGAATTTTAAGAAATACGATTACAGTTTGCAGTGTGCACTACATTTGTGCACTACATTTGAGGCTGATGGTGAGTGTAAGACTACAGCAGAAATTGACACGCCCTGTATACTTCGATTTAAAGCCTTCAGTTTAAACTCTCCATTAACCTTTGTCCCTGTGCCTGAGCTGGTCCCACGCCCCCTCTTCTACTTAGATTATATATGCCTTGCTTTGCTCTTATGATTCCATTACACAGGCAGTCTTTGCGCTGTGGCATTGAATAATGGATAGCCTTCACTTCTCTGCAAAGTATAGTGTGCTGTATGATCTGCTTCAGTAGGTCCAGAAATGAGAAAGGTAAAGAACTCACGAAGGAGGCCGTGTGAAATCCCACTCGATGAGCCCCAGCTACAGCCCTGCAAACTGGATCTGCAAGCATTTGAATACCGCCCCCCAGCACAGAACGGTCCTGTGCGTTTGTGTTATTTTATCCTAAGTAGGGAGCCGCCATCCAGCAAGCAGCGTCTTTCGATTCATCTTTGTGCCAGCACACCTGCTGAGGGCCCTGAGCCCTCACGGCTTGGCTGAGTGAAGCTTCGCCTAAAGCCTGTGGCTACTCCTTGAGAGCCTGGATTTATGAACAATATTTGTTCTTGTCTGCTAAGAAATTGTAATTATGGGAAAGTATCTCAGTTGTGCTACAGCTGACTTGACCTCCAAAAACCTCTCTAATAGGGAGAGGAGCCAGCCTGACAGCAGTGCATGCCCCATTACTTCCATTTTATTTGTACAACATTGCCCCCTAAAGTTTTTTTTTGGTGTGTATCTCTCCAGGCCCCTTCGATGGCCCATGTCAGAGGACAATGCTGCATCACAATATAGTGCAGTAATTTACCACTACCTGCCCCTAGCAAATTGACCGCGGATGCACCTCACCTGTATTACTCTGTCACTTTCAATTTGACAAAAGCACAGGGGAGCCTCGGCTGCTAACACTGCACTTCAAGACCACAAGGAGAGAGTGCCAGACCAAGACACAGAGACAGGAGGCATGCCAGAGGGGAGACTCGATCTGACTGGATATAAAATAGAGAAAGAGGCAGAGGATGAAACCATGTAGAAGATGTGTATACCCTAACTCATTGGCATGGCAGGCTATATGAGGGCGGCCTACATTAACTGGGGCAATTTCGATTTTCTGCCCCTTTACAAAATTGATCAGTTTTGCATTGAAATAAATCTAGTCAACATTAGCATGTCGTTGGTGTGGTTGATACTGTATGCATGTGAATGTACACTAGTTAGGTAAGGGTGAGGACAGTAGTTAGTGACGTTGTTGCGCCCTCTGGCGGCGGGAGGTAGCCGTTATATTTTTGACGTTTCCGTCTCCGGCAGACATATTGCTTTCAGGAGCAAATTCTGGAAAGCTACAAGAGCGAAAGGATTTAAAATCGATTCAATTCTACACGACGTGAGGCACACCCATCACATAGGACACAATGGGTAAGATTTTGAATAATCCCACGTCACGGATCTGTGTTCAAACAGTGAAATATTTAACCATATCGTCGGGAGTCATGGTTATCAAATCCCATCCCTGTTGTTGAGCTAGCTAACTAGCCAGATAGCTTTGGTTGCTATCGCTACGTAGCGCTTAGCTGGCTCGAGACTTAGTTAGCTAACGTTAATGTTAATTCGTTTAGCTGTTTAACCCGAATTATTTAGTCTTAACCACACGCGACGTACTCTCTCAAATGTCATACAGATTGTATCAACATAATTTCAGGCTAAAGAACGATGTGGGCAACTAAATTAAGTGGTCTACCTTACCGAAGTCAAGCTTCAACAATTTGAACGTTAGCAGCCCTGATATGTGGCGTCGCTCTTAAACGTACGGCGAAACATTCATCTCAGATACTGTTTAAAAAAATGTCAAGTTTAATGTCGCCTTGCTATTGACACAAGCCATACTTCGTACAATGCTATTAAAGCTCAAATATGAATCGCTAGTTCCCATCTGTAAATTCGGCATACAGCCGACACACGTTGGGATAATAATTTTACATAAAAATGCAGCTTATTCTCCCAAATTCCTGTCATTAAAAAGCACTCGTGCTACCGTGTTGATAGAATTAGCGAGGAATGAGATCCGAATCCAGAAATTGAGATTTATTGGAATGAAGTGCTGTTTCGTGGCTTACGTGTATTCCTGACTTAAGTGAGTCTCCTGTTTCGGAAGATGTCGATGGGAAAAAGTCATCTTCCGCTAATGATATGATTTAAATTTGGATTTTTTTTTTTTTTTAATAACTAGTGGATGAACGGTATTTGGCTTAGCAGCACGCATGCAGTGCTAACGTTAGCTAGCTAGCCCAGCTGAAGTCAGCCTTGTTCTTCAGGCCTCTGACAGGTTCAAGGGTAATCAAGTTATCTGAACATTTTTTTCTCACGACTTTGTACTTTTGCGTCATTTGAGTGAGTTCAACTCGGTGTGAACGGGTGAAATTGAAGTATTTTCGACAGCTAATAACAGCAAAGAGCAACATCATTGGTATGTCAAAAAGCACACCCATAAGCCACTGACTGTGG